>NW_026913103.1:15207500-15807500 GCF_034315485.1 Pezoporus occidentalis | reverse complement strand
TAACACATTTTTTCACTGATTCAAGGTCTTTGATGTTTTATACATAAAATATTTGTGCAGTAACATTGACTTGATTTACAGAAAAACTCATTTTGATTCCATATTAAAAAAAAAGAAAAAGACCAAAAAAACAAGCCTATTTGTCTAAATACAAAATACACTTAAAATGCATTTAAAAATGACAAATTGCTATTTAAAGTTTTCATTTTTACTTTTAAGATGACAAATTTAAATACAGTCCTACAGGTTTTTAAATAATCAAAGTCTAACAAAGTGATAACAAATGTGTCAGTGAAAAATACACAGTGTTATCCCATTTTTCTGAAATATATTATAAATGCATGGAGTTACTTTTTAAAACATATTAAGTGTAACCTTTCATTGTGTTATAGGTAATTAATTGGAAAGAAGCAGCAAAGAGAAAGAAGAAGTGGGTGGAAATAGAACCAAAAGAGTTTATGACCACTTCAAGAGGGAAAAAAAAAAAAAAAAAGAAAAGGAAAGGAAAAAGAAGGCAATTGAATCTAGAAACAGTTTTCCAGGTTACCTGTAGCTAAATTTTTCTTACCACTCAGCTTTCTACTAGATGTAAAGAATCCTATTAATATTATTCAATTACAAATAGGCTTCCTAAGAAACAAAACCATTTTCATCTCTTTACATTATTTAAAAATAAATTCACAAACTGCTAATAAAGTATCAGATTATATGATACTACTTTTCCATATATGTTTCACAGCAAGACCTTATCTGAAGGGTTAATGGACAATTTTTTAGCCACTGATTTCTGCATTTTAACAGCTCATCTGTCACATCTCAAATGATGCAGAACTTCATCACCAGATTATACATTTCTTTGTTTTGCTAGAACTTTGTAACCTGGGTCTGTCTCAATTTTAAATTTGCTGAAACACTATTGATATGGATTAGGTATACACACTAGCCTGTCAGGTTTACTCAAGCCAGTGTGGAACACATTTAGACCTCACATGTGATGTTCTTACACAACTCTGGAATAACTATTCTTAGACAGCTTTACCTATGCACAAAAGAATGCCTGATTCCACCTGCCTATGCCTTTAAGGACATCATTCTTTCACAGCCACTACATTCCCATAAGAAGTCCTTTAGCAATAGATAATAAGTTAATACTTTACTATAATACTTGACCTGAAGTACCTTCCAAGTATTCCTTCAGAGACTAAGAAGAATTCTGCAAAAACATTTCTGAACATTTGGAATTATCAAAAATGAGGGTCACAGTTTAGATTTCCCTCATATTCAGAGGCAGTGTATTTTGTGATTTCCTGATAATGACAAATTTCCATTTCTGTTCTACAGCTAGTATTAAAGATTATTTGTGCAGAAACTGAAAAAAAAAGTTATTATAATGATCCTTCAGAATGCTGACTCAAAACCAAAGACTACACAGTCATCGCACAGATTTCATTTTATGAAAACTGGTTTTATACATAGGCAAAAAAATTTCTTTGTTTGTACTTTTGACTAACCTAAAAGTATGTATTGTGCCACTAACTGGGGAAGGGGACAAGGTTGCCAAACACACATTACTTACAACATCCTTCTACTAGTTTCATAAGTAAAAACAGCACTCAGAATTTTTTAAAATTTTCTGTGTGGTATTTTTTTTTAATCTATCATTTCATATGGAAACCTATCATCTATCATGACCACATGTTTTTCAAAGTACATGGAGGAATTTTATATTAGTACTGTTAGAAGCTGCTTTTTTTTATTATTATTAAACAGGATTTACCAGCATTCTTTTCAAATAATATCAATAAGAAAAAAAATAATTTTTCAGCAGTTATGAGCATCCCAAAAAGACAACTGTGCATAACTATCAGTAGATTCCTGAGAACCACTGTCTGTCATTCAGGTATGGTACTCACTTCAATCTATGGTCTTCTTAAATTAATATTTTAACATAACTGCAATTTCTCTCTTGAAAGCTGAGGGGGACTTTTTACAAGAGCATGTATTGACAGGACAAGGGGGAATGGCTTTGAACTGAAAGAAGGTAGATTTAGATTAGATGTTAGAAAAAGAGTGGTGAAACACTGGCACAGGTCACCCAGAGAAGCTGTGGATGCCCCATCCCTTGAAGTGTTCAATGCCAGATTGGATGGGGCTTTGAGCAATCTGGTCTAGTGGAATGTGTCCCTGCCACTGGCAGGCAGGGTGGGACTGGATCCCGCCAACTCAAACCATTCTAAGATTTGTCTGGTCACTGGCAACATTTGTCTGTTTTTTTTAGTTAGCATCCAGTCAAACAAGCAAGCTCACGGGAGATCCGTTTCAAGAATGGCTATATCAGATAACACAAGATTCTTGAGCAGGGATTCTTGAGGTTTATTTTATGAATTATTATGAATCATATCATAATTGTGCCATTAGCCTCATACACAGCTATACTTGTAGTCCTTTTTATTTCATCCAAATGAAATATTTCTAGAAAACTGGCACATGAAGAATCTTGGCATATGTATGCAAACTCTTTAACTTCCCACATGTAATTCATGAGGTACACAAACACAGTGTCCTTAGTAAGGCGTCAACAACTTCATTACTTTTTCCGTGAAGATACTGAGAGATAAAATCATATTGCTTTATTTTGTGGAACTACTGAGTCAATTGCCTTTCTGGGCTTTGGACTCTCAACAGCCAGTGGGCAGCTGTAGGATTATTTTGAATAGCCTTTCTCCCATAGAGGTAATGATGCAAGTGATCTATTGATCTAACAAAGGCCAATAATTCTTTTCTTGTGACACAGTAATGTTTCTCATCGGCAGAGTTTGATTATAGCATGAAACCATGCTCTCCAGTTTCTGTGTTCTTAAAACAGTAGCTTTCCAGTCTCTAAATCAGTAATATCATTGACCAGAAGGAAAGAAATAACTTTGTTTTTTCTTTAATATATAAGGTAAAATTACTTTTATCTCCAAGTTTCCATTTTAACCCTAGCTGAACAGGTTCTTCTGAGAGAAGTAAGGCAAAAAACTGACAAGTTGGATACACACTTCTGTAATTAGAAATACCATTATCCACATCTCTCCATTTCAATAGCACTCAAGTGCTAGCACTAAAAAACTTGTCAAGACACTGTTTAGTATTTTACCTGGGGATCTCCAATGATAATTTTATATTCTTCCTTGCCACATATCATTTGTTATTTACATTGTATTTAACTGTTATTTTAAATTTCTCTTTTCTTCTACAGTATCTAATGGTTTCTCATTACTTCATTCATATATGAAGGCTGCACCATTTGTTCCTTAACCTTTGTTATCTTAATCTCCAGTAACAGCACAGTAGCTCACTGACATCACTTTCTATATTCTCTGACTATGCATGTTATAGAGATCATAAGAATGATCATAAAGTAGCATGGAAAATAACCATTTTTCCAACATACATTACCCTGTATCCAAAAAGTGCAACAGTCAAAATTTAAGGGAAAGGAAAAGAAAACAAGGGAAACAGAATAATTCTTACTATGATTTCTCCTTCTTTCCACTTTTACTTACTTAGGGACTCACAGAACCAGAACTAGTGATAATGTTACTAGAGACCTTTCTTCCTTAAATGTATGCAATTGCTGAGGGGGTGAGAACCAGAACACTCTCTGGCAATGAATTACATAATTTTCTTCATTATTATTCGTACTTCCTTTCATTGTTTAAAACAACCTACCTAAAAACCTATGAATTATAATATTCTTTTATTAAAAAAAGTTAATAACTTAGTCTACTTTCGCTGTTTTCAAGATTTTCTACATTTCTAGAAAGACTATCTTCAAATAATAAGTTCATATTTTTATCAGTTCCAGACCCCTTTACGTTTTTTTTCTCTGAATTTGCTTAGCATGAACAGCTCAACCATCTTTAGTGTGACACCAAAGCAAACATGTTCTGGTTTTCGGAAGTTTTACTTTTTGCCAAAATAGACAAAATGATCTTCCATGGATTACTTCATCGTCAGAGCTAAGTGAACTCTAAAACATAAGCTAATATTTAGTCACTTCCTTCAGCTTCTTGGGTTTTTTAAATTGTGGTTCAACAGGATGATCCATGGATGTAAAATCCCTTCTGGCTTTGCACCTATTGACCATATTTTGTGAAATTACTCGTGTGTGCAAGCTTTTGTGGAAATTGTGCCTAATCAAATATGGAAGTAATAAAGACTCTTCTGTCTCCTCAGGAGTTCCCCTAATTCCTCAGCAAACAACTACAACACTGATCCTTGGCATACCAACAGCACCTTATAATGAAGGCCCAGAAAATAAACCTAAAGGTTTGATGCGGTGCTGTCGTTTTAGGCTACCCTAAATAAGAAATTAAATTGCAGCAGAAATTAACTTTAATAATATCTACTGATTTATGTGACTGCTAGTCACACCTAGTAATACTGTCATAATTACCTCCTCTTAAAACAGTAGTGAAAGTAAGTTGCTATGGGTCTCACACAGAGGCAGATCTACTCTCTAAATGAAAATTTCCCTTACACTAAGAAAATTGCTCCATGGCAAATCGAGTTGACACGTTAACAAGTACCATTTCCACATTCTTAGCAGTAGGGGGTGAGGATTGTGTTGAATGCATAAGAACACATATATATCCAGAACTTTATTCACATAACTTAAGGGTTTTTTTTCTTAGGATAGAAAATTCTGAAGTGTTCTCTTTTTTCCCCATCATGAATATGCTTGACTTTGTGTGGGTTTTGCTGAATTTCATAACATCTTTCTTGAAAATCTTTTGTTTTCATGACCACTTTGAAAATATTCATGAAGATCACACCATGTGAGAACAGATTCTTCACAGCTCTTTGCTATCCCAGGCTCACACTACTTGTCAGGAAGCAGATGGATAGTCCTTATGAGTCCTACCATCAAAGACCCCAATGTACCCTCAGGCAATTCTCCTGGTTTATGTTAAAGACAATTTAGCAAAGGAGACATATTCCCTCTTTTTTTCCTTTTCTCCACCACCCCCTACATTTGGGCCACAGGACAGCAGGAAAATATATGCACGTGCACACATTCACACAGGGCTGGTCTTGCAAGACTATTGGCGCCCAGTTTCTTTCTTCTATTCACAAAGATACTGTGTCAATCTGAAATGACTGACAAACAAGATAATAAAAAGACTTATCAAAAGTCCAATAGCCTATTGTTAATATGACTTAGTGAAAATATTGCTGTTTATTTTTGTAAGTATATAACCAGAGTGGAGCGAGGCAGCTTTTAATTTTCTGTCCTTATAACCATCAGATGGACTCTAATGAGTAAGAAACTAGTATGTAGCTGTCCTGGGTTCAGCAGTAGCAGTCATTTTTCTCCTACTTAGTAGCTGGTGCAGTGCACCATCCTGGGAACAGCGCTGATACTTTTAATTGTTGCTAAGTAATGTTTACGCTGATCAAGGACTCTGATCAGTCTCTCATGCTCTGCCAGGGAGGAGGGGAAGCCGGGAGGAAGCAGAGACCCAAACTAACCAAAGAGGTATTCCATACCACAGCACATCATGCCCAGTATATAAACTGGGGGGAGTTACATGGAAGGCCCAGATTGCTGCTTGGGTAGGGCTAGGTATCAGTCAGCAAGTGGTGAGAAACTGTATCCTCTCCCCTTGTTATTGCCCTTATCATTATTATCATTCATGGTAGCAGTAGTTTTTTGTGTCATACCTTAGTTACTAAACTATTCTTATCTCAACCCATGGGAGTTACATTCTTTCAGTTCTCCCCATCCCTCCAGGAGTGGCGGAAGGAAGAAGGAGAGAAGAAGGGGAGTCAGCAAGCTGCTGGGTGGTTCTGTTACAGGCTGGGCTTCAACCACAATAGTAGTGCAACCCCAAAGTAGAAAGGATTTATTTTTTGTAATGGTCTGTGATAACAGAGGAGGGGGGAAAATGTTTCAAAAACACACACTGCAACTTCTTTACAAACTAAAAGATGACAAGAAAGTAAAGGAAATCGATGTGAACATCTCCTGTGCCCACAGGACAGCTAGACACAAGAGTTTTACCAAACTCAAGCATCTTCCTATGAATCAAAAGTGTGAAAAATACTCTGAAAAGCAACCCATGCTGTTTATATGAGAATATGGCATAGTCTTACCTCAAGTTCCGACAAACACAATGTTTAATGAACTTTAACAATCACAGAAGGATACAAATGCATAGCTAAATTTGAGGTCTCCCATATCTGGACATAAAAGATGACAAATGAGTAGTACTGAAGATTTTGTGACTAGCTAATGTTGATTTGATGTTTAAATCTAATTTTTCATTGTTTAGGTAGGTTTGCAAAAACATTAGGAAGTCTGATTTAATGCTTTTTTGAACACATTTTTCTTAGCTGTATCACAGCCACAAAGTAAGTTTCTGCAGACATATTAAATGCCATGAATGACAGAGTCTGTCGAGATCTGAAGAGATAATCCTTAATAATAGTCATATTTTATAGTCTTTCCTTCTCAAGGACATTCAAACACATATAGCAGTACCAAAAGCAAGTCATGTATCTTCCACAAATTTCCATATTCTTTCTTCAGCTGCTTACAGATGAAGCAGGCACAGGGCTTACCACTTCTCCTGAACTGACCCCGTGTACGTTTCCCTCAAGGCTAAGAAAAGATCAAATCTGGGCATAAATTCTTTAGCTATGTTTTTATGTAAAAATTATACTTGCTATCCCATAACAAGCAAAGGGATTTAACTGGGCAAATTCTTAATTTACAAAGCTAAAGCTATACCTTCTTTTTGGTATTATTAGATCATTTTGCCAAGTATCATCTTTATGTTTGGAAAAAAAAATCCTACTATTTGCACAGCTGTATATGGCCTTTTTGCATTTTTTTGCATTAATGCTTCTCAATTTCTTTCTGCACTATTTGTTCATCACTGATGGTATTTAATTTATCTGCATTATTATTCTCAAACCACCTCCATACTACCTATAAGCTTTTTCTTTTTTGTTTTAGTGCAGTCAGGGTTATCTGGGAGAATGTGTAAGTAGTTCAGTGTCTAAAATAGGCCAGCATCTCAGGGCACCAAGGAACTGTTAGAAAAAAAAAAAAAAAAAAAAAAACAGAAAAAAAAAACAAACAAAACAGAAAAGCACTGCTCAGAAAATGGACTGATTCAAAAGCATAGTTGTAAAAAATTACCAAAACATACTCCCTCTGTATTAATATGCATTCTGTTAAAAGAAAAACCTTCACATTTGTCATCCAATTAGTTACAACCGGTCACTGGCTTTACATTTCTATTTTGCACAGTAATCATTTCAAGTACCAGCTTCAGAGAGTGAAGTATCAAAAGCTTATTGCTACATGTACTAGAGAGAAGCATATAAAGAAACATATATAGGTGCAATATAACGCCAGAAACACTAGATTTTTCCAAACAAGAACATAGAAATATTTTTCCAGTTAATAATTCTGCATTTAAAAGAATAGTAGATGGTTTAGGGTCCTTTTTCAATTTAAATTTAAAAAAAAATTTAAAAATGGAAGTATAGTAAGCCATGAAAACTGTAACAATCAAAAAAACAATAGTGTTAGAAAACAGGTTCCCTAGGGCTCAGTCCTTATATTGGTCCTTGTTAAATGGTAAAACATGAAGCAGGAATATTGAATTTTAATACTCAAATGCATGCTGATATTTTTTAATTGTTCTGCATGATTTTTTGAAAGAATTTCAGTTATTGAAATGTATAAAATGTGATCATACATATTCCTGTTAATAAATATAAACCCTAAAATTACAATGATGAAGCATTTTAAAAGAAAATTATTTCTCCTCAATTAGGGTACCCTGTATGATTTTAATTTCCCTAATATACCTTTTTACCTAATTCTTTAACAAGTAACATGGAGTTCCTTTTAAAGATTTTCTGCTTTGTAGGATAAATGTTGCAAAATTTATTGCTTTACAAAATACCTTCTGTTTACAGAAAATACGTAAAGTACAAGGAAAGACAGATTCTAGAATGAACTCCTTAGCTAATGTAAACCAGCACAGATGGCTTGACTGGAAGAGCACTATGACATTCAGCATCATTATGGACCTAATCATACATATTAGGAAGAATAGTCTATCACTAACTCATCCAGGCAATGACTATACCTAGGATAAACAGACAGATTTTCATAGGCATTAACATAATGACTTAATTTTAGCATTAAAAAGGTCTATAACTAGAGGAGAGCCATGAGGATGAGAAAGTGGTTGGAGAGTCTCCCATACAAAGACAGGCTAAGAAAGCTGGGGCCATTCAGCCTGGAGAAGAAAAGGCTAAGCAGAGATCTCATAACAGCCTTCCAGTATCTGAAGAGGCACTACGAGATTGCTAGAGAGGGACTCTTCATCAGGGACTGTAGTGATAGTACAAGGGTTCAGACTTAAAAAGGGAAGATTTAGGTTAGATATAAGGAAGAAATTTTTTACTGTGAGAGTGGTGAGGCACTGGAACAGGTTGATCAAGGAAGTTGTAAATGCTCCATCCCTGGCAGTGTTCAAGGCCATGTTGGACAGGGTCTTGGTCAATCCAGCCTAGTGTGAGGTGTCCTTGCCCATGGCAGGGGGTTTGAACTAGATGATCTTAAGGTCCTTTCCAACACTAGTTATTCTGTGATTTTATGATTCTAAGATTCTTTTTCTAAAGTGTCCTCCAATTCGCAGCTCTGATTCTTATTTTGTACTAACAGAAGCCACCAACCTGAACAGAAAGTTATAGTAGGATCAGACTTAAAGTGTGCTACAATTTTTTTTTTATTTCAATATTTGATCCAGAAATTATAGTTGTAAATAGATCCATAAGTTATAGTTGTGAACAACTGCATATAAGTAACTTTACAAAGTACACACAGATTTCATATCATCAAATAAAAAAACCACTAACATAAATTAACTTAGCATTAAACTACTAAGGACTCTATTTCTCTGACAACCTAGGGAGTAGATATTGACTTATAATCAAACACCAACTCTGAAAATATAGATGGGAACAGAAGATTTAATTGTTTTACAGGAAGAACAACTGCTTTCTTCAAGTTTTTACAATGTGAAATGTTGCGGTAGGACTTAAAAATATTTGCTTACATGTTTAAAAAAAAAAAAAAGGAAAAAGTGAAAGTTATAAATTTGACCACTGTGAGCTATGAGACTCAGATTTTCTTGTAAATGTTTCATGCTTACTAGCACAATTATTTTTACTAGGGACTGTTTGGTAAGTCATGCCCTAATTGTGCAACTTTTATGTAATAGCATAAACATTAGCTGATTGATACAGCTGATATATGTTTAGCTCCTGAGCTGACTGAAGTAGCTGGTATACATTTAGATCCTGGAGGACTAAAGCCCAAATGGATGGAAAGTTCAAGTATAAAATAAACCTTAATAAATTTACCCTGATTCTTACCTACTAAGTGTGTATATGCACATGAAGGAGAATTTGAATAAAAGTCCTTTAAATTCAGTATCAGTTACCTTATGAAGCCATTTTAAAGTAATAGCTATTTTTATATTCAGAGAAATATGACACCTGAAACATTTTACTGGAGAAACAGAAAGAGCTAAATGTGAAGATAGCATTCTCTTCCAAAGATAAAGTAGATCTGCATCATTTAAAGCAAGCTTGATAAATTTTACTCTATAAACTCCTGCAAAGAAACTAATCAGTTTGTTCAAAAACAAGTCCTTATTTACAGAGCTGATTAAGATTCCCTGTTGTGATAGCAAGGACCACTTATTTGCTAGCAGAGCAAGTGAGCAGCTTCTGTTTCAGCTTTTTTTTTTCTAATATCAGGAAGAAACTGTTTATCCATTAACATATTTTATCTTCCCCTTTTAAATTCCTATCTAAACATTAAAGCCTGGGGAGAAAACAAAGATCCGTACTCAATCCACTTTCACTCTTTCCATATTGCTGATGCCATGAAAGCCATGGTACATCTAGCCTAACTTTTGCCATGTGAAAGTTATCCAGCCCAAGCCAACCTTGTCTAAATCTTCTACCTCCTTCAGTCTCCAAATACTGCAGGGGAGGCCTAAGGTTTGGCTTGGACTAGAAGTTTAGATATTAGACAGAGATTAGGCCATTCAGGGTTTTTAATTTTCTCATGTAGTTTCCCAGAAAGTTAGAAAAGTGAAGACTTCCCCAAAAGGACCAGAAAAACAACATTCAAACATACATTCCTCTTTTGAATAGATAGGTAACTAATCATTTCCAATTCAGCTATTAAAAAGGAAAAAGAGGAAGTGAGAGAAGGGATAAAATGATCCAAGGTGCAAAAGTTGGTGGTTTATTGTTTGGGATTTTGTTTTTTTTTTAAAGGTGCATTGGTCTTTCAAAATTGTTTTGCCCACCCAGAAGGCAACATTATTTTTTCCATTCATCTGTAAAAATACAGCATGTATCATTTAGTACTTTTAAGATTTAGCTACACGCATTGAAATCAGATAGAGTGTTTATATATTTAGGAAACATTAGAGACAAAGAGAAAATTATTAAAATAGAAGGAAAAAAAGCAAAAAAAAAAGCCATTATACATTAAATTAAAAACCTTGTCAGGTTTCTGACAGCATAGTAAGCTCTCCCTGGACTGTTTTTCTGTCAGAGTGTTACTGAGCCTAATATAAGAATTAGTGATTCTAACAGCCTGGGGAACTCATGCTGAAATATTGACAGACATTTTCAACATTCCTAGTTCAACTGACTTTCAAATCCCAGTCACCACTTTCTTGAGGGGTGTTTAAAGAGTTTGGGAATGGAAATACAAATATAATAAAATAGACATTCAGCTGATGTAAATCAATATAATTCCCCAGATACACAGATGAAATTCTGTAAGACCCATACATGAATTAACCTTCTGATGCTTCATAACAAAACCTGTTGTCTAAAGAAAAACGTTATCTAAGGACTACAGTGTAGCTATGCTTTAAACTAGCCCTGCTGTAGACACTAGTTACCATACTAGCAAGTAACCTGTTTTTCTATAACCCACAGAAATTGAAACAGACATTTTTACATAATATATTTATAAAGTGTTTCATTTGAAAGATACATCAAACAAAGATACCAAACACATTCCTAGATGAGATACTGTACTTCAGTAGCACTTTGGAAAGACTGCACAGGAATAATTTTCAAGGAAGTTTGAATCCAGGCTGACCCAAAACACTCAACATTTTGATCCAAGCATATCTTTGCAGGATACGTAAAAAGAGCGGTCTTGAACCCTGCACTTATATGTCGCTTCTAATAAGAAGAGCTTTTTAGCTTTAATTTGTTAAGAATTATTTTTTTAATGAAATTAAGAATACATTTTAGGGGCTTCTCTTTAGTGTTCTGCATAGTACTACAATACCATCTAATTTACCCAGGAGCTGGCTGAGCTCCAGTAATCAGAATACGTTAACATGTTTATTCTGTACCCTGCATTACTGAAAGCTTTGGTTGTTAAAACTGAAGGCACTATATAAACCTAAGACAATTATTACTTTATAATAAAGGAGCCAAAAGACTCAGAGGGCAAGGCTGGGGAGGAGGTGGCACAAAACTGTAAGTATTAATATGGCAGTGGTCTTTGATTCACCATATTCCAATTCAGATGTGACAGCATAACGACATTATGTTATCATATTGCTTAATCTAATCTTTCAATATGCATTACAGCATAACATTATAAAAAGCTTACTCGGGAAACATTAATTTGCCTTGCAGATCAAGGAGTATGGAAGTAAGGCACCTTCTAGTTTCTCTTTTGCATTATTGACAGAACATCTAGTAATTGTTCCTCTGAAAGAGGTTAAAGAGGATGAAAGTTAAATCTCAGAAACTGACAAGCTAAATATATTTAAGTACGAGAAAAAGACCTGCTGTTATTTGCAATAACTACAACATATTTGGGTGTGTTTTGTTGGTTGTTTTTCTGCTGTTTTTTTTTTTTTTTTTTTTTTATATCAAGGGGATTTTATGTTGGGCAAAATAATAATATATATAGAAAAAAATAAAAACACTCTACTATTTGAGTTTAGGAAAATCTTTTTCCTTCTCTGGTTCCTTATCTGCAGTGATAGAAACCATTTCATTCATCAACTACGTGTAAATGGGAGGAATTACTCGAACTTTGCATCACTTCAAAAGACAAGGAGCAGTCAGTAAGAAATGAGTTACACTCCTCAGCATCCAATCTATCAGACAATTGTACGAAAAGCATTTTACAAGGCTAGTGGTGTTCCAAACACTGAGTGAAAGGATCTGAGGATATTGCAGAAAGCCCACATGGATGAAAACTTTCTTAACCTACATTAAACCTTGATAATGCAATAATGAGTCTTTTAAAGGGATAATTCTAATTCCCCTATCTAGTGCAATAAAGACTGTATACAAATAATCTGCTTTGCCCTTTCAAATAAACTCATCCGGGACATTCTATGTAGTCAGCACCCTGAATGAGTCATTAAAATTCTTGTTCTGTAAGAGGTGTGTGCAGCGCACCGTTGTTTCTAAATTCCATTAAATCCAAACGGTCTTTATCGCCCCACGACCACTGTGACTTCAATCAGCCAATTTAATTACCTTACAAAATTGTCAGCAGAAGCAGAAAAGAAAAACTGGAAGGCAGTGACGTTATCAAATTGAAATCTTCCTCTGTGCTGTTTAATCTAGACCAGTCAATAACAATGCTTTGCAACTCCTTGCTGCCTTCCGGAGGCTCTTAACCTTACTTTTCTTTCAAAGATTTGTGTTGTTGTTTATAACACTAATTTCGAACTCCTTTCTGTGAGGATGTTAACATGTACTGAAAGCTTCCTGTCCTTGGCAGTAAAATTTTCACAGGCTATAAATGCTCGAATTACCAAGACACAGACCACTCAGGGCTGCCACAACAAGTGTTTGGTTTGCAGATTTTCATCACACTCTTGATCTGAAGGCAGGCTGCCTTCCCCACTAAAGCTAGATATGTACATTTTCTCATTTCTCTCTTAAATACAGGCAGAAAGGTTACCTCCTTCCACTAACAGGGTACTAGTGCAAAATCCAAAGAAAGTATACATCCAGGAGAGCTAATGCAGATTCTGCCTAGGAAAACCCTACATGATTACCCAGCAGGTACTTTTCACTTGAATTTGTCTCATACCCTTTAGCACACAGCTAGCTCTCACTGCTTTTCCACGATTTTTTTCTGAATTTAAAGGCTACTATGTAAAAATGGTCAGCCAAGACCCAGAAACACGTGTTTTGAAAGCAGCTGGCAGCTGCAGGAACAGTGGACACCATCAACTGGCCTCTTCTCTGGTTTTGCCATGCTCGATCTCATAAAAAAACATCATGTCGGAATAAACTCAATCTGCTTGAGCCAAAGAAACTCGGCTAAAAATTGTGCCAGGTGAAACCCGCGCTACATATTCAGGGAGGAAAACTCCGGTGTGTAGCAATTCCCCTCTTCAGGTTCCCAAGATAGACTTGAGAAAAAAGATTGGGTTTTTTTTAAATCTCAAAGATTACATATGGATTTTTGTTTTGTTGTTGTTATTATTATTATTTTATGGAGGGCAGCATGAAAGTGCTAGGCTTTGTAAGAGTTTGGGGGAATTGGTTTTTAGTTGTTTTTTTTTTTGTTTGGGTGTTTTGGGTTTGGGTTTTTTTTTAGTGGCAAAAGAAGTCAGTAGTAGAAAGCGTTTCTGATAAGAAGTAAAACTTCTCTATTTGTTCCTTGAAAAGTGCTCTCCTCTCTTTTTTTGTTTTCTTTGCTTTTTGAGCTGGAAGAAGAAACACACACGCTTTCCATTATAGTTCATTGTAACCCACAATATTCAGCTTCCTTTCTCACGTGTTTGAAGTCAGGCAACTCCGAAGCAACAAAAAGTCAACATTACAGACATGAGCCTTTTCTTTTCTTCACCCTTCTTTATGAATGTGCTGAAGAAAAAAAGTACCTCACAAAGTGAGTTAACACTTATGAGGCCGGTGAGCCCCCTGCAGTGGAGGTCTTCAGTCTTTCACACTTCCATTAATAATGAGTTACCTGAGAGAGAATAAGGAAACGCAATGGCCGAACCACTTTCATGGATCCTTCCTCACACCTTGGCTGAAGGAGTGATGAATTGCTCACAGCAGAAGAGACAAGGCCCGAAAAGGGCGATTTAAATAAAGGACGGTACTTCAGAATGCTCTAGATTTTAACAAACATTGATTTCAACAATCACACCCCTTGTAAGAACAACTAAGAAGGGTGTTTAAGCACCCAGGGCTCTTTCTGCCTTGGGCAAGGCAAGGGAAGGGAAGAGAAGGGATGGGGAGGGGAGGGGAGGAGAGGATTTCTCAAGACACAGGTGAGCAGTTACTGAGTCATTAACAGCTCTTAATGACTTGTTAATTCAGTTTTATGGGGTAAAGTGCTGGGATGCTCCCACGGAGGTAAAGGTAGAAGCAAGAGAGTCTACCTCGCTTCTGGACGTGGTCAGGCAGCCCGCCGTGCCCAGCGGTACCGGGAGGTGGGGGCGCTGGGCAGAGCTGGGCTGTGGATTTGCCAACCTACTGGCTGTTTGTGAGGAGCCGCGGCCCCTAACCCGTTCTTACACTGGAGTGACTGAAAGTGATCCCCGATAACAGAACGGATGTGCCCCACGGTCACGTATTCTGGCTTTTGTACGATGCCAAGAGATAAGGAAAAGGTTTCCATCACACTTAACACAGCGGAGGGACAAATACTAGGCTGCTGCTTTTCTCCTTTGTCACGATGGGACCTGTCCTTTTATCCGCAGCCTTTTCTGGGCTTGTTTATGGGAGGCTCGGAAGAAAGAGCAAGGGAGAGAACTTGGCCTCACACCCCATGGAGGGCGCCGGTGTGATGCCCAAATTCCATGTTGCCCAAATACCCTACAGCAGCAGTAGGCGGAGGTCCAGATGCCTGAGTGCCGCTGGGGAAGGAATTGTGCCTCTCCCCATGTTTGTTCTATAAGAAACAGGCAAAAATAACCTCCCGCATTTGTCAGATTACCCAGGCTGCTCGCGTTTCCTGTACAGTTGCGAAAAGGTAGCTTGAGAGCGAGAAAGAGGGAGCGAAAGGACATGCTGGCTAGTCCCAACACTGAAAGGAGCCGTGGGAAGGACAATGCGAATGTAGTTATTTTGCACAGGATGAATGAGGGGGCTGGAGCTCTGGCAAGATTCAAGCTCTCCCCTGTTGCCATAGCGCTGCTGGCTGGGGAAGAAGAGCGGGAGCTGGCAAGCTGCCTTCTGCAGGGGAGCTCCTCACCTCCCGCTTCTCCTCGGGAAGGACTTCACGGGATGGCACCGGCATCCCGTCCTCCTGGTCGCAAGGACATCCCGAAGGGACAGATAGCACGGGAACCCAGAAGGGGCGACGAGGAATTCCCTTCTCGGAAATAACCAAAGCTTTTCCACAGCTCACTCCCTGCCCCTTTCCTCCTTCCCGCAGTGCTCCACTCAAAGGCGGAGATGCCAGTCCCTGGCGAAGGAGCAAGAGTTCTCTCGCGGTCAGAGTCACGCCAGGTCTGGGCTATGCTAAATCCATACTACTTAAACCAGAGATGTACAACAGGCTCAGCTGAGCAGGGCAAAAGTCTTCCTTGTGCTCTCTCACATCTAACATTTTCCATATTAAAATAAAGCCTCCAACTGTTTCCTACCTGCTTCTAGGGCTTAGAGATGGGTTGGTGACAGTTCTTTTGGAAGACACAACAAAGCATGAGGAGATTCAGAAACGGACTCGTACTTCTCTGCTACAAGTAATGTAGTGAGCACCACCCGTTAACCGAGCGTGTCCCCAGGAGGTCACCGGGAAAGGACGTTAATCCTCTGGTGGGCAAGTCGCCGGGTCCCGCTGTGCCAGTTCCTCAGCCATGAGTTATTTATCGAGTCTGATCATCACCAAAGCGTTGCTCTCCAGGGCTCTCTGTATAGGTACACGGGACTAGCAATTCGGGGAGAATGCTAATCTAAAGGAGGAAAACCCACCTCTTTCTGACGGTGTGGACAGGAAGACGTTTGTTTACACAGCTACCCTTGAAAGTAATTCAGGTTCACAGAACCCGACCCTCGGCACCGGTTAGAAACCCCAGTTCGTGGAAAGACAGCCGGACAGTGCCAACTACAGACAAGCCAGCTCTAATTTCACGGACATGATTACGGATTAGACTGAATGCAAAATAAAGCCTGCGATGATATATGGAACCGCTTAGCTATGTCCAAACAAACCAGCATTCCTGAAGACGGTTGCTAAGAGCAACGTACTTGAAGCACCACCTTTAGACCAGATGGAAGCAGAAAAGAAGTGCTACCAGGAATTCAGCACACGAGATCGATAACAGCCTGGTGACGTTTTCACCATTACCCATCTCACTCTCCACGTAATAGTGGGGGGAAGTGGACTGGCGGGGGTGTGTTAAACACAGTTAGATACAAACCAAGGCACTACTCCCAGGCGAATAGAAGACCTTTCAGTGCACTGCAGAAATGGATGTAGCAACTGCTACAGTTTATCACGGCCAGAGCGAATGCGGGAGATCCGCTCTTTCCTGCTCCCGCCGTGCTGTCGGTAGGTATGGAGCATGCCGCTTGCCTGGGGAAGCACCTTTCAGTCGGTTCCCCCACCCCCCACCCCGCGCCACTCCCCGCGGAGCGCGGCGCTCCGCCCGCCGTGCCCGGGGGTCGCGAAGGCGGGCGCAGAGATCCCTCCGTGGCTCTCCTCGGAGGGCTTTCCCTGGGCGCACAGCCCGCTCGGACCCGTGTTTAACTTTCATCTCTGTTCTCCCTCACTGCGAGACTTTTATAAGGGATAGAGCGGCTGAGATCTCTCCCTCACTTTCTCCCTTACACACACGTACACGCGGGCGTGTACACAGGCAGAGCTTTTAGGCAAGTTTCATAGTCCAGCTAGGATAGTCTTTAAATAGTAAAACCGCTCTACTCCCCTTGATTTTTCCTAGATCTTCTGATCTATGAATATTCCTTTTCTTATATTTTGTTTTTCCCCCCAGGGGAGAAACTTCTACAACTTTCCTCGCATAGAAAAGTGGTGGATTTCAAACGTATCGCAAAGGCTCTTTCACCGTTCAAGACATAAATCAGTTCTTTCCTGACCCTAAGCGCCACTGTAAGTGGCAAGCAGGTAGGCAGGCGCTTCGAGGGAAATCAGCCCCAGAGTCTGAAATCCCAGTTTCGCTCCCACGCGGGATTGGCTCGTGTGGACCGGGGACAAGAGACCGAAACTTAACAACTAGTTGACAGGTTTTTAACGGATCAAGCACTGTATTAGCCATGCTTTCCACTACTATGGGAACAAAAAAGGCACATTAAGAGAAAGCCACGCAAGCCGCGCAGAGCCTTAGGCGAACGTGTTTGCCAGTCATTTTTCTCTCTATTGTTATTCTAATTATAATCATCGTGCCGTTACTACGGCTACAATGAGCTGCAGCGACAGAAAAAAAACACGCAGCAATTCATCCCTCTGGATGCAAAATAAACACGGACTTTAGTGCCTGACTCCGGCGGCACGTCCCAGCGCCCTCTCCCCCAGCACTCCCTTCCGAGGCAATCCCTACGTAAACCACATTCAGGTTTAAAAGCACAATGAAAAAAGTGTCGAGAAATCTTACCAAATCTTAACACATGTGTAGTTCCTTGAGAATATCCAATCCACAGTAAGCAAAAAAGGAGTCTAATGGTGCATCTGAAGACTGAATTACTTAGAATAGGGGAAATAATCTTCATGATGTTTCTATGCACACACTCGCTGCCTTACTTCCCCCTTCTAAGCCGTCAGGTTTCCCGGTAGGGTGAGAATAAGGATACGTAAACTGATGGCCCTCAGACACAATCACGGCATGGTCACAGAGACAGGAGAGAGTCTACGCTTCCCAAACCCATTAGCAATCCCTTCATGTTCTTCATTCACTGCGCCAAGGAGCAACCTTCAACTGCAAGGAATGGTGGGACATCCATGTTAGTCGGCGGAGAATCCTTGAGAAATCCAAACACACACAATGTCCAGCTGAGTAACCTGGGAGGCAAGAAAGGAGGAAAATCAATAGGTAATCCAGCTCGAGAAATCGCTGAGGTATCGCCACACAGTGAACACCAGCCGTTTCAGTGGCGAAGCTTTTGCTGTGCTCCCATTCTACTGCACTGCTGCACAGCTTCTGACGCGAAGCCAAGATTAAGTGAGAGAAATTGAGATAGCTCTTCTCTTCTTAAGGCTGCCTGCCAGACAGCCTTCCCAATTTCTGTTATGCAAGCAATCTGATCGCCTAGCCTTGTTGGAGGGAAAAAAAAAAAAAACAACCGCCCGGTTTTCTTTACATGCTTCTAATTGCTATTAGGATTTGTGTTGCTCTGAACAATAGCTATAAGGGTCTGTAGCGGCGGGCGGGGGGGGGGGGTAGGAGGGCTATAGGGGAGAAGAGAATCGGTTGTATAAAACTCAATTCATGCATTTTAATAGCTGACTGAGTGGAAATCATTTAGGTTTAGAGTTATGAAAGAGAAGGCTGACAATAAAGTCAAGCAGGTTATTGGAGTAACATTTAGAGGAAAAAAAATAATTTCACTATTACTCATGCTAATGCATGAAATAAGGTAAATGCAGTGGTTTGTATACTGACTGTCCTTAGGAACTTGCTCCAGACTCAGTTATTCCAGAGCACGAGTCTGCTTGTGCGAGGTAAACAGGAATCAGCAGCACTAGGACAGCCTTGCTGAAGTGAAATGAACCTGTTTCACTCAACTTGCTTGAAACTGCAATGTTGCTTAAAAAGGCAGTAACTTGGAGATTTAGCAATTGATGTTTTGGTCTCTATTCTGCGACTCTCTTATTTTGCACTCTGCTTTCCTTTCACTCCAGTATTATGGAAATATTGCTGTTCCTCACTGTCCTGAGAAGTCTGTGTAGTTTGTCATTTTGCAGTCCTCAGTGAAAACAACAGCACTTCCGAGTTTGATAATGGAATACTGAGTTTGTATCTGCAAATACAGCCACAGACTTTAGTCTTTTGCCCAGGTGTTCCAAAGAAGATAAACTCACTCTGTGGACTACCTGAGATTTTCCTTGGAAATACAGTCAGTTGTGTGCCTGATCCATTAAAATACATTGAACCAGGACTGTCAGACTTTGTGATCTAAGTGAAGCTTTTGCTGAACCCACTTAAGCTTTGTTACAAACATTAAAAGATAATTCCTAGAATCCCCACCAGGAAAATGAATTAATTTTACTCTACATTCTGCCTACAGACATCTTTTGTCTCCTTTATCTCTCTCCCTGCCTTTTATTACTAAAGAAAATATCACGGAGAGACCTCCCCCATAGATACATGCAGATGAACACAGAATAAACCTGACTTTACAGAAACAAATACAGAAAATGCCACGCTAATGAGAACACTGTAGAACCTATCAGGAGTAGAGCATGGCAGAGATGAGTTGCAGCTTCTTCTTAAATAACATCTATATATTGTAGACATGTAAATAAGTAACAGCAGCATTTAAGTTATAACCTGTAACATTGGTGCTATGTATCACTAGAAGTGTTAGCAATTCACGGTAACTTTTTATCATTATGGCTTACTGATTTCCTCTGCATGCATTTACTTAAAACACTGTAAAACACTGATGAAAAGAAATGTATAATCTGCCAAGGTATTATTAAACATCATTGATTTTTGTTTCTAAGATGGAGGCATAACTGCAGTGTCAAAAATAAGTATCATGAATGGCTAGTTCTGCAGTCTAGCAGGGAATTCAATCAGAGGATTTGAGTATTGGAGCACATTAAAAAGAGCACCTAGTGTTAAAAGCAAGGATATCTAGCGACTCCTTCAGTTCACAGTTAGAATATCTCCCGGTAAAAATGCAGAGAGATTATTTTTCTTGTATTTTCTATTTTGTTTATTCTCTTTTATTCGTTCGTATTTTATCTTAGTCCAAGGAGAAATAAACCCAACACAAGTGAATACTGTGAACATTCATTGATTCCCTCCTCTTTCCCCTGGTTTTCCTGAAATAAAGGATGCTAGGCATCTTTAGATACGTTTTAAATTGTGAGTGCTGAGATGTAGCTTCCTGTATAAACGATTTAATTTTTTTAATTTAGTTTTGGTGAGAATTTAAAAAAATATAATATTCAAAATACTATATTCATAGTCAGCTTTAGAACATTAGACAAGACAAACTTTGGGCAAAGTAACTCCTGTTATCAGTCTGATTTTCTAAGGTGTCTTAAAAAAATAAATAATACAGCTACCTGTAATCTATACCCAACTCAGTCAGCACCTAACTCACTGAGGCATTTATAAAGGGGATCATAAGACGACTTAATTCCTTTTACTATTAAATATGCAGCAGCCCACTCTGCAAACCCTGGTTGCCTTGCCCAAGTCTCAGGCCGAGTTTCGCTTCCCGCGCATCTCGCTTCCCGCATCCCGCCGCCGGCGGCGGCCTCAGCACTGCGGACAGCGCCCTGCGCGGACCCTTCAGTACCGCGGAGAGCGCCCCCAAACCTGCCACAGGGCTCCCGCCGCAGGCCCTTGTAGGTGTGGAAACGCCAGTCTGCTTCCCTTCCAGTCACTTCACAGCACGGAAAACAAATTGAAATATGTTATCGGCTTTTTTTAAGGCACATATTATACTGTCGATTATGTTAGCTGGCTATTTCATGGCATTCTACAGGTTCAGACGGTGTACCACTCTTCTTATCTGCTGCAACGCATTGCTTCCTGCTCTGTATTGACATACCTCACCCTTTCTTTCAAAGCCTACCTCCCACCTTGAAAGAAAATTGTAGTTAAACCAGAATTATTTCCTCAAGAATATCAGTTCCTTATCAAAAAGTAAATCTTGCAAGACTTCAGATGTTTAGAAATATTTGGTGACTAAATATTTGGTGACTGAAGATCACTTATAGACTATACAATTAAGTAAAGATGCTGACTTTACCACCCTAGATTCTTTCTCTGTTGATTAGACTTTAGCTTAATTTCTCCTTTGGGGAAGGGAGGGAAAAGGAAGTGTAACCTTTGAAGAGAAACTTTTGTCCACCCTTCAGAATGATTTCAATATGAAAGAAGGTAAAGGTTTTTAATGCCTTGCATATTTTCTTCCCTGTGAGACATACAGTTCAAAGTTTGGAAATCTGTAATAAAATGCTGTACTGGAGAAGCTGGTCTTGTGTTTTGGGGGCTTGTCACCACTGCTACACAGTTCTTTTCAGATTAAAGTCTATGAAACTGCCCTCCACACTTCAGTGGCCAGCAACTGGGATATCTACAATTCCTTGAATAAATGTTTTTATCTGTTTTACATTTTGGTCATCTATCATAGACATGGTGATAACACATCTTTAATTTTCAAGGACCATGATCAAATGGCACGAAAAACAGTATTTCCCAGCTATAGACCAGGAAAGAAGAACAGACAATCTGAGGCCTTTAAATCTTTTCTGGGTAATAAAAGTCCACTAAATTTTAAGGTATGTGTCAGGTGTAAATGGTGATCTTATGTATATAAAGTTTCATTTGGAAAGGAGAGATACATGATTCTGATTAACTTACTTATTATATAGAGTGCTTTTTTCTTCAGACCTTATTCTTACGTGCTGTTATCACAGTAAAAGTTAACCCAGTTCCAGCTAGCTGCCACCTACTGGGATGTACAGTTTTACCATATTACTTTAAAAAAAAATGTCTTTCATTTTCAGGTCATAGCTGTGCCTGTAAGAATCTATAAGATTTTTACATCAGTTAATCTGGTGTTTTGTTCTCTCCCAACAATAACTGATATATATTTACTATGTGTATAACATGCAGCCCCCAAAGCTTTGTTTCTTGGACATTTTTCAGCAAATGCTTGCAAACGCTTCTCGTTCACATGCCACCACAGTCCTCCTGCTGTTGCAGTCTGGTGTGAGGAGAGCCATAGCTTACCATAACACTTGATCAGCATCTCCAGATCTTCAGAAACAAGTACTGCAGCTTTGCTGACAAAGCAGCAACACAGTCCTCCCTTTTTAAACGTTTGCCAAAGTAGTCAAATTAATGTTGATATTATAATTTAAAAACACACTGTCATCCACTTGTACTTCACTCCCGTCAGCTATAAAAACCATAGGTTCTCCTCTGTCTGTTATTAGGTCAGCTCAAATTTACAACCAAGTTTCTGCTGCACTCATAATTAATTACATTTTAAGATGGTAATTAATTTTTAGCTAGTGGAAGGACGTGTATTCTAATTAACAAACTGAGCATTCAATAGGCTTACTTGTTCAGGCACTTTGGAGTATCACAGCAATACACTTTCCTAGCAGGTTTTAAGCTACAAGAACAAACATTAATGACAGCTACAGATCAGCCTTTCCTCCCCTCAGTATGCTTTGGGACTGGGGAAGCTGTGAGAGATTTGGGGAGGAGAAGTAGGATGTTTAATGTTTTCCATGCTTTACTCTCCAAAAAGTTTCTAAGAAGAGCGTGAAGATGCGGTTTCATTAGTGTATGCATTCCTTTTCAGTGCACACACGGGTCTTGCAATCATGCCTCCGCTCCGTAGGCAGGAATGTCTTTTGTTTCACATAGAGAACGTCAGCGCCCAGGCTGAGTTAGCGATGGATGCTTAACCAAAGAATGCTGAATTTGTTAAGAAATAAATGACAGGATTGCTGACAAGCCCAAAGAGGGGCTAGCTGTGCCTTTGGGAGAGATAAAAGGGGAGGCCGGGGAGACGAGAGTGTAGGGGTAGGAGCTTCAGACGGTTATCCACCCACAACTCTAGCAAAGTTAGAGCCCGTTTCTCACCTCCGCTTCTCCAGGAGAGCGGGGGAAACATCCTTAAGGCTGCCGGCTCGGTCGCCCTGGGCCCGGCCCTGGAGCAGCGCTCCAGCTGTGGGGGCAGTTCCGAGCTCCGGCAGGAGCCCGGCTGGATCATCGGTAGCTGCGCTGCCTTGTCCTCCCGGCTCCGCTCCCCACCTCCAGCGTCTGCGGTGCAGAGCAAAGGAGGGAGGAAGGAGGAGAGAGGTTTTCTTGCTCCACAGGAAGAGCAGACCAGGGCGGCAGTAGTCGGCCAGCCCAGCAGCGCTTGGGTCCGCCACCTCAGCGCCCGCCTTTGCCCGAAGACACCTGGCCGAGAGACACCGCGGTGTTCGGCTCTACAGGGAAGCTGCTCGTGCCGCTTCCCTGCCCCGACTCCCCCCGCAGCCCCTCACTTGCATGCAACCCGTCTGGCCGTGGCGGCCAGCCGGAGACCCCGGGACATCCTCCTACCTTGAGCTGCGGGCGGGAAAGCGGGGAGGGAGAGGAAGGCGGGGTAAGGAAGGGCGGTGGCAGGACGCCGGGGACTGCTCGGGTTGCGGTGCAGCTGGCGTCCGGGCACCACTGACGGCGGCAGCAAGCGGCGGCCGAGCGATGGAGGGAGGGAACGAGAAAGGGAGGGAGAGAGGAGGGAGAAAGGGAGGGGAGAAGGATGGAAAGAAGGACAGAGATCCGCCTCCTGTCGGGAGCGCTGCACAGCGCCCTTTAAAGGAGCAGAAAGCCGCTTTATCCGCGGCTGCCGCTGCTGACTCCCCTCAACGCCTCGCCTCGCCGCCGCCCGTCCGCCAACCCTGCTGGCCACCGCACGGTTGACGGCACCGCACGGCCACCGCACCATGGGCGGGCGCAAAGCAGAAGCGCTCCCACCCTGATCACTCTCCGACCCCCACAACACCCTCGGCGGAGGAGCCCAGCTCGTTCGGCGGCGAATTTCCAGGGCTTTAAAAGGCCGAGCTCCTAATGGGGGTCCCCCGATCCTGTTCTGTAAACATGGGGATGCTGGATACTGCGGCCTTGCGAATCGGCTCTCGGAGACCCCTGAGCGTCTTCATTTTGCCCCGTGGGTGATAGAGGGGGAGGATGTGGCAGAGCGCGAAGCGCCCCTACCGCAGCCTGCAGGGGGGAGAGGAGGAAGGGGGCTGAGAAAAGTGCCTCTCGACTCCTTCATGCTGAAACTCGCCTGTTCCCTCTCCTTCCCTGGACTAGCGGGGACTGAGCTCGGGTACATTTTCCCCCACCCCATCCAGGCTAGAAGGAGGTCCGGGGCGGGAGGGAGAAACCTCTTGTGAGCAAGGAGGGCGAGCTCGTCCTGTGGGAGCCACGACCGCCTATGCCCTCTCCCACCCCCCCACCCCTCCTCCCGACTCGCTCCTAAGCGGCAGTACTGCGGAAAAGGGGCTTTGACAGTAGGGCCCAGGCCTCCCTAATGAGCCGGGGTGTGAAATGGCCCCTTTTTCTGCGGGATTGCC
Source organism: Pezoporus occidentalis (assembly GCF_034315485.1). Classification (NCBI taxonomy): domain Eukaryota; kingdom Metazoa; phylum Chordata; class Aves; order Psittaciformes; family Psittacidae; genus Pezoporus; species Pezoporus occidentalis. The sequence continues at coordinate 15,783,181 of NW_026913103.1, read as the reverse complement.
AGTGCTTCCCTCGGTCGCCCAGTTAGCGCTAGTCCTGCCGCGCCCCAGGCGTCTGCTTCTCGCTTTTTCCCTTCAAGGCTAGGACATGCCTTGAAGCGCGGCAGGATTTCACTTGCGTCTCCCTTTCACCCCTTAACCTTCCCGACGGCTAATCTCCAGGCAGGCATGCTGTGCAGTTTGGCAGAAAAATCCCCGTTCCCTTGCCTTTCCCTCACGGAAAATTCCCGTTCCCAGATCCTCGGGGGAGCGCTGCCTGCACTCCATAAAGGATGCTCAGGAGTTGCCCCTCTTTATTTACTCAAGCGATAAGCTAGGGAGCCCTGGTTATCGGGGGCTGGAGAGAAGGGAAGACGACGAAGAGTGTAGAAGAGATAGGGCTGAAGTGGGTGGGGGTTGGTGACTGAAAAGCTCCTGTAATTAAGTAAACAGCAGAGTTGTTGTGCGAAGTAAATAAATAGTCAATGGTCCCATTGTAGAGCCGAGCGCAGGCGGTGCAGACCGCTATGGGCTCGCCGCGCTTGTGCTCTAGTCGTTGTGACTTGCAGCTTAATCGGCCTAGCAGCACATCCCTTAATTACTTGCAACGCGCTTCCATGGCCGACAGAAAATTCATTAGTCAGTTCATTTGCCTGAAGCTGTAATGGAGATAACTCTTGTAAAAAAAAAACGCTCAGCTAGAGAAAAGCGCCTCCCGCCGCGTTGGGAGGCTAAGGGAACCGGGAGGAGGTGCCACGCCGAGAGCTGCGGCTGCTTCTGGGGCAGCTGAGCGGGACGACGTGGCGGAAAGCGACCGAGGGAAAGAGATCGCCATCTGGGTGACCAAGTAATTGATCTTCACGATCTCTGGGAAGGCAAGGAGGGTTGACGCTGCGGCCAGGCAAAGGGTGGGAAGCTTTTGAGGTAGGATGAGCAGACATTTGTGCAAGCAGCAGATCGGGGGTTCCGTCCCTCTTCTATCGCTGGCTGCATTTGTGCTGATAGTATCCAGTGTTTTCTGACCAGAGCTCAGAGAACAAGGCAAACTAAAAAATATGTGACCCAAAGGTGTCTTTCTAAGATGAAAGAAAGGAAGGCAGGTGAAGAAAAGGTATGTGGCATTTCAGTCCTCAGAATGGTTCTAATATTGCAGATAGACTGTGTAATCATGTAAACATTTCACCTCAACTACACCGATGCAGAGTCTTTTCCCTTGTTGCCTGGGTTACATTTCCGTCCAGACATGGAAGCCTCAATGCTTTCCTTAGCCAGCAACAGTTTACACAGACTCAGGTCCTCCCTCAAACAGGTAAGAAGGTCTCAGTGTCACCAGTCCTGTTATCAACATGGGATATTTAGGGAGTTATTACTCAAATGAAGAAAGTTGTATCAGGAAAATTGGAACAGCAAGCTTAAGATCACACTGCAAGTCAGTGACATAATGGGAAAACATTCCGGAATTCCCTTTTCTCAGGCTTTGAGTACTGCAAACCCCCAAATTTCAATGCTGACAAAGTTTACTATTATGTTTCTTCCTAGTTACACTGTGTGAATTTTGAATTTTATCAGTATTGACCACCAGAAAAAAACATATAGGAAAACACGGGCCCAGTTTGGCAGTATTCAAAATAAGGTGTGCCAGAATATTTGTCATAAAAGGTCTTGGACTCTTACAAGAGAAAACCACACACCCCCTCCCCCAAAAAAATCAAACAAAACCTAAAGCAAAATATTATATGGGTTCACTTGGTTTTCCAAGCATTGTTTCTAAATATGTAGAATGAAATATTCTGAGTTTATCACATTCCCATCCCATTAGATGCATTTACACCTCAGAGTTAGAAGTAATGACCCTTGTAGCCTATTTCTTTTAAGATTGTCCATATTAAATTTCCTAAGGATGGCAGATAAATTCTTTTTCCACAGAATTTTATCCCTAGTACTCAGTACATCTGAATATTTAATACTATTTTTCTTTCCTGCTTTATCTTTCAGTTTGAGTCAGCTATGATAATGTAAACACTGACAGAATTTAAGACCTTTCAAAACTTTCCATGGATTTTTTTTTTCATTTTATTTTATTTTATTATCTTTTAAATGCCAGAGCTACAAAGACTCCAAACCAACCAAAATAATCTCCTAGGGATTCCAGATGCTAAGGCTCAACAGCTCTAAGCAAATTCTGTCCAAATTAATGACCTAAAATTGAGTACTAACACTTCTTCAAGATGAGTGGTTCAGAGCTTGTGCCCTGCCACAGAAAACACTGAAGCAAATTTTTGGAGTTTCAGATTGCAGTCAACTGAATATTTTGTTCTTCCTGCCTTGGCCTGTTTGGCCAAAGAAAGTCCTCCCAAGTTTTGGTTCTTCACAGCTGGCTGCAGCTTTTAATGATGACCTTGTATAGTCTTATTCCTGGTCAAACTGGCTGCATGCATCAAATCCGGTCCCTTCAAACAGAAGAGTGAGCCAAAGCAGGATGGAAGGACAAAAAAAAAAAAAAAATGTCTGTCTAGAAGAAATAAAAATCTGTTCTTGCTTCATCCACTTGAGGGAGACAATGAGCCATAGGTTACATCACTATGTCAGTTTGATGGATCAAAAAATTGAACTTTCAATTTATGAGGGATTTGTACCCATTGAGTGTTATCAGTAATTTTAAAAGTACTTGCCTGTGTAACACCGCAGGCACAAGGTTTCTCATAGCATTCATCGATCTGTAAATCTGACAGTTTTCTTCTCTCTCATTACTGTCTAGCAAGATGGGATCATCTAATGACTTTCACTGATAGGTCCTAGGCAAGAATGTCTAGAGCCATTCCAGACGATATCAAATAACTCTGTAATTAATATCTCATGTTAGAAAAACCTGGCCTAATCCAAGGTTTACATGTTTATTCACTTTATGTTTCAGAGATACACTAAAGTCCATTAAATTACTAACAGGCTTAAAATATTACACTACTAAGAGCCATAAACTAGTAAAAAATTTCCCTGAGTCTGAATAACTTTGACTATAGAGGCATGGCTTGGACATTTTTTTTTTTTTATGCCAGCCACAATACAGTGCACAATATTCTCCAATGGATTGCCATATTTTGCAGTCTTCCAATGAAGGCTTTCATGAATTAGCAATCCTTATTGTTGCAAAATTCTGATGTTTGCCTTTCACAGATTTATGCAATTGACACTCATCACTCTTCTTCTTACCTGCAGTGGACATAGGGTTGTGTTTATTCCTTTCTCTAAAAACACCTTCTGAACATCTAAAGAAATATTATGCAGGAAGCTAGATATCACTCCTATCTTCAAAAAAGGCAAGAAGGACACAGGGAGCTTCTGTACAATCAGCCCCACGTCAATTCCTGGAAAGATAATGGAGTGGCGAACCCTAAAAAACATTCCCAGGAACACAAAGGATAAGAAAATCATTATGACTAGTCAGTATGGATTCACCAAGGGGAAGTCAAATTTGACCAGCTTGATAAACATTTAAAATTGTCTGGCTTGGTGTCTGAGGAGAGAGCATTGGATATTGCCTACCTCAGCTTCAGTAAGGATTTCAACACTATTTCCCACAAGACCCTCATGAAGAAGCTGTTGATGTATGGGCTGGATGAGCAGACAGTGAGGTAGAAAACTGACTGAATGTGAAGCAGCTTGGCAGAAAAAGACCTTGGCGGACACAAAGTTGAACATGAGTCAGAAATGTGCCATTGTGGCAAAGAAGACTGATGGTATCTTGCACTGCATTAGAAGAAGTGCTGCCAGCAGGTTGAGGGAGGTGATCTTTTGCCTCTACTTAGTACTGGTGAGACCACACCTAAGTACTGTATAGTACTGTATTCAGTTCTGGACTCCCCAGTACAAGAAACACATGGACAAACTAGAAACTGTCTAACAAAGTGAGATGGTCAAGGGACTGAAACATCTGCCAGATGAGGAAAGGCTGAAAAAGCTGGAATTGGTTAGCCTGGAGAAAAGATGCCACAGGGAGGATCTTATCAATGTGTATAAATACCCGAAAGGAGAGTGCAAAGAAGATGGGGCCAAGCTCTTTTCAGTAGCACCCAGTCACAGGATAAGGGGCAATGGGCAAGTACTGAAACACAGGAGGCTCCCTCTGAACGTTAGCAAACACTTTTTAACTGACAGGGTAACCAAACACCAACACAGGTTGTCTAGAGAGTATATATGTAGTCTTTCACCTTGGTGATATCAAAAAACTGTCCTGACATGGTTCTGGGCAACCAGCTGTAAGTGACCCTGCCTGATTAGGGGGATTGGACAAAATGATATCCAGAGGTCCCTTCCAGTCTCAACCATCCTGTAATTCTTTGATTATCTTGTGTTCTCCCAATTCTAATCTTCTCTAGACTATTGCCAAGCATCTCATAGTTATAACTGCTTTGCCAGAGTGTTTCTAATTGGTCCATATGACTGCATTACAGCGTGCTAAGTTGTATATAGTACAGAAAAGACCACGACAGAAGCAGTGAGTGGAATGAAAGCATCTTATTGCCATTTTCAGGTTCCCATCTTATTCAGAAATCCCAATATGATGTTTAAGTTTTTTGCAGCAGCATGGTATTGTAGATTTATATTTGCCTTGTCACAATAATGTCTAGGTGCTTTTCTTCTTAACTACCCCCTGGTTAGCTGTTTCCCCACTTGCATTTGCTGAGCATCTTGTTCTCTCCCAGGTGTAGAATCTTCTGCTTGTCTCTGTCAAATAGGGAATTTGAAATTTTACAGAATACTTTTTCAGTTTGTTGAGATACATTCTAAATTCTGGGCCTAACCACCATTCATGCAGTTTCTCATCTGTCTTCATCAAACATTTTAATGAGGCAGCCTAGTCATTAATACTTGGAATAGCAATTATGCTATAGAAGCATATCAGGACATAAACTTCTAGAGAAGTCTGTGGGTTGGGGGGGGGGGGTGTGTGTGTTTGCTGTTGTTTTTTTTTCTTTCTTCTTACAGTTCAACAGTATGCCAATAAAACTGTTTGGCATCAACTTTCATATTCTATTTTGCTTATGCAAATGTCATGTCTTGTTCAGGCTTATTCTTAGAAAATCTATGGTCTTGTTTATGAATGCCAATGTATTTTATCTCATGCCTTATCCTTGCGCTTTGCTCTTTGAGCCCAATAGAATTTTCTCTCCCCACACTTTTAAAGAAAAAAGTATATATAGGAATATGTATTCTATGGATTTAATGAACTTGTACATGTCTAGCTTTCTACAAAATCAGTGTTAATTTAGATGCATGGAAAAAAGATATTAATAGCCGGACCATGAAAGCCATATGGCAATAAATGAAGTATTGAAAAAACGTAAAGATGTAACCTAAGTGGAGCCAATTACATGATTATGACCTAGTTTTCATCTGGACTCAGAGGTAACCATAATGGGTACAAAATTAAACAACTAAAAAAAACCCAAACCCAAACAAACAGTTAATTCTTATAATCACAATGTTGAAATAACTATGAACAAAATTGCTGGGTTATGTCTTAAGCAATAGCTGCATACTCCACTTTATAACACAGCCTTAAACAGCACTCCAACAGATAATAAAAATAAGGCTTTAGTTTAATTACTGGGGAGTGGAACTTTCTCTAGTATGAGATAATACTCAACAGTTAGGTAACTTTGAATTGTAAATATGGCAGGGGACATTCTAATAATGGGAAGAAACTTCAATTTTACTCTGCAACTGAGTTATTGTTCCAATATTTAAACTTCAGTAATAACATAATAATAAAATGGGTCTTTGATCACTGCGTTTTTTCATGTCTCTCTTAGAATACACAATAAAAAAGATCAACACTAATCACACGTCAATGAGCTGCAACAGTTTTTGTACAGCTGTATAGTTAAATTGCCAGCATACTGGCAATATACCCAAACTCTCCATACATGGGGAACTTTGTTTGTTGATTCCATTTACAATATTAAGTGACAAATTTTTTCAAGTGCCTGAGTCATTTATTCACTGTGCATTTATACAACTATTTTTTGGGGGGGGGGAGAACCTAGGAGAATTTGTGTTATCTATTGTTCCTAATGCCTGCTTTTGAAATAATAATATAAATAGGATTCATGGGTAATATTTTTGTGTTTAATATAGGGCTGAGAGTAGGCCTCCATCCTCAGATATGCTACCATTTAAACCAAATAATTTATTGTATGATCTGATGAATCATAATTAATCTCATTTTCTTTCCCAGGATTTAGAAATTGACATGAAATAATTGTTAGGGTTTAGATACATGGCACTATATATCACACATTAGTTGTGGTGACAGCCACACAGTAGCTTAGTCCTTAGTACTAGCTACTCATTATGACAGCTGTTAAAGGGTGCTCCATTGACTTCAAATTCTCAGAACAGAAGAATTAAAGTTTATTAGTGTGTAGAGAATTACAAGATCTGCGAAATGTTTAAATCTCTTTGAGGTTTTGGAAAGTGAATTTCACCTAAAGCAAGCCTATGCTTCTAATCTACCTTGAAATTATTTTAGCTAGACTATACAAAGTGTATTTGGTCCATTTCAGGGGAAGCAAGGAAATTGCTCCACTATTCAAACATAAGCAGTTTATCAGATATGGAAAGCCATTTCTAGAACGTGAAAAAACTCCCTGGGGTATATTACTATACTGTATGCTTTTTAAGTAGATAGGAAGTCACATACCCTGGCATTGTATTAAAAAACAGAATAATGACCTACTTTGATAACCATTAAGTGAAGTACTGAGGCTACAAATTATATCTAAAAATAAACACCTTAATTAAGTAATTTGAACCCTTATTTATCCAATACGCTTCACATTTTTGTAAGCACATTTAATCCTTGATTTCTTTGCCACCTCATTCTTTTGCTTGGAAGAAATAGCAAGTTTCACTTCAGTCTGAGTTTTCAGTAGAACAAAAGTCTTAGCTTCTGGGAGAACAGCTTAATCGCTGCAGTTAACACAATTTGAATATTTACTTAAATACCATGTCAAATAGCGTCTGACTTAGAGAAAACATTTAAGGCTGTGCAAGAACCTTCTTTCTCTGGAGAATATGTTACTACCCACATGCAGACTGAGAAATGATGATCACATTTCAGTGATGAAGACTGCTTAATGTCCCAGATTTGGACAGCCCTGAAAATTATCTTGATAGCTTAATTTCAACATATTGTTGAGATTCATTGCCCAAGAAAATTTTCTGGAAGTGAAAGGAAGAAAGGAGAGCTTATTTTTCATTATTTGAGATTGCTGAAACTGGATTTTTAAAATTGGTGAGAGAAAAAAGAATGTTGGACACACTATTCTGAGAGAAAGGGCAGGACAATCAAGAGATGATGAAACCAGTGCTGTGAAAAGCAGAACCTGAACCTGGAACTGAAAAAGAAACTGAAAATCGGGAAGGATAAGAGAAACCAAAAAGTGTTCCGGAATTGACAGGCCCCTTGCTGAGAGGAAGGAAGGAACTGAAGACAAGTATCAGAAAGGAAATAAAATATTTTAAACTTACTGAAATTGCTTGAAAGCTGAGAGAAGACGTTATACTGGGACAACTGCCAGAAGTAGTAAAGTATATCTGAAGATTAAAAGAACCACAGAAGCTATTCTTGAATAACTGGGATAGTTTGATTCTCCTTAACACCATGTATAATGCAAAGCATCTTTATAAAAGCATTTTAAACTCACAACCTGCAATCTTCCTTATTAGTTATAATTTTACTCCTAATTTGGCCTGTTTCCATGTCTATAAATGGTGGACATTGAGGCCTTGAGAACACAGAACATCAGCAGTCCTTCTTTGCCAAAGCTAATGTCCAGTCTAAAGAGAAGCTGAGAAACTTTCCAGTCTCCTAGATTTACTGAAAAAAAAGAAAAAAAAAGAAAAAAGAAAAGAAGGAAAAAAAAAAGAAAGAAAAGAAAAAAAAGAGAAAAAAGGAAAAAAAGAAAAAAAAGAAAAGAAAAGAAAAAAAGAAAAGAAAAGAAAAGAAAAGAAAAGAAAAGAAAAGAAAAGAAAAGAAAAGAAAAGAAAAGAAAAGAAAAGAAAAGAAAAGAAAAGAAAAGAAAAGAAAAGAAAAGAAAAGAAAAGAAAAGAAAGAAAAGGAAAAGAAAAGGAAAAGAAAAAAAGAAAAGAAAAGAAAGAAAAGAAAAGAAAAGAAAAAAATAAAATAAAATAAAAGAAAAGAAAAGAAAAGAGAAAAGAAAAAAGAAAAAAAAAAGAAAAAAAAAGAAGAAAAGAAAAGAAAAGAAAAGAAAAGAAAAGAAAAGAAAAGAAAAGAAAAGAAAAGAAAAGAAAAGAAAAGAAAAGAAAAGAAAAGAAAAGAAAAGAAAAGAAAAGAAAAAAGAAAAGAAAAGAAAAAAGAAAAAAATAGATAAAAGGAAAAGAAAAAAGAGTCCCTACACTTTCAGTGTGGCTTTTTTTTTCCTCCAAAGAGATAAGAGGCACTAGTCTGGTATCACTTGATAACTTGATACAAAAGAGAAGAGATACATCTCCTTTTCCAAACTCAGCATTCCCTTTTAGAAGTCCTTCAGGAAGAATATGTAAATCAAATGAAAATTCTTATCTCAACAGGATGAATTTATAATGATCAGTCAGAAGGAGGACACAAGCACATCATATCAAGATTTAATTTGGAGTCAAATGCTTTGCTGTTTTTGTTTCTTATTTCAGACTTGGCAGAATCCAAAAAGGGAAAACTAGACTTAATGATATTCTCATTATTCATGTTTTTTTTTTAAATAACTCTTTTATAACTGTAAAACAGCAGCAAGAAAGGACAGGTACAATTCTAAAAATTACTGAAGAGGGAATTGAGACAAAGCACACACACAAAAAAAATCAAATGAAAGCTAGCTCTTACAATAATTTCCTGTACATGTGACTGCAACTGGAACACGTATGAACAAAGGCAGTAACACCTAGTTTTCCATTTTTAACCAGAGATGGGAGCATTTCCACAAATGATAAGAACATTTTCATGTAACTTCCTACATATTGCAGTAGATAGCACTGTGACTCAGATGATTAAATAAAGTTCAGAATTTTGAATAGCATATTTTTCCCCCCAGTCTTAGAGGTGAAAGAATGGAGGTAATAATTTCATTTAGACTTCTCTGTGGCTGGTAAAATGTGTCTTGCAACAGTCTAATCCATTGGTCTACAACAAACAAAAGGAGCCAAACAAACTTGGATTCAACCACTTAGATGATATCTGAAATTGGAGGCACGCACATATCTGTAATTAATATGAGGACATGCCCAGTCAATTATTTAAAGAACAGATTGGGGTTGGTGTTATTTATTTCCTTAGACCTTGTAGACCTTGTAGGCAGTATTATTTGCTGTTTCATAACTGCAGGTTTGGAAAACATGTATTTCAAAATTGAATTATATTTTGTTCAGGAAAACTATATATAATCCTCTACAAGGAAATAAGAATTTGAGTAGCTACAACTGTAGCCATTCAGAACAACAACAACAAAAAATTAAGAATTTCTTCACATTCTAAATCACCTCTTTTGATATCACAGCACTGAAATATTTTGCCATTATGTTGTAAAAGAGCAGTGCTGACTCTTATTTGCTATGACTTGGTCTTACTAATACTGCAAAATGTACAACATTGGCAAAGCTGGCTAAACCAGTGCAGAGTTTTTTTCTAAACCAAACCATTTCTAACCTTGCACTTTGAGCTCAAATTCTTTATCTAGAGGCCTGCAAAATGGAAATCTCTTTTCAGAATGTATTTATAATTCATGTCAATGTAGCTCAAAACCATTTTTTGCCTGCCATTTCCCCTACAGTGCTCATCCTGTCGTGTGCTGATTCATGAAATAAAGAAGCATCTATTTATAAATTATATTGGATATTAATAAATTAATTTGGAATTTCTCGACTCTTTAGATCTTAAGTGGGTAGGCCTATGTAATTTAACAGACAGAAAAATAATGACAATATAGCAGAAGCTGCAGTCTTCCCAAAGTAAAAAAACTATAACAGAAGTCTTGACTGTTGTTATTCATAAACCCACATTGGGCTCTACAACTTTCTCAAACTACTTACCTAGCTATTAAAGAAAGCAGTGTTTAATCATTATACTTCTAAAATAATTTGTTCTTGATTTGTACTTCTGTCAGAGGATTACAGCCCAGCATTTACCAACAGCTGATTTTAAGCAATGTAACCTAACTGCTTTACTTTGGCATAGAGACAGGGTGTTATTTCCACTTCATTGGCAAAAATATTAACTTCAGTAGCAAAAGCTTTTTTTTTTTTTCCAAAATTTGTCTTATTTGCAGATTATTTTTGGCTTACCTTTTCTGTCACACAATTGGTTGTTCAGGTGTGTCACCCTTTCTGTGTGTATTTGGCATTTAATATCTCATTCCTTGGTTTTTAAATGTTAAAGATGCTGATTGTGAATAAATATTCCTAAGGTAACAGAACTAAATCCACACTGAACTAATTCTATGTCTCCTTCCAAATTCATCTCTAAATCTCAGGAGATAACTAATATATTAGTTCATGAACAGTTTGATTAAAAGAAGGTTTCCTCTTATTCTGTGAGATAGTAATGAGGAAGTAATAAGAAATAAGCAATACATTTTTCTGATGTACCTGAGGCTGGGTTGTCATCAAAGATAGATGAATAAAAGTTACTTGTTTTCCATTAAGAACTGTGAAACTTATTTGATATATGTGCTTGAAAATAAATGCCATCTGGAACTGGAGAAATTTCACTGACACTGACAGCCCCAATTCACATAAGAGATTAGAAGGAAACACTTTTCATTATACTTATTAATATTTCAGAAGTGTGCTTATCCACCTATATTCTGACTTGCATTTCTGTTGAGGTTCTAATATTTAGTATACTTCAAGAATTTTCAGCCATTTTGAGATTGCAAGGAAAGAATAAATGCCAGGAGTTTGAACGAAGGAAAAATGCCTTACACCAATGATCACAGACTCATAGAATCAGAATCATTTGGGTTGGTAAAGACCTGTAAGGTCATCGAGTCCAAGCATAAACCTAAAGTTGCCAAGCCCACCACTAAACCATGCCCCTAAGCACCACATCAACATGTCTTTTGTCATAAGTACTAGTAATCCACCTCTTCTGGTCTCTATGACTAGCTAAAAACTTCACTTTCCCTTTGAGGAATCTTTCTTCTGTCCATCATATCAGTTACATTTCTGGGGGGGGGGGAAATAAAAAAATCAATCTTGACCTACTGATTTGACCACATTACTCTGCTTGATCAGTACCCTTATATATTGATGTCTGTTACATGGGCAGAAAATGTAGTGATAATTGTACACCTTAATTTAAAAGACTAAAATGTAGCTCCTTATCATAATGATTTTATAAAGTTCTTAGTTTTATTTTTTCCTGCTGGCATACAAATACAGTAAGGCAGCAAGACGCAATCCATATAACATTAAGTATTTTTTCTTATTACTATTGAAGTCATCTTGTTACTTCTTATTGTCGAAGTTTTCTTATTACCCCTAAAGTCTTTTCTCAGAAAAGGTCTTACAGCTGAAAAATGTGAGTATGTTTCTATAAAGTTAGATAAGGAAAGACTCCAGAAGTATATTATTATGTTTCATAGAAACACAGAGTGTTGATACGTCTGCAAAGTACAGGAGATTACTGTTAATTCACCCTTCTATTTAAATTGGAGACGAGTTTCTTAAATGGCTATGAATCTACGTTTAGTTCAGAGGAATGTCTGGTTTGATGACCAGATCAAAGGTTTGCTGAAAGCAAGAAGAAGGCTTGAGATGTAAGCATGAAAATAAAAACTTTGCAAGACAGGGAGGAATGAGCAAGGAAGGGATTAAGATGTAGTATCAATTTAGGGATGAATTATTAGTCAGGTTCTATAAAAAATTTAGTCACTGGTGGCCCTGGATTCACCCTGAAATAAGGAGGCTGGTTTCTGACATAAAGCTTAGTTATTTTATATGGAAAAAAATTATGCAGTTAGGAGGTATTTCATAGATTCACCCATAGGGTTAGATACATAACATTTTTTTTTTAATAATTAAATTTCTCAAACTCTACTTTTAGTTAGGTGACATCAGAATTCTCTGAAGTAAGCTAAAGAGATTGAAGACACTAAAATCTTAAAAAATGTTGCCTCCTGGAGATATTTTACTTTTTATTTTTAATTTTCATTTTTATTTTTATTTTCCTTTTTAGTTTTCTTTTTCCTTATTAATTTTCTTTTTCCTATTATTTTTCTTCCATAGTTAAGTACTATGTGAACTTTTAAAGGTTAAAAATTTTAAAGCAGTGACATTTTCTCTGAATTTTGATTTGGTGAATGGGATAAGATCTAACACCACCAAAAAAAAGCATGTAAAACCTAAGCAGGTCAACCAATCTCTTTTTGGTCAGTGGAACACAAAAGGCACTTTCAAGGTACTCATTTGAATATCACTCGATCAGAATATAGAATCATAGAATGGGTAGGATTGGAAAGGACCCTGTTATGGGCAGGAGCACCTCACACTAGACCATGTCACCTAAGGCTCTGTCCAACGTGGCCTTGAACACTGCCAGGAGTGGAGCATTTACCACTTCTTTGGGCAATCCATTCCAGTGCCTCACCATGCTCACAGTAAAGAACTCCCTTATATCTAACCTGAACTTCCCCTGGTTTAGTTTAAAGCTATTACTCCTTGTACTATCAATATAGTCCCTGGTAAAGAATCCCTCTCTAGCATCCTTGTAGGCCCACTTCAGATATTGGAAGGCTCCTATGAGGTGTCCATGCAGGCTTCTCTTCTCCAGGCTGAACAGCCCCAACTTTCTTAGCCCGTCTTCGTACGGGAGGTGCTCCAGTCCCCTGATCATCCTCGTGGCCCTCCTCTGGACTTGCTCCAACAGCTCCATGTGCTTTTTATGTTGAGGACACCAGAACTGTGTACAATACTTCAAGCAATGTCTCACGAGAGCAGAACAGATGAGCAGGATCACCTCCTTCAACCTGCTGGTCACGCTCCTTTTGATGCAGCCCAGGATACGATTGGCTTTCTGGGCTGCATAAAGCAACAAACACAAATATAAGTTTTAAGCATACAAAATTAAGTGGGATGAGTCCCATTTACATAGCCTAATCTCTCTTAAAAGGCTTGTTAGTACACCAGTCTTTAGATATTTTAGCTGTCATTGTCTAAATATTGCATTAAAATGCAAGTATACGACTATATTTCAAAGATTTATAATTTGATCATAGTTCAGTGATTTTCACAGTGACAATAACAGGTACATCACCTGTACATCGACCATTACAGCCATGTTTTCAAAGGAAAAAGAGTCTTATTCTTTCACAGCGGTTAAGTTTTTGTAAATCACTTTGAATTAAGCTTCTGGAATAAGACTTCTCCGTCCAAATTTAGACATCAGCATCCAAAATAGTTCTCTAAACTCCTTTATTGTCAGTCACAAAGAGTAGGTTTTCTTACAGGGAGATGGATCTGACCCATTTACTTAACTAATGTAGGATGAGGAAACTGAAAATGTTTTCAAGTAAAGACTGGCTGCAATAAATATTTCTGCTTTTTTAATTATTAAATAACTGGGAGATTTTAATTTTAAATTAAAATTTAAGTAATTGAATGAGAGATAGGGTGCTTTGTTTTCTAATTCTACATCTGAAATTTCTGTGTGTGCAATGTATGCGTATATATGTGTGTATGTGTATAAGTGTATAATATAGGATATCTTTATTTCCTTCATATCTTTAAAAGGGCAGTGAAATTGTGGCACATGATGAACTGGGAAATAACCAGAATATGAAGAAAATACACTTACTGCCTTAAGTTCTTCTGAGTAAAATTTTTCACAAATTAAAGTTATGGTCAAGAAGATCTAGAAAAGACTTACAGAAGTTTAGGTCTGATTTGAAGTCAGTGAACTACTACACAGCCTCCTACAAAACTTGCAGAATGATACATTCTTGATGAATTTAAAGTGCCTCCAGAAGAAGAGGGTTCTCTTTTCCCAAAGCTGGGACTTTAAGAGGTAAACCTGAAACAATTGACTGTTAACTGCAAATCGCAACTTTACTCCCTGGAATAGTTGACTTTTATTTTTCTTTGAATTTTGAATACATAGTTCTCCCCTCAGTTAAAAGACTCTTGAAAGACTATTATACCTGCAATGTCAATGCATTTATTTGTTCAAATAAGAGCACTTTGTTTAACTTTCATTTTATTTTATTTAAGTCTTGGGATCAAATATTTATCTCGTGTAGTTGCATAGATCTTGCTGACAGTAATAGTGAACTAATATCTATTAGAGAACTAACCTTAAGCTTTTCAAAGGAACAATGAAACTAGTGTTTCTCTAATACTATCACAACAGATTTTCAGATTGGTATCAAAGAGCTATAAAAATACAGATTGAAAACCAAGATCTTTTATTTTTAAATGTATATATTCATACATACAATGAGCAAGCTGGATAGCCAACTCAGGTCACTGATAAAGTGTTAAAAATATGATTTAAACCAGAGCAATTTTCTTTCAGAACAGGTCTACTATTAGATCACCACACTGTGAAGCATAGCTGCATCTGTGCTGTACTACATAAAAAGCACAAACTATCCAGAGGAACCTCAGCAATGAAACTGCTTCTTGTTAAGATTACAGTGGCAATTTAACCAAAGAGTATATTCATAGGTCACAGGGATGGAAGAAATTTATTGTCATCCAGCTTTTTACCAATATAGGTTTACTTCTTATTTTATGTTTGCTAACAAGTAGTTACAAAAGAAGAGTATCACATAATCTCAGCTCATTGACAAACTCTTTAGTCTGTTAATGCAGGTGTTTAATGAGTAATTATTCAACAGGCCCTGTAGTAGGAAGAATGCGGGCATCACTTTAATTTCTACAGTGAGTTCAAGGTTCTGCTTTCTTTAGAATTTAGTTTGTTGCTTGCAAGGGGGTTTGGGTTTTTTTAAATGATATTTGATTGATTAATTACAGAAATAACAGCTACAATAGCTGAATCCAGCGTTTTTTGTTTTTTTTTGTTGCTGGGTTTTTTTGCCTTTTTTTTTTTGTTGTATTTGTTTGAGGTGGGGGTTTGTTCTGTTTTGGGTTTTTTTTTCTGTCAGAGGTGAAATCAGTGTCAGGGAATCTGATTTCTTATTGACAGAAATGGTCACATGTAACTCACAGTTTGACTGTATCTGCAGAAGCTATCTATATATGATACAAAGGGAATCTGCTTGACTAAAGTAACCGTCTTGCTGGAGCTCTTTCCCTCTAAGTGTTTCAAAGCCATAAAAAGAAGGGTCTCATCAGTTATTTGTGTTTGCACTATTGCTCAGGATTGCTTTGGTGATGCTTTAGAACTGAGAAAGACTTTCTGAATATGGATTCTCATGTTCAATGAATAAGTGCCAAGATCATGCTCAGGCATTTCATAGTAACTTTTTTTTTTCTTTTAAATGAGCCTTAGAACTTTGGAGATATCAGGGTAACCACTCTGCGGCAATGACACTCATAATCCAGACTAATTTTTGGATTGAATTACTACAGTATCCATCCTGCTGTAGAATCTCAGCACCAGATGATTTATTATTATTTTTAATAATTTTAAAAATATTTTGTTGTGGAAATTTCCCAAGCAACCCAGAATCTATTCTGTATAATCAGGTAAACGATCCAGGAAGCTACAAGGACCTGGGAGGAAATTAATAGAATAATGAGGAACTGTGCTCTAAGAAAATGTTAATTGGTAATATAAACAACTGAACCTCACTATGTTTCTGCCCACAGCTACTGTTTTTATTTTTCTTATGTTTTTAACTAAACCCAAGTTCTTGAATAACATCTGCAAACATGTTATGAATTTACACATGTATACAAATGTTTCATTGTTGTGGTATATAAGGTTGGTTAAAGGATTGTTGCAATTCCTTTATAATCACAGTAAATAAAACCTGAAGAAGCTGGGGAATCCCTAATGAACATACATATAAACGACATTTCCAGTGAGCTTCAGGGGGACTTCAGGACTAAAACAGGAAGTCAAATCATTGGCAAATTAAAATCTCAGGAATTGTACTTCTAAACATTGCCATAAAGTAATTTAGAGATTGAAATATGATGTTGAGCAAGAGACATCGGTATAAAAACAAGTGCTGATCAACATTTATATTCTATCCTCAAATCATATAAGTGAACATAGAAGAGGTGAGAATACAGAAAAGGTCAACAAAGTCTTCAATAATGCCAAGGAAGCATGGAAAAATATAAATACCATATGAATATGAGGCAAGAAATAGAGAACTGAAACAAAGGCAGCATAAAAAATAAGCAAGCTGAAATTGCTGTTTAGTAGAAAGACGTGAATTGTTTACCAAATTACAACACAGCTTAAACAAAACTAATAAAAAAAAAGAGGAAGACAGAGGAGAATAAAGAAGGATTATGATCAACAAACCAGATGTACTCATATATATTGACATTTCACATGAGAATGCTCTTTCATCAAAAGAATGACAAATTCTCTTGGTAATACTCCAGAAATCAATGTCAAAGCCTTGAGTAAGGCTCTTAGGTTTAATGTAGCTCCCAAGCAAAGGACAAGAAGTCCCTGAAGTGCATTTTCACAGCTCTTCTCACAGCAGTCAGGTCTGAGACCACACTGCTCTGCCATGTCAGAGTTGACTAAATACAGACACTCTAAGGAAGAGGGGGAAAGGGTTGCAGCCTTTCTCCACCTCACTCAGGACCCTGAATATCAGATATTAAAATTGACACATAAAAGCAAATTTAAAATGAACTAAGAAAATTTCAGACATTGATTCTTTATTTTTAAAGTTTCCACAAAAAAAATGAAATGTTGGTACAGGTAAAAAAAGCAAGCATCTAAGATTACTGACGCCATGAATGAATTTTTAGTGTGGAAAGAACACAAATATAAGTAGACTTCTCAAGAATTTTTTTTTGGTAGTGTTAAAGCTGGAGAGGTATCATTTTGCTCGCTACCCCAAATGATAAATAAAAAGTCAAATCATTAAAACCTCTGTAGTGCTTTGAATGAAATGTCATAAAGATATTCAAGATATCTTCTGATCCTTGCTATCTGTTCTACTTATTGACTGGATATTTTTTAAACATAACTGAAAGTAAAATGAGAGAAAATAGATAATGGACATTGACTCAATACTTATAGTCCAGTTTGTATCCAGAAATAGAGAACAAAAATTAAGATAATAAATCAAAAGGAAATATGGAAAGCAGGGTGTCCTTACAAGGAACATATCATGAGCTGTGGAAAGGACAGCAGGGTGCAAATGGTTAGTCAAAGAGAGGACTGAAAACTTGTGCTTTTCATTGACTTAAGAGCATGTATACAGGACTATAAGAGAAAGTCTCAGCTATGCAAAGCTGTCTTTCTACTGTTCCATTGCTACTGGAAAAATAGAATTGATAGGACAAGACAGCATACACTAAAAGCTGATAAAAAACTTTGACTTTAAATGACTTTGAATCAAACACTACTTAAATACAGTGAATGTCTACTACCATTCTGAATGTGTGTGGTTAGCTTAAGATGTGTTTTTGCCTTCCAGTCCTGTGAGAACAAATTAATACATGGCCCACATTCTGGACAACTCTGATAGGTCTTGAATTTATCCTTGACATATTTATTAAAATTGTAATATTATTTAGTATTTTAACTTCTGTAGACATAGTCTACCTGTAGGTGAGAATCAGTTCTTGCAAAAATAAATTGCATAGAATCTTTAGTATGGTTAGAGTAAACCAGCTGATTAAACTTCCCAAGTTAAAAAAAAAAAGTAAATATGAAATAGAAGTATTATGTACATTTGGTGCAATTATGAACTCTTCTCTTTCCATAATGGGCTCCAGCTGTGATTTTACATAAACGAGGAAGAGAGGCAGCTAGTTTAAGAGCACTGTATGCATAGGTCAGTATGGGTTTGTTATTCAGTGTTCAGTGCTAACAAGCATACAGAAGGCACAGTGGAAAATTTGACTAACTGGACAGTATTCAAGATATTATGTTGTGAATGGATAGGCATAGTTATTATGTAAGTTCAATTGATAAAGAATTAAAAGTAATAGAAAAGAACAAGTAGTAGGTCCCTTTGGGCTTCCCATGTAAAAGAGAATCTTTTGAGAAGTACATTGAGTTCATTAGAACAAAGAAAGCAATAGTATGAGAGCCATATAAACGGTGACAAGATATTAATTCTGAAATGATAATTACATTCAAAGTCAGTAGATCAAGGGGGAGCTGTGTAAACAAATCTGGTATGGTTCCCCTGTTTATAATAGCTTTGTCAAGATTAGTTATTGGCAAAATTCAAAGGTTTAAAAGTTCAGCAGTGATATGTATTCTAAATTTTAGAGGCTTACTTGAATCTGAGTTTAAAGCTTTAATACAAAAATAAGGTAAAAATTCCAGTAAATTATTACTTTTATTTCCTGATCTCACACACAAGAAAAGAGCCTAACTTACAGTAATATTTTACATCCATCACATGGTTAGTGGTTACTTTTTAAAGAAACCTATTTTTCTCTTTACTTATTCTTCATATAGTTTTCACTTAACTTCCTCGGGCCATTGTTCCCATCAACCTAAAACATCCTTTTTACCAATTTTTCCACCTTCTTGTCTTTCAGAAATTTAAGAATAATATTTGATATTCTTTATTAAATGCTGTTGGACATAAACTTAAGCCTCAGCTATGTGATCCATAGAGTATTTTGGTAATCAAGGAAATAGTTTTTTCCCATTTCTGGAAGTTGCCTTTGCAAATAACCAGAAATACAGTGAAATCAGATGGATATTGAGGCTTTGTTCAAAAAAATATTAATATACTGAGCAAGTTCCTGACTAAATTCATATTGATCTGAATTAGTGACATTAGTGGAACTGTAGTGACATTAGTGGAACTATAACTTAACACCAACTGGTCTTCTAGTGTGTCATCAGTGGATCCATCCCTAATTACTATTTTCAGATTGTTATCATAAATATTGGTGAGAATAGGATGGCCAGAACTTCTGGTTTATATGGTCTGATATCAACATTTTATGACCAAAAGCTGTAAAACACTTGCCAGAGGCCTGAGGTGAGAGGGGTTTTCAGGAGTAGTTCATAGACACTCTTGACCACTCTACTAGAAAACAGAAGAGGATAACAAAGCAAGGTATCTGGATTACCTTGCAATGTCATTCTCAGCAAGCCTTTGTCCTTTCAAAAAATCATATTAGGATTATTAGTTTCACTGACATGGAATATCTCCAGAGCAGAACATGGCGTAGTTATGCCCTGCCTTCCTACATTCCAAGTGTATCCCAGTAACCATAAACTAACCATCCCTGGACTAGCTGTGGTGGGGAAACAGCTGTTGAGATGTAGCACTTTGCACCAATTTTGAGTAAATCTTGAGGTTTTAGTGAGAGATTAAATAACAGTAGGTGATTTGAATCCAAAACTTCACAGCAAGATTCCAAACTTGGTCAATTTTGCTTCGCTATTTATAATAAAAACCATATCCTTTAAAAAAAAAACCAAATAAAAAAACAGTAAAAGAGACATGGAATAAAAAAATGACAAAGTGAATGTTTTAAGGTATGGTTGACATTGTACATGAGCAGCAAAATGTTTGGTGCTTGGGGCCAGTTAAAAATATTCAAGTTAAGTCTGCTCGACTGGCAAAAACTACACTGAAGTAGAAAATGAATGATAGGAAGTATTTCACTTCTAAAAATTAACTGTCTTCCAGGCATACATATACTTTACTTTCACACTGATGCACTGCACCAGTAGCTTCCAGCAGCAAATGACAGAGTACATCTCATACAAAAGAACTCTACACTTCAGCTATTTCTTTGAAAGAAGAGCCTGTATAAATATTACTCCATTGTAAATTCAACAGTTATCAAGACAGCACCAGCTGCAGATTTATCCTGGAGGATTTTATGTGTTTTGCAGCATTATGTCTCATAAAAACTGCAATAAATATGCTAATTTTTAATGTCTTTATACTTTAGTTTCATGTTTTATCAACTTATAAAACAAAGATTAAATGTATATGGATATTATACTCTTGGATATTGCTTTCACAAGTGTTATAATAATAAGAATAATATCAAGATTAATATTTCAATAAAAGATGAACAATTATTTTTTATTTGGTATTTGGAATGGCTAAGTCTTTGGCCACTAGATGCTATTATCAAGGAATATTAGTGGAATTAGTTTGATGTGATGGTTTCACCTTCACTTTAATCTTTCGGTAGTAGCTGTTCTGGATCTTCTATAGATAAGTTTGCATGAAGGCATTTGGCTTCATTTTTAATGCTAAGAAGTCCTGGTCATGGGCAGAGGGCTAAAAAGTGACAATATTTAACAGAGGTGGATGTGATGAGCAGAGGTATTCTATTTATCTTTCTAATTATCAACTATCTAAGGAGATGAAGAGAACTTTGATCTTTCAGGTGAACCAAAATGCAAAGTATTAGAGGGTCGTAATTTAATAGTCTCCAAACAATTTCACAAACAGGTGGTAGGGAATATCTGGCATAACACAAATGTTACCTGTGATGGCCAAATTTTGCTTTTGGGATGTCCGCATTTTGTAACAGAAAAGACTACATATAATTTGCATATCTATTATGCATCACACTGAAAATGAGCCTGTGCCATGGTGTGTGCTTCTATTTGTTGTGCCCTGATAAATTAATAAAAATTATCAAATAAGGTTTTATAGAAGGAACATACATGGAACCCAATTCAGAAATCACAATACATGGTAACTTCCAGGCTTGTTTCACTGGTGCTCCCAGTGAAACAAATGTATGCTGTTGCTACCAATATTAGTGACAGCCACTGTGCCCTCAGGTGAGTCATAGCCAGTTTGAATGTGTTTGTCTTGTTTTCCTCTCTGCCAGTTCAAACGGCAAGGAACGGTTTTCAACTGCAATCAGATCTTCTGTATTTCAGGTAATAAACCACTGACAAGTGAAGGCCAAGGAAATAGTTTCTAGGGTTTCATACAGCCTACAAATGCCACACCAACAATGTATTTAATCAGCACATACCTCTGCCAGTGCTTAATCATTCATAAAAACAGTGCAGACTCTGGGATACAGCTGGACCCTATGGGCCAATATGGGTCCTTCATATTATGCAATTTTTTTTTAAATTAACTTTCTATTGTTTTGCCCAGGCTCCCAGTTTTCATGACTTTGGAGCACCTGTTCTGCCAGCTGTATTTCAGAAGATGTGGCCTTACAATGTAAGTCCACAAAGGTACAAATAGCCCTGTTGCAAAAACGGAGAAGGTTATCGCATACCTCAGTTCTCTAATATCTGGACAGTGTATGAGATGTATGCTTAGTACTAGTTTATGCAGCTACTGTTGCAATGCTGTACCTTCATGAGAGAGAAAAACCCTATCACAAGGAGTGGTAAGCTCCGATTTGTATCTAAATGCCACATCTTGAGTAGGGATTTCACTTCAGAATAAGTAAGCTCCAGTTCATTGACATTGTCCTTTCCCTCATTCAAGAAATAAACTTCTTGAGTACCTTTAAAGGTTGCTCTGTCCACCTTCCACAAGCTCATGTGGGGTATTATTAATCTGGGAAAAAATCTAAATCAATTCCCCTTCAGTAAGTAGTCCTACTTCAGTAAGACAAGAGGAGGGGATTCCTCAATTTCACTATCTGTATCTGAGTAAAGCATACTTGTGTTATACCCAAATAATATCCTTTTTCAATTTCTTTTTAATGTTTGCCTTCAGCTGAATTCAGAGAATTTGTTGGTTCCACTGACTGCCACCCCTCTATGAAAGTAAATGTATAATTAGTTTTCTATTTCACTGTTTCCCTTCATATTCCAGCTTCCATTCTTGGTCTGCCTTTTCTGCTGGATTACAGAGTTCACTGTTTTCCTTCTATTAGGCTTCATGTGTGCATATAAACATTTTATAACTGCATTTTCACAAGCAGTTTATGTTGAAATTATTTTTTTCATTACAAATGCTAAGTGTTCTCAGAGTCATCATTTTCCAGTTGCACTGGTAAAAACTGAATTCATTATTACTAGATGCAAAAGTATTGCAGTTAGCATGGTTAATCATATTTTGTCTTAATGTGTCATTTAAATTCAGCTTTTTAAAGTATGGTTCCATGTTTACTCATTCCTCAGCATTATTTGCTATTATGCAATTTTTCCTCATCTGAATAAGTTGCTATTTGTGATCATTGCCCACTTTTCTGCTTACCCTACTGGCTGCCATGGGGACTATCTCATAAATTAATGCACACCTGCATGTAGGAAGAATGTCTGCAGCACACGCGTGAGAAGGCACAGGCTTCTCAGGAAGCCTATGTCAGGAGCCATATAGGCTCTTGAATATGCTACAAATCTTAAGCATAGTCAAGGTCTTCATACACAACCTTTAGAAGACACTATATTGACTTTTTCATACCTCTTGGAGAACTAAACTTTAAATTGTTCCATGAAGAGATATTATAAATAGCTCCACCAATAGAACCAAAGAATTTCCAAAGCTAGCATGTTTTTTGACAGACTTATGTAGATAGACTGTTTTTTTTTATGGATGGACTTAGTGCATAATCAAGTCACAGAATCATAGAATAGTTAGGGTTGGAAAGGACCTTAAAATCGTCAACTTCCAACCGCCCTGCCATGGGCAGGGACACCTCACACTAAACCATGTCACCCAAGGCTTTGTCCAACCTGGCCTTGAACACTGCCAGGGATGGAGCACTCACAACTTCCTTGGGCAACCCATTCCAGTGCCTCACCACCCTCACAGTAAAAAACTTCTTCCTTATATCCAATATAAACTTCCCCTGTCTAAGTTTTAACCCATTACCCCTTGTCCTGTTACTACAGTCCCTAATAAAGAGTCCCTCCTCAGTATCCTTATAGGCTCCCTCCAGATACTGGCAGGCTGCTATGAGGTCTCCACGCAGCCTTCTCTTCTCCAGGCTGAACAGCCCCAACCTTCTCAGCCTATTTTCATACGGGAGGGGCTCCAGTCCCCTGATCATCCTCATGGTCCTCCTCCGGACTTGTTCCAACAGTTCCATGTCCTTTTTATGTTGAAAACACCAGAACTGCACACAATACTCCAGGTGAGGTTTCACAAGAGCAGAGTAGAGTGGCAGGATCACCTCCTTTGACCTGCTGGTCATGCTCCTTTTGATGCAGCCCAGGATACGGTTGGCTTTCTGGGCTGCGAGCACACACTGCTGGCTCATGTTCAGTTTCTCATTAACCAACACCCCCAAGTCCTTTTCCACAGGGCTGCTCTGAATCTCTTCTCTGCCCAACCTGTAGCTGTGCCTGGGATTGATCTGTCCCAGGTGTAGGACCTTGCACCTGGCATGGTTAAACTTCATGTGGTTGGCATCAGCCCACCTCACAAGCATGTCAAGGTCCCATGGCATTCCTTCCCTCCAGCGTATCAACCAAACCACACAGCTTGGTGTCATCAGCAAACTTGCTGAGGGCGCACCCAATCCCACTGTCCATCACCGGAAAAGAGGTTGAACAAGACCGGTCCCAGTATCAATCCCCGAGGGACACCACTCGTTACTGGTCTCCAGCCAGACATTGAGCCATTGACCACAGCTCTTTGCATGCAGCCTTCCAGCCAGTTCTTTATCCACTGAGCGGTCCATCCATCAAATTGATGTCTCTCCAATTTAGAGACAAGGATGTCGTGTGGGACAGTGTCGAACCCTTTGCACAAGTCCAGGTAGATGACATCAATTGCTCTACCCCTGTCCATCAGTTCCATAGCCCCATCATAGAAGGCCACCAAATTGGTCAGGCAGGATTTCCCCTTAGGGAAGCCATGCTGGCTGTTACCATCCTCCTTGCTCTTTTTCATGTGCCTTAGCATGCCTTCCAGGAGAATCTGCTCCAATATTTTGCCAGGCACGGAGGTGAGACTGACTGGTCTGTAGTTCCCTGGGCCATCCATTTTCCCTTTCTTGAAAATGGGGGAATGGGGAAAGTCTATAGATGTAAGATACAGGTACTGCCCACAGGAGCACTTCCAGAAAGACAAGTAGGAGAATGACCTTGACTTGCAGCATACTCTCGGTCTGCTGAAGAGTTAATAACAGAAGGTCACCTGCATTGAGCCAAGCACGTGGTTTGAAGCACACCTGAGTATAAGTTAGCAGCCAGCTCTTCTGAACTTTTAGCCACATAAAGATGGAAATGAAGGAACATCCTGGGTTCAGCTGTAATGGTTATTTTTCTCTTTCTTAGTAGCTAGTGCAGTGCTGTATTTCAGCTTTAGTCTGAGAACAGTGCTGATAACACACTGATGTTTTAGTTGTTGCTAAGTAATGTTTACTCTGATCAAGGACTTTTCAGTCTCTCATGCTCAGCCAGTGAGGAGGAGCGCAAGAAGCTGGGAGGAAGCAGAGACAGGACACCTGACCTGAACTAGCCAAAGGGGTATTCCATATCACAGCATGTCATGCCCAGTACATAAACTTGGGGGGAGTCACCTAGAAGGCCAAGATTGCTGCTCGGGTCAGGCTGGGTATCAGTTGGCAGTTGATGAGCAATTGTATTGTGCATCACTTATGTTTATTGTTTTTTTTTCCCTTTCCCTTTTTAGTTTTATGTTCTCTCCCCTTGTTACTTCCCTTATAATTATTATTAGCAGTGGTAGTTGTTTAAAATTATACTTTAGTTATTGGACTGTTCTTATCTCAACCTGTGGGGTTTGCATTCTTTTGATTCTCCTCCCCATCCCACCCAGAGGGGGAGAGGAAGTAAGCGGGGAATGATCAAGAGTTACTGGCTGGGCTTAAACCATGACAAGGAATAAATCTCTCCTGAGAGAGAGATCATAGCTACGCTCAGGAAAAATGTGCAAGCTCTGGCTGAAGCAAGAGGTCACCAGCTCAAACAGTGACTGGTGTAGCAAACATTTTTACCATGCACATGACTGCATATCCTTATAGAGCCACTGAATTTGAGTCACAACTAAACAGGCAGATTAAGCAGCTCACAGTGAGGACAGTGATCAAAAAAGCTTACACTAACTGTACTAAATCCCCATGAATAACACTGGGGAGAATGTGTTTACATGATTATATGTCTACATACATTTCACTTTCCAGATAATGCAGACTTTCAGAGAGAGCTGTATGAGGCATGTGTTAACATTTACTAGAGATGAGGCAATTTAAATTCCTGGTCCTTTACTAATCATTCAACTCCACTTGAAAAATAAAAAGTAACAGCTACACTTGAACAGTAATGTTACATGCTGGGAAGTGCTTTATTGTAGCTTGTAAAATTACCTTTGAGAGTGCAGAGTTTAAATGCAGACAATGAGAGTCATATATTTAAAACATTGTTTTATTTTGGAAAGTAGCTGTAAAAATGGCATCTTGTGGAGGTTCTCTGTTCATTATCCCAACCATTCCAACCTATCTTTGCTTAAGTGTCAAGTAAAAAATGTTTTCCTCCCAGTTCCAAGCTTTGTAAACTCATCCTTATGACTGCCTTGAAGGCAAGTCAAACTGTGTTGCTTCCTGCTAGCATATCAGTGACAGTTCCACTGACCTAGTGGGATAGCTGAACTTTACATAAGTGTAAATAGGCACAGAAATTTATGAAGCATCTTTTGTTTTTAACTCTTTCACTGGCCTGTGTCCAAAATCAGTCTGGAACCTAGATAAGAGAATAAGAGAAGTGACAAAGAAGAGGTTGTCATCACTAGTCAGCACAAAAAAAGTCATCAGAAGTGCCCAGTGAAAGACACCAAAGTAGGGAGGGGATGTAGAGAAACCAGGAGTGAGGCAGGCCCACATGAGCATGACGATGTCAGGATGAAGCTGCAGTCATGAGATTGATGCTGACTGGGGAAAGACATGCTGAAGAAGACACAGCAATATCACAAGGGAGACAACAGAAGATGAGAGGCAAGAATATCTTGGCAACTGGTAAAGAACTGCCCTCAACAGCTGAATTAGATACTTCTGTTTCTCAGTATAGATGATAGATGTGGATGCTAATCCACAGTATAAAAGAGGTGTTTGTGTGATCCCAAATAACTAGCGTATTGATAGATTATAATCAGTCATTCAGTTATCATGATAACATATTTCATTTACTCTCACTGTGACATGGTCTCTAGGACTGCCATGAATGCAAAAGAAAAGAAAATCAAAGGATCTCATAGCCAATTCCAGAAGCATTCCAGAGACAGTATGGGACTAATCAGAGATTGTTAATAATTTATCTAAAATGGAATAGGTCACCTGAGCCATTTAAACATGCCTCCATTTGGCTAAAAAGCAAGTCTAGCATGATAACCCCGAATGTGTATATCTATATTGTAGAAGCATATGTAACATCTCTCTTACTATGTGCAATGCCAAGGTAGAAAATTCCAGTTTGAAGCCCTGAGTCAGCTTCCATTTAGACTCTTAGGGGCTATTCCTACATCAATAGTTTCTGGGCGCATTAGTTGACTTGAGGACAACTGGCACAAGACAGCCTGTATCCATACAATTAAACTCTCTTACCTTCGAAACATGATTGTCCATCCAAGCAGTTTTTGGCATATGCTAACTTCCAGCATAGAAATTGTTCAGAAGGACACTAATCAGCCCAGGCCACATTCAAGTCAAGAATCATGCTAAAAATTTGACACTATGGACATTCCAGTGTTCATTCCAGTTCTCTGTCACTGTTTATTAGTACAGGTGTGCTTTTGTAATCTGGAACCAAGTTGATAGTTATTTTGAAACCCTGGCTTCTGAGATCCTGTGACCCTTTCTCCCTTAAGCTCTATCCTTCCTCCCATTTCCCCCTATCACCCCCAGGACAAAATTGTGGCAGGTCACTTGAAGCAGTATTGTATTTGGCTCCAATACTATTAGAATGGGGCACCCTGGGGCTCACTACTTTAAGTACAGAACATCATGACCAGCTGTTTTAGCTACAAGTTCTCTTGAATTCCTTGCCAAGTGCATTTAGTCTTGGACAACACCTATTCTTCAGTCTTGCCAGTACTCACCTGCCACTTTATGAGTTGTCAAATGACTAATCAAACACTAAAAAATAAAATCTATCCTGACTTTAAGTACTACAGGTTAGCTTATAATTAACAATAAAAAATGTTTATCTGTGGCTAGGCAAAAGACAGAGAAAACCACTTTTCTGGTCAGCAGAAAAGACTCCCTAATAAATTTCCTAATTCCTCTTCACAGACTTCTAAACTTGATGAGGAGTCTGTTAGCACTCCTAAGAGAGTGAAGCTGAAGACTAAAGAGCAAGGTTGGAAGGATACCAGAAACATTTAGCAAGGTCTTGAGGAGATTATGTCTGGAGATACTTCTGTGGTTTAAGAAGACTTCTGTATCATCTTCCAGTCTTTCACCACAGTTCATGGCTGTAAGATGTAAAACCAAAAAAAAAGTCCAATAAGCAAACAAACAAAAAAAACAAAGCCCTTTGCCAACCCCCACGAAAAAAAAACAAAAACAAACCCACAAACAAAAACAAACAAACAAAAAAGAAAAAAATCCCCCAAAACGCCAAGAAACCACACAGAAAAGCAAAACATTTGAAAAAAAATCCAAAATCAAATTTATACATTCTCAACTCTCCAGACAATGGATATGTTTATTGGCTTCTATGTACTATTTTGCAAGTCACCTTCTTTGAAAATGTATTGTTTATATTTTCATTTCTCTTTGTAAATCATTAAAAGCACCATTGAGGTTATAAGAAAATATTTCTGTATTTCTGACATTCATGGGGTTTACTTAATAATCACATCAACAGTTAGAACAATTTTCAAGGCAAGTGTCAAAAAACCAAGTGAAAATATGTTGTTCCGTTGTTTTTATTTTTTTCTATTTAAATCAGGTGATAACTGAGTCCTGATAAATTGAGCAACATCACCTATCAGCATGCACTATGAGAAACTAAAAGCTTTTAATTAGGCTGTTACTCAGTAGGGGTGAAAATATAATTTGCAATACTCAGGGCAAAAACTGAATTGTTAGTTTTATATTTTAGCACAACAAAGCTACAATTAGACTAAGTTCGTTGCAGGCTTATTCATTAGCCTTCAAGAGAAAATTGGATGCATTTTGACTCCATGTTATTGTTTACAGCAAAATATACATCTAGCTCAACACAGAAACGTACAACAGTTTAAACAGCAGATGTAGAGGTTACTTGCAGAGGTGGTTGTGTCAGGAAGTCAAGGATTCCTGTATTCAAGCAATGACCCAATCACCAGGTCAGAATAGAAATTAGTTTACGTATTCTTAAAGACATCACATTAACAATGCTACATTTCTTAGACTAGTAATAGAGAGCCACTCACTTTCTGTCAAAGGAATACAAGATATAAAAAACTAGCATGCAGAATTTCTAGTTTTTCAGTGTTCTTTCTAGTTTGTAATTTACACCTAAAATGGCACCTTTCTAATAATAAAAATATCATCAAGAAAGAACAAATACCTATGGGAGGGCACACCAAGTGTTATCCTTCACTGCAGCAGTACATAAGAAAATTCCCACTCTTGGCAAAGTTAAGGTAAAGTTAGCACAGTATTATAACTATTTGCACCCTAGAGAAAAAAATCTTGGCATCACTAAAGTCAGAGGCAAAGCTCCCTTTGATTTTACTGGTTATAACTTCAGTAAATGAGAAATAAATATTAGCTCCTGGAATGCATCTTTCAATGGTCCACTTGCTTTTTAGACTTCCCCAGTCATGAAAAGTCCGATACTATTGTGCTGCACATCAGACTTCAAAACTATGGAAAATAACTGATCAGGCACCACTGTGGCCTTCCAATATTGCTAGCAAATGGTAGCTCTCATTCTTATTGCAATTGGTGTTTGATATGTGTAAAGAGTATAGCTTTAGACTAACTGTGTCCTGTGATAAAAACCAATAATAGAGAAAAAAATGTAGTGCCAAGATATTTTGGAGAAAAAAAGAGCGACGCAAAACCAGGTCATTGTGTTCAGCTATTTATACTGGTAATGGCTCAGAGGAAAGTTAAGCAGCACTTTTCTTAAATCTGACTTGGAGAAAATGATCCTGAGGAGTGTGGCAAGGACTGCAAGGTCTCACCTTTTGATAGTGCTAAGTTTTAACTTTTATTGCATGTAATCGCTCACTTCAAATTCAATTATATAAGCTTTTTTTTTCTTGTAAGCATAAAGCTAAAATAGCTATAAGCATTTCAGAAATTACATTATAAAAGTACCCAAATGGATTCAAGTAATGAATCCTGAAGATCATGAGTCATGCTATGCTACCCTGTTATTTACACTGAAGTGCTAACTCATAGAAAAGAGCATGTATTTTGTTTAAAAATATAACAAGTTGAATTCACTTTCATTCATTCTAG
This sequence comes from Pezoporus occidentalis, assembly GCF_034315485.1. Classification (NCBI taxonomy): domain Eukaryota; kingdom Metazoa; phylum Chordata; class Aves; order Psittaciformes; family Psittacidae; genus Pezoporus; species Pezoporus occidentalis. Next base: position 15,753,727 of record NW_026913103.1, on the reverse strand, counting down.
AAGTGTCTCAAATTGCTGCAGAGGGGCAATCTTAGTCATAAAAGCACACCATGTAGCATGGAATATATTAAATAATATATTAACAGCTCTTATTAGTTCTCTTGCCAGCAGAACAAATTAAGATAATTGAGCTCAAAGTATCCATGCAGTCCAAAAGATATCGTTGTCCTCTGGCCAGGCAACAAACTCCACTACAATTCAATGTCAGTATAGACAGAAGTTTTGGGTCTGATCCAATAAGCACAATAAGAGCCAGTGGAGAAAGTGGACAATGCAATGTCCTTCAACACAGTCAGCAATACCTAGCAAATGACAATACCTATCAAATAGTAACAAGTTTGCCCAAATATTCAGGTGGTGTGCACTCTCAGTAAACTCAAAGGCTATCTTTAAAATTTTCTTCGAACTGATTTATGAAGTAACTTCTACCTTCCTTATCCTCTCCAGGCTGCATCAAGCATGGAACATTTATTTCTACAAACATTGATTCAGATTAAAAAAATGAACTCCTTTCTGCTACTCTTGCATCATGTTTATGATAATTTTCTGCACACACTCAAGCAATTGAATAACACTTGCATAAGTAACAGTGGGATCTAATCAATTCCCATTAAAGCCAGTGATAGACATGCAGCTGCCAGTCCCACACAACACAAATTGAAATATACAAGCTCAAGTATTTGCACTAAAAGTGATATGTTGAAAAGAACTGTTGAGTTAACGAAGGAGACAAGATTCTTCTAAAACTTTTAAGAGTTATGTTGAAGAAATTAAAATTAAACACAGGTATATAAAAATCTTGCTTTCAGCTATGTCTATTTGCCTTTCATTGTCCTGAAGACACAAAGCTACTTATATCAAAGATAATTTGTTAGATGTATGAGTTTATCACAGTTCTGAGAAAATATTTCCAAAAGTCATATGAGAGAAAAGAATCAAGCTGGACATTTCACAATTTGGACAGAACAGTTGATTTAAACTAAATGGAAACACTGCAATGTCAACACCACTTCAATACAAAAGCTAATACTGTAAATACTGCTCAGCAGAGTCAAGAGACGTATTTTAAAACATCTGCTCAAAATAAATGGTGCATAACTTCTTACCAATTCTGGGTGAGGATCTCCGTGAACCAGGAAGGTACTTGAAGCTGTCTGAAACTCCACTATCTTTTTTTTTTTTATCTGCTTTTTGAGAATATTTACATGGGGAGAGTATTTTAACAGTTTCCCCTAGGTATCTGCAGAGTAATTGCCTCTATTTTCTCGATTCTAGGTTCAGAAAAGACAAACTGAAGTCTCCAAAATTGTACCATCTTGTTATTACATATTGACATCTGTGAGTGCTGCTGGCATGTGAATTCATTTACCACTACATACTGACAAAAATGAACAGTGGATCTTGTACTTAAAAAATAGAGAAAACCTGAAATATAAGTTTATAGGTATTGTAATTTTTTTTCCATTGCGAGGCTAATACTAATTCTCCGCTTTTTATCAGTCAACAGATATTAAGATGACAGGTTGAACTGACCTTTTTTTCCCCTCAAATCATAGAATCATAAAATGGTTAGGATTGGAAAGGACCTTAAGATCATCTAGTTCCAGCCACCCCTGACATGGGAAGGGACATCTCACACTAGACCATGTCACCCAAGGCTTTGTCCAACCTGGCCTTGAACACTGCCAGGTGTGGAGCATTTACCACTTCTTTGGGCAACCTCTTCCAGTGCCTCATCACCCTCACAGTAAAGAACTTCTTCCTTATATCTAACCTGAACTTCCCTTGTTTTAGTTTAAATCCATTACCCCTTGCTTTATTGCTGCAGTCCCTAATGAAGAGTCCCTCCCCAGCATCCTTACAGGCCCCCTTCAGATTTTGGAAGGCTCCTATAAGGTGTCCACGCAGCTTTCTCTTCTCCGGGCTGAACAGCCCCAGCTTTCTCAGCCTGTTTTCATACAGGAGGTGCTCCAGTCCGCTGATCATCCTCGTGGCCCTTCTCTGGACTTGCTCCAACAGTTCCATGCCCTTTTTATATTGAGGACACCAGAACTGTACACAATACTCCAAGTGAGGTCTCACAAGAGCAGAGTGGCAGGATCACCTCCTTTAACCTGCTGGTCACGTTCCTTTTGATGCAGCCCAGGATACGGTTGGCTTTCTGGGCTGCGAGCACACACTGCTGGCTCATGTTCATTTTCTCATCGACCAACACCCCCAAGTCCTTTTCCGCAGGGCTGCTCTGAATCCCTTAATGGACAGAATCAAAGGAAAGGAAGGGAGCAAGACATGGTAAAGGAGGCTGACTGTCAGAATGCAGTGGCAGGTAGAACCTTATTGAAGATTGTTAGGGGTTTTCTTGGAGATGCTGTTCTTCTCATCACACTGGGGAGTGGTATTCATGTCTGAAGTGATCTTAATTGAATTTAGCACAGTAAAAACCTGTACTGTGCCTGTGGCTAATTTTGTCCTTATTTTAATTTGTAAGGTCCTAATCCTTTCAAGTTACCGTTATTCATGTTCCAGGCTGTCCTGAGGTTCTTGCAACACCCTCAATAGATCAGGTATGCATAATATTATTTTTTAATATTGCCTTTTTCACAAAGAAATACAACTGACAAGCAATTTGACAGAATATGGAATTACTGCATTCTGCAGCTGTTAACCAAAGAAAATTCTGGAAAATGCTAAAAGGAATTGAAATGAAATTGAAAAAAAAAATAGATATTATCCCTTGACACCTTCTTTAAAAGGACAGCTAAAATAACAACACAGTTAAAAAGCCAGCAGCTGAGTTCTCACACTATTTTTATTGCACTGTATATATACCTACTTAAATGAGATTCACCAGTTTACAGAGAAGTGAATGAACCAAAATCAAGTCAAAGTTCCAAGAATATTGTGAAGCTTTAAGAAAGATAGAGAATAGGGTCAGATGCTAACTTTTGCTTTGGGTAAATCAAACTTTACATTGACTCAACATTGTCATTACTACAAAACAGTTAGGTACAGAATGTGGAATAGAGGACCTCTTGAATGAATGTCAGTCATGACACCTCAGTCATGAACATGCCACTCAGTCAGTCACCTCACCTCAGTCATGAACATGGGGACACAAGCTGAAGGAAGAACAAAGTCTCAGATCTAAATGGTTATTTTGAAATGTTGGTGTATCAGAATGCTGTTCTAAGAACAAGACCAAAACAGTGATGAGTACCTGAGTACTTAGAAATGACCTACTGGAGAGCAGTTCAGCTGAGGAGGACCTGGGTGTGTTGATAGATGTTAAGTTCACTATAAGCCAGCAGTGTGCCCTTGCTGTCAGGAGGGCCAACAGTATCCTGAGGTGCACTGGGAGGAGTGTGGCCAGCAGGTCAAGGGAGGTGATCGTTCTCCTCTATTTGACCCTGGTGAGGCCACATCTGGAGTACTGCATCTGGTGCTGGGCTCCTTAGCACAAGAAAGACAAGGAACTACCCAAGACGGTCCAGGAGAGGGCCACAAAGATGATTGGAGGTCTGGAGCATCTGTCTTATGAGGAGAGACTGTGGGAGCTGGGTCTGTCTACCCTGGAGAAGACTGAAAGGGGATCTCATTAATGTGTATAAATATCTCAAAGGCAGTGCCAGGAGGATGATGCCAGACTCTTTTCAGTAGTGCCCAGGGACAGGACAAGGAGCAATGGCCATAAACTGAAACACAAGACGTTTCACCTCAATATGAGGAAGTACTTCTTTACACTGAGGGTGGCAGAGGACTGGAACAGGCTGATCAGGGATGTTGTGCATTCTCCCTCTCTGGAGACATTCAAAACCTGCCTTGACCCATTCTTGTGTAACTTGCTCTGGGTGACCGTGCCTTGCCAGGGGGGGCTGAACTAGGTGATCTCCCTAATGATTCTGTGATTCTGTGAAATTCTGAAAATGCTCTATTACGATCCAGTTTCAGCCATAATTAAGGGGTCACAAAGAAACTATAAAGCTGAGTGAAACTTGATGATGAGAGAAACCATGGTCTGCATTCAACCGATCTACATTTTACCTTTTTTTTTTTTTTAATAATTTATCTCCGTAATGAGAAGATGAACAGGTTGTGGGGACTGTCATAAAAAAGAATAATAAAAATTTACTTAGCACAAAGGAAGAAGTTTTGCAGTCAGTATTTCCACAGTCTTGCAAATCATAGAATCATAGAACAGTCTGGGTTGGAAGCAACCTTAAAGACCATAGGGTTCCACCCATGGTATGCCATGGGCATGGACACCTCCCACTAGACCGGGTTGCTCAAAGCCCCATCCATCCTGTCCTTGAATACTTCCAGGGATGGGGCAGCCAGAATTTCTCTGGGCAACCTGTTCCTGTGCCACTCCATCCTCACACTAAAGAACTTCCTTATATCTAATATAAATAAAAAATGAAAAATCTGAACAAATAACCAGAAAAAAAACCCCAAAGCACTTGCTCCTGATGAATTTTTGTCACTACTTTGTCTCCTGAAAACAAGTGTGGGCTCAAAACTTCTCTGTTTATATTTAACATGTTTATGTTAGAAGGTTAAATATAATTTTGCTATATCCTGCAAAACTAAAGTGTGAAAGTTTAATTATAACATTAATGCTAGTCCCCTAAAAGGAAGCACCATGTGCTTGCAGAAGAATGATCTGTGGAATTATCAGATTAGTTAATGGTTGATATCTGGACATTTACTCTTCAGAACCCAATAGTTCAGTGATCCTTTTTTTAGAGGGAAAGTGGAAATATAGTGTGTAGAAGGGTAGCTGTCTATAGAATTAATTTTTCAGCAGTGACAAAAGAGCAAGAGATGGGAGAATAAAGAAGAGCAGTGAGAGGTGGGAACAGAGCTGTTTTTCTATAAATTTATTATGTAATCATACCACCATTTGATATAAAGTAGCATATGGCATGAAAGCACGTGCTACAGATGGAGTCCACAGCTATACAGACATCTGGCATCCAGGTATTCGATTTTGTGTCTGCCAAGAGGCAGGGACTTTTCAGAGTTTATTCACCCACTAATTCCTCACAGCAATTTCTGTATTTTGTTTGTACTTTTCTTCTGCACACTAATACTGTATTTTTCTTTTGTACTACTTTATGCAGACTTCTTGTGGTGGGCTGGCCCAGGTGGCAGCTGAACTTCCACACAGCTGCTCATTCCCTCCCCTGCCTCAGTAGGATGGGGGAGAGTACAGGAAGATTAGGAATGAGGAAGCTCATAGGGAGAAATAAAGGCAAGGTGTTTGCTTATGAATTACCGTTGCAGGCAAAACATATTGGATTTGGGGAAAACTAACTTAATTTACTGCCAATTAATATATATTTAATACTGTTTCAGATACTGGTAAACAAAAAAAAAAAAACAACCCAAAACAAAACAGAAAAAAGAAAAGCATTTATACACTCAGGGAAAACCCCTTTTCTCTTTCTTTCTTCACTGCAAACCCTTCTCCTCCCCTTCATTATTGCCATAGGTTACACTCCATCCCCTCAGTGATGGAAGGTCTGGGGCAGGGGTGCTGTAGTGTTGTGGTTCCTTCTTTCTGTCTCCTTTCTCCTCCTCTTCCTCCAGCCTTGGTGTTCTCTTTGCGGGTTCTCACACTTTTCCTCTATCTCCCTGTGTTTTTTTATTTGGTTGGGTTTTTTTCCCCTGTCTTTTCTTACATACACTTTACCAGAAGTGCCACCATCTCAGCTGATAGGCTCAGCTGTGTCCTGAAGTGGGTACATTGGAGCCATCTGGAACCAGATGGATTTGGCTATGTCTGGCACAAGACAGCCCCATGCCTCTTCCCACAAAGGCCACCCCTGCTGCCTACTTTAGCTGAGCAGGTTACTTTATTGTATAAGGTTACCAGGTTTTGTCAAGCATGATTTGCCTATGATGAATCCATGCTGGCTTTTCCCAGTCACGTGCTTCATTGGACTTGTGATAGCCCTCAGGAGGATTCATTCCAGAACTTTCTCAGGGTCTGAAGTAAGACTGATGAGTCTATAATTTCTTGGATCCTCCTTTAAGCCCTTGTAGATGGGGGCGACATTTGCTTTCTTCCAGTCTTCTGAGAAGTCCTCTGATCTGTAAAACTTCTCAAAGATTATGAAAAGCAACCTCACAACAATATCAGCCAGCTCTCTTAACACCCTCAAGATGCAGAGTGCTAAATGGGTTTGAATGTTGTTGACATGTGAGGCATCATTTACCATATATTTGTGGCATCTCATAGGGCTGTTATGAAACACTGAAGTCAGGTCTAACTTATTCCCCGTCTGCATAAATGTGCAGAGCTGTACAGATCCTGCTGGGTGACCTAAGACAACAGAAAGTATTACTCAGTGCGCTGGTTTGGATAGAATTATATTTCTTCATAGTAGCTCTTATGGGGCTATGTTTTGGATTTTAATGAAAACAGTGTTGATAACATAGGGATGTTTCTGTTATTGCTGAGTAGTGCTTACACAGAGTAAAGGCCTTTTCTGCTTCTCACACCACCCCACCAGCGAGTAGGCTGGGGGTGCACTAAGAGTTGGGACGGGACACAGCCAGGACAACTGACCCCAACTGACCAAAGCAATACTCCAGACGATACGGCATCACGCTCAACTATGAAAGCTAGGGCAAGAGGGTGGGAAGGGGGACATTCAGAGTTATAGTGTTTGTCTTCCCAGGTAACCATTACATATGGCAGAGCCCTTCTTCCCTGGAGATGGCTGAATACATGCCTGCTGATGGGAAGTGGTAAATTAATTCCTTATTTTGCTTTGCTTATGCATGCAAATTTTGCTTTATCTATTAAACTGATTTTATCTGAATTAATGAGTTTTCTCACTTTTACTCTTCTGATTCATGCTCCCATTGCATGGCAGAGGGGGTGGGGGAGTGAGTGAGTGGCTGTGTGGGACTGAGCTGCCAGCCGTGGTAAAACCATAACACCTAGCAAAAAAATTAAGAAGAATTATGAACTAAACAGAACAACAGAGATGTTTTCTTTTGGATGAAATATCTATAGAGAAGCTATAATGTCTGCAAAGATGTTTGACTTTGCCCAGAGCACACTTTCTGCCTTGCCCAGGTTCATCTTTTGCCAAAGTGTCTGTCATCCATATACTGATTGCATTTATCCTTGGGCTTGGCTGCAAGACTGTGGCTGCAACTTTTGAAGATGTCATCTGCTTTTTCACTGGCATTGGAGTCAGTGGTCTAGCTCTGACAACATAGGTGGTGCATTCAGAAAATAGAGCAGAGTGTTTGGTCCTGGTGTGCAAAGCTTGGGGCAGGAAGACAGCTGTCAAGCATTGCCAGAGCAGGAATGATATGCCCTGTCTCCAGAAGTCCAATTTGCCTGTTGTCTCACATAGTAGCGGGGATTCCTCTTCTGGACCACTGTCTGATTCCATAACATTTTAGGACTATTTGTTTTTCACAATTATCAGAAAAGGCACTTTTACTGTTGATTATATCCTTGATTATGTACAAGGCAAGATATCAGCTGTCATGTGAGGACAGTTTTATCAGGAAGATTAAAGGCAGTCTGTCAGTCATGTGAAAAAATAATTGAAGAAATATTTTTCTTTAAACAATATACTTTTTGTCACTTCTTTAAATACAATCAATTTTGGATTGACATTTCCCAGGACGATAAGCCAAAAATATTTATATTTTCAGGGGTTTGGGTGGTGGTTTCTGGTTTTGGTGGGGTTGGTTTTTTTTTGCTTGGTTTTGGTTTTTGTTTCAGTTTGTAAGTCATTGTCTATAGTAGTTTAGTTACTGGTGGATTTTCTCGGATGAACTCATTTGAATTTGCTTATCTGATGTGATTCCTTTGAATATTATATTTTGTAAGAAGACAGACATGGATTTGATACTCTTTCTTGCAGGAAGAAAGTTGCATTTGTTGCAGTAAGATTATTACTGCTAATTCAGATGTTATCCCTTAAAATTTATTTAGATTTTGCCCCCTGATTAACACATGCAGCATAAACATAAATAAAAAGAATAACTGAGGCTTCATAAATTACTTTTATTGTTTTACTCCAAATCTCTAAATATTCACATGGCTATCTAACCTTTACCTAATTCTAGAGATTGCTCAATAGGTTTTTCATAAGATCTTGCATGCTTTTGGCTACAGCTTCACTAAGCATGAGGATGACATTTTCCATATCATGGGTATATGTGATTATGTTGGGGTTTATAAATAAAATTTCAGGAAAACTACTTCATGCATTTTAACCATAATGAAGACTTTGGGGGTTTTGACCATATAAATAGTGCTTATACTAAGCACTAAATAAGTACAGGCTTTTATAAAATAAAATATAATATGTGACAATGTAATCAAAGATTATATCTTAATTTGTTTTCATCTGCAGAGAAAAACTGAGAATTAGAAATCCAGCACTTGCTAGGTTTTAGGCATTTGACAGTACAAGTTTAAAATTCCTTTCATATTTGTTTCTGTATGGATGCTTTTGTCTACTTAAAATGACAGATTTTATTTAAGACTTTGCAAATTTAAAGCATATCTAGATATTGCCATTTTTAATGCATATATGTCTTGTTACTATATTTAGTTTACCATTCGATTTTACAGGTGTTAGTCTCTTGACTGCTCAAGCAGCAGCAAGTTCAGTGAGCAACACAATGTGCAGATAGGAACAAAAGGAGTGTCCTCTGTTGCCAGACTGCCTTAAGCTGTTTAGAGGACTTCCCCTGTGGCTAGTTCAGATGAATGAGCATAATTAACATGAATCTCCAGCAGCACTGCAGACGACAAATGGATGATTATTCGTGAAAAACTCTCCTTTTTTGGTACCAAGGTCTGCTGTTGTGATTGGTTTTTGTTTGTTTTGTTTTTTTTTTTTTTTCTCTTTCTCTCTCTTGCTTTAGGGTATTTAAAAAATAACAAAAAGATTCGTGTTCACAAAATAAGTCAGTGATTACTATATTAGCTTCTCATTAAATTCAGACTCTCCATGAATAAGGAATTCTAGCTAATGAAGTAGAAACTGAAAGATCAATACCACTTAAGTAAATACAATATAGGATCCAATCTACCACTACTGAGGCTTTGATGGCAAAATATCAGACTTTCACAATGCATGCAGAATCGGGATGATAGCAAGCAGTCTGTATAAATGTTCTGTAAAATAAAAGTATAGCAGTCTATGTGACTTCATAAGCAACACTGTGATTTTCCTTGTCAAATATCTAATTAAAGCACTAACTGAATCCACATCAACTAACTAAAATATGTGTAAACCACATTTTTATCACAGTCATTTAATTCTATAACAAGGACATAGTTCTGGATCATGTAATGTAAATTAACACTTCCACAGAAGGCACTTTTGTGGCAGAAGTGTTACCTAAGTATCACGTACTATTGCACTCAGGAAGGCTAGAAAACAGAGCTCAAGAAAGGTATCAGAAGCAACACAGTTTTAGGAATTCAGAAACAGCTGATATAGACCCATTCTAGTAAAACAGTCCAGATTTATCTTGCATAATGTACAGGGCAGAGTCCTGGTAAACAGCAACTGTTGTGCCAAACTGAATATTTCAATAACATATTTGACCATTAGAAAGTCAGCAACTGAAAATACTTTGATCTTTGCTAAGAAGCTGTGCTTGGAGCTACGAAAAGGAGAGATGAAAAATAGCACTATTCAGTAGGTCAGTATTTTGGCTCAGCTTCTTGAGAAGTAGTCAAGACCTCACTTCGGCTCTCTATACTCTGTGTTGGGCTCATGTAAGCTTTTAAGGAAAGCTTGATTTTTCCTGTGTTCACACCTATGAAGGCCATCTGCCAAAATTCCACATTGTGCCTAATTTCCTTTCTGAATAATCTTTCACTTCTGGTCAGTGGGTCTTATTGGGCATCTCTGCTAGAATTGTAGATCCTCTAGTATTGTCTTCTCTCAGGATAGAAAAAGAGACAACCAGAGTGTGGTTTTATACCTCTCAACACTACAACACTTGCTTCCTAGTGTTGATCCTGTAGATTAAGCATTCAAGCTTCCTATTCTTCTTTACTTAAAATCGTGCTAATTAGGACACATTCATTGGAGATGTGAGTTTGAACCAACTCTGGCAGAAAAGGAAATCTGAACTTGGGCCTCCTACCTTCCTCAGAAAATATTCTGTCACAAGATATTTTAGACAATACACCTACAGCCTCCTCTTCCCTCTGTGCTTTTTAGGAAAGTAGCAACTGAAACTCCACTGCCTTACAGCTTAGTTCTGTCAGTTTGTCAGAGAATGCCATCTAGGCAGAGGTTTCCTAGGGGACTGAAGTGAAACACGGAAATTCGACGTCTTGGTTGGACTTAGTTGTGAGGTAGCAAACAAGTGACTTGGAAACAGGGACTTGGGGGCGCTGGTTGATGAGAAAATGAACAGGAGCCGGTTGTGTGCGCTTGCAGCCTGGAAACCCAACCGTATCCTGGGCTGCATCAAAAGGAGCATGACCAGCAGGTCAAAGGAGGTGATCCTGCCACTCTACTCTGCTCTTGTGAAACCTCACCTGGAGTATTGCGTGCAGTTCTGGTGTCCTCAACATAAAAAGGACATGGAACTGTTGGAGCAAGTTTGGAGAAGGGCCATGAGGATGATCAGGGGACTAGAGCACCTCCTGTATGAAGACAGGCTGAGAAAGTTGGGGCTCTTCAGCCTGGAGAAGAGAAGGCTGCGTGGAGACCTCATAGCAGCCTTCCAGTATCTGAAGGGAGCCTATAGGGATGCTGGGGAGGGAGTCTTCATTAGGGACTGTAGTGACAGGACAAGGGGTAATGGGTTAAAACTTAGGGGAAGTTTATATTGGATATAAGGAGGAAATTCTTTCCCCTTAGGGTGGTGAGGCACTGGAATGGGTTGCCCAGGGAAGTTGTGAATGCTCCATCCCTGGTAGTGTTCAAGACCAGGTTGGATGAAGCCTTGGGTGATATGGTTTAGTGTGAGGTGTCCTTGCCCATGGCAGGGGGGTTGGAAGTTGAGGATTTTAAGGTCCTTTCCAACTCTGACTATTCTATGATTCTATGAAATTTGAAAGGTTCATAATAGACGCAGTTCTAGTCATATGAACATAAAGACAATAAAGACTTACTGTAAAGTATGGGCTGCATTTATACGGTAGCTAAGCAAGATTTTTCAGAATGACAGTTTTACCTTGGTGGGTGTTACCAATTTAGAACATTTAATCTTTTTATCTTTGGCCTTTACAGTATAACAGAAAGCCTCACTACCTTTCTCTGGAGTAAATGAATGACCAAATAAACTAAAGAACTTTACAAATACATAATGATAAGCCAATGAAAGAGTTTTGTTCACTAAATGAGCAATAAAACTATCCAGAAAGCTAATGTATTTAAATATTGCAATATCTATAAGCTGTCATTGTCATAAGTAATTGAAACAAATACTTTCATGCTTGAAATAAAAAGAGCTGGGTAACTCATGGCTACAGCCACATCACTTGACACAAGAGGACACACTGCAGCAGCCAACATTAGTAGATACCTCTTCCTCTTTGTAGCTTTATATTCCCGCCTTTTTGTAGTAAATCTCTTCTCAGCATAGTTAAGGGAAATTGGCCAAAGAAAAAAATCTGTGAGAAGATTTCTATCAAATTCCTTATGACCACTGCAGTTCCAATTAGGATGTCCCCCTGTAAATTTCTGACACTACAACTCCTAGTCACAGCCTAAGGCCTAGCCATGTACAGATTTAACAAGGACTTTAATCTGTATGCATGAATGAATTTATGCATTAAGCTAACCTAGAGCTAAGTCTTTACAGTCATATCATTAGCATAGTCACAATTTTTTTCCAGCTGCAGTTACACTGGCTAAAAAATGACTGTCCCCAGCCCCAAAGACAACTGTTATCTCTCTGACCTGTCATGTGAGTATTCCCCAGGCCATTTTATCCACAACAAACTGGACTGCTTAAAAAAATGAAATAATATATCCATGTTAATATGGCTTGTATGGACTAAAGTGATCCCACAGGCACCTGAATTGTAGTGTCTGAGGAAGCAGTAGCCTCTGGCACTAATGCTCTAGAATTGTGCAACTTCAGTTAGCAGGGTAGCAGCAGGAAGAGAAAATGTGATGACACTTTGACACTCTTTCTTCTGGTCTGAGAAACTCATTCACTCTTACTTCCTTATTTACTTACCCACTGATTGATAAGACCAGTAAGAATTTTGATTTTATTTATCTGAAATTTCATTCTGCCCAGCTGAGATAAATGACCTATTACACCCCCAACAAATGAACAGATATTAGTTTTGAGAGACAACAATCTGAATAATCTTATGTGTAGAAATGCTACAAGATGATTATCATTTATGGATGTTACAATATTGAAAACTGTTAATAATTATGTCTTTATCTCATCTGCGTGATAAACCAAAGAATCGTTTAAGAAACACTAAAATTATAGAACCAGGCCATGCTAAATTATATGGTAGTGCAATTGTGGCAGATTGTAAGGCTCAATGTACATTTCTGTTCATACACATAACACTATATCCAGTATCTCATCAAAGATTCCGGCTAATTAAGAGGAAGACATTTTGGCAGTGAGCCTGATTAGTTTTAGATAGGACATAAAGTGGTAGTATCTCTTCTCTATGCAAATAGACACCCAGATAGAAGTGTTCAGAGAAGTTGTGTTGTACTACTTCTTTTGAGTCAGAAAACAAAATAATAGGAAAAGAATAAGTTTAAATAGTAGATTAAAGACTGAGTGCTATTTTAGTAAAGCAGAAATAACCAGTTGTGTTTAGTTGGCATATACACACTGAGAAAGAAGAAAGCTATTAACTCAATTGATAGCAGAGAGCTGTTGTGCAGCCAAGTGAAGGCTCAAGAAACTGAGACAGTAGGGAAAAATATTAGGCACATGAAGGAATTAATGGAATAAAGACTTGAAGACTTTGCAGGTTTAAAATTCTTATTAATTCTAGTTATTAAAATTAGTTTCTTAATTCTTTTTCTCTATTGGGACAGGTTATAATACTGAATATTTTGTATATAAATAATTTTGTTCTAAAAATCTGTAATAAAAGAAACATTTTAAATTAAACCATTAACAAAATGGTTAATAAAATGACCTTTTAATATAACTATAGTACTCAACACTTATACTCCATTTTTCATTTTCGAAGTGTTCCATTAACATTAACTAATAGAAGAAGGCTCTGATAAAGGTTTCTGGTGAAGTCCATTACATAAAGCTGTTATGGAAGTTTGGAGATTGCTTGATGAAAAGCAAAATATACTTGTGGCATATATTTAATACAAGGCAAAACCACAATAATTAACAATAAATTGTCAATTCACATACTGTGTAACAGTTATAATAGCTTGGAATGGGGAGTAATTATACCAGCCTGCTTTAGAAAAGCTTAAGCATATCAATGGTTTTGTAGGAGGCAACCTCATATTAGTATGGTCTCCTGCAGTGGAAAAAATCCAAGTAACTTAGTGCAGAGTACTCATGGGGATATTTATACCACCTGAGGGACTAGCTTGCACTTCAAGATATCAAATAAATAAATAAGTAATAAAGAAGAAACCAACGATGATGTCACTTCAGAGACATACACATCTTGGGGATATTCATTTTATATTCAAACAAGAAAAAATCGTGGTGTAACATCATGTGATTTATTTAATTGATATACTGAAATTAAGGGTATTTATTTTGTTGAAGAGGCATTAAGTGCTTTAGTGTATTGCAGTAGAACATATCTTTTATTACAGAACTAACATAGTTCTCTTTTTTTGCTGGGTATGCACCATTTGTCACACTGCACACAGGGTGTGGAACTCCATTCAGCAAAACCTAAGACAGGTCAAGCGCAGCTAAATTCATCCCCTACATCAGCCGGAAGCTGTATGCTCCAAGCGTGATTGCCCTAAGACAAAACACTTGACATGTCGTCTGTCCTCCCTCCCTCCCAACTGTTAAACCCTAATGATAAACCTTCAGCTTCAGAACACTGAAGAGAAGCACCTGTGTTCTCTTACCTGCTCTCCATTGTCTGGAGTTCTTTTCTCTAGAAAATCATCCCTACTTTTATGCTGCTTGCCTGTAATTCTATGAGGAAGAACATCAGTAATAACTAGTAAATCCCTTGTTCATTCATCTTGAATTACACAGAATGTATACCATGAGTAAAGGAAGCCAGGAATAATTTAGCACCTATTTATCATGGAAATACAAGTCCTTTATAATCAGACCTTCAAAGATCAGAAGGATAATGATCTCAAAATAGGGCTTCAAAACATATCATTACTATGCATCTGGCTTCAGACATATCCATTATTAAAATATGTGTTACAATATCTATGCTAAAAATCTCATAGCATTGATCTAAGAGACTTATCAATCATTATGGTCACAAAGGGCTACCGAAGGATAGCTGGAGAAGAACAAGCGCTGCTACCAAGGTGATGAATTTATCAGTGAATAAGAATTTGAAGTGACATGGATGAAGTTTTAGGTGTGTCTGAATAGAAGCAGGCTGGAAGACTGAGAGCAGAGTTGCTTTCTCTGAGACTGAACTAGAAAAATAGTACAGATGGGCTTGCCTGTTCTCAAAGACTTAATTGATATAAACAGAAAATGTGGAAGTAGCAGATGTCTTACGTATGTTCAGGCTAGGAATAGTGCTCATGTTAGTTGGTCTTAAAATAAGGACTCGTAATTGGGCAGAGGGGTTGGGATAAGGGTTTTATGACAACAAAGTTGTAAATAACAAAACATCTGAGTTGTCTAAGTCATTAAATATAAAGGTTTTCTTTTACTGATTTCAAGACAGGATAATTAAATAGAAAGAAGTGGAAATCTGTAGGAAGGAAAAGCAAATTGCAAGTTTGCACTCAGATAAGTATTTTCATATTTAGTGGTCTGCAGAATAAGAAAACATCAATTAGATTAGGCTTATGGCAAAATTAAGCTTCAGAAATAACTACAATCAGGAAGATGCTAATGTTTTGTTAATCTGGTGCACATGCATGCTGCTTTTGCTCTTTGTTTGGAGAAAAAACAATTTAATTTTTCAGTACAATAACAGCCATAAATGTCAGAGGCTTCATTTCCCATAGTCTCTACATTATGTCTCTGCTGGTTTTTTGTGTTGTTTTATTTCTTCTGTTTGGTCATATCAAACCATTTGATAGCATAGAATCATAGGAAGCAAAAGTGAAAAGTATCTCAGAAGTTTATCCAATTTCATTCATGCATAAAAGATCTTTTCTTTAAGATCTTCAGTGATAGAGACTCTTCTGGTCTTCCAGACAGCCAGTTTCAGCATTCAGTTTCATTGGCAAACTTCTGGAAATTTGGCCAAATATTTTTCCTCGCTGCATTTTGAGCCCATTATCTCTAGCCATGGGTATAGTGAATAGCTTACTACCTTTATCTTTGAACCAGCTTTCTATAATTTTGAAAACAACTTTTCTCATCTAATTTTCTCCAGCTTTTGATAACTCAAATGTCTTAAATCTTTTCTCATGATCTAGATACTTCTAATCATGTAACTAATTAGGAAAAAGGCACTAGAACTGCAATAAAAATATATTAAAGAGCAAGGAAGGATTTACTCAGCATAAATAATGAAAGACAAACCACAAGTCATTCCTGGATCACTGTGTGTGCTCTCTAGAAATAGTTTAAACTAGACCAACCAAGAGTACATCATCTCCTTCCAACACACTGGGAGCAGCTACCTAACTTTTAGGTATTATACTTTATTCTGTTTTGGATTGCCTACATATCATTCTCATCCTTACTTCACTGAAATGTGAAAAGAGGTCTAGGCATTAAATTCTTTTCACACCTCAAGTCTTCGAGTTGCCAGCTGTCCATCTAGTGATAGCCTACTGAGAAAGCACTATCAAGTATTCCACTTTCAAAGATGCCTTTGTCATCTCTTGTGTTATATTAATAGACAAAGACTGCCAGGTAACAAGTCATCCAGATCACCTTGAGTCTTGGAAAGGGGGGTCTACATCTGCCAGAAGCTATTCTAGTTAGAAAAACAATTACTGGAATTCCCCTGGAATTTCTCCATTTAGTTGGCAGTAATGGACCAAATACAAAGTCAACAGGCCACCTGAAAATCTGTAATGGCATTAGGTAACCTAAAAAACACAGTGACTTTGGAAACCTTAAGTTTAAGAAATTACTTCTTTCAGCTGTTGTGAAGAAGTTTCTCACAGGTACACTTAAAGGAGTGAAGTCTGCAATTTCTTCCAGGACATTTGAAACAGGTTATTCTGAATCAATTTACACTTCCTCTAGACTGATTCTTCTGCTTCTAGGTTGCAACTGGGTAAATCTCTGAAAATAAGTCACTGGGGTTTTTGCAGCTTTGCTAATTCTGTTCTAGCCTGTTAAGCAGTGACCTGTAGGATCTGTTTACTGTGTTTGACTCCAACATTTGTTCATTCATATTTAATTCACAGACACATTAAAATACATTTGTATAAAACACATTTGTATAAAAATGTATGTGTCAGAAGTAGCTTATTTTACATTTGTCTTCTGTTAAATTGGTGTTTCTGACATTTATGGGAGGAGTTTATTTTACTTTCTCCCATGATGTGCATTTTAATACTCTCTTGCAAATTTACCTCAATTTCCCATTATGATCCTCAGCTACTCACCAGTGTCACCTTAAAAATTGGTTGTTTGTTTTTTTTTTAATCATGTTAGGGGTTTTATTGGGATGGGGTTGTCTACTTCTCTTTAAAGGAAGCCTGCAGCACTTTTTTCTAAGAACACTTCCTAGTACGGAAAGAGTTAAGCAACATCTCCAAGCCAGAAAAACCAATACTGCAGAAACCAGGCTAAAGCCCTGTTTGGAGTCTAAAAATACAACTACTGAACACAAACAGAAATGTCAGTTCAACAAAAAAAAAGAGGTATACAGTTGTTGAGTACAGAGGGTCCTGGAGGTATTCAGGGGACTGGGAGAAACTAGGAAACCTATTGACTGGATCAAAAGTCTACTTTAGGGTAATACATAAACAAGTTTGTTGACTGCATGTCAAAGACAGATTTAGCAGCAAGGAGGGAAGCTATCCTCCTCTCATTCCATTACCAGGATATAGTAATCTATGTCCATGTCCAACAATCCCCATGCAGCTTTTCTTGTCTTCTCCCTGCATCAATATCATTGTGGTATCCAACTCTTATATTGAATTATACAGATGTTTACATATCTAGTGATGCATTCTTCACTTTTCTTTAAATTCATTGCACTCCTTGGAAATAAAGCAACTACAAACTTGAAGCTAACTGACAAAGACATTGGACACATTGCCTTTCTATCACTACAGAGTTATAATGCAGCTCAGATAGCCCAGTGTATTTGTTCCTTTGATTTTCAGCTGCTTTGACACATAGCACACTTCAGGCTTTCCTCAGCTGCTGTAAACTCAGAGTAACACTTTAAAGGAAAAGCACTTGGCCATGGCATCTTAGTCTCATGGCATTGAAAGCCACTCTGGTCCCTTCTTTCTCTCCTTTATTGGCCATTAAGTAACAAGGAGTGAGTTAAATAATCAGGTTAGTTAAACTTTTTTTTTCTTTTCTAGTAATTCAGTAAGGTTATGCCTTTTTTTAACCAAGAAACTCCCTCTTCTCTATTGCTATATCTCTACAATCACAATCTTTGTAAGAAAGAAATTGACTCTCTGATGTCTGAGAGTAACTGAACCGATGCTGTGAACACTTTCCTAAATAGCCAGACTTAGTGATCCTGTGGGTATACTAGCACTGCGTACATATACGTGGCACATAAACTGCACCCACTTGCCTTGGTAATGAGTAGAGCAAAAGTGAGTTGTAGCAGCCAAGAAGGGTGGCTTCTACTTTTCATCAAGCAGATTCTGTAAGCATATGCTAATTGTATACAGATCTAGTATGTGGTAACACTAGAGAGATGGCTAGCTAACACTGGACTTTCCCTGGACTGTAGGAAACTAAATGAGTAATTTAACTGCTTTTCATAAGATACTCCAGAAATAGTTCATTAAACACTCAATTTGGGTATATAGGTATAACCTATTCTTAACATAGCACAACATTTGCTTAGTAATCATTTTAGCATGCATTTTCATAGTACGAGTCTCTGAAAAAAAAATAAATTTCTCTGCAAGATATTTGTGTGAGATGTACGTATTTCTCATCAGGAGTGCAGTGTCACTAAATGGGAAGTGATATATCCATTAATTAAAGTTTCTGGACAGTCAGAAATGAGACCCATATACTACATTTGCAGTAACTGTGAAAACATCTATCAGAACAATTGAAAAATTTTAAAAGCTTATGACAGGTGAAGGCAGCAGAACAGCCAGTGAGGCAAGTGGGGGTAAGCACATGGTCAACTTAAATTCCATAAAATTAAGCCAACTTTCTTTCGAAAGCAGAAAAGGTTGAGAAGTCTGCAAAGACACAGCATTTCTAGGCATCGTCACTAGGCAAGGAAAATGCCATCTGTATGACTGATAAGCAGTCTGAATGCCATGCACATATGCAGCAGCCCTGGTCCTCAAATCCAGAAAATATGTGACAGTAGATAACATTTGCTGAAAGAATTCAGCACTGGGAATTTAATACAAGTGTCCTGGTGACAGAGAATTGTCAAGTTACAGCACACTGAATTCTGAGCTTAAATGCCTAAACAAGAGCACACAATCTGGCTTTAGTTCACTATGTAGGTAATAGGGAATCCTCCAAGCCCACTGTCAGA
This sequence comes from Pezoporus occidentalis, assembly GCF_034315485.1. Classification (NCBI taxonomy): domain Eukaryota; kingdom Metazoa; phylum Chordata; class Aves; order Psittaciformes; family Psittacidae; genus Pezoporus; species Pezoporus occidentalis. The sequence continues at coordinate 15,734,943 of NW_026913103.1, read as the reverse complement.
TTCTGCCTCTTGACCATTATAGTCAACCTATCAGTGAAGTTTGTTAATATGGTAAATGACATCTTTATACCAGTACCTGAAATAATTCTATATAAACACTGGAATTATTCAAAAGCCATTAAATTATTCAGTCCAGTACAGCAAAGCAAAACCTTTAAGCACATGCTTAGCATTAGGCAAATACTTAAACACTTTTACGAATCAGGACCTCATAGAAGACTTGTAAGGTTTGGACTGTTTGCTGCTCTGAGATCTGATCTCTAGAATTATTTTTTAAATCATGTTTGCTTTGTGTTGTATGAGGACAAACTATCAGTTATGACATTAATTTGTCCTTTGAATGAAAAAAAAGTTAGAAAATGTTCATTATCATTTCCAAAACAATGTTGTTGAAGATTTTCACTTTCTGTAGTATTTTTTATCATGTCAGAAGCTCATTTGATTGAAATTAGGCTTGTTTATTATTTTTATTGTGCTTTCTGACAATTTGTTGGTTTACAAAATAATCTATTTTGCTGTATAGTATTATTATGCTACAAAGAAATAAAATAGTAATCTAAATAAACAGATACAATTTTTGTCATTTTATACAGCACAGAATAATTAGGATTATTTTTCTTGGTAATTACAAATGATAGTTATATCTGAAGTTACCAAAAGTCATTACCATGACTTATAAATCAACAGCAAATAATTCTGCAGTCACCCAGCTAGCACATCCATAAACTACTTTCATTATAACACCACCAGCTGCGAAACCCTTAATAAGTTCAATACAGACAATACAGTATATTTGCCAGTGGCACAAACGAGATTATATAGCAGTCTTTTTTTAATGCACAGGACATTTATTTTTTTTTTTCAGTTTGATGTATAAATCAATTTTATTTCAGAGTTTCCAAGTTTTCTATGAACAAGTGCAAGAGAAGTAACCCTTATTAAACCAGCTCTAACACTCTTAATGTGAGCAGAATACAAGAAAAAGCTATTGTCTATTTATTAATCTTTAGTCATGTAGTCACGAGATAATAGAAATAGAGTTAATGTTTTGAATTAGATAATGAATAAAGCACTAATGTTCTGATGGGATATTTCCCTATGAATGGTGGCTAATGTATTCATAGTTGCCCATCTGCAGTATGCATACTGCAAGAGTTCTTGTGGTAAGAATAATGCACTTATTCATGTTTGTTGGTACAATACCAGATGAAACAGAAAACTTTAATATTCCTGAAAAAAATATACACACGCACAGCTCTTGAGAAGTTTTAATACTTAACAGATGGCTATGCTGTAGAGATGTTTTAACAGATGGTTGGCATGATGGTCTGGAAAAAAAGTTTACGAGAGTTTGGAAGTTACGATCTTACTAAACAAAGTAAGCTAAGGTATGGCATCACACTGTTGCAAGTAAATAATATGAGGTTTTATCTATTACTGGCAATCACATTTAGCACTTTCTAAAACCAGTGCAAACCTATTGTTTCTTGGTTTGTTTTTTTCACTCAGTGAAAGTAAGTGTGCCCATGCATAAGCTTGACATAAATGTTTTTGTCCAGATATTTGGGAATCCTCATGACTATGAAGTACTCATGGTACTCAGACTATAGGTATCAAACCAAAAGAAATGTCATACCCTTCTGGAGTGCTTTATTGGGTAGCTCCATTGTTAAAGTTGTACCAAAGTAGGGAAGCACAGGATAATCCTTGAGATCCTTGAAGATTTCATGGCTTGAGAGCATTAGATCTTTTGTCAATTCTACCACGCTACCACGCTCATACAAACAAACCCATTTCCAAAAAGAGAAGAAAACCACAAAATTTAAACACAAAAAACTTAAATTTAAAACTTTTACACTTTATGATCATTTAGAATTCCATTAATCCAAAAGAAGGAAAAGAAAACCAAACAGAAAAGTCTTCCCCAGCAATATTTAATGAGGCAAAATTCCTGTCGAAGCTTTCTACCTACTCACAAAAATCACCAGGTTGTTAATAGAGAAGTGAGTTGGATTCAGCAAAGGTAACCATGACACTTCTTGACAGAGAGAAAAACCGTTAAAGAAAATGGAAGATTCTTTATCAGAAATAAAAAGTGGCTATCAGAAAGAAGAAGCTCTATCTTATTTATGCCAAAAGTAATATGATTAAACCTTAGTTGTGTGTTCATTTGAGATGCCCAGTTTTCAAACATTAATTCAAACACAATTATTTGCAGATTTTATTTCCCAGTTATGTCCATGAACAAAGCAATGCTACCTTTTACTACAAGAATAACATATCTATTATTTTTTTCCTACCCATCAAAATTTGCATGTTCTCTTCTTCCTGTCTTATTTGTATATGTTGTAAATTTTAAGTAGTTTTCAGACACTTTCCCTCATTCTGTAGGAAATAGAAGCATTATCAATGCAATAGGGCTCTAAGCAACTTGATCTAGTGGAAGATGTCCTCACTCATTGCAGGGGGGTTGGACTAAAGACATTTAAAGGTCTCTTCCAATGCAAACGATTTTATGATTCTATGATTCTAAGAGATTTGTGTAATTTTGACTGACAGCTAAAGGAAGGTAAGTGAAATATTGTGACAGGTGGAGGACTGATGAAAATTAGTAAATGAAATTCTTGCAGGCTTAATGTAACAGGCAAAATAACAAGGGCCAAAAACATTACATGATTTAAGTTCAAAGATCTAGATTGACTCTCATGGTCAATCCAATTTTAAATTACTAATGCATTTTAATATGTTCTCTCATATTAATCCTTAAAAACAAGACATAGGTTGTGATGGTTACAAACATAATGATGTTATTGATTATTTGATCTTACAGGTTGTTATAGAAAAAGGAGGCTTCAAACAATTATCTACACTTACCTGATAAAAGTTAATTATAACGAATAATAATTACAGTAAAATCTGTATTAGATACTTGTCAAGTTATATTTTCACATGTTGCACTGTGAAACTGGAAATTCTGCACAGTAGCTACTTGAAATAGTATTTTGTTATTAAATTATATATTTAACCCTGGTTTATTATTTAATGAAAATGAAAGATGTCTATTTTACTTTTTACTTATAAAATGCAGTAGCTGCTCTCAATCTTGTACAGCATGAAATATCATTCAATTGTGAAAACATTTCACAGGGGACTGGGATGGATCTTCCCTGATTTTGTGTGTCCAAACTAGTCATCAGTACCATCCCATTTTCAACCAAATATTTTAGGCATATGGATGAATTGAGCTCTGATGGTACCTGTATTTTCATTTCATTTCATTACAGAGGAAACCAAAGTACTCTCTTAGATCAGAAATGAGGGAGTGAAGGGGAGAGGAGACATACAAAATGTGAACAACAGGATGGAAACACAGTGGTAGGAAACCGTTTTCAGAGAAGTTTGGAAGAATGTAAGAAAGAGCTGAGAACATTGCATTTCTCTATGTATGAACATCTGCACTCTAGAAAGCAAAATCCAAATTTACAGAAGCACTTAAACAAAAAATGCCATGATTTTTAAATATCGTCAGGTTTACTACCAAGTCCAAAAAATGCTAGCATCCAGAGTAATACTGGATTTCTACAATTCCCAGATCTAATTCCCTGACATTCTTATTCATACTGAGTGCTGCTATATTCCACCATTACTTCCAAAGAAATCTGCATATATTTCTGCTTACATGTCTGTCCTGGGTTCAGCAGTAGCAGTCATTTTTCCCCTTCTTGGTAGCTGGTGCAGTGCAATGTTTTGACTTTCAGCTCGGGAACAGAGCTGATAACAAGCGATGTTTTGGTTTGGCCAAGGACTTTGTGAGCCTCATGCTCTGCCAGGGAGGAGGGGAAGCCAGGAGGAAGCAGAGACAGGACACCTGACCCAAACTGACCAAAGAGGTATTCCATACCACAGCACGTCATGCCCAGGATGTAACTGGGAGTTAGCCGGAAGGACTGGGAGACCGGAGGGTTGGAGGAGGTATCGGTCGGAGCTTGGTCGGGCTGGGGGGGGCGAGTTATCGGTCAGCTGGTGGTGAGATGATGTATTCTCTTCCCTTGTTATTTCCTTTATCATTATTATCATTGGTGGTAGCAGTAGTGAACTGTGTTATACCTTAGTTACTAAACTGTTCTTATCTCAACCCGTGGGAGTTGCATTCTTTTCAATTCTCCTCTCCGTCCCTCCGAGAGCAGGGGGAGGGCAAGAAAGGGGGGGAAGTGAGCGAACGAATTACCTGACTGGGTTTAAACCACGACAGTTCTTTTTGGCGCCCAACGTGGGGCACGAAGGGTTGAGATAACGACAGATCTGACCAGATTAATAGTCACTCGTCACAATGACGATTTATTGGCTCTCAGAGTTGTTCTTGTTGATCTCAGAGTTTCAGAATGTTGTAACTTACGTAGAGCCGGTATTTGCTGTGTTAGTGTTTATCAAGTATAGGGCTTGGGCTAAGGTTCTTGTCTCACTGTGCTTTATGGCAATGGCTTGTAATATGGGTGGGCTCCAGCAGCAGGGCGGGACGGACGTGGTCGTGGACTTGTACCTGTCCGTCCGGCTGCTCTTCACCGTCCTGGCCCTCACCCTACTCTCCATCTTCGTGAGGCCGCGGGGAGCCGAGGGGGAGCGGCCCCGGGAGCCGGCGGCAGCCGAACCGGCCCGGGAGAGCGGCCCCGGGGACCAAGCGGCGGCGGGAGCGGGGCCGGAGGCCGCGAGGGGACGGCTGCCGGTGGAGGAGGTCGGGGCGGTCGAGGAGCGGAAGGAAGGGGCTGCCGAGCAGCGGGAGAAGGCGGCGGAGGAGCCGAGCCCCGCGGAGGAGCCGAGCCCCGCGGCCGAGCCGAGCCCCGCGGCCGAGCCCAGCCCCGCGACGGCCGAGAGCGTTTCCCGGAAGCCGCCCGCCGAGCCCCAGGAGGATGCAGGAGACCAGGCAGCATTTCCCAGCAAGGCAGAGGAGGAAGAGCTGGACTCAGGAAAAGAGAAGCTGGTGGTGGGAGAGCCGGGAAGCACAGCAGCTACACCAGCCCCAGTGACAAGGACAGCAGCATTAACTGAGAGTTCTGAAGGTTTTGAATGGCCTTTGGGTATCCTTGGGACCTGCCTGCTGATTGTGATGGGGATCAGCATGTTGGCACACACACAGACTGTGTTCTACCCACAACCATTTTGTCTGATCTCAAAGGTTAAGCAGTGTCAGGTTTGGGTCTTGTCTGGGGTTAGACGACAATACAGGGGGACCAAGAGGTTTTCCCCAAGGCTGGACAGCCAGGAGTGTCAGGGTGTGTGTGACAGTATGGGCAAGTATCTAGTCCACTGGGCCCCTCCAGTGCTTTGGAAGCATCGGAGATGGAAGGCAGCTGTATGGAGTCCCCAGCAACAAGCTGCAGAAACTGCTGAAGGGGACAGTGAATTATTTTAAGCCTGGTGGGCCCATGGCACTTCAGGCCATCAGAGCAGAGATGCAACATAGAGATGGACTCATGATCGAGGGGTGGACTTAGCAATGGACACTATTGCCCACGTTATTCACGAGTGTGAACACTGCACACAGCCTCTCCTGCTCTGGAAGACTGTTACAAGAGATGGATCCTGACATCATGGACCAGATGGACTCAGCAGCTTTATAGGGACTGGTCCATGCACTGAGATAAGAGTGATGGTATATTGAAAATGTGGGATCTGAGCATGACGTGAATGGTATGGAATAAGGGGTGGATAATGTCCTGGGTTCAGCAGTAGCAGTCATTTTTCCCCTTCTTGGTAGCTGGTGCAGTGCAATGTTTTGACTTTCAGCTCGGGAACAGAGCTGATAACAAGCGATGTTTTGGTTTGGCCAAGGACTTTGTGAGCCTCATGCTCTGCCAGGGAGGAGGGGAAGCCAGGAGGAAGCAGAGACAGGACACGTGACCCAAACTGACCAAAGAGGTATTCCATACCACAGCACGTCATGCCCAGGATGTAACTGGGAGTTAGCCGGAAGGACTGGGAGACCGGAGGGTTGGAGGAGGTATCGGTCGGAGCTTGGTCGGGCTGGGGGGGGCGAGTTATCGGTCAGCTGGTGGTGAGATGATGTATTCTCTTCCCTTGTTATTTCCTTTATCATTATTATCATTGGTGGTAGCAGTAGTGAACTGTGTTATACCTTAGTTACTAAACTGTTCTTATCTCAACCCGTGGGAGTTGCATTCTTTTCAATTCTCCTCTCCGTCCCTCCGAGAGCAGGGGGAGGGCAAGAAAGGGGGGGAAGTGAGCGAACGAATTACCTGACTGGGTTTAAACCACGACAGTTTAAACCACGACTGGGTTTAAACCACGACTGAATATCAGTGCTTCTGCTGACTTAACTATAAAGATTGTAAAGTGTTTTAGAGTGGATCCATTAAAAAGAATAAAAGAGTCTTTCTTCCACTCAGAAGAGACACTCTTAGAAACTTTAACTTCCTGATTTGTAATGTCAAAGAATGTTTATAACTTGATATATAAATACGCTTGAGACAACATATCAACAGTTTTCCCTCTTTCCTGATTATTCTTGCATACTGAATAGTGTTTCACTCAACTTTTAGCACATATTCTCCTTTAATATATGAATCCTATACTGGTATTTTATAATCTGTGGCAACAATAACAGTAATTAACTATAAAGCAACTCTGCTGAGGTACATCATCATATATAATTATAAAAATAATTACAATATAACATAAACATAATAAAAGCAAATTTACTATTATTTTACATCACTGAAAAAGATTACGTAGTAGTAGACTATAATGTATTTTTTTGATCAAGACCAACCACTAATACATCTCAAACTTTTTCATATGATGATGTCAAAGCACTTCATGTACATTAAGTTCTACTGCAATTCTCAAAGGTGCATTAGGTGTAGTTAAATAACTAATCTTTCTGTTGTTTTTTGACAGGTCTATTGGGACTTCATTTTGAGTTTAACTATTCTTGATATTGTCCAACACTGTAAACAAATGCACAGCTCTTCAGCCTTCCACCTGCCAGATCTGAGAAAGAGTTTCCCTTATAAACCATCACACACATTATACGTCACTAGCTGTTCCCTAGATAACTACTTATAAAGTTTGGACTTCTGCTTCATTGGTTATTTATTTTTTCTTATTTATTTGTATGACAGACTGTAATATGTTGATGTAGCTGAAGAACACATTTATGACAGCATTGCTCAACTATATAGATTCTAAGCAAAATTTCTTTTTTTTTTTTTTTTCTGATTGGATTTAAATTAGAGTCAGAAATATTTCAATTTGGAAACATTGCTCCAGGATTTCAGTAGTTCTCTGTTTATTCTGCTCTCATCACCCCAACTTTGAACAACTGATCTTGTTACTAATTAAGCTATCTTCCAGTAAGAAAGGAAGTGCATTACAGGAGTCTAAGGAATGTGTGCATCACAGAAAATACAGTTCAGGTTACAACATAAAAATCATTTGTCATAATTTTCACTTATTGCACTGCTTTATAAAAAATGTTCACTTTCTAAAATTTGTTCCAAGGTAGAGACACATTTCCTAAGAACTTCTACAACATCAATAAACTTCATAAAAATTGCTAATCTATTCATATTTTTGTCAAAAATAAATTTCAGTTAAGTAATGCATGCTATAAATGGTTTTGCCCCAAAATATATCCAGTGTTTTACATGTAGAAGTAAATGTAGATAACTGAGTATGTATCAAGAGATTAAGCTAGAAGTTATGTGGCAAGGATCTTGGTGTTTGCGGAACCAGCTAGTATTCTGATTGGATTCTGGAAATATCTCTTCAAAATTTTATGGCTCTCATTGCAGTGTTGGTGAAAACCTGCAATTTACAAATGGGTGGGGAAAAAGGAGTTGCTCCTGAACACTCTATTTCCTCTATTATCTGAAGAAAAAATGGACTTAAGAAAACGAATGTGTCTGTCCAATAAGAGCTTTCCTTTTACTTCATTCTGCTGAGGCTAAAAGGATGCTTGTGTAACATCCCACGGTAAACAGTTTTAATATTTTGAAGCACCACTCATCTACCAAATTTCAATTACACAACGTTTATTACAAGAAGGATACCAATGTAACAATCTCATAAATGTTATTTTTGAGATGACTGTCATAGATCTTAAATTAATTACAAAACATCAGCATCCTGCTAGCCAAATTTTGCAATTGAATCTTAGATGGTGAATTACTTAAAACAGTGCTTGGCAACTGACGTTCTTCATGCCTTCTACAAGCAATTTTGACTGTTATATTTCTGATGACAAAAAAAGTCAAGCAAAGCAAAATAATTTAAAAATATGGGGTTTTTCAAATAAAAATGACATTTTGTTGAAAGGAAAAAATATTAATATCACATGCTTACATTTGTGATAGGAGAAATCACAAATACTCTGTGACAGAACACATATCCTCCCTTCAGTTAAAACAAGTAATGGCTACTATTGGTAGTACCTCAACAGCTTGCAGCTTGGTCTCATATCAGGCCCAAGGATCAGGCTTGTCATTCTTTCATTCCTTCTTGCTTGCAAAAGCAGTACCCCAATTTTACACCTTCACCTTTCTGTCACCAAACTCCCAGAGTAAAACACCAGTCTCCATCCCTTACAGCCTCAGCAAGTACTCAATGCCAACAGAGGTTTACTGATTTTCTTAACTAATCCTAAATTTAAAAATATACCAGATCTTAATGGAAAGGCACCACTCCCAGTCTCTGTTTGGTGAATGTTTGGTCACTGAGTGACCATTCCTACAACTTGACATACTGAGTCAATGTAATGCTTATCCATAATTCTGCTAGAGCACATACAGAGCATGGTGTGAAATTGAACATGATTAGAAGAAATCTGACTGTCAATTAAGGACAAATTAGTTAAGGATTGTTCATTAATGACAATGAAGAATGTGTTTCAGCTTCAATGGAAAGATTACTGACATAAAGGTATAAACACCTAACCAAAGCTGTGAGGGTGGTGAGGCACTGGAACAGGTTGCCCAAAGAAGAAATAAATGCCATCCCTGGCAGTATGCAAAGCCAGGCTGGACAGAGCCTTGGGTGACATGGTCTAGTGTGAGGCATCCCTGCCCATGGCAGCAGGGTTGGAGCTAAACAGTCTTACAGTCCTTTCCCACCCTAACTATTCTATGGTTCTATGATTCTATAAAATAGGAGATAATCAATTGTACCAGTATAAGACTGTAAATGTGCAAGTGTAATAATAATTTAACAGCAGTGCTACAATTCTGATTGAGTGTGACACCTTGTTGTGGTTTAAACCCAGTCAGGTAACTCGTTCACTCACTCCCCCCCTTCTTTCCCTCCCCCTGCTCCCAAAGGGATGGAGAAGAGAATCGAAAAGAATGCAACTCCCACGGGTTGAGATAAGAACAGTTTAGTAACTAAGGTATAACGCAAATCACTACTGCTACCACCAATATTAATAATGATAAAGGAAATAACAAGGGAAGAGAATACAACACCCCAGCACCAGTCGACTGATAACTCACCCTCCCCCAGCCTGACCAAGCACCGACCGATACCTACTCCAACCCCACAGTCTACCAGCCCTTCCAGGTAACTCTCACTTACATCCTGGGCATGATGTGCTGTGGTATGGAATACTTCTTTGGTCAGTTTAGGTCAGGTGTCCTGTCTCTGCTTCCTCCTGGCTTCCCCTGCTCCCTGGCAGAGCATGAGGCTCACAAAGTCCTTGGCCAGACCAGAACATCAGGCCAGCTACCAACATCAGCACCAGCTACCAAGAAGGACAGTTGGATAGAAAGCTTTTCCTTTGTACAGGTGTGTCCTGGGTTCAACAGTAGCAGTCATTTTTCTCCTTCTTGGTAGCTGGTGCAGTGCTGTGTTTTGACTTTCGGCATGGGAACGGTGCTGATAACACTGATGTTTTTAGTTACTGCTCAAATGTTTTAGTCTGGCCAAGAAGCCGGGAGGAAGCAGAGACAGGACACCTGACCCAAACTGACCAAAGAAGTATTCCATACCACAGTACATCATGCCCAGGATGTAAGTGAGACTCACCCAGAAGGGCTGGTAGACTGCAGGGTTGGAGTAGGTATCGGTCGGTCGGGTGCTTGGTAGGGTGGTGTGGGGCGAGTTATCAGTCGGCTGATGGTGAGGTGTTGTATTCTCTTCCCTTGTTATTTCCTTTATCATTATTATTATTGGTGGTAGCAGGAGTGGTTTGTGTTATACCTTAGTTACTAAACTGTTCTTATCTCAACCCGTGGGAGTTGCATTCTTTTCAATTCTCCTCTCCATGGCTCCGGGAGTAAGGGAGGGCGAGAAGTGGGGGAGTGAGTGAATGAGCTGCCTGACTGGTTTTCAACCATGACACCAACACTTTACATAAACTTTTTTGTTGTTGTTATGGTTATGACTGGCTATGAAATTATGAAATTAATGTATCTAGTTTTAAATTTAAGCAGTGTCTTCCTGGAACAGAGAAAACATTGATCTTAATTTTGACCTATTCTGCTGTAAAAAGATATAAATATTACTAAAAATAATCAGAGATATTATTTTGATGAAATATTCAATTGGCTGTACATTTCCAGTGTTTATCACAGTAACACATAGTGCAACAACAACTTCTGTTTTAAAAATTGTCCTGGGTTCAGCAGTAGCAGTCATTTTTCTCCTTCTTGGTAGCTGGTGCAGTGCAGTGTTTTGACTTTTGGCTCAGGAACAGAGCTGATAACAATGATGTTTTGGTTTGGCCAAGGACTTTGTGAGCCTTATGCTCTGCCAGGGAGGAGGGGAAGCCAGGAGGAAGCAGACACCTGACCCAAACTGACCAAAGAGATATTCCATACCACAGCACGTCATGCCCAGGATGTAACTGGGAGTTAGCCAGAAGGGCTGGGAGACTGCAGGGTTGGAGGAGGTATGGGTCAGTGCTTGGTCGGGCTGGGGGCGGGGAGTTATCCGTCGGCTGGTGGTGAGATGTCATATTCTCTTCCCTTGTTATTTCCTTTATCATCGTTATTATTGGTGGTAGCAGTAGTGATTTGTGTTATACTTTAGTTACTAAACTGTTCTTATCTCAACCTGTGGGAGTTGCATTCTTTTCAGTTCTCCTCTCCGTCCCTCCAGGAGTAGGGGGAGGGCAAGAAGGGGGGGAGTGAGTGAACGAGTTACCTGACTGGGTTTAAACCACGACAAAAACACAGTCTGGTTATAATTTAAATTAAAAAAAAAATCTAAAATATTTAGGATAATAAGTCTTCAGAAATTGTTCTTAAAAATATTCTTATTGCTGTATGATTACTATTAAAGAATCAGTTTCTATGCATGGGCACAAGTACTAAATAGCCTTAACAAAGTAGTTACAAAAAAAAAAATCCCAAACCCCACCCAAAAAAAAACCAAAACAAAACAACAACAACAACAACAACAAAATCCAAACTGAACCCACAAGCCAAAAAAATTGTGTAAATAAAATATAAAACCTTTAAACTTATTGTAACAGAAAGAGGAGTTGTTCTGCTTGGTGCTTTAGGACTCGGCTGGATTCCACTGGCAGAGCTGCTACAGTTCCACAGTTCTGGAATAGGAAATAACAAGAAACCCAAAACCCTAAATCACTGTCTGGAAGTCAAAGCAGTTGTTCATGCAATGCACTAATCTGTAGTATGTAAGACACTGAGCAGCATAAAATCTCAAGCAAAAACCGAGATCTGAAAAAGGTCAGTTCAATTTATTTCTTTATTTTGCTATTTTTTACATATCTTTACACTCAGATCTGTTATATGGATATATTCATGCATATTTTGCCATATAAAATGCTTCAAATATTCAGTCTGATGAGAAAAATCCATGTCAGGAGATTTCAAATCCAAACTCCTTATCAGACATAGTGTAACGTTGCACATTCACATAACCACCTTTCTCACTGAAATTTCTATAGAAGTGAAAATGCTTACATTATATATACATGTGTATGCACATATTGCACTGATATTGGTAAAGAAACCTAGCTTAAACATACCAGTGTTGCATAGCATCAGCATAGCAGCAACCTGCATAGCAGGTTTACAGAGTACTGCCACCCACTTAGTGATATTACTCACCCACATCAGAAAGTGCCATGCCAACAGAAGTAGCAGTATCTTTGTAAAAGCTGTGCAAGACAAGCCAACAATGCTTGATGCAGAACATCTACATTTTCCACCTATCATATCAGTCAAATGGCCACTGATAATATCATTAGTTTAAAGAAAAAATGTAAAAAAATGAAGGGGAATGATTGAATCATTTCTGTTATAATCTACTGCACCAAGTAATGATAAGGATAGATCAACAAAGGAGTGTAAACCCAGTATTCTTTTACTTCACAGAACAGTTTGCTTGATAGTCACCAATTTTTCAATAAGTAAGTCTGCAGAGCGTGAATGCAATCACTTTGATATGTTAATATTACTAACAGCTTACTTCACTTTTCTATCCATCTTCCACATTTTGTGATGTATTTGAGGGAACCTATTCCAAGCAAGATGCACCAGTCTTTTATCTCCTTGTGCTCTGGAGCACTGTCTGCTCTCACTTAAAGCCAGACTCAACCTGAATTATTTGTGTCAGGTTTGGCTGGAGCCAGGGGCTCCACAGCTCCCTCAGGGCAGGACCTGGCAGCCAGGGCTCACCCTACCAACCAAGCCAGGAGCAGGGCAGCTGGGGGGTACCAATGGCAGAGCTGGGTCTATGGGGAGCTGTAGACCAGCCCTCATATGGCATCCCTGAGACAGGGACAGGTGGCCCTGAGGGCTGAAAGGGGGCATGGTAGAGGAGCCCCAGGAAGGTGGGCAGAGGCAGCAAGAGTTAGCAGTACCCTCAGGGCCCTGACAACCACACTGCAATGCTGGACACTTTTCTGTACAAAATTGCAGACAAAGTAAAGAATATAGCTAGTTATGGCAACTCTCTGTAGTTGCTATACATTGGATTTGTAGGTCCTATAGACAGTACTCACACAGCTGTATTCATATATTTAGTTTAAATGGGAAGGGATTCTCCACAGGAGACAGGTCTGTGACTATACACATTCAGACCTACTCTTGATCTCTTGCAGTATCAATATATTCCTGCTAGTAAGGAATTTTTTGAATGTGAAGTGACTCACTTTATTAAAAACTCAAAACAAGCTTTTGCAGAAAAATTTCAGATTCAGTGAAAAATTCCTCAGGGCTCACCCATTCCAGTCAGTTTTCCAACAGAAGAAAATGACAAAGCTGGTAGCGCAACTATTTTACACATACCTCTCTGTATCATGCTGAGAAAGAGGGAGTTCACCTTTTATCAGTTCATACAATCACAGTCTCAACTTTTTTCCCCCAATTAGTTGTAGGGGTACATACAGTGAAAAAAACAGGATTATTGCTCCATCCCTGGCAGTGCTTAAGACCAGGTTGGATGAGGCCTTGGGTGATATGGTTTAGTGTGAGGTGTCCCTGCCCATGCAGGGGGTTGGAACTTGATGATCTTAAGGTCCTTTCCAACCTTAACTATTCTATGATTCTATGATTCTATGATACAAATGCAATCACCTTAACCATTTCACTACTTTGTATTTGGGCATACAACCATAGTATTTAATTTATCTTGTTTATAAATTGGGTTCATTTTCAGCTGAAGTTTTCTGCCTTCTCTTCACCCGGTGCTTTCTCACTCCAGTTTTCATGCAATTTAAATGAGGGACTCAAGGACTGATTTCTTGATTAGCTTATGCAAAAGCTATATTCATTGTTCTGCATTGCTCATTGCCAGTTTAGGGAGGGAACAAAGCCAAATAAATATGTATCTCTCAGTAAAGCTAAAAATAAGTCTTACCTCTTTGCCGTTGAATTGGGATTACATTTACAGAGCTATAGGGGTCCCCTTGCACAAATACTTTTTGGGTATTGTTTTACCATGAATTGCTTGCCTTTCCTGTAAACAAGAATATTTCTTCAGCCAAAAGTAATTCTTTATAATGACAAATGATGAATTTTCCATTAGATTTCTAACCTGACTTTTCCAAAGCTACCTATACTTTTTTAAAATATGAGGTCTTTCCTTGTTATGAAGGAAATGAGATAAAAATTCCTGCCCATCCATGCTGTCCTTTGCATTTCTAATGCAGCCTTAAGTGAAAACACAGACCTGCTGCCTAAATCAATCACTTTGAAAAATATGTGCTCATAAATCAGTCTAAGAATGATTTTTCTTTCACTAAGGGATTACACAAATAGTAAACCTGTATCTTTCTGACAGCAGCTCCTGAAAAATACTGACTTATGTCAAGCTAATACAGTCTAAAATACACAGCACATGCTACCTTTTTATTTCAGAAGTGTTAACGACTACAAAAAAATCACATTAATTTTTACTATTTTGAAGTAGAGTCCTTTGAGATTGTGTAGGACAACCACCCTTGAACTACATATATTTGACCGAAAGGAGTAAGAAAACACAGCTAGTAATTCAGTGAACTTCCTTTAAAAACCTTATCTGGGATCTAGCCACCTGAAAAGCCCCAACTTATAGACATCATATGTTTCTACCATTCAACATACATCTGATAGAAAATGAAAATTATCTGTGCAAACAGAGTGATCAACAGCCCTGCATGGCATTAGTTTTGAAGGAAGGAGCATGAATATCACAAAAATGTCTCTGTCGAGTTAAGAGTTGCCTGGACTGGTAAGAAAGGATGCTACAAGGCAATCTTTCCTTTCATCCTACCACTTCCCTTTCTTTCTCACTAAATCACCTTCACCACTCTTGTGCCCAATTACTTTATGCTGTCCACTCCAAAATTCCCATCACTGAGCTATAGGATGATTTAGCTACAAGAAAAGCTGTTAAATATACACAGTGAGAATTGAAGAGCAGTCGCCAACTAGTAAATTTTTGCTATAGCAAACCATCTTCAAACGTATCCTAACATACTACAGTTCCTTTTTAAAATAGGCCAACTTTCATTTCAAAATGGATCTCGAAAATTTTAGAATCATTATGCAATTTTTTGAAAACTGCTTTGGTTTCAGAAGGCAGAAAAAACAACATTCCATAAGAAATCAAGGTGGTGAGTAGTGGTTCTGAGAGATTTTGGTTTGTTTCTTGGATAAGTGGACAAAATGAGTACACTTTCTAAGCAAGATTTCCTAAAATCCCGTTGGCCAAAATCTCACTTCCTGAAAACTGTGAGTAAAGTAATCCGTTAAAAAGTTTCAATGAAAAAACAAAGCCAAACACGAAAAAGAAAAGAAATCCACTAGTTTACATCAGCTCAGGACCTGACCCCACATTCTTTCTGTCACTGATTAACAGAAAATAAAGGTCTATTATATCTTTGTAAAACTGAAAGTCTTATTTCTACAGAAACCCTACAAATGTTTAAACTTGTAAAATCTTCCTAAGGCTAAATCATTATTAATAGCAAATTCCAACTGAGAAATAGCTGCATTTAGAATACAACTCAAGTCATGCTGAGTGGTAAAATTGTCTTATTACCCCCTTCTCTTTTCTCAGATAAAGAAATGAAGTGATATCAGTTCACACAAGGGGAAAAAAAAAAAGAAATTCAGTGACCTAAGAAGAGGCTAACAAGCCCCCCCCCAAAAAAAACCCTCTAAGATTCATACTGAAGTATCACAAAAGACTGAGTTACATGCTTGTGAAGTTTAACAAATCCTCTCAAACCCGAAATGAAATAAGTTCCTTAAAGGAATAAGAGCCCTGTGCATTTTGGACTTCAGAACTGGAATGATGTTAGTTTTGACATGAGAGCTGATTCCAAGCAAAGTTTCGAATCACGTGATGCAGTTGCCCCATACTGCCACATAATTCTCCAGCTCTGTTAAGATACTCTTTTAGAAGATCCAGCCTCCACAAAGGCTGCTGCAATTGCTGACATAATCTCACTTTTTAGGTGGCAGTAAAATAAGTTACACCTCTCATATCTGTCACACAAAAAAGAAAAAACAAAACACACAGAAATTCTTTATCACTGCCAGAGTTCTGTGGCATATCAGTTTCATGAGCACTGTGACAGAACTTCAAAATGGCCCTAGAGAGACTCTCAGGCTTCAGTCTTCTGAACCTGAACCTGAACCTGACTGAACCAGGCTTATCTTTAGAAATGGAGCTGGTTAACCTATTCCTCAGAAGAAATCAATTCAGCAAATCTAGTCCTGTGCCTTCCTCCAATCTGCCTCTCTCACCATTGAGCCCTAAATTGCCATCATATTTACAGTGCATAGATCTAAGATCAACTTAATTTATTTGATTGGGCATTTTGCCATCATGGAAACACAAGCGTATTATACATTTAAAATCTCTGAAACGATCGCTACATGGAACTTCACGTATAGATGACAGAAGATAAGTAGCTAAAACTGTGCCTGAGATGAACTTTACTTCCAGAACCACATCAATGTTAATTCTCCCTACCTCCTACTTGTCAGGCTCAGATATAACAGAAGCAAAGCTATTATCGTTTCTACTGAGCTGGCATGTGAGTTACCCAGTCAAGGGTATCTTGTGCCACTGTGCACCTGACTGGACTGTCTGATTTATAGTTTCATATATAGTTTTCCATGTTGCTGAATCTGACATGTTACAGTATCCAAATGACTGGCCCAGATTTACAAAATCATGATGTAATAGATTATATCACTGCTCAAACGAATGCAAGAGTGAATCATCCTCATGTAGCACTGTATAAAAACCTATGTTGAGCAAGTGGTTACATCATACACCCTGTAGCTTCTATTAATTCCTAAATTTGTAAGTATCTCTTTTACCTTCTGGTCCAGCTTTGCTGCCAAATCCCAGCAGCTGTATTCCTACATCTTCATAGTTGTCTTTGGTGTTTTGACAGTCCTGGTGAGCATATTGTCACAGACAAGGACGTTACAAGCCCAGTGGGAACTGGCAGCTACTTTATTTCTCTGAATCAATCTGTGGCTGTTAAAACCAACATGTATTGTAAGGAGGAACCTAAACAGCCACCTTTTACAATCAAGTCTATTAAGCTATAAGCAATGAAAACTGAGTTTAATGTTTCCAGCTGTGAACTGCTCCAGCTAAAGGCTTGACACATGATCTGCATTTTTTTCTGTTACAGGGTAGTAACCTCAGATGATGAGAAGGGATGAAGAATTATCAGCTACAGATTATCAATCTAGTCTGACATAGCTCAAAATTCAAAGTCTTACTTTACTTTATGCCTAAAGAAGGGATGCTTTTGTTGACAAGGTTACAAGTCATATCTCTGTAATGAGGTACAGCATGTGTGTCTCAGGTTTCTAAAAATCATATGTTATATGCTACATAAACTTGGGAAGATCCACTTGACAAATATGGTTATTTGCTTAAGGATCTCAAAGTGATTTAAAGAGCAACTGCATGTCTCCAGTTTAGGATGTGCATTCTTGAGTATACAGAATCCCATCGAAGTATTTGGCATGGGAAAACTAATCCATTGTCTGTTTGGGGAAAAAAAAAAAAAAAAAAGGGAAGGTTTGGGATTCTTTTTGCAGTAAATCAAATAACTCTTGCTTAAAACTACTGAGAAAGGAAGGTGCAGGTTTTCCAGTCTTTTCTTAGTGGAACACATCAGTTTTCTCAACCTTTCATTTTGGACAGGAAATAAAACTAATAAATATTCTTCTATGTCTTGTATTTTTTATCATTTTGCTTTAATTCCAAAATAAAGTCCTCTGTATGTCACATTTGCATGTTTACTCTATGAACACACTGGTCTCTTAATGAGAGGTTTTATTTGTTCAGTTGTCATAGAAGAATCATGGCTATGACTGAAACAGCATGATTAAATGAATGAAGCTGTAATGGTGACTAAGGCCCTAAATTAGTCCTAGTTTCACTGTTTGATAAGGTACTAATCTTTTTAATGCATCTTCAGAAAGATACAAAAAAATGACAATATACAGACTTTAACAAGCGAAACTGAAAAAAGCACTGTTAATCAACCTGTAATTTTATCTAAACACAGCAGGCTTAAGATTTTAATGCAAATTAACTGTTAACAAGACGTTAATGACCCAATTGTATATGCTAATGTAAAGCCCATGAATATTTGTACTAAGAAACACTTGGGCTATCAGTGATGACTTTCTATCACTGTTGCTTTTTAAAAATTTGCATGGAAAGGTTGGTTTGGTTTTGTTTTCTATTGATTGAAGCCTATGGTGTGGTTTTGGTTGTTTTTTTTAAAAAAAAGTCGGATCTTTCTGTTGGATGAATGCAGTGGTAAGTAGGACAACAGCAAATAGCAAATAGAGTGAGGTGAAAAGAAATAGTGCTTGTACTCTGAATCGGGTCACCTGAAGATAAGAGATATGTAAATAAGAGAATTTGGTATTTAGGAATAAGTGTGAGGGGGAATTCAAGTGATGAGTGCTCTAGAATAAGGTGATGAAAAGGAGGGGACAAAAAGTGGGTAAAGGAAACTCAAGTATGAGAGAAAACATTACGAAAAGTTTGTTAAGTACTGCCACAACATTCTCTGCTTGTTGTACTTCACCTGCTGTGAATATGTCAGCTTTCGTAAATACTTGCTCTTGTCCTTGTGACACACCACAATCATGGCACAGTTACAACCTCACAGAGGATCATAGCAAATATTAAAATGTATTCCCTGAAATATTTGAATATTGTCAATATGTGCCAATATGTGCAACTACCTAGCCCAAAACTCTGCATTAATCTGGACTCAAGTTCATCACAAGGAGTAAGAATTCAAATTATGAGGTTATGAGCTTAAGCTGCAGGTGAAGAGCATGTGTCTGTAACAACTTGTATTCAGATGGAAAAGTAGTAGTTGTTATGATTTAATATATCTACTTTGAAGAGACTATTGTTGAGCTGTTTTGGTTCTTGGTGGTTTTTTTTGGTGTTTTTTTTTTGTCTTTATTGCACTAAAACTGAATACACTTTTATACACTAGTCTTTATATCAGAAGAAAATCAAACTGAAATATCTGGATCAAACCTTATATTAGCTTTATGACCATACAGTTTCAATCCTTTTTTTTAGAGTCCTGTATCTCAGGTAAAGACTCACTCAATATCTTTGAAACTGCAGAAAGATGTTTCTGTAAGAGACACCTAATATCATACATCCAGATAAGGCTTTTTCTGAGGAATTAAATCAGCCTTCTAATAATAAAACAGCACTTTTTGTCTGGTACAGTCACATTTATGGGGTAATATAGGGCTTTAAATCTGTCTATCAGACAAAAAACTGCAAGTAGCAACTAAGAGATGTGACTGAATTTGGTTGATCAGGGGTCATGTAATTCAATGGTCACATGAGCATATGACTCAGTAAAAGTTATGCAAGGTCAAGAGCAATCCAATGGTATAATGAGAAACTGAACAGAGAGCAGGCATGTCTGAGACATTGTTTTGCCAATTAACAGCACATTACTTGTTAAGCAAACTGGCTACATCCTTTTAAGCAATTCTCATAAGTCTAAAATACCATTAAATGCTATATTTTATTCTCCTTCTACTATTACAGCTTTGAAATAATTTCCTGTTGTTTTTTTTTTTCCTTTATATATCCTTCAAGATTCCTTTGATTTCCTCATGGAATTAATGGAGAAGTACACACCCCTATTCTGCAATGACATCAACCTCATTTAAATATAACATTGACTAATTTACAGGTCTCTCATTTTTAGGACATGCCATAGAAAGAAAAGAGAAGGAAACAAAAATACTTGTTACTGAAGTTATGTACAACCTACAGCATTTCTTCCTTTCTTATCAGCTTTGTATATTGTATCTTATTCTACAGAAGAGTGAGCTCAGACAAAGATGCAGTTATCCATCAACTGCGACTGACGAACAGGATAACGTTCAGTTGATTATACTATTAGCCAGAACTTCCTGGGAAAAAAAAAAATTAAAAAAAAAATTACTGAACATGGTCCTTGTCTGGTCTTCCACTAGAATTATTGCAGCAGCAGCCTGGCTGCAGCTGTGGTTAACATTCACTGTCAGCAACAAATAATTTCATTGCGTTAGACAAGATGTGAAAGGGCCACTTGAAATAGAGAAAATAAAGTAGAAAACATAAAACATAAACCCAAGCACAGTGATTTGCAATGAACATTGTTATTTGAAAAGAAGACGAGCTCTATTGTGTTGTAAATATAATAAAATGCTTCCAGATCACGTGTATCAATTGTTAATGGGACTATTGTGCCATTGTAAATTACTGTAAAGTAACGTTATTGCATACATCCTCCAAGCCATTTTCTAGTCATTCATCAACACTGTCATTGTGGAAAGACAGTTTCCTGTCTTTAGAAGCTATAGTCACAAATGTATAAAAAAAGCAGGAATTTCAGTCACAGATCAATTCATTTCAGGTGTTTATCGCATAACCACTTGTCTCTATGCCATTACTGGAATTGAAATTGTGTCCTGAAAGATGAACCTGAAATAACACAATAAAGCAGACCAAACCAACAATGTGAAATAGCTTGAAGTATTGGGGAAAAAAAAAAATAAAATAAAAGTATGACATAATTGTCTGTTTGAAGCACTCCTGAAATTTCCAAGCCAAATTCTACTCAAATGTTGGTAAGGAGATTGAAATATATGTGAGTAGGTGAAGGACCAGAGAATTCACACAGAAGGCAATCTTGTGCTTCTTTTCATTCGGAATTAGACAAGTAAGTGAACAAATGTTCAATGACAGACCTTCAAGCATCAGAAATGCCCTAAAACGGTGGACAGTAGTCTGATCTACCTAGCTATAGGAGATGCTATTCATGGAAAGAACATAAACATGATGACCTTTTGAGGTCTTCAAAGTGGACACTCCCCTCAGCTCCCTGGGCACTGGATTAAGGGTATTGAGAGATACATCACTTCCTTGCCCCTTTTTATTCAGTTATAGTCCCTGAATTTGCCTAATGTCTTTTAACCTATTGGCATTTTCTGTTTCTACAATTTTCCTTGGCAACAAATTACAACATTTCACCACTAGCTGCTTCAAAAAAATGTAATTAAAAAAAATCTGATTCAAACTAATCTACTAGTTTCAGCTAGTTTTAATACAATAATATTTTGTGAGTATTGATTTTGCATTTGCCTCATCCACCAACCTCATGGTTTTGCAAAACTTCCTTTATATTACATTTACATTTAACAGCTTTTTAAAAAATATGCTCTTGCTTATTGCCCTAGGTTCAGCAGTAGCAGTCATTTTTCTCCGTCTTAGTACCTGGTGCAGAGCTGTGTTTTTGACTTTCGGCCTGGGAACAGTGCTGATAACACCAATGTTTTTAGTTGTTCCTCAGTAATGTTTACTCTGACCAAGGACTTTGTGAATCTCATGTTCTGACAGGAGGAGGGGAAGCTGGGAGGAAGCAGAGCCAGGACACGGGACCCAAACTAGCTAAAGAGGTATTCCATACCACAGCACATCATGCCCACTATATAAACTGGGGGCAGTTACCCGGAAGGGCTAGATCGCTGCTCGGTCGGGCTGGGTATCGGTCGGCAGGTGTTGAACGGTTGTATTCTCTTCTCTTGTTATTTCCCTTATCATTATTATTGGTGGCAGCAGCAGTGATTTGTGTTATACCTTAGTTGCTGGACTGCTCTTTTCTCAGCCTGTGGGAGTTACGTTCTTTTGATTCTCCTTCCCATCTCTCCCAGTGAGAGAGAGGCTGTGTGGCTGACTGTGCTTAAATCACGACACTTATGTTAAAATTAAATTTGATTGGGACTAGGTAGTAAGTTTAACCATTTTGGACAAGATTTATTGGTAGTGAGTTTATTTAAGTTTGCTTCAGGAACTGAATTCAACTTACCAGGCTCAAAGAATTTCTCTCAGCTACTTTAGTAGGTGGATGTATCCTGAAGGAAACTGTGAGCCTGTAGAACCCATGCTGGAGTAGGCTCCTGGCAAGAACTGTGGCCTATGGAGAGCAGCCTACAAAGGAGCAGGTTTTTTGGCAGAACCTCATGGAGGACCTACACTGGAGCAGTCCATTCCTGAAGAACTGCACCTTGTGGAAAGGACCCACATTGGAAAAGTTATGAAGGGCTGTCTCCTGTTTGTTGGACCACAAGCTGGAGGGGCAGAAGAGCATGAGGAGGAACGAGCAGAAGACAAGTGCTATGAACTGACCATAACCCTCATTCACTGTGCCCCTTTGCCACTCAGAGGGAGGAAGGAGAAGAGTCAGGAGTGAAGTAGAGCCTGTGAAGAAGGGAGGAGTGGAAGGAAGGTATCCTTTAGACTTTTTCTTGTTTTTCATTATCCTACTCTGTTTGACTGGCAATAAATTAAATTAATTTCTGCAAGTTGAGTCTGATTCCCTCATGATGGTTCTTTGCAAGTGATCTCCTTGTCCTTATTTCAACCCATGATCTTTTCATTTTGTCTTCTCCCCCTGTCATGTTGAGGAAGCGAGGAGACTTGATGGGCACCTGGCAGCTAGCCAAGGTCAACCCACCACATACATGCTCATACCTCTGGAAATAAACTGAATTCCCTCTGGGTATAAGCTGCAACTCCTATCCAAATTTTTTCCCATGGGAAGCATATATGTTACATTTCCCAGAGATAAATATTCAGTTATTTCTAAAGATAAACAAGGAATTGCATTCAATGCTGTTTCCTAAGAACTTTTAACAGTCTACCAGGCATAAAACCATAAAAAGAGACAGCTATTTGACACATGGATTTCTCCAACATATTTTCACAGAAGTATCAAATACCTAGGAAAACTGACATGTTAAAGGTTTTATAAAGGTATCATTTTCCTATTTTTGTCCCATGGAATTGATGGGATGGAAAAGCTTTCTTATGTATGTAACATGGAATGGACTTTTCTGCATCACCTCTCATCACATGAACACTTCATTTTCCTCTTTGCACTGAGGAAAAAAAGATTGAAGGAAAAAAATATGAAAAGAAAGGGAAAGAAAAAAAGGAAGGGAAGGGAAGGGAAGGGAAGGGAAGGGAAGGGAAGGGAAGGGAAGGGAAGGGAAGGGAAGGGAAGGGAAGGGAAGGGAAGGGAAGGGAAGGGAAGGGAAGGGAAGGGAAGGGAAGGGAAGGGAAGGGAAGGGAAAAGAAAAGAGAAAAGAAAAGAGAAAAGAAAAGAGAAAAGAAAAGGAAAAGAAAAGAAAAGAAAAGAAAAGAAAAGAAAAGAAAAGAAAAGAAAAGAAAAGAAAAGAAAAGAAAAGAAAAGAGAAAAGAAAAGAAAAGAAAAGAAAAGAAAAGAAAAGAAAAGAAAAGAAAAGAAAAGAAAAGAAAAGAAAAGAAAAGAAAAGAAAAGAAAAGAAAAGAAAAGAAAAGAAAAGAAAAGAAAAGAAAAGGAGAAGAGGAGAAAAAAGAAAAAAAGAAAAAAGAAAAGAAAAAAAGAAAAGGAGAGACTGAGTATTAAATAACCTTACAAAACCCCATTATAAAATAAACTTTGCATTTTTAAATTCTTGTCAAAATGTCATTTTTAATAAATGCAATTTTTGAACCTGGGAATAAATAGTTGCATTTAAGCTCCTATTAACCCTCCCCACACACAAGTGCTAAAGTCATACTTTTCACTTTCCTAAGTTTTAGTTGCTAAAGTATTTCATGGTGTGAGTTATAAAAGAGAAGGATACACAGGGAAGCATGTATTTTTTAACTGATTACAGTTGCCTGTTGGTATTTCTTTTAAAGGAAGTTGCCTTGTAGGCAAACATGAAACCATTTTCCTAGAAAACAGGAATGATTAGAAAGAATTGGAGTAAGAAGAGGGCAACTGAAGTTTACCTTGGATAATGAATGGACTTTAAATTAAGAAAAATAATATATAAATACATTTATATGGATAGCCTAAGAATAGAGCAATGAAAGGACTCATGCAACTTGTTTAAAGCTTATTTCTATGCCTTCTGAGCAGTTTAGACAAAATTCTGTTGCATAAATTTGAAAAGTGACTTCATCAACCAGTTGTCATGTTTCATTTTTAACAATGGTTTTAGGCTTTTCAAATTTTGTCAGTATAGAGTTTGGTTTGCACATTATTGAGACTGCAACACGTTTTAGTCAGACTTCCATTTGAAATTGCAAGGTATATTGCAAATACACTTTAAAAATGCCATCTCCTTAAAGATACAGTCATGAAACCACTCTGTGTACTGACTAGATTTGTCATCTATGACAATTCAGGCTACAGAGTGGCCATGCAGAGAAGGCCTTGGGGTATTGATACATGAAAAACTGAATATGACCCAACAATGCGCTTTTATGCAGCCCAGAAAGCCAATTGCATCCTAGGATGCACCAAAAGAAGCACAACCTGAAGGTCGAGGGAGGTGATTCTCCCTCTCTGCTTCACTCTTGTGAGACCCCACCTGGAGTACTGTATTGAGCTCTGGGGCCTCCAGCATAAGAAAGATATGGACCTGATCGAGCAGATCCAGAGGAGGGCCATGAAGATAACCAGAAGGCTGGAGCAGCTCACCTGTGGGAACAGACCGAGAGAGTTGGGGTTTTTCAGCCTGGAGAAGGCTCCGAGGAGATCTTATAGCAGCCTTCCAGTACCTAAAGGGGAACTACAAGAAATCTGGAGAGGGACTTTTCACCAGGAATTGTAGCAATGGGACAAGGGGTAATGGTTTTAAACTGAAAGAGGGTAGATTTAGATTGGATATTAGGAAGAAATTCTTTTGTGTGACAGTCGTGAGACACAGGCACGGGTTGTTCAGAGAAGCTGAGGCTGTCCCATCCCTGGCAGGGTTCAAGGCCAGGTTGTACGGACTTTGAGCAACCCGGTCTATCAAAAGGTGTCCTTACCTGTAGAAGACATGCTGGATAATCTTTAACATCTCTTCCAACCCAAATCATTCTACGATTCTGTAACAACGGTGTTAGTAAAATAAACAGTGCCATTCCCAGACCCTGGAACAAAAATAATCTAATCTTTAAATAGAATTAACGTAGCCTTAACCTGGACTAAGTATCAGCCTCTCAGACAATTTCTAGATGTCATCTTGAATTTAACAAAAGACAAGTAGTTACAGACAGACAGTTCAGACACATTCTTTGTGGTCTGGAAAGTAAGTAAGTAAGTGATGCATGTAGGTTGTCCTATGTTCAATACCGTTGAACAATCCTGTGTATTTGCAGCTATAATTTTCCAACATAAGTACAGCTATTGTAGAACAGAATTTTAAATTATTTTATAATATTCATGAATTTCAATGAAAATTAGGTATCCAAACATTTTTCTGAAAGCCCAAGAGCTTTCAATCATTTCAGAAGCATTTAAAACAATTTTTTTTTATAGGAGTCTTTATAGATAGCTCAGTTAAAATGTCAATGTACTGTGAAGACCAGAAAAAAACTGAAACAAATATTTATCTGTTTTGAAATAAAGCAGCACACTCCCAATGCAGTGTTTTGTTCACCCTATGCTGCTGTGTGAACAGCTACTCAAAACTTATTCATTAAAAGATTTCTTACATCTGTTTCTGCATCACCTTCACTGTCATTTACTGAGACAGAATGCTGGAAAATATGGATTGCTATTTTGAACCCAATCAATATCTATGTTTCTTCTGTACTCTACATTTAGTATAACATTAATATTAGTCCAAAAGCAGGATCTCAGTCACCACTTCTTAACATTCATGTTTTATTTGTTTGTACTAAAGCCTTTTGAAAACTGGAAAAATATTTGAAGAAATGAACAAGTAGCAAGTAAGTCTCCAATAATTTTTAAAGGTACATCCTACTCAATCTTAACAGCTCCACAAAAGGTAGTGCAGATCACCAAGGCAATTTATGAGCTAGAAGTTTCTAAAAGCTAAAAGTAGGCTGTTAGACAGGAGACTAAAAATAGTTGTTATGATTTATCATGTCCTGATTCCTTTGGGGGTGTAAGAATTCAGAAAAATAAGAGTCTTTCTGTAAAATCTCTCCTTTTGTGTTTATCTGGCAAACTTGACATAAACATTATGTTCTCAATAACCCATGAAGACTGTTATATACTCGTTTCATAATTTGGAGCATAAGTCTGTAAACCATATCTACTAATGGAGAGTTTTCTAACGAAAAGGAATATATATTTTTTTAATGTTACTTTAGGCAAAGAAACACATTTGTAATGCAAATTGGTAATGAATAAGCAATTTAGATCTATGGCAGAATATCAAGAATGACACTCTCCTTAATGCATCTCATTACATCCAAATGCTGAAGAACACAATGCTTAATATCATGCACTTATCTCTGGCAATGAAGATTGAAAGCCTGAGCCTGTAATTCTTCAGGCAAAAGTTCTATTCTCTGAAAGTCTACATAGTCAAACCATATGTTTCACTGACATTTTCTTCTGTAGCTTTATTGTATTCTGGTTTATATATTATGTTAATTCAGATTTTTATGTCCTGAATGTAGTTTTCCTGGCTACAGTTGTCTTTCTATGCCTAGTAGGTACTACACACACCTGGGATGAGAGAGGGGCATTTTTTGAGAGAAAACCTCTTAATCATTCTTTGGTTCCTTAAAATGAAGGAAGGAAAAAAATAATCTAACACACAGGTCTGTATGCTGGACTGTATGACAGACAAAGCAAATCTAGCTACCAAAAAGCAAAGCAGGTCTTTAAGACAACTGAGCTGGTATTTGCTGCCTGCAGGGTGTAGGCCAAATACCATGGCATAGATGACAGCTTCTGTTTTCACTTACTGCTTCCAGAAGATCAATGACAAGCACTTTATAAAAGACAGAAAAATTGCACTGATTCCAGATATGTGCACAGTATATCTACACATCTCCTCATAAATGTTTAACTGAAGCTGTGCATCCACAGACTTTTCTTGCTGCAGCAGTACAAGTTTAAGCAGTTATTCTTCTCTCTCTGCCTTATGCTTGTTTCCACACCTGTGCTGCTCATTTGCTTTTGTAAATATAAGTATCTGTAGGGCCACAGAGTGAACTGGATCAGCAAATTGATCCAAGTTAAAATAACCATATTGCAAATAAAATGCATTGGAGGAGGAATTTTCATTCGTGATCCAGTTCAAAGACAGTAAGGATGCAGAGTAGTGCTACAGGCAGGATAACAAGAAGAACAATATTGTAAAAAATTCATGAATAAAGTCTATGTGTATGATGATAATTATGTTCTGCTGTATTGATCAAATTAGAAACTTAAAATTTTGAGACAATACTGTAAGGGTAGTTCTTTTAAAGACATATAGGAATTTATTGTTTTATGAATTTCATGGAATAAGCATTCTCAGCATGATGCAGACCTTGCCTCTGTTTAAGTGCTAGCTTAAGAAAGGCAGATACTTTATGAAAGTGAAGGTACTGAAGACCTCTCCTATTTGGAGGTCATCCTATCCTCGTTCTTCTTTCAGTGAAATTGCTATTAAAATTATGAGTAAAATGTTTACCAGCTAGAAGGAGGAGCAATTTAACCTGTACCAATGTGCTGCGAGGCCATGTCTTTAGATATAGTTCTCTGTCACAGAGTCCTGCTCTGCCCAGTCTATCTAATGAAGATTGACACTAAAGAGAGAATTCTTCCAAAGTAATCCTCAACCTTGAAATGTAAGGCTCCCTTTAGCATAATTTTATGATATAAAGACTATTTTCAGAAAATATCCTGAATTTGTGATGTTTGTCAAAATTTTAACTGACAAAACTTTCTTCTTTAATTCACAAGAATTACAAATAGTTATCAATTGGATAACTATTATAAAGGATTTCTCTGTGCAAAATCTGGACAGATTTTGGATACAGATACTGTTTAACAAAAGGTGCTTGACTCTGAATTCTGTCAGCCTACATTCAGAATTAAATGCTACATGGCACCTTTAACAGCTGATTGTTCAGAAATCTTCACTAAGGCTACATTACTACATTTTAGTTATAACCACCAAAGACAATGGCAGAGAATACACAACACAGTTTAACAAGTATATCCTCAATATGATACATTCACACAGCACCAATATTACACTGCAGATTGATTCCCAAGTGCTCAGTCCTGTTTCTTAGTCACATATGTCTACAAAGTACTAGAAATGTATAAAGTGCCCTTGCTTACGTAAGAAACTTTATGGACATACTATGGACAACCTTATCCATCTCTGTCAGGTCTTGCCTGTGTTCCGAGCAGACAGCTCTGAGGGAGTCCAAACTTTTCCAGTTGAAGTCAACAGAGCACAGAACAAAGGCACATGGTAAGAAGCTAATGCATCCAGCCTGAGGCATGAGAAGAGCAAGCCAACATGTTCAAGAGGTGGCAAACCTCTGCTTCAAGAAATGGATGCTTCCTTATGGTAAAAGCTACAGTCATAAACATTAGTTACAGAGAAAATTACAAGAAAATTGAATAGATAATGTTATAGATTTAGTCATCAAACCCTCAATATTCTTTTCTAATTATTATATTTAAAATATTTTGTCATGCTATTCAAATGAATGATAGCCATACAACTTTATCAAAATAAGGAATTATGTTTTTTCTTAAAAAGTTATCTACTCTTTGTCATATACAGTACAGCCTTGATTAGCAAGACAATTTTCTGTTAAATCACTTCTTAGAGATTCATCAGAAAGCTGCAAATATAAATCATTCCCAAAACCCAATTTCCAAAATCAGAGCAATTATTTTACGGCTGCAAATTTTTTAACTATAAGTGTGGTGAGAAAGAATTGTAAAAAAGAAAATATTCCCACTATCAAATCATCAGCGAAGCACTGCTGAAAGCAAATAGCAATTTAGACATTGCTGTTAAGCAACAGAAATTGCACCTTGTTAATTTCCAGACTTCTCCTGATAGCAGAGGCAGTTAGTGTTATCTCAGTAAAGAGCATCAGTAAAGCATGTCAGATGCAAAAAGAACCATCAAACAGCTGTAGCCACATCCAGTCACAGCAGCTCAGAACATGAAAGTGGCAGGAGGACAAGGAAAACTTCAATGGCAGACAGCTTATGTGGCTCTTTTGTGCATGGGAGACGTTGTCCCTGTGGAGCTGCAGAAAACTAAGTGCTTCAGAGCTATAGGCTCGATAAAAGTTACATGGATTGAGAAACAAGCCCAAAATAAACTTCCTTCAGCTGCAGTGGCTCAAGTGATTGTCTACTGAAGTCTCTGGCAACTGTTTAAGCAGAAAACTTTTAGACTAACCATACAGAACAAGGGAAGGACAAATAGAAGGAAGGAAAGACAGCTGTATGGAAGGAAGGATGAAGTACTTGCCATTTCCATTATCTAATTATCTAACCTTTATCTAGTGCCAGTCTATTACAGAACTGTGACTAATAACCTTGTAGAATGGTGGTCAATTACAAAGACCAACCTGACATAGTCCTGTGAGAACAAAAATGTCTACAGTGGGATTGTATTGACAACCTCAACCCAACAGTCAGCCATGAAGGAACACTGCATCAATAGGACAGGCAAATTATGCATCATACACATCCCCTTGTACCCTACACTGCTCTGGGGAGGGAATGAATCTCTTAAGCCATTAATTTCTGATGTCTTGACAGGAACAGCCTGAAGAAGAGCCTATAATGTATTTCTGATCTATCACATAGAAACTCTGTTTAATATGTGGTTTACTGACTCCTCAAGAAGGTACGGAAAAAAAATGACAGGCTAAAATAAAGAAAACAATCAGTCTCAACCCCAACTTTTACAGACTGATACTGTATACTTAGGATAATTTAAATTTAACAGTACCATATTTTCTCTCAGTCTGGTGGAGAGGAGGGGAGAAGTTGAGGAGAGGCTGAGGAAAGAGGAAAGCAAAGGGAGCCCTCCACATACCCAAGTTATATTTATTGTCATATTTCTTATCAGATACATATATATCTACCAGTGGAGCCATATACATTTACATAGCAGTCCACAGAATAGTTATATGAAAATAAGGAAATATATGGATGATTTTTACATTTGTTTATTAGAGTTGTTAGGACAGTATATGCAGGAATAAGAGGCAAAGCAAAAGATCATGGTAACTGAAGTCTTGATATTTTATAAACATATGAAGAAGAAGAAGAAGAAGAGTTATCCTCTCGATATCATTTGGTGTGAATTTAGGAGTGGTCCAAAACTGAGCAAAAATTAATATAAATTTTGATTAAAATTTCTAGGGAAATATAATAGATTCTCTTCGCAATTTGTTAAAGCAGCAATTCATCTGTTTAGCAGACAGCAGAACTCCTTTGCAAGTTTCTTTTTCAGTAACAACTACAGTTCATAGTAACAAATCTCGTTAGAGATACAAATCAAACAGTAATCATCAATTCATAATAATATTTAAAATGTGAGCAAAAAATACTGCTATAGCATATATATGCCAGTTAGAAAGAAAAAAAACCAAACACCACAAACCAAAAGAAACCCAACATTAGCTAAAGCTAAGGAAAACCATGGATTTAAATTTCAAGTAATCAGAAATGGCTTAACAGCAAACTGTAGATAGTAGTTCATGAAGAAAATAATTTAAACTATTTCACACAGGCCTTTGCAGTAGGGAGAACACCTGAAGAAGCACAGTTTGATTAAGGATAACTAAGGCAGATTCTGGCAGAGAACTGTCATGCTTATCTAGCCTGTTGGAGTTCTTTGAAGATATTTCTGCTGTAAGAGATAAGAGGAATTCAGTGGATGTAATATACGCAGATTTTCAAAAGTATTTGACAAGGTTCCAAACTAGAGATTAGCGGTTGACGTAAAGAATAAGGGTTAAAATGGGCTAATGGGTAAAAAAGCCTGGATCTGGTGCAAAGTATGAAGCATTGCTATAGAAGGAAACTTCTTATAAATTGGAAAGGGGGTTGAGGTCAATCAGGTTAATAGTCATGTGCAGAAGTCTAGAAATACATTATTTGACAGCGCCTCATGAACTGAATTGCCAAATATCACATCACACATGACTTCATGTAAAGTGAATAACGAGAACAGAAAGCATCACAAGAAGTGAATCAAAGTGAATTCAAGAATTTTCACATGCAAATGAAAAAAGGTTAAATAATATAAATGCGACTGCTGATGACTAAATGCTAACCAGAAAGGGGGGGGGGGAGGAGGGGGAGATAAACAGCAGAAAATATTATAATCAAGAATATACATCATCAGAAAGAAAGACAAAGTTACTATTACAATGGATTTTTTTTTTAATTTTTATTTTTTGCAAATGAAATAGCAGACTCTCGAGGTTATTCTACTGACACATAAGGTAATAGGTAATAATCATGGATGCTCATGGCTCTTGCAGTTATTATGTATAATCTGGTAAAGCACACAAAGGATAATAACATGATATTAAACCAAGAGAAATTGTAGTCATCAAGGAAGATAAAGGATTTTTTTTTATCACTGTTGAAGAAACACAGAACCTCAAAAAAGATTTCATTCTTTTTGTGGAGGTATACCTTTATACTACCAAGAAATTAAAGAATAAGGAAACAATCCAATTGCAGAATTAGGACTCTGAAATGAAAAAAAAAAAAAAACCAACAAAAAACAAAGAGCAAACAACAAAGAAGCAAACAAACAAAATCAATCAGAAAAACCCCAAACAACAAAACAAAAAATAATCTTCTGTAAAAGCCTATTAATCTCTAAGTAACTTATTTAGAAAACTGACTGCAACAAAAAGGTTGCAAGTTTAAGGAGTATCCAGTGGATCATTAATAATTAGCATTGCTATATGAATGCAAACCCACATGCAGCATTGTGCCGATGCCAATCATCAACCAGGTTCAACTGCCTTTATTTCTTTTTATGACTGCAAATGCAGCCAAAAATCCACTCATTCACTTTGGATGCCTACCAACCCTTCTCCCTTCTACATCAGTATGCAAAAGAATGTGGCAGGTCAGTTGATTTGATAACTCAAGAATATTTCTGCTCTCCAGTTTGTTTACCCTCCATCTTCCTTCCCAATATGCCAGGAATTTACCTACTAAACTTTTACAGAATATTTGCCTGGTCTATCTGTCTTTTTCCAAGAACATCCAACCCTAGCAGGTGTGATTTGTTTGCACAAACATATGTCCGTTCTCCAAATAAAATGTGCGTAAGTCCAGAGTATTCAGTGATACAGAGAAACTTAAGGATTTTGTGCAATTAGGTTTTAGATAAGAGAAACACCATGAAAACTCTTCAGATTCACCTTTGTAGCCTCATAATTCATTCTATAACTGTAAAATCCTAAGTCATGTCACCTGCAATCATCTGCCTTTCATAAATACAACAAACACAATGGTTCAGGAAGATTGTACATATAATCTTATTAATGGTCCATAAGGCAAGAATTTCAAATATGTTAATATAGTAAAATAAAATAAACAAAAATCACTAGCTATTTTTCGTATTAATATCAATAGATTCATATTGCATATGGTTGACTTAAAAGGCTTTAAATATATTTTGCTCAGCCTTTGATTCTATAATGAATGCAAATGTTGTCTCACAAGCCAAAATAGAGAAATAAGTTTTATAATATACTACCCAATGCATTTAGCTCTATTTGTACTATTATAACCCAATACACACATTTTAAATCAAAGCAAACCATTTCAAAAGGCACTCAGAAAAGCAATGACATTAGTAACATAGTAAGGGTCCTTATTTTTTTCATATCAATAGCCTCTCTAATGTGTTTATTCAGGTCATGAATTAGGTTTTGTTCATTTTTAAACTGACTAAAAAAAGTTCTGATTGGCTATGCAGGTTGAGAAAGAAAAAATCACATCACAATCTTCCAGACATTTATGCTACATTTGCCACTCATAGAGATGCTTCAATTAGAATTTACTCCATAATATTCTTGTGGGAAGCAGACTAGTAAGAAAATATAGCAAGGTTGACAAACATACAAAGAAACCTTTTAAATCCATTGATGGTAATATTTTTGGTAAAGAATATGTTTTAATCACAAGTATTTTTCAATTTAACTATATATTAAGTGTAATTGTAACATACCTATCAATTTTCCTGATGCACCAGAACATGATTTGGTATACCAGATTAAGCAATCACTCATCAGAATTCTGAAATACTGCAAAAAATTGTAATCAACATATTTCACAAGTTATAAATTTTTAAAAATATTTCCATTGGCTTGCAAATAATTCTTTTGTAGCTAAGTTGATAAATGGTTTTTAGCTTTGGCTTTATGCATCAGCTCCTACTTTACCATGATTTGATTTACCATACTTTACCATGATTTGATTAGAAAAGAAAATCCATTCCTGAAGGATCAGGACAAAACACAAAATAAAGAGACCCATATTTCAAGGATAAAGGC
The DNA here is from genome assembly GCF_034315485.1 of Pezoporus occidentalis. NCBI lineage: Eukaryota > Metazoa > Chordata > Aves > Psittaciformes > Psittacidae > Pezoporus > Pezoporus occidentalis. The sequence goes on along the minus strand of NW_026913103.1, from coordinate 15,701,631 downwards.
TATTCTTCTGAGACATCTCCTATCTAACTTAACAGTTTAACAGCTGTAACTTTTACTGGGTAACATGGAAACATTCTTGGGTACACAAGAGTTCTTTGGGTAATGGATTTATTAGCAATGACCTAAGGCTTAGGAATTATAATACTAGTCTTTTTCAAGAGATTAGTATTGTAATTATAGTATTAAAATAGTGAAAAATAGTTCTATTGATGCTCATAAACATGATAGTCCAGATGAAACTCTAGAGGAAATCCTTAAATCACCCTGTTTGGAAAACAGGGCAGTCTGTCTTGAAAGAATATAGGATATATTCTGCTTAAAATATTGAAGAGGAAACAAGAACTTCAACCATAACTTTGCTTGTCATCCTCCACAAAACCTGAGAGCAACCAAAAAAATGGAAATAATCTTGTCTCCAAAAAACAATAAGAGATTTTACAAAATTTCTCCCATTTTGCCTATAAAGACCCAAGAGGAAAGAAAATATTTGCCTTAAAGTGTGTCTTTTGTGCTCTGCTTGATTATAACACAAATAAATGTCTTTGATCTGAAATGTATTAAACGCATGCATTTAAAGGCTTAAGCATCACTCATGTCAGAGCAGCTTTTTGTATAAGCAAATTTGTATCATATGACTTGAGGTACAACTCTTGTGTTGCAACATAACACCTGGAATTCTACAGATTTATCTGCTGTTAGATTTCAGAAAACAGATACATATACACACAAATCTGAAATTAATAAAATAGCATCTTTATTATTGTTTTAGACTGTAAATGACAATTTCCCTTAAAAGGAAAAAGCATTCTAAATTTCATTTCAACAGGATAAATAATCTGCCAGACTTCTAATCTCTTAAAGTCTTCCTGGTCTCTTGAATTTTGATTTCTTAACTCTTCTACTAAATGTGGAAACTGGAAGCTTCAACAACAGTTTTTTTCTTCCTCTTTGCAAAATAGAAATAATTCTGGAGAACACAAAGCCAAACAGATGAGGATAAGCAAAATAATAAATAAATTATACTTTGCAGCTATAATAAGTCAGAGTAGAGAAACCTCAACAGAAAATGATTATACATCAGTCAGTTTATGTAACTAAAACTTTATATTGAAACATTTTCAGTAAGATTTTAATTAAAAAAAAAAAATCATTGGATAATCTGGTCCATGAGTAATTTTTTTTAATAGAAAAGAAGTGAAAGTGACTTTGCCTCACATCAGTAGTCTAGTGGATAGATTCATTTAGCTACTCCAGGCTCTCAGGATTTCAGTCGGAAACAGAAGGAAATGAGATTCTCTGTTACAAGTGGATGCTTTGACTAACCTGGCTTGTCTCTCCCAAAATACCTTCACTTCATGCCGGTGTAGAACAGGAATTTTAGGCTTCAAAATTTTTCACAACACAGAAGATATTTTACAACCTTCTCTGTTTGAAATTCCCTTGCTAAGATACATACATACATCTTGAATTTTAAAGAATGAAAATCTAAGACCATGGTAAATATAGGCAACTTTCACATAAAAAATGTTACTAAAAAATCCTCCTGTAACAATTTGTTATGGGTCAGTATCTGAACTATACATGGCTACAATACTAAAAAAAATATATGATGGACCATATGAAAGCAAAAGTGAATAATTCAGAATGATTCTTCATAAAGTATTTGGGGTCATTCATTCACTTTCTTTGAAGTTTCGCTAGTTCTCTGTGACATAAGGATGTTGATCTCAAACAGTATCTCTTATGTGCTGAATTTTTATTATGTAGACTGTCAAAAGGATGGTGAAGAATGCATTAGACTTAATTTAGAACCACCACAGAATGCCAATGAAAGTCTACTGAGAGCCTAATATTTTTGTTAAGCTTTTCATGTTTAACAAAAGCAAAAAAAAAATCCTCACCAACTTTAATCCTGTATTTGTTAAATAGTGAACAAGGTTTACTTCCAAAATGTAAAAATAAAAGATGAGGAAACGTTACATAGTTTTTGTTGCTACTGACTTCACTTTGAAGAAGTGTTTCTAAGTAAAGAAGGGAGGTTTGCCAGGGACAAGTGTAGAGAAATATTTAAATAAGAAAATGGATTTAGAACAGAAAAATAAGTTTATAATATTTAAATTACAGCAAAAGTGGCAGAAATATAATGGAAAATACTTCTGTAGCACTTACTTGTATTTCAGATAAGGTTCAAATGAAGTTTATGTCCACCATAGATAAACCAAGCCAAATATGCATTCAGGATAATTGATGAGCAAAAAGAGGCTTTTAAAGTTGATGGAATGATAGAAGATGACACTCAAGTCTTTAGCTGAAAAGGAGGATCACTGACTTGAAATAGCTTCTTATAAAAGCAGATCATCTGGTCACTGGTGAAAGATCGTTTACCATGAGAAGCCAAAGGTACAATTTTGTCAGATATACTTCAGATGCCTGAAGAGCAGCTATTCTATGTCTGTCGCTTTTGAGAGTAAAATAAATTGTACTGTACTTTTTATTAGTTTTCCTAAGATTCTGAAGCAGAAAGCTATATTTTTATCTAAAAAGTTTATTACTTTCGATACCAACAATTTAGGCCTAAGGAAGACAGTACAAATCACTTTCAACCATATAACATATTTATGTAATAACAATCATTTATGTAATTCCAGTGTATTTACATTACAATATTTTTTTTTCATTTAACATATTTATTCAGTAGTTATGTGCAAATATTGATAACCAAAAACCACCTGGGCAATATTTGCACATATGGCTGAAAAATACTACTGTCCTCTATACCTCTTGCTTCTACCAATAATAGTATGTATGACGCTTAGTAGTCATCTTCCTTTTCAGATAAATCTTGCCAGCCTAGTTACTAGACTGTTAAACTATTACAAAATACTTAGAATAAATCAAGCTGTGTTTCAAAAAGTTATCCAAAACCCAAAGACTATGAATATATTGAGCCAGGGGCTTAAGTAATAAATAAGATGAATCAGAATTTTGTTTATGTGCCCAAACTTAAGAGAACTGGTACTGCAGCACTTTTGTGAAATTAATTTCCTAACTTGAAGAATTAAGATGTAACTTACTTAAAAAGGACCGAGAAAGCAAAGCGGGAATTGAAGCAACACTCTTCAAATTAGAGTTAACTGTTACTAAGTAACAGTACTACTTTTGGTTGGGATAGTTAATTTTCTTCATAGAAGCAAATAGATGCTTTGTTTTGGATTTGTGACCAAAACAGTGTCAATAACATAAGGATGTCTTAGTTGTTGTTGATCAGTGCTTACACAGAGCCAAGGCCTTTTCCACTTCTCAGCAAGTAGGCTGGGGGTGCACAAGTTATTGGGAAGGGAAACAGCTGGGACAGCTAATTCCAGCTGACCAAAGGGATATTTATAATCATAGAATGGTTAGGGTTGGAAAGAACCTTAAAATCAGCTATTATATAGTGCCATGCTCAGGAAAGCTCAGTAAAGCTGAGGGAAGGAGAAGGAATGGGGGACATTCTGAGTGATGGCATTTGTCTTCCTAAGTAACCATGACCATGATGCAGCCCTGCTTTCCTGGAGATGGCTGAACACCTGCCTGATCATGGGAAGTCGCGAATGAATTCCTTGTTTTGCTTTGCTTGTGCATGCTGCTTTTCCTTTATCTATTGATCTGTCATTATCTCAATCCACAAGTTTTCTCACTTTTAACCTTCCAATTCTCTCCCACATCCCACTGGGGGCACGTGAGGAAGAAGCTGCATGTGGCTCAGCTACCTATTGTCACTAACCCACAACAGCTACCCATATCTGACAAGCAAATGATCCTTGAAAAGATTACAGATCACTATTCAGATACATAACAAGGCTTCAGAGAATATTGATACCAACTCTTACAGTCACCTACATAAGAAATTAAAAAAGTGATATCACAGGAACCTTTATTCTCAGTGAAACATGCCATGCAGTTCAACCTCTTGATACAATTGATTTCATTAGAATTTATTGCATATGTCAGTCTCCTAACTTAGGAACATCTTCATCCATTAAAAAGAATTTCAAAACTAATTTAATATTATCACAGAACTAAAACTACTTTGTAGCAAGTGCTCTTGTTTTGAATATATTTGCTATATGCAGGTCTAATAAAAAGGTTTTCTATATATTTGGTGCTTAAAAACTAGCATTTTCACAAGTCTTGAAGTAAATTAGGCGTTAACTAATTTTATGAACATAAAAATGTTCATAAAAATTATTACATTGTATATTTCAAAAATCTGTAATTAAGAAACATGATTGTATTAGCTTGAGGACTATAAAAAACAGACATTAAAAATAATAAAAAGTAGCACACAGAGAACGAAGGCTGGAATTTTATATATCAATGACTACAAATTTAAAACTAGGGAAACAGACAAAAGATAAAATATTTGACTTAATTTTGGAAGATGTACACAAATATAGTCTAATAATGGTAAATGGTAAAACTGTCAACAGCAACACAAAACGCATAGAAGTATGTAATAAACATAGCTCATCAGTATTGGGGGAAAATGTGGTGATACATGCACTATATAGAATAAGAATTACCTTTCACTTCATCACTAATTTTGGAGGACACTGCATTTCCTTAATCTTCATTAAGTTTAAAAATTGTGGCTCAGATATTTTTTACCTGAGAACTTCAAGAAAGCTTGTCATGAATTTTTCTGGATCATTAATATAAATTTTTAACAAGCCTTAGATCTTTATGGGATACTTAGCTCTTGTGAGACTGAGCATTTAAATTAAAAATAATTGTAAAATTTTAACACTATAAATGCAGTGGTTGAACCCAATGTTCAGAGCATTTTGAATTTTCAAGTGTCACTTTCAGTTAGAGTCAATTATTGCATAAAATTTGGCAAAAAGGCACTGGGAAATGTTAAATCACTAACTCCATCCCTGTAGCTGCTTACCTTAAGAAAGGTTTAAAACCATGTGAAAAAAATTATTTTCATTTTTTCATTATTTCATTTTTGATTTTATGTTCAAAGTCTGAAAGTGTAAAATCCAAAGCCTTGCATTTAGGATTAGAAAAAATAAAAAAAAAATAAAAAAAAAATCAAATTCAGTGTTGTGTTACATTTCATGGTCTATGAGCAAAAGTTTCCATGAAAAGTAGACTAACATGACATGGTTACAATATTCTAAGAAAAATTTTCAATGGAAAAGCATTTATGTAGTCACATTAAGAAACATCTGCTGATAATTAACACAGAGAGGCTTTAATAATACCTTTAATAATAACTTACTTACAGTAGAAGACAAGGGTAACCACATAGCAGGATCTCTGACCTGACTTACCTTTGCAATCATGAGCTTGTAGTGATAAGGCTGGCTTTGACTACGGCAGGTTACAGTTGTTAGTGATTGAGGCAGCTGTTTGTCATCCTTGCCAACAGCCTAAGCTGGCATATATTTGCTTTAATATGAAGCTGTCTTTGTGATACAAAGTTATTTTCTGTCCACTTTTCTGTTAGACCTGCTCACCTGATTGATTTTTACAAAATTGCACTGTTATCCTCTGTGCTCACTGCTGCTCTACATCCAAAGCCATTGAGCACTCTTCAGATCCATCACCTTCTACCAACTGCTCAGTCTCCTAGCCTTGCTCTGGTAACAGGAAGATTCCATGCTTGTGCTACAAGCAGTATGATCTATGAATGCAAGTTATCCACATATTTTGTAACTATATCAGAATGAATATCGTGTTCTGAGCTCAAAGCTACAGATGTACTTATAGTTGGAACAGAAAAGGAACAGCTTCCCCATAGAACGGAATTTTGAAACTTACTCTTCTGCACGAGAATGTAAAAAGACCATTTGTTTTTAAAGTAGATCCTCATTTATTTATCCTAGGATCACTAGTAACTGAATCATTAGGGTAGTTCTAAGGTATGTAAGAAATGATTTTTTGTTCAGTTCTGTAAGATACAGGGAAGGATTTCAACCTCAGTGACCATCTTAACCACAGGATCAGTGACTATTTTATGTCTAGGTTCCTAATATTTACTCCTGAACCTGTTCTGGCTTTCATTCATTGGTTTGAGGAAGCTTGATAAAAAGCATGAAATTGAAATATGACTCAATAACAACAGATCCTAGTTGGTTTGCAGTAGGATAAAGGTGGCAATTTGAAAAGCTGGGGAGAATATTAAGAATCTTATCAGTTCAGTTCTCCGTCTCAGATGCTTTTGTGGTCATTAGGTTGAGCAATATGCAAACCCAAATGTGCTGGTCCCACCGTATTTCTGAAGATATTTATTCAAAACACCACCATATTGCATGTGGCTGCAGCTGTAAAATTTACTCTGGATTTTTTGTTGCAGTTATGTCTTTCACTTACACTTGATTACAAGCCATTTCTGAGATGCCAATCAAAAGGCAACATACCTACAGGATTAAAACATGTAATAGCTGTGAAAACAAGAATGAAGGACTACTTTTTTATTATATTGTTAGTTGGCTCTGTAACCATTTATTACATTATCTTCCTTCCTTCCTGAGCTCTCATACTCTCAGTATTTAGATATGGTCCATTATGATACCTATCCACAATCTTATTTCTGAATACTCTAATTTCTGTTCCACAAGAAAGTCTACATACATATTTTCAAATGGAGCAAGGTGGAAGTACATGAACAAAAATGCATCAAAATACCATATAGTTGAGTACTGTGGCATATATAGCCACCTTCACTCTTGAAAGTAACTTCAATAGATGTTAGAGTATCATATCTAAAACTAGCTCAGGATCTGTCATGACAGTAACTGAAATTCCTGTTGAAAATTAAGCAACAAGACTAGCAGCAACCCATGTGTCTTGTGCATTTCCATCTTCCAAAATCAGATCCAGTATGAAATGTGGAGAGGGAAGAGAAATGGATAAATGAAAGTGTGGGGACTACCACCATTAAATGTAATATGTACATTGTGCCATGTTTAAAACAACACCTAAGACAACTGGAATTATAAGAGAACATAGAATAAAGCAGCAAGTGGACAAAAACTAGTTATGACCCAGACATCCTGTAATTAAAAAATGCTAGGCAAGGTACTTCATGTCTTCACCTCTAGTTCCTTTCTACTGCATATCTACCCCTTTTAGTTTTGATCTTAACAGGAACAGCCACATACCACAGCTTTGTAGAACAGAACAGAGATACTTCAGTTTAATCCCACTGCTCTCATTAGTCTTTTTGCTAAGAACTGAAAAAAAAAACAAACAAAACCACATGCTTGAATTCTGTCCAAACTGTCTGCTACTATGGCAATAGATAATTGTCTTGGTAAGAAAATGCTACACTGTAGCTACTAATATTTCAGCCAAAGTACAGTCTGCAGCAGGATAGATTTTGGAAGAGCTTCATCCCATGACCTGAGAGCTGTTCAGTACACCATATGAGACAGTTAATATTCTCAATTCCTGCTCAGTTAAAACCCAGAAGATGAAGTTTGTCACTTTACAGGAAGCACTTGGTATCTTTGCATTGTTAGGTCTTAAAGCAAGAAACAGCTCTTGTTTCCTTCTTGTAAAAGCAGCTTGCATGTTAAGGATACACAATTACTAATACTGATGACTAAAAAATAAAAGCTTAATCCAGTTTAGAAAACAGCTTATTCTTGGTTATGGTCAAGGTGGAGTGTCTTTGGAAAGTCTGGAACAAGTGGTTGAAGCAATTTAATGAGCCATAAAGTAGCAGGAGTTAAATATTTCAATATTTTTTAAAAGAAAGCATTTTCTAATCATTCAGTGAAAAGAACTTGTGGGTTGCATTTGTACTTCAGACTAGACAAACTCAGTTTGCCTACAACATCTAGGATGACCTTTTTTTTTTCTTTTCTATTTAAGAAAATACATTGATTTGTACAGTGGCAAAACAAGAACAGACATCTGTCACATATTACTCAAACAATGCAGGACACAATTATTATGTCTGCATGCAAAATACTAGAAGCAGATACAAAAATGATCTGAGTAAGAAGTATGAAATAATGGTAATGTATGGTTTGCAGGATCGTAAAGTGGAAAATAAGTTTTCACACACATTTAACCTATTGTTTTAAAAGAAAGACAGTTTTACCAAGGCATGAAATACATCATTTCATCTCCTTTAGCCCTTAGTTTCAGTGTGTAAATAGAGAGAAACCCATACTTCAGACTTTTTAAGTCTTCAGTGGAAGTACTTGCTCTGAGTTCTTGAGCAGTCTTGAATCAAAAAGAAACCTAAATTCCGGCCTTTCCTCTACTATTATTCCTAGTTTAGTTAGGCTAAACTGAAAACATTTCCAATCTAACTTTCTAAAACTGCAGGGTTTGTCAAACTTCCAGTATTATACAATGTCTCTCCTGTCTGCCAATACAGACAGATGTAAAAATTTCAAGTGTGCCTTGTGTGTTACTTCATTTATACCTTGAAACAGGCAGATGTCGGGGGAAAGCATGAGATTAGAACTCATAATCTTGCTGACAGTAATATTAACATTGTTCCAAAAACTCAGCATGAGCTTACTTAAACCAGTCAGATTTTGGCTTTTGACTTGAAGGGACATAGAAATAGAACTTAGGGGAGGCTGTACAAACAGCTCTTGGAGAACAGCGAGATTTTAGATCTTGAATGCTTGGAAGACTACTCACTGTGAAACAGGCATCATCTTCTTTAAGTTCTACTAGATATTGATAAGTTTATCACATACTGCCTTTCACATTCACAGAAGAGTATGTCCACTTATTTGCTAAAACAAATCTTCTAATTTCCTATCTAGCATACTTATCATATGCCAGCATTTCACAGTAGAGCCAGAAACAGCCCAGTTCTGCTTTCCTCCTAACACTCCTTAATCTGACAGCAATTCTCAGTCCCCATACTTCTTCCCTTTTTCAGCCACCTTTGATAAAATGCAAACAAGATTTCTCAACAGTGTCAGTTTATAATTGTGTTCAGAGTTTGTGATGCTGTTTCAGCCCAGGATTTTTAATGTGGTGAGCAACATATGTCAGAAGAAGCAGGCATTTGAAAGACAGACTGATCTTCATTACCATATAAATGCACACACCTTGATATTTAGCTCCTCACAGTACACATTTGTAGATGTAAAAATATCACAATTTGGAAGATAATCTTGTCCTGGAAGAACAGTTAGGCTTCGGATTTTCCTTTTGCTTCTTTTGGGATCCCCCTCCAGAAAATTTCTTCCCTCAGAGTGAAGATTTGTATTTGAGATTATGATAATTAATGCTTCTTCTGTCAACAGACAGAAATGTTCCTTCAACAGGAAAAAATGCTGTCATTATACCTTCAGGAATAACTTTGTATTTAAATATCCTCCTCTTCCAGCTCTCTTTCACATCAGTGGCCAGCCTAAACCACAACAGTCCTCAGCCTCCTCGTGCCAGATGCATTCTTTGACAAGACCTCATAACCTCCCTGCATAACAGCTAGTTACGCATACAGGGAGAAAAGACAGCTTTTGCTGGTCAGGTTTGGGGAATTTATGAGTAAGTATCCTTTTTTACCTGTTTTTGGAAAGGGGAATGTTCGTTTTCTTTCAACTTTGTTGCCTAAAATTTTCTGGACTTCTGTCTTGTCTTTCTTCATCCAACACCAAATGTATCTTTAGCATGTTTTTACATTTTGACGCCCAAATCCTTTATGCCAGGAAATCAGCATGCCCTCTTCCAAGCATTCACAGTAACTGCTCATGAGGTGAAGACCAGATCCATAACAGCAAACACAAAGGTCATTCAATGAAATCATCTTTGACACCAAAACTAGAAGCCATTCCTAAATTTAGCGAGTTTCCAGAGCAAGGAAACTCTAAGATTCCCATTTAATTGAAACTCTACTTCCTTTATTCAAGATGAAGGAGCAGAACACATCTTCTATTTTTATTTTCTTTCTATAACAACCATCCTTTTCTTCTCTCTTTTAATTACATTGTTGCCCCCATTTACTTACACAAGTTAGACAAGACTAATCTCTGGTACTTGCAAGACATCTTCCTGAGGAAATCATACTTTTTAAATGTGTTTATCTACAAACACTGTTGTGAGGTAGAAAACTAAGAGTTAACACTGTATTAAATGGGAAATTAAACAATAAAGGATCTACATGAATATACCATCCTCAATGGAAGATGGCAAGGAAACAAATTCATTTAGCTTGGGAATTCAGTTGCCTTATATTTACTGGTCTTACCTGATGTTTAGTGTTGGTGATTCGGGTTTTGCAATTTGTAAAAAAAAACCCAACAATAAAAAAAAAACCCAAAACCCAAACACTCAAATAAACAAACAAACCCAAACTTTATCCTATCTGCACTTGCTTGAATAATAGTTAATTATAAAACACTAATAGGCAGAGGGCATTGATTTTTCTTGAAAATCAGATACAAAACCCAATATTGTAGAGAAACTATTATTTATTTTCTGACCTTGAAAAATATTGTATGACATTTTCTGATTCTTTCAATACATATATTTAACACAGTTTTTCCTCCCATATATTTACATTCTTTCATAAATAAATATGCCTTGAAGTTTCAGGCTACTATTTAGCTTCACTAGAAAGAAAGGTTTCAGACAGATGTATAATACAGACTGGGAAATCCTCTCTGCTTGCTGCTTTGCAAAATTTGCTCTATCAGCAACATGCATTGGAATAATTATGCCAAGGTGTCATCCTGAAGCATGACAAAATCATAATATGGAAATGTACATCCATCACAGGTAACTTGAGTCACTGGTAAGACTGAAATTGATAGCACTGACAAATTCATTACAAGTCATAATGTTAAATACTGAATGACACCTGAGTTTTGTTCTGCTGACTTTGTTCAATTTGCTACTTGCTGTTACTCTTTTTACAAATTTCTGTTGTTTTGAGCTCTCCAAGATTCTGCTGAAAACTCTCGCTGATGGACTGCACAAAAATCAGAGAACAGAGCTGTTTATACCATTTCATAGATTGTATATTGAACAACACTAAGAGAGGTCCAGATGAAATATTAGAGAGAAAATGTGAGTGGGGTGGGGAGTGGGGTAATTAAAGATATTAATACCCGCATAAGTATTAAAAAAAAATTAGATACTCCTATATATAACGTTCTGTGTATTTTGCTTCACTCTCCAATGCTGAGGCCAGCCTTCAGGAATCCCTGACCCAGGAGATAAGGGAGAAGGTCTGGAGAAAGTAAGTCTTTTCCTTGGTTCACGAGGACTGGGATAGGGACCACATAGGCAAATTTGATACCCACAGGTTCATGAGCTGTGACAGGATGCACTCGTCAGCAGCTGGCAGACATCATTGCTAGGCCACTCTTGATCATCTTTGAAAGGCTGTGGCAATAAGGAGAGGTGTCTGAGGAGTGGAAGAAAGCAAATGTCACCCCAGTCTTCCAAAAGGGTAAGGAAGACCCTTGAAACTACAGGCCAGTCAGCCTCACCTCAATCCCTGGAAAGGTGATGGAATGGTTCTCCATAGAGGCCATTTATAAGCACATGGAAGACAAGATGATCAGGAGTAAACAGCATGGATTCACCAAAGTGAAATCATGTTTAACCAACTTGATTGCCTTCTATGATGGGACAGTTGGATGGCTGTATAGATGAGGGAGTGCAGTCATTGTTGTCTACCTGGACTTCAGCAAGGCTTGACATCATCTTCCATGACATCCTCAAAGGCAAGCTCGCAAAGCATGGGCTGCACAAGTGGATAGTGAGGTGGATTGACAGCTGGCTGAATGGCAAGTCTCAGACTTGTGATCAGTGCCACAAAGTCTACTTGGAGACAACTAGCAGTGTCCCCCAAGGGTCAATACTGGGTTCATTATTTCTTATTAATCAATGACTTGGATGAAATGATAGAGTGCCTCCTCAGAAAATTTGCTGATACAAAACTAGGAGGAGTGCTGTGCTGTCACTTAGCAGGATCTAGACAGGCTGAAAAGATGGGCAGCAAGGAACCTTCTAAAATTCAACAAAAGCAAATGTAGGGTCCTGTGCCTGGGGAAGAATGCACCCATACAGGATGGGAGCTGACCCACTGGAATGTAGCTCTGCAGAGAAGCACCTGTGGGTCTTGGTGGACAACAAGTAGTCCATGAGTCAGGAGCAATGTGCCCTTGTGGCCAAGAAGGCCACTGGTATCCTGGGCTGCATTAGGAAAAACATTACCAACATGTCAACAGAAGAAATCCTCCATCTCTGCCAGACCTGGTGAGGTCTCACCTGGAGTGCTGTGTTCAGTTTTGGGCTCCCCAGTATGAGATATATGGAAGTGCTGAAGCAAGTCCGGCAAAGGACTGCTAGAATGATTAAGGCTCTGGAACATCCCTCATATGAAGAAAGGCTGAGGGAGCTGGGCATGCTCAGCTTAGAGAAGAGAAGGCTCAGGGGGGATCTGATCAACGTATATAAGTATCTGAAAGGAGAGTGTCAAGAGAATGGGGCCAGATCATTCTCGGTGATGCCAGATGACAGGACAAGAGGCAATGGGCATAAACTAAAACACAGGAAGTTCCACCTGAACATGAGAAAGAACTTCTTTACTGGGCGGGTGACTGAACATTAGAATAGGTTGCCCAGAACTGTTGTGGAATCTACTTTCCTGGAGATATTCAAGAGCTGTCTGGGCACCATTCTGAATAACATGCTTTAGGTAACCCTCTTGAGCAGGAAGGTTGGAGTAGATGACCACTGGTGCTCCTTTCCAACCTCAACCATGCTGCAATTCTGTGATTTTCAGATAGATACATATATAGCTGTAAACTGTTAATGAACTACAAGATGAAATTCATCTAACATAAAATAAATAAATTTGACTTAGTAGTAATATACTAGCTCATTAAAAGATTAAGCTTTATACCGCGCCATAACTGTATAATGCCTCATTGAGTAAAATATACCTAAGAAAATATAAGACATTCTTTATTTCTGAGCCCAAATCCCAGAATCTAGGGAATGGAGCAAATTCCATATGCAAAGATCAATCTGCAGCCTAACCTGCAGGCTTGAAGAGAAAGACTAAAGCACACAGCAAACAATCACAAAGATATTCAGGCTGAATGCACTCCTGAGAGCAAATGTTCTCAGCACAGCAAATCAAACAGAAATAACGCATTTGAAGAAAAACAAAGGTGTTCATGGATTATGAGTTGAGTGAAGCAAAGTGAACAAAGGTTACTGGGTAGATTACAAACCTGAAACGTTGGTGGTAAGTCTAACGGATGAATGATACAAATCAACATTCACTTGGCACTGCACTCTATAGTTGTTCGACTGCATTCTATAAAATGCAGTATATGTGATATGCCAGAAGCGTGTATCTCAGAATTCTATGACAGCACCAATAGAAATAAATCTGTGTTACATAAGCTGCTCTTATAATGGACAAGACACAGAAATTCATCTTGACAGTGCTCCATTTATATCAATTAGCTATAGGTACAAGAAAGATAGATACAAGAAAAGGGGCTCTTCCTAGGGCTGAACTTACAGGTGCTAAGGAGGGTAAACAAATGTCTAATATTAAACAGTTTCAGTTCCCTGTCAATGTGAGGAGGTCCCAGAATTCTACTAACAACATGACTTGCTATCACGATTTGGAGAAGGTCAATGAACTTGTATTTCAATGGCATATCACCAAAGCAGGCAACATCTGAGGTGCTTACTTAGCATTCTTTACTGAATGAATAAAAACAACACAAAACAAAACAAAACACAAACACACAAAAAAAACAAACAAAATACAAAAAAAAGTCATCATCCACATTCTGACTTACCTGTCTTCATTAATTTCTGGAGGACTTGCTTGAAAACAGACAGTAGTCTTTTCTTCATCAGCAGTGTTGTAACCTTTCTCCTGCTACATGCATTTATGCACCTGTGCATATCTTCAGCAATTATTAAAAAAGCCAGAAAAGAAAAACAGACTATCTGTAATCCTGACTTACATTCTCCAGTTATCAACTTACTGACTGGTCACCTTACTCTTTTTTTTACACTTTGATCCTTAAAGCTCTCCTAGTGGCCACAGGCACATGTTCAATCAGAGAGGTGACAGAATTAGCCTTTAAGGCAGAAACATAATGTGAAAGAAGAGGTCCTCCTCATGCTCCAACAATTGTTATTGGAGAACCATGAGTGATTTTACTTTACCTAACTCTAGATACCTGCGCTAAGCCACACCAACAGAGCAGTAGATTATTTTGCATGGGTGTTTCAGAGATTCTTAGCAGGCTGAAAAATACTGGCATTGACATTTAATCCTTGTCTATATCCCTGAGGACACTATCCACCAAAATAAATGCCATCATATCTATGCTGCTTACATTAAGACTGAAAGAGATCCAAGAGTTTGTAATGTTTTAGGCAGAGTTGCATTTGGCCCAGAGGAGCTGAAAAGTAGGGTGGAGAAGATCCATCACCCATCAAAATGGGGATGAAAATCCTCCACTGGTCATAGCTTTATTATCCTAATTGATTAGAAACCGTTAAAATTAATCAAAACAGCAAAAACAACTTCAAATTCACACAACCAAAGATAATCTAGTCATGTTTTGATATCACCATGGTATTCAACTATTGTTTGCTAAACGGTTTCTAAGAAATTAAAATTGTGAGAAGTTCTATATCATCATGAACCCAAATGAAACTGCTATTACAAAGCAGTTACATTTTAAAAAGGGACAGCAATCAAAGATAATTATGTTCACAATTTGTTCTCATCACTTCTGCTACCCATATATATCCATTTGATTTTCCATTACACTTGCACTTTTGTTGAGTGATTCAAAACATATCAGCTGTTCCAATCACACTGTAATCACTTCATTTTGCAATGCAACAAAACATGATGTAATGGGGACTAAATTCTAAACTGTGTGGCTGTACAAAGAAGTTATATAGCATTTCTCAAAAGTGGGGCCTAAGATTCCTGAAGTATCCATCTATCCTTTTTGTTTGTTTTTTCCAGTGCCATCCATCAGAGAGAGACCCTCCATAACACCAGGAGGAGAGGACAAGACACTCCTCTCCGGTCCCAAACAGCTGTAATTTCAAAGTGAAATAGTCATAGTTCCACTGGACTGAATTATTTAGTCATCAGAATCTAAAACAAAGAGGTTCTATAGAGATGGAGAAACATGTGGGTTGAATGACAAACAAAGTCTTATTTACTGAATGTATCAAAAACTTTGTTTCCAGACACATTTCATCAAAGCAAAGCTTCAATCCTGGGAAAACAGTTATATTCACATTCAAGACAGATGTACAAGTCATGTGAAATAAGACTGCCACTGGACTGAATTATTTAGTTGTTTGTTAGAGACTTGATCAAATTCAGCTTCCGTGTAAACAGACAAATTTAAATGGGACACAGTTTGAGGTGTTCTACATCCTGATTGAATTTGATCCTCTATGTGCGTTAGATCTCTGGAAATGCCAGTGTAAGAATATTGTCATTGTGGTGAATGTAGATCTGCAGATAGGTTTTGGATTAAATAGTCCATAAAATGCAATAGCATCATTCAAAAAAAAAAAAACTAATAATCAATCATGTATGCATGAAGGACCGTGAATTTCCAAAGTGGTCAACCCTTCAAGTCTGTCAAAGGCAGACAAATGAATGCAACTATATTTTCAAGTAATACATTTGTTGGAAAGATGAAGTCTTTTTCTCATCATATACCCACATCTGAACAATATCCTTCCTAAAACATTAACTGCCTGTTTAAATATATTTCTAATTTACTGACCGCATTCAAATTTGTTCTTCCAACAGATCATACTGAATTTTCAGAAACTTTAAAATTTTGTAACACACATTCATGCAAGTAACAGAAGATATTAGAAAAAAGTGCTCATAGAAGGGAATGCTTGAGAATGCAAATTTATTTAAAGAGGTCCAAATATACCTAATTTATGTTAATATAATACCTAAACAATATACGAATAGAATCTTTTCATATTAAGGTACCACACTGCCTCTGTTGCAAATGAATTAATGGTTTACTGTTTAAAGTAGACAATTTTAAAAATATTTGTTGCAGTTTTTCATTGTTCCCTCCCCAACATCCTTAAAGGCCCCCTTCAGATACTGGAAGGCTGCTATGAGGTCTCCACGCAGCCTTCTCTTCTGCAGCCTGAACAGCCCCAACTGTCTCAGCCTGTCTTCATACCAGAGGTGCTCCAATCCCCTGATCATCCTTGTGGCCCTCCTCTGGACTTGTTCCAACAGTTCCATGTCCTTTTAAGGTTAAGGACACCAGAACTGTACACAATACTCCAAGCGAGGTCTCATGAGAGCAGAGCAGAAGGGCAGGATCACCTCCTTCGACCTGCTGGTCACGCTCCTTTTGATGCAGCCCAGGATATGGTTGGCTTTCTCGGCTGTAAGTGCACACTGAAGCCGGCTCATGTTAAGTTTCCCATCGACCAACACCCCCAAGTCCTTCTCCTCAGGGCTGCTCTGAATCTCTTCTCTGCCCAACCTGTAGCTGTGCCTGGGATTGCCCCGACCCAGGTGTAGGACCTTGCACTTGGCATGGTTAAACTTCATAATGTTGGCATCAGCCCACCTCACAAGCGTGTCAAGGTCCCTCTGGATGGCATTCCTTCTCTCCAGCATATCAACAGAACCACACAGCCTGGTGTCATTGGCAAACTTGCTGAGGGTGCACTCAATCCCACTGTCTATGTCACTGACAAAGATGTTGAACAAGACCGGTCCCAACACCGATCCCTGAGAGACACCACTTGTTACTGGTCTCCAGCTGGACATTGAGCCATTGACCACAACTTCTTCATTCGCCAAGTAGTCCATCTATCAAACTGATCTCTCTTCAATTCAGAGACAAGGATGTCATGCAGGACAAACGCTTTGCACAAGTCCAGGTAGATGACATCAACTGCTCTACCCCTGTCCATCAGCTCCGCAGCCCTATCATAGAAGGCCACCAAATTGGTCAGGCAGGATTTCCCCTTAGTGAAGACGTACTGGCTGTCACCAGCCTCCTTGCTGTTTTTCATGTGCCTTAGCATGCCTTCCAGGAGAATTTATTCCAAGATTTTGCCAGGCACAGAGGTGAGACTGACTGATCTGTAGTTCCCTGGATCACTAGTTTTCCCCTTCTTGAAAATGGGGGTTATATTTCCCTTTTTCCAGTTGTTGGGAACATCACCCAACTGTCATGATTTTTCAAATATAATGGACAGTGGATTAGCAACTGCATTTGCCAGCTCCTTCGGGACCCATGGATGGAGTCCATCAGGTCCCATGGACTTGTACATTTTCACGTTCTTAAGATGGTCTTGAACCAGATGCTCTCCTACAGTGGGCCTAAGGTTTTCATTCTCACAGACCCTGCATCTACCTTCCAAGACTTGGGTGGTGTGGTCAGAGCATTTGCCAGTGAAGACTGAGGCAAAGAAGTCATTAAGAACCTCAGCCTTCTCCAAATCCAGGTAGCCAGTTCTCCTGATAGCTTCCGGAGAGGGCTCACGTTGTCCCTAGTCTGTCTTTTATTTGCAATGTAATTATAGAATCCTTTACTGTTATCTTTCACAATCCATAGCCAAGTTTAATTCTAACTGGGCCTTAGCTTTCCTAGTCTGGTCCCTAGCTTCCCGGATGACATCCCTGTACTCTTCCCAGGTCGCCTGTCCTTGCTTCCACCTTTTATAAGCCTCTTTTTTTCATTCGAAGTTTCCTCAGCAGCTTCTTATCCATCCAACGAGGTCTCCTGACCCTCCTGCTGCACTTCCTTCTAGTTGGGATGCAATACTCCTGAGCTTGTAGCAGGTGATCCTTGAGTA
Organism: Pezoporus occidentalis; assembly: GCF_034315485.1. Lineage (NCBI taxonomy): Eukaryota > Metazoa > Chordata > Aves > Psittaciformes > Psittacidae > Pezoporus > Pezoporus occidentalis. The sequence continues at coordinate 15,683,799 of NW_026913103.1, read as the reverse complement.
GCAACCAACAGTCTTAGGCCCCCGTGCCCTCTAGGGCTGTATCCCATGGAACCTTACTAAGCAGGTTGCTGAAGAGGCCAAAGTCTGCTCTCTTGAAGTCCAGGGTAGTGAGCTTGCTGCATGCTCCTCTCACTGTCCTGAGGATCTCGAACTCGACTATCTCATGGTCACTACAATCAAGGCTGCCCTGCAACATCACATTTCCAACCAGCCCTTCCCTGTTGGTGAGCACAAGGTCAAGCATGGCACTTCTTGTCGGCTCCCCTATTACTCGCAGGAGGATTTTGTCTTCCACACCATCAAGAAACCTCCTGGATTGCTTGTGCCAGGCTGTACCGTCCCTCCAACAGATATCAAGGTGGTTGAATTCCCCCATGAGGACAAGGGCCTGCGAGCATGAGGCTGTTCCTATCTGTCTATATCATAAGATTTATAATAAAGTTGGAGGATGTACTTCACATTGGATTTTTTCATTATAGATTATATGTATTTTTATAAAATACAATAAGACACAAACATATAATGTAAAGCTATAATGATATTGTAGAATCTTAATAAAAATGTGGAAACTGATTACACAACATGAAAGAGTACAGCAAAACAGGCAAGAAAGTACAGCAGTTTTATGATAGCTCAAATGAAAGGTATGACAACTGTTCTCAGTAAATGATCCTTTGTACCTCGATATTTAGTAAATCCAAGGCCAGAATATAACTGTAATGCTCTGCCAAGCACAAAGTATATTGTTTCCATTGGATTCTTATCTCAACCAAATATACTTTTTGACTCCTGGGGAAACACTTGAAGATGAAAACACCCGTTAAACAAGTGCTCAGCAACCAATGGTCATAGAAGATGTTAATCAGCACAGTCAGCCGACATATCTCTTCCGAGAAAAAGGTAAAGATAACAAAGAGTTCCTGATGACTAAATCTGACCAAAGGCAGTATTAGCAGCATTTCCCTAGAGGAGGCTGCTCAGCTGAGGTGTTGGGATGAGGTTCCAACAAGTTTGTTCTAGTACACCACTTGATATACATCAGCATAACAAAATGGGGAGGTGAGCCCAGTGCCCCTATCACATCAGTTACAGAAAAAGGAGGTCACAAGAGGAATAGGAACATTTTGTGTACAAACTAATGCTAGCAGCCTAAGAGAAGAGAAAAGATCACAGAATTGCTTACACTCTATTTGCATGAAAATGGATTGATATTGGATTTAATAAACCAATGACTATGAAGCTGGTGAAGGTTAGCATAAGAGCAAGTGCAGTGTCAGTGCAGTCATAAAAGCACCAAGTTCCTTGAGTCACTTAAGGCCTACAGATAGATAGAAACTCTTCCCTAATTACAGTGCGTATATCCGGGTCAAGTGGTGACAGTGAGTCCTGACTCTCCACTGCAGAAACAGAGTAAGTACCCTTAGGCTTCATAGGAAAGCCTAGAGCCCGCTATGCACAAAAGCCAAGCACCTGTAGCAGCTTACCCTGTCCTGCATGATACAGTATTCCATGGCACCATTCAAACTGTGAGCATAACACAAGGTATAGAAACCAGGAACTGCATGTACAGAAATTTTAACTACATTATTAAGACTATTTCAATATTGAAGTGTTTGTATTTTTCTATATTTTCTTTTTCCATAATAATTAGGATTCTTAGATTAGACTAAGATTCCAAATATACCAACAATAAATTCCTGCCTTTATATAGGTGTGTTTTCTTGTCCATAACAATAGCCAAGTAACTATTTGGCCAGTGGCAGAAGAAGGTAGTACAAGGAGGAAATGCTACCAAAGATTAGCACATATCAATCAAGCATACCATTGCAAGAAGCATTCAGCACGACCCAATCACATACACAGAATTAAAAAAGATCTCACCATAATAACAGAAGTCTTTAGGTATTTAGCTTCAACTGATAAAGGAATTTTCAGCAGAAATTATGTGTATAAATATTTTAAGGAATTAGATCTTATATTCTTAATGGTTATTTCATAGCTAGATCACCCTATCAGAACAGCCATTAACAACAATTAAAGAAGAATTGGATAGCTGATCTTCCAAATTACAGTATCAAATTGTACAGTCTTTTATGACTGTACAATGTTGACACACAACAAAAGTTTTTTGAAAGGAAATATATGAATAGGCACTGGAGTCAGTAGTTTTAGAGAGTCCACTAAAAAAAAACAGAATATATTTTATTACCTCCCTAAAGTAACTTGACGCAAAAAGTGTGGAAGACACTGTAGGTGACTAAGTCACCAATGTAACACAAAGACACATGTAGTTTTGGTTATAGTTTTTATTCCCAACAATGATTATCTGAAACTGTAAACAGCAAAAAATACTAGTCTCTCCTTAACGGCTGGAGCTTTGAAAATCTCCATATTACTAATGGTATGTACAAATGTTCCAGTAAATGGAATGCAATGTTTCAAAACTGATAAATTAGTATTTCTATTAAAGAAGTTATTCTAGCACTATAGATTGCCTTCAAAAGAAAGATAAAATCTCAGTTATGAAGCTAGTTACACAAAATACCAACCATCCCCTCAAGGTCAAAATAACACTGAAAATATTAATTATTAATATACATTTAGTCAGATCAGCACCATGCTTTCACTATGCTATTTAAATCTACATTGTTACCTCTATTTATTTTGTCACCAAAAAAAAAAAAAAGAAAGATATCCTGCTGTCCTGAGAACAACACAACTGCCAGGAGTAACAGCCATGAACCTGAAGAAAATCTGATTACCTACTTAATATTTGTCATTTTGCATTACTCCTTTCTGTGTATAAAGAGGCCTGCCCTATGGAAACAATAATTAGAAAAACTGCATTTAACCCCAGAATAATTCTATTGTATGTGTGAATTTTTGTATCACTGTTGAATATGGTAACATTCCAGAGTTTCATTTGTTCTTCTTTTAATCTAGTTTTAAACACTCAACATATGTGGCTTCCATTCCAATGTTTTCTATGGCCAAAAAGCAATAAGCATTTAACACTTAAGACTTCAGTCTACACAAATAAATACGGTAAAAAAATGTTCTTAAAAAACCTCCAAAAAGTCTTCCTAAATTACATTAATTTTTATTAAGAAATTCTTAAGTAGTTTGAAGCAGTTCTACTTACCAAGAACAATTTTATTTCCCTTTCTTGAAACTTCTTACTATCTCCATAACAGTCAGGGAAGGGTTGGTAATTTCAGATACTAAATAGATCAATCAATTCCATCTACAATTTCAAATCATCTTTAAAAGCATGTAACCAGTGGCATTATATGTCACAGGTTACTTAACATATTTCATTACACCTACTTGCACATTTTCCTATCATCCTAAACAATTAATCTCTTTTTCCCTTGTGTTTAACTCTTTGGTGTACACTTACATAAATGCATAGTGAGGTTCAGACACCTCTTTCTACTGCACAAAGAGAAGTCATTGACTGTTATTTTACCACCTAATTTCCTTCATGTCATGCCATCCAACACAAACAAAATAGGTAAACAGAATCAAGTTTAACTGATGTATAGCAAAAGCTATATTACTGGAGGCAGCTTAAAAAGATGTCCTTATTGTGAGGTGATGATTCTAGTGGCTTTTGGGTTAAATTACTTAATACTGCCTAAGAGTGGTTTATACTATCTTAGAGGATTAGACCAGTGAACGTGGATGTAAAACAGTGTTGCAAAAATAGCATAACACAGTTCTCTATACCTCTTAATCTGCATAACTGAAAATATAGAGAAACCTTATCAAAGTTATTTTATCTGAATGGTATTTTCTTTCATATAAGAATTTTAAGTAGATTTACTAAGTCACAAGAGCAAGGAACTTTGTTTCCCATTTGTGAAAATTGAAAAAAACAGATGTCATTCTGCTATTATCTCAAATTTTCCATAAATGAGAGGAAGGAAGACAAGAAAGCATCAGCATAAAATAAGATGGACAGGCCCTAATTTTCCCGATATCAACTTCAACAATGAATGGGCTAAATTCTTATTAAAAAATGAAGTTAATCTAAAAATACTAATAATACCTAATAGAGAATTTCATACCTTCTTATTATACAATAGTATTTCATGGCAACTTGAAGTTAGACTATTTTACTATCATTTTGTCCAGTAAGGACATACCACTACATTAGCAAGCAGTGTAGAGCTGCAGATCTGCAAAGAAGAGCTGGTGATTAGAGTTAACTGCAGAAGTGGCTCAGGGCTGTTTCAGGCACAGCCCATTTTCATTTCACCCCAGAAGAACTCAACTGAAGTTCTGTGAGGCCATGGGTCAGCACCTATCGAAGCAGAGGTTATTCAGAAATTCTCTATGAAAGTGAGCTTCTGTCCTGAACTAAAACACTAATGTAGGTACATCCCATGAGTTTGAAAACATACCCTTAAGCCCTCTTTGTAGCCTAGGCCTTAGAGAGCCACATCTGAACTTCAATTTACAATTCAGATTTTTAAAAAAGGGAGAGGATTCACCAATTCATTAGTCATCTTCTATAATACCTAACTTGGGTTTACTACTGCTGCAATATTTAAACTGGGTTTATTAACCTACTACCTTAGATAATAACTTCAGATGTGATTTATTCCAAAAGGATACAAACTGAGCTGATATATAACAGTATACAGTTATACTCCAGTATACTGTTACTGGAGTTATAACAGTAAAATCCACATAGATCTAAGCATGAACAGCAGTCCACACTTGGATTTTCATTTGCTGAAGTAGTTGCAAGACTTAATCATAGATGTGTCTCATATCACATCAGCAATATTACTTGCTATGAAACTTACAGTACAACTTTAATACTTGTTATGTGTAAGGAACATGAAGAAATTAGAACACAAAACTATTCTTGTAATGAGTATGGAATCATAAGAGAAATCATTTATTAAAAATAAAAAATGTTATTTCAAAGAATTTAGTTAAAAATGAGAATAGCAAAAAGGCTGAAAACTTAATTACTTGATCAATTGTTTATGTGACATTTTGAGGCTATAACATTTTACAGAAATGTCAATTATTGAGACTATAATTAGATGTACTGTAATTCCATACTCAAGCACGTACCAGTTAGCGAATATTATATTAGTTTCTAGACAGAAGAAATGGATGTAACATCTCAGCAACTATTTTATGGACACAAATCATAAACATTGTGTTGTTTCTTAATCTTGGATAGTACTTCTTTATTTGCATCTATAAAGCAATGTCTTACCTGTGAATGAAACTTTCATGGAAGAAAAGGCAATTTTCAAACAGGTATGGATCAGGGATACAAAACCTAGAACTACGACCTCGAACAGGATTGTGCTTACAAGAGAAGCATATTGGGACGATCTATTTTCTGTTATTTGTGCATACACTGAGCAGGCAGACTGCTGTCATCTCTTATTTGCTTGTTATTTTTTGTAATTCATTATACATGGGCTCTTTTCCTAGACAAAATATAAACTTCTGAAAGAGGAAAAAGAATTTAATAAACATGCCTCTATACCCATTAAAAGTGTGTGAAAATCAGAAGAACCAAAAAAAAGAGTTCTTCCTTATTAAGTGTAGTAAGGATAATATAAAAATAATATACCCCATATGAAAAGCAAATTCACTTTTGTAATGCTTCAGTTTTCTAGCTTTAACTAAGTATATTTACCCATTATACGTGGAAAAAATACTACAGCCTATTTTGTCATAAACTCTACATGAAACTCAGGTGCAGTGTGCTTGCAGCTGATCATAACTTCAGAATATCCATACTACTCAGCCTCTCAGCCTTCTTTAAAACTGTTACATTCAACAGTAATTGTTTGGCTTTAAAGTGTTGTACTGTTGGGAAGTTTTAATCATGCCATTCATAAATGTTCCAGATTATATCATTAAGAATAAACCATGATTTCTACTTGCAGTATTCTCTCGTCAGTAAACATTTAAATATTTCCTATTTGTAGGGATGTTATTTTAACTACTAAAAATTAAATGTAACTATTATATGCCTGCCAGTACTTTTGAGGCAACACTACTTATTAATATTCCAGAATAATAAATAAACCTATTTTTAAGACTCAAAGCTTCCTGAATTTCTTTTTTTAGTTCCAATCTGAAAACCAAACATTATTAAGGGTAACAACCCCAATGTAGAAACATAATGCCTACAATACATTTTGAGTAAGACTAGAATATTAAATGCAGGATTAAAGTAGGCTGCGCATTGCCATATAAAAGTTCATTAAAGGAAAACAAATTATTAAATGGGGCAGACTAATATAACTTCATGTCACATACATTGAAGTAGGCATGGATTTATATTATACTTTTAGAAGAATGATAAAAATAATGCACACATTTAATGTACTTTGACAATTGAGAGTAGAGAAACTCATGATTGGCCAGCTCTGCACAGGCCAGTAACAAGAGTTTCTCAAACCATGGCATATGATGATCTACAATATTAAAAGACTTTCTCCCATTTGTGCAGATACCCATTGGGATTTTTCTTTATTTATATGAATTTTTAGGTATGATTTTTTAAAAAGAATTTTGCAACACCAGTAAGAATGTGTGATATACCAGTGTTATTCTCAGCAGAATATGAAATCTTTTTCCATTCATCAAAGATCTTCCAGACAGTGATGGAGTGCATCAGAGACATTTAGTTCATAAATATTGTTTACAGTAGCTACAAAAGAAAACACTTTCTATCAAAAAGCTTCATTAAGATTTATTTTTAGCAAATATGGAAATTTGATACTTTTTTCCCTCCTGCTTTGATCTCATGTCATCAAAACGGTGAAGGATGACTATAGTAATAAATATGCTATACTTAAATATACTACAGCATGTAGTGGAATTTGATACAGCGCTATCGCCACATAGAAATGTTAACAAAATGTCTACTCAGCATCCCACTGCTTCAAGACTTGACTGCATCCTATTCTAAACCTACCTTAATGCATGATCCATCACTCCATACACTATGCAGGGTGTGCATGTACAGCATCTAACAGACCAGAATTCCAACTTCAAGTGGCACCTCTGCAATCTTGTGCTATACAGGTAATAGCTCTGGCTCAAATCAGGTGCTATCAACTACACAGTGAGTTGTACTTATTTCTTAAAACATTTTTTGGAAAAAAAAAAAAAAAGGATCCCTTTCCAAAATAACCTCATGTCTATTTGTATCTGCCCTCAAAAATTTCAAAATCAAAAATGCTGACTGAAAACAGAGAAGCATAGCAAGCAGTTCACAACTGCTGAAGAAAAGTCAAGCGGATAACCTCTAGGCTGGCAGTCAGCCTAACCCTGCAAAACACTATATATCATATTTTTTATTTCAGGATTATCCTAATTCTCTCTGCTATGGAATTTTAGGCCAAATCCCAAATTGCTCAAGCAGTTTCCATAGAAAAAAAGAACACCTCCTTCTGGAACACTACTTTGAGTGGCAAATTATAACAATACAATCTTTCTTGTGGTCTTTTTACACTCCGAATTTTGTTTACAGAAAAAAAGGAAATACTCTTTACATATAAAGCCATGAACATATTGGTAGTACAGTTGAAATATTAACAATCTACTCAAAGAATAATTACTAATCCAGATTTATTACAGAAAAGAATACCTCTACACAGAAGACTTACTTGTAGGGGTTGGAATGCAGCAAAACTGTCAGAGACCATGGGAAGGAGGAACTACAGCAGGCAACTAAGAGTGACCCATCCCCGGCTGGTACTTGGAAGATGTTGGAACTGGCAAGGAACAAGGACGTTGGAACTGGAAAGAGGATTTCTAGACCTTTCACCTGATGTGACCACAAGGCAAACACAGATGTGCTTGGCGAATTGCTTGGAAGCATATAAATATCATGTAATCTTTGCAATAAATGATCCAGCTTGCACTCTACCTCTGGGTCCGTGCCTTCCATCCTCACACTTACTAATAATAAAATATTAAAATTAAACACATTTCCTAGTTTCTATCCCTTCTCCTGGTGTTATGCTTACTCTTCACTAGGAGAATTATAATGCTCATATCGATGGCTTTATTCTTCTCTCTCCAGGATCTACTTGGGATCATTTTCATACGTGCACTAACATGCTTTTATGCCTTGCTCATTTCTGATTTAAGAGAGTCAACAGTGTCCTGAGCTGCATTAGGAAGGCTGCTGCCAGCAGATCATGGTGAGACAAAAACTGCTGTTGTTTGACCTAGGCCTTACGAAACACAGCCTCCACTTGCCAATGTGAGTAGCTCCAGAGAGGAGCCTTCACTCCCGGAGAGAGGGGAAGCCCCGCGTCCAGGAGCCTAAGCTCTGAGCGGCGAGAGCCGCCGAGAAAGCCTCAAACCCCCGCCAGGCCTTATCCAGGAGCCGGCAGCTTCGTCGAGGCGAGCAGCGACTCACAGGGGGCGGTGCCAGTAGGGACGGACCCACCCTGATCGGCGAAAACCCGCCCCAGGGAGCGCGGGAACAGCGCCTGGCAGCGCGAGTGGGCAGCGAGCAGGATGGAGGGTGTTTGCCTCAGGGGCAGGGCCTGGCCTAGGAGCTCAGCTCTGGTTGCCCCGGCTGGGGCAGCGTCGGCACCAGGCAGAGCCGGTGAGAGGGGAGGCTGCAGTGCAGAGCTTGGAGTGTAGAAAGTGCCTGCACTGGTCTGGTGAGAGGAGGGTGCACAATGGGTAGGGCTGCATTCGGTGCACCCTGGTGGAGGTCCTGCAGCAGGGGCTGAGCTGCGGGACACTGTCAGTGCCTTAAATATGTCAGGAAAACTGAGAGGGAGCTGGATTGCTTGCTCCAGGCTCAAACTGTGCGGGGGCCACAAGCGTCCACCAAAGAGCATACAGAAAAGGAGGGGGAAGCTGGGAGCTAGTAACAAAAAAAAAAAAAAAAAAAAAAAAAAAAAAAAAAAAAAAAAAACAAAACCAAACCAACAAAAAAGGAAGAAGAGGCGATTGGCCTGATGTAATCAGCGCTGGTGCAGGCTCACCTTGAGTACGGGTTCAGGTCTAGGCCCCACCACTTAAGAACAGGAAGGTCCAGAGGAGGGCAGCAAAGCTGGTGACAGGGCGGGAAGGCACGTCCTCGAACGGCTGAGGGCATTGTGTTAGGCTAGTTCAGAGAAAAGGAGGCTGAGGGGTGACCTCATTGCTCTCTACAGCTCTTCCTGAGGAGGGGAAATGGAGGTGGAGGTGCCAATCTCTTCTCGCTGGGATCCATTGATAAGACGTGTGGGAATGCTTCAGAGCTGCGGCCAGGGAGCTTTAGAGTAGACACAAGGACGCATTTCTTTACATAGAGACTGGCCAACACCTGGAAGAGGTTTCCTAGAGACGTGACCAATGCCCTAAGCTCATCAGTGTTTCAGAGGCATTTGGACAACACCCTTAATAACATGCTTAACTTTGGCCAGCCCCAACGTGGTCAAGCAGTTGGATCTAGTGATCATTGTAAGTCTCTTCCAGCTTCCAGTTTTTTTCTCCCTACATCTATCTTTCCCTAAGAGTACATGCTGAGGAAATACTGGATGACATTTCTTCCCAGCCCTGCATTAGCAGGAGGGATTGAATGGATATCATGTCCCAGTACAGGCATTGGCTCTGACACTTTTGTCATGCAGAACTATATGCATAACATATCATAGCTGTTCTATTCAGTTCCCTTCCATTCATTCCATTCCATTCATTCCATTCCCTGCACTCAGGATGAGTTGTGTGATGATCTGAGCATTCTTTACCTGAAATGCCAAGGGGTTTTCAGTACCAAAACCACTTACAACACCACAAATCAGACACAAATCAGGTTACAGGTGGAAAGAGTATTTTGTTTCCAAATAAAGTTATTTAATTTATCTTAGTTTAGTTTAGTTAATTTTAGTCTGGTTTAGATGATATTTTCTGTTTCGAAATCTTGCAGAGCTGATGCTCACAAGCATTAACCCAGTGCACACGCGTAGCCAGCAGCAGGCTGACACATCTTTAAGTCTAGCTTGAAAAAACCTCCCTTGCATCCTGAGAAAGGAAAGCCAGGGCAGGAGCTGTGCCATGATGGTGCGAGAGCAGTGCAAGAACACCGCCAGAATGAGCTGGGGAAGACCTGACAAGGGGTGGTGCTCAATGCTACAGAGGACAGCAGCAAGTCCCGGGGCCACGCTGGGGCCATCCTGGGAGTGCAGAAGGCTGCCTCCCCCCGGATGCGGGGCACGAGGGCCACCTGTGTGGAGCACGAGCCGCTGCCTTTGGGCTACCATCACCCAAAGGAGCCCCATGAAGGGGCTGTGCTCGGCTGCGGAGGAGGCAAAAGAAAACGGGGGACACTTGCTAGTCCACCTGGGGGCAAAAAAGCCCTTCCCTCCCCCCGCCCCCCAGCTGCAGGACACAAGGGGCCACCGTCGTGGAGCATGAGCCCCAGGCGATAACCCAGAGCACCAGGACCAGAGGAGCCCTGACAAGTGGTCATGCTCTGTGCTCAGAAGGCGGCAAAAAAAAAAACCCGGGGACCGGTGCCAGTCTGCCCCGAGGGAAAATTCCTGACCCCAGCGCTGGCGATCGGCTACTCCCTGAGCACGTGAGCAAGACTGGCTCCCGGTCCGCGGGCTGGTTGTACCTCGAAGGGGACAAGGGGACACTGGCACTGACTTTTCTGCCTCCACCTAGAGCCATCTCAGGGGCTTCCAAGAACAGCAAAATGCTGCTGGCCCGATCTCCCCTGGGAGCAAGAACCCTTCCAGTGCCTGGCACTGGAGCTCCAAAGCACTGGCGGAGGGCACTGGGCTTTATACTGCCCCAGAGCACTGTGATGCTGCGTTGCCGGGTTCTGGCACTAGGGCACGGGAGTGACGTGGCCCTGCAGCCCTGCAAACTGCAACCCTGCTGCTGCTGCTCCTGCCGCTTCGCCCAGCATACCTTGTGGAAAAGCTTTGGGGTGGTGGCCCTGAGGCAGTGCCTGTGCCCAGGAGGCCGAGGAGGATGTATGTCCCTGCCCAAGGCTGCCACACACTGGGCACCCCTGCTGGGTGTCCCTGTAAATTAATCCCTATGTCCAGACTGCATCAATAAAGGCTTTTATACCACATACAGTCATTTGAGTGTGGCGATCCCAGAGGTGCAAAAAAAGGGCTTTTGGTCCCTTCTGCATGAATTTTGCAGAAACATAGAGAGCATACAGGATTTCCTCACCATTCCTTATCAATACACCGAGCGGCATTTGCTACTACACTGCTTATGGTGATTTCTTCTTGGAAAGAGGAAGAATTTCAGAAATCTCTCGTTTGTTTGTTACACAGGGTGTTTAGATATTTGCTTGTGTTTATGGACATTCATATGTCTAGTCTGGGGGCTTATCTCTTGTGTTGCTACTTGAAATCAACACTTTGCTGCTGCCTAATTCCGTGTTCCTGATAGCTCAATAAAGTGTTTTGATCCCAAGTCGGTTTAAACCACATGGACTGAGTGACTTTTCCCTGCAACACTCAAGAAAAACAAGTAACTGATTTAGCTGTGCAGTACAGTTTTAGAAACCTCAGCTAAATATCACGTAAGGGTACTGTATAGAGGGCAGAGACTGAGAGATTGGCAACAAATTCCCCCAGCACATTTGTCCAAGTCCTTGAAATGCAGAATGACTGCTGGTCTCTCTGCCATAGTCTTATTTCCTGAGTGGTTTATCAGGGCAGGGGAAGGGACAGTCACCAGGTTTGTTACTGGAGATGTTGGTGTAGGCTGCAGAAGACAGCCCCAGCTGGGTTCCTATCTGAAATGAGGAAATTTTTGTATCTGTCTCACCAAACTGTTCTTTTAGGCAGCACAACTATGTTTTTCACATACAAGAGTAGAAAATGCTACTGCCTCTGCCCAGTTCTGGTAGAAAGTGGGTATAATTACCTCTTGGAAACAACAAGGGAAAAACAATGTACACAACCAGAAACACACCCTTCTTTTTCTATAGCCGTATCATCTCTATATCTCTATATCTAAATGTAAACTTCTTCTCTCTCTCTGTCTCCTGGGTTAGCGCAAAGAAATCCTCACCTCACAGCAGTACTGGGAAGGGCAGTGGAGGGTGTGGGCTGAGGACGGCAGTGTGAAACACCAGAGCTGCAGCCAAGGCAGAGGCAGACAAGCTGGAGGGAACTGCAGCAGCGATGCCACTGCAAAAGCTTTCCAAAGTGAAGGCAGGAAACAGGAGAAGCTGTGAAGGGACAGCATGATGCCAATTCACACGGTGTCCTGAGCTGGTACTAAAAGGGAAGGGTGGGCTCTAGAAGGAAAGGATCAAGAAATAGTGACCTCCCTAGATGGGAGAATAGCAGGGCCATGTGGTAAAGGAGGCTATGGAACCCAAGCCTTGGAAGGCAGACGCAGGGACTGTGACAATGAAGACCTTAGGTCCACTGTAGGAGAGGATCAGGTTCAAGATCATCTTAAGAGCCTGAATTTGCACAAGTCCATGAGACCTGATGAAATCCATCCACGGGTCCTGAAGGAGCTGAAAAATAAAGTTGCTAAGCCACTGGCCATCATATTTGAAAATTCATGGCAGTCAGGTGGAGTTCCTGAGGACTGGAAAAAGGGAAATATAACCCCCATTTTCAAGAAGGGGAAAATGGATGACCCAGGAAACTACAGACCAGTCAGTCTCACCTCTGTGCTTGGCAAAATCTTGGAGCAGATTCTCCTGGAAGGCATGCTAAGGCACATGAAAAACTACAAGGTGGTTGGTGACAGCCAGCATGGCTTCACTAAGGGGAAATCCTGACTGACCAATTTGGTGGCCTCTTGTGATGGGGCTACAGAACTGACAGATAGGAGCAAAGCAGCTGACATCATCTATTTGGACTTGTGCAGTGTTTGACACTGTCCCACACAACATCCTTTTCTCTAAACTGGAGAGACATCAATTTGACGGACCACTTGGTAGATAAAGACTTGGCTGAATGGCAGCACACAATTCACTCAGAGGTCAAGGGTTCAATGTCCAATTGGAGATCAGTAACGAGTGGTGTCCCTCAGGGGTCGGTGTTGGGACAGATATTGTTGATATTGTTCAACATCTTTATCAGCGATATGGATAGTGGGATTGAGTGCACCCTCAGCAAGTTTGCCGATGACACTAAGTTATGTGATTTAGTTGATAACACTGAAGGGAAGGGATGCCATCCAGAGGGACCTGACTTGCTTGAGAGGTGGGGCAATGCCAACCTCATGAAGTTCAACCAAGTAAAATGCAAGGTCCTGTGCCTGCGTTAGGGCAGTCCCAGATAGAGCTATGGGTTGGGCAGAGAAGAGATTCAGAGCAGCCCTGCAGAGAGGGACTTGGGGTTGCTGGTTGATGAGAATAGTAACACGAGCCGACACTGTGCACTAGCAGCCCAGACAGCCAACTGGTTCAGTGACTGGTTCAAAGCAGATGTAAGGAAGAGTGGATAAATCTGAAGCAACATTTTCTGGGGGAAAAAATAAAGGAGTAGCATAAGTGCAGCGAACTTTGAGACGGAGACAGAATGCGTGTGCAAATTGAATCACTTTTACTGAGCATCTTAGCATATTTATGCAAAATCACACAAGCTATTTTTAGACAAGCTATTTTTAGATCTTAACTATTCAGCTATTATTGTGTGGTTTTGTACTAGCTAAGCTTTCATCAGTTCCGACACTATAATTTACATTATCTTTGTTTATCGCTCGTGTCCACCTGTACAGGAGATGCTGCATACCAGTGCTTGCTATTCACATCTGTGATGTTTTATGGCTGTTCTGGTTACGTCCCTCCTGTCTTCGACTGCCTGAGGTTATTGGCAGGTCACCTGTATTTCCACACATAAGTCTACTGATCTGCATTGAATTCCTCTATTTGAGAAGTCTCCATTTCAAAGATCATTTCCCACAAGATGAAGGAGGAAAATTAGTATAAATTGAACAAATACTTCTAATCAAACATAGATCATAGCATTAGTGTAAGTGAAACAGAAATTAGCAGTCTGCTGTCAAGCTAGGAACCTAGGTGACTTGTGGCTTTCCCTTTCTGAATAAGAAACTTCCATATTTGATCAGGAAAATCAGAAACTGCTCTTCTGATATGCCTTTTACAGCCAACTGTTATTCAGGAAGAGATTAAAATATTAATCAGGCAATGGTTAAACGAACAAGCAAACAACACCTTTACATTTACGATCTTCTGCAATAACTTCATCTGTCAAAGCGTATGCTTTCTATATACCTGTGTTCATAGATGTCTTCCATCTCCTGTTATATTCTTGATTTTGCTGAATCTTCATTATTAACTTCCACAAGTACTTGTGAAATGAGGGAAAACTGACTGACACACAAAAGTATTAGGGAGTGCCAAGCATTTTATAGAGTAAGGTATGTTCCCTGTATGAAAAATTGATATGAACAGAAAGAAATACAACCAAATAAAGTGCAACAGAGTCAAGTAGTATACCAAAGTTACCAAGCTTCAGATCCAGTCTTTCTTTATCAAAGAAACATCATGCAGACACTGCTCATATGGTAGTGAAGTCTTATGCATTATTATATCAGCTGTGTTACGTTTGCTCAGAGGAGGAAAACAAACAGGCTTTACTATATCTCGCAACTAGCCACTTCCAGCTCCCATAAAGGCATCTCAAATCTGCCCACCTGAAAGCAACATAAGGCACAAGCAATATAACTATTAATAAACACATACACAGTAACTTCATAAACAGATGTCATGCAGCAAGCACTGCAGAACACATATATACCAGATACCTGGCCACCGAAGGCGTAGCCATCAGATAAGAACAATATGCATAGCATGCAGCTTATTTACCCAAATAATTTACAAATTTTGTTACCAGCTTAGGGTATAGGGAAGTTGGTGAACTGATTGTCCCTACCCAGTAATAGTACTACACCTATAGCTTGATCTACACAGAGGACAATAAAATATTACCATGTTAATCACAGAAACATCTACACTGCTAATTCTGTTCAAAGAATACCCACAAAAAATTGACCAGGTTGCTAATCCTTAAAGAAATTCATCCCTGGCATAATACCACCACTGTCACAGAACTTGTCACAAGTTATCACACCAGATAAATTTGGCTAAGCATTAAAATGTTCATTTACTGTAATTATGATTTTCTTTATAAAAATTCATTGAGAATGATGTGAACAAAATTACTCCATAGCTGATTACATCTCATGAATTTACATTATCATCAGCAGGAATATTCAGAGCCAGTTAACAACATGTGATTACATTGAAAAATAATAGAACTTAGTAATTGGGTGTACAATGCAGACTATCAGATTTAAGAAAGTTTTGGTTGTTTTTCTTATTTGTAAATCATGTAATAAATACATACATTTTTTAATAGAATAAACATTTTTCATTACTGCTGAGGTCCTTAAAATACAGCATGTCATAAAGTAGTCTTGCAGGACTGTAGCTACTCCTATATAGAAAAAAATCAAGGAACTCAACCAGCCTTCAAAACCTGAAGATTAAATCCTCTGAGCGAATAAGTTAAATTCCTCAAAATATGTCCACATCTATTACAAGTCTTTACCCCTCCTCAACTAAAAAGCTTTGAGAACACTTTAGAAAACTTCAGATAATATTGGTGTGCTTCTCAGCCTCTCTTCATGAAGTATATAATTTAATTATTATTCGGTTTAACCATTCTTTATTTAGTTCAACAGAAGAGTTCAATCCTATTTTAGATTGCTCACTACTCAAATAGTGTCCTGGGTTCAGCAGTAGCAGTCATTTTTCTCCTCCTTAGTACCTGGTGCAGTGCTGTGGTTTTGACTTTCAGCCTGGGAACAGCACTGATAACACCGATGTTTTTAGTTGCTCCTCAGTAATGTTTACTCTGACCAAGGACTTTCTGAGTCTCATGCTCTGAGAGGGAGGAGGGGAAGGTGGTAGGAAGCAGAGACAGGACACCTGACCCAAACCAACCAAAGAGGTGTTCCATACCACAGCACGTCATGCCCAGTATATAAACTGGGGGCAGTTACCTGGAAGGGCTAGATCCCTGTTCGGGTTGGGCTGGGTATCAGTAGGTGGGTGGTGAGTGGTTGTATTCTCTCACCTTGTTATTTCCCTTATCATTATTATTATTGGTGGTAGCAGTAGTGGTTTCGTGTTACACCTTAGTTACTGGACTGTTCTTATCTCAGCCCATGGGAGTTACATTCCTGTAATTCTCCTCCCCATCCCTCCGGGAGCAGGGGGAGAAAGCGGGGAGTGAGTGAGGGCTGTGTGGCTGAGTTGCCAACTGGGCTTAAACCACAACAAATAGGAACATTTCTTTCTGAAGTTCAGTGAGCAGTATGACTATAGTTGTCAGGTGTTACTTCCCTCATGAAGATATTTTCAGTTGTTGTTTTATGTATTTATGATGTGCTGTGACAGTTATTGTCAAAAGCAGAGTTGAGGAGTTTCTCTTTACAGCTGCAACAGAAGGAAATGGCTTTCCATGTTTCATTGCTTCTAAGCAAAGTGCCTCATACTCCACAAGTCAAAAGAAGTTCTGCCTTTCATTATGCATTAGTTACGGTTTCAGATTCAGATCTCAAGTATTCCTGTACTTTAGGGGTATGGATGTCAGGGTCAGCTTCAAGTTCGTCATACATAATTTTGGCCTTATTAACAAGGTACCTTAGTTAACTGCTAATATAACACAGAAACTATGAACTACGAACCTAAGAAAACATCTGATTATGTACTTTATTTAAATATAATATTAAAAAGTAATTATCTACCTGTAATGCTGCTTCTCTGTAATACTAGATTCACTGGATTCCTAATCTTAGATGGAGAAATTGCCTACCATAATTCAGGACAGGGTTTGAAAAATTTGGTCCTTTAACACCTCCTACTTCAGTTCCATTTCATAAAAAGCCATCCAGCAATGCAGTTTTCTCTCTCTTTCCAAATGCCTCAGGGTGCAAAAGTTCCTCAAACTTCAGTTGTTGCTCAATATTTTTAAAATAAGGTTTCCCTAGAAAAGTTACTCTTGAAAGACCTTATTGACACAAAGAGAATATTGTATTAGGTGCATCCAGAACAAAATGGTCAGTACAACTGCAGCACTGCTGTGACAAAGTGCTGTCACTGGAATTTGTTGTGGTATTAATTGTTTATGGTAGCCAAAGATTATCCATTCAATGAGTTTCATGAGCTACATAAATCCTTGATCCATTTTTTGTCTCATACTCTAAACCAAATTTAATTCTTGATGTAAAATAAAGATACAGGGAAAACCTCACACAAACACCTTGTTTCACCTTGATGAAGTGCAGCTCAAAAGTCTCCAAAGAAATTTGACTCTGAGTTCAAACATCAAAATGATTTTGAGACTATTCTACATCCACTTCTAAAGCACCTATAATGTAGGCATATAAACCTTATTATGTATCAGCTTATAACATGTACAATTGCAAGATACTGCCCCCCAGATCTGCACAGTTACTGAGTACTGTACAAGGTGCTACATTAGCACCAGCCTCAAGGACACCACCCCCACACAGACAAAACTGATATAGGAAAAAAATGAGAGAAAAGGATGCAGCAGAATTGGCCTTGAGAATAAAATGGGATAATTTGAGTAAAGATACCCAGTCAGACTGTTCTAAGGCAGCAGCTAACTACATCCCTGTTTTAAAGTTTGACAAGATTAGGTGAGAGGGTATCTGACTAATTTTGCTGATTCTATTTTTCTGATAGGCAGAATTATAAATAGTTATATATCATTCCCCCCACTCCCTCCCTCAGCTCTCCAAATCCACTCATATGTGGATAGCAGGGAGAAGCCTGGACTCCATGTGAAGATCAGAAGAGCAGGAGGGCAAGTTTAGATTTTAGACTGACTGCTTGAAATGCAAACGGTTGAATCAGTGTGGTTTATTGCAAATACTGCGATTTAATGCAAACTGTATAAGTTTTAACACAAGACTGAAGAATTAAGAAAATATTCTATCAAAGCTAAGCTACTATTAATACTAATGACGTGGGTATAGTGTTCCTGCCTTGGTACAGGGTGATGAACTAGATGACCTTTTGAAGTCCCTTCCAGCCCTACTCTCTATAAATATTAAATTAAAGTAGAAATACATCAGTGTAGTGACTCTCAGTATTGAATTGGTGCTAAATCGAATTAACCACCAATAACAATCAATCCTTATTTAGTCTAAGGAATTGTCTGTCTCTCCAATTATAAATCTCAGCTAAAGAATTCTATCAAAGGCAATAAAAGCTGGAGTTTGAATAGGTAAATAAATTAATAATGGGACCAAAGCAGTTAACGTCTAGAATACAACCAGAGCTAATTATAAAATTTCCTTTCTACACACTAATCAATTTTCACAGGTACATCTTTCCTTCTCTTTTTAAGGCAGAAGTTTTAATATCTTTTTCCTCACAAGAAGTCATATGCAATAATGATTAGAGATCTAGGACGTTAGCAAGTATTATTACAAATTGATAGTTAGGAAAATTGTATCTGGATAAATTTTTGTTTTCCCTATTTGCACTACAAAGCGATGATCTAGGGTCAAACTCTGGCATTATTGTAGATAACTACCTAATTCCTATCAATTCTTTCCATGCTTTCAGAACATCTTTCCTGTTCCTGGATATCAGCAGAAAATTATACTCCACAATATTAAGTGGGGAATGGATCAATTTTAGGTCCAGAAAAAGTTCTCTGATAGTTCTACACACTACAGTTTATAGTATGTGTTTATATATTAAGAGAGTATAATTTGTAGGTTATACCCTAATTTATAACTTGTGCTCTATGACATGCTCCTGGTAGCAGGCAAAAGCTGCAGCTTTACCAATGCAGTTTAGTGCCACTTACCCCTAGCAAACTCATTTCTATTTTCCCTCTGTCCTTTGTTATTAAAATTATTTTCATCTGTAGACCTGTCTGTGTATCAGCTACAACAGATTAGCTATGATGCCACACCATTTCTATTTCAGAAGCAATAAATGATTCACAGACATTTTTCAGCTATTTCCATATAATTAATTAAATTGCCACTGTGATTTTGCAACCCTGCTCTGAAATCAATTTTAAAAGCAGCACTAATGGGCTGCTTTTATGTCAGCTGATAGACAAGTAGGCTGAGGGACAGATGTGTCATCATGTCTTGAAGTCTTCTTTTTTTCAAAGTCACTTTTCCAGTTACAGATGTAAGTCTGCAATTTTATATTGACATCAGCATCTGCTTTGAAAATGCACCTTGCAGACACCCTAGACAGAGTATAGCCCAACCTCAGGAAAAACTTGTTCAGAGAGCTCAGGAGTTATAAAGTGATCCTCTTTCATCAGGTAACCTGAAGCGAAGGCTCCAGGACAGAGTAATGCAGTAAGGTATCCCTCCTTTTCCCAGATTAGGTTTCCCTACAAGCTGTAAGGAAAACACGTGCTATGTTTTGTTTGAAGGAATTGTGAACTTCAGTCTACACAGAAAACATTTTCAAGGAATGTGTCAAGACCACAGACAAGTGAGGAGTTCAGCAGGAAAACATTAAGGCCACTGAATGACTATTTATAGACGTAATGTCAGCACTGGCTGAGGTCAGTGATCTACAGTGCCGAACCCAAACTGGTGAACTGTGTTTCCAGGGGCAGTGATAAGAAGTTCAGCTGTTTGGTTGAAAGTTTCAGAAGAGACTGTCAGCACCAGAAAATACAGGGCAGAAAAAGTAGACTGCTTGAAAAGAGATGTATAAAACCGATGCAAAATTCACAGACACAGTGAGAAAAGGAACCCAGTTCCAAAAGCCAGAACTCCAAACGTAGCACTTGTGGTCCAGGACGAAGCTGTGAAGCACTGGCAATTGATTTTATGCTGGTGCTTCAAATGACCACAATTTTGGAGAGCTAGAGGACTTTTTTTCTGACCCACACAAAGCATCTGATACAAAAGAACATGTATCCAGCCAGTATCATTTCTTTAGAAAAAGACATGGAGCAATAATAGCATTTTACTTTAAACTGTACCGAGAGCTTTCTTCCTGGTACAGTTTGTACGGGAATAGCTGACTGCAATTTCAGAGAAATTTCTTACAAGCACTGAAATATGGTTCAGAGGCTTGGGGGAGGGGGTTGGAGCAATGAGCGGATGGAGAGGGATACTTCTGGTAGGGAGGTGTGTAGTTAATGAATACCCTGAAATTAAAATCCATGTTTTTCATCTGCCTTTGATTTTATTTCAGTCACCATGTGTGCTATATATTTCTACACGATAAAGACACTGCTATGCATAAAAAAGCAGGAAATATTTGTCTTTGCTCCAGTGTCTAAGATTTAAAGGTGAATCAATATGCAGCAGGGCTAAACAGGAATATGTTTACTAGTAACTTTTCAAAGTGTCTTTTACAGTTTTGAACAGCAACACTAAGCTGTTCATAACACCTGTACAACTTCCAGTGTTCTCTACTACATCATATTTATTCATAGGATGTTGAGCCATTTTGAATAATTTCATGCATATCAATGTCCCTAATTGTTTCAGGCACTCCAATAGCACATGCTTCATTACTGGGTGTTAATCCAGAGAGATTGTTTTTTGTCAACACTCCCTCCACATTGAATAGTTATGAACTATATCATGTATTTTCATTATTTATAAATGACTCCATCTTTTAAATGCATTGGCTTTTTAAGCTAAGCAGGCTACTAATAACCCTATAGCATTGTTTAAAGGTAGTATGCTCTTTGTTAGCATATGGTGCTATTATAGTGGATGTGGATGACAACCACATTTCTCTGCTTTTGCCTTGGTGACTGACAGTGCCATTGCCCTTGCAGAACTGTTTCTGTACACAAGGGCTAATTTGATGCAAATATGATGCTCACTTGATGTTACCTTTCCTTGGTAGGAAAAATGGGATTGAAACCCTGAGAGTTCAAATCTGGAACCTGATTAATTATTTTTAGTTTATTCTGTCTTCCACAAGTTAGTAATGCAGAATTTCACAGCTATCCAGAGCAGAGACAGTATTTCGCATTTCAGTTATGCCATCCTGTCAAATTAAGACAGGATTAATTAACTCCTAGATTTCTTATTTTCATCATTCCTTCCCATAGCCCTTGTTTTTTGATAAGTGACAAAGAATCTTGCATTTGTTTCTACATGTGCTACCACATCACTAACATCTGCTTGACAGAAGGCAACAGCATGTTAATACATCTGTGCATCTAAAATCTCAGTACACCAGAGCCTTATACACATAATATATATAATGCTACATACCATATGCACATACATACTCTACACACTGTGCAATCTCAGCTACAGCACAGACATTATTCTGTTTCTGAGTATCTTATTTACACATATTGCATAGGATCAACTTTGAGCTTGCCCAGTTCTATGCTCAATGATTACCAGCTTCGGCTAGAAAACTCATTAATTTGATCTCAGTAAACCCAACAGGACTTAAACATCTAAGTTCTTTTTATTTTGTGATGTTCTGTAGCATTTCTATTTAAGCTTTTTCCTCACAGAAATGAAGGCTTTAAAAGAAATTGAAATCCAAAGTTTAGCAAATTGCAATAAAGAGAGAACTTCCTGAAAGTCTAACCTGGAAGCACAGATATCTTTAAGAAATAATTTGATCTGGAGAGCTTTATATACAGACACAGGCCTTCAAGTATCCTAATAGGCTTATGTTGCACATTACTACACAGCTGTCCACTAGATATCTATCCATAGATATCCTTAGGTCACACTGATCAAGGTTTTTAAAGGAAATAATAAATGCCAGATGGCAATGGTTTCACAAAAGATTAGAAAACTGTTACTGTCAGTATACTAACATCTTCATGAAAAAGAGAAGTTTTCCTTTCTCTCTCATACTATTTGTAAGCCTTTACTTTCATTGCTTCTTCCTGGGGCTTGTTCAGACTGTAGAGATAAACCTGGTATTACTTAAGTATCCAGGCAAAATAAAGACAGACTGAATTGGTGCAGCAACACAGAAAATGAATCAGAAATCTATTCTCACACCCACAAAGAATCAGTAGATCTTCTATCTTAATGAAGCCTTGGGTTTCAGTCAAGGAGAGTAAGAAGAGGCAAACAGGGAACCTCTGTGTCTCATTAGAAACAAACAAAAAGTGATTCGAGCACAGCTCATCAGTGTTCAAAAGCAATCATTATAGTATATTGCCAGCTCTGCCTTTTTCTTTTCATGCTGAACTGACAACTTTTACTCCATCCATAAAGAGGCTGACAGGTGGAGCAGCAGCTGAGCAGCTGCAGGCATTTGGCTGCCTGTAGCTTGCTGCTGGTGTCTGAGAACTCTTCACTCTGCTGTTCATCTCTCTGGAGAACTTAGAAGTTAGCAGCACAAAGCCAGACCTTTTCTAGTGCAACTGCACCAATGGTGCAAAGAAGCCAAAAAGTTTAGGAGGACTTAAATCTATCCCCATTATTTCCAAAATACTGGTATGCATGTCTTCCTCTTGAATTAAATAAAGCAGAGGTGTCTCTATTGCCTCTAAATGGTTTGACAAGAAAGCAAGCATGTTAAAAAGCCACCTCAACCACACATTTCACATTAAAATACGATTACTTCTTAAGCCTTAGCAACCTGGTAGACAACAGCAGTTATCAGCAGTTAAACCACTTTAGAGCAGACAGCTTTTTTCAAAAGTCTGGACCAAAACTGAAGACCATGTTTTTTCTCTAGCATGACTATTTCACTGTTCTACCATTATCTCAAATCTACTAAAGAGATAAAATGTGAATTCCTGAAAGCAAGAAACAAAACCCCAAGGCAGTCCCAGTGGAAAGCAAGTACACATGATATGTGTTAAATATACTGCAAGTAGCTTGTACAAGGTACATGGGTGTGGAGAGCAAAAAAGCAAAGGCTGCGCTCATCTCAAGCTGCATTCACTGCCTTTTCTGCTATTCTGTTCATAAACTATTACTAGAATCCTCAGGACAGTTACCCATTCAATCATCTGTGACATATACATCTGTTCATTCTGCTTGTAAATGTGCAAGCTGACAGAAATAACTGACTGTCACAATATTTACTTCCAAAATGAAATTTAAAACTGCGAATCCAAGAGCTGTGTTAAAACAGTGCAATACATGATTTAGTGTGTCCCTGAACATAAAGGAAATCCTCTATGCCAATCACGGGAACATGCACAGGGCTTGCAATCTGGAGGTTCTTAGCTTCTTTCCCATTTCTGATATTCTGTATATTTTGTTGAAGGAAGACTCCAAGGATAAACAAGTTTCAAAGCTGAAGTTTTTCCTTACTGCATGCTACTGACCTGCTTAACTTCCCTAAATCCATTACGGAAGAAGGCAACTTTATATAAAAATATAGTTACTGCTGTTTGCAACCTGCCCGGAGATCCACAGCCAACAGGTATTGAACATCTACCTCCCTCCAGGAACTGACTTTTGCTGCATCAGAGCTAGAGAAGGATATAGCCTAGCTAACTTCTGCAAAACATCCTGTTATCCAGTGGTAACAGAAATTGTAAATTTAATTTGGTTTAGCTGTGTGCTGTTGTCCATTTTCACCGTCTCTGCCTTATATCCCCCATTAGATTATATTTGTCACGTTCACACAGACAATTAGGTGACATTCAGAAGCTACTCACCTCTGTCTCTTCATAATTTAACCTCTGCTACCCTCAATGCAAAACAAAACAGACAGTTGTTCTGCCTGTCCTTACTCTGCCCATCTACCAGTAAAGGGTTTGAGTGCATTTGCCAATTTCAATCAAATCTGAAGGTTGAAGTTTAAGATTTAATAAGTTTAATAAGTAAATTAGTACAAGGTTGTCCTGGGTTCAGCAGTAGCAGTCATTTTTCTCCTTCTTGGTAGCTGGTGCAGTGCTGTGTTTTGACTTTTGGCTCAGGAACAGAGCTGACAACAATGATGTTTTGGTCTGGCCAAGGACTTTGTGAGCTTCATGCTCTGCCAGGGAGGAGGGGAAGCCAGGAGGAAGCAGAGACAGGACACCTGACCCAAACTGACCAAAGAGGTATTCCATACCACAGCACGTCATGCTCAGGAGGTAACTGGGAGTTACCCGGAAGGGCTGGTGGGATTACAGGGTTGGAGGAGGTATTGGTTGGTGGTTGGTCGGGCTGGGGGGGCGAGTTATCGGTCGGCTGGTGGTGAGATGATGTATTCTCTTCCCTTGTTATTCCCTTTATCATTATTATTATTGGTGGTAGCAGTAGTGATTTGTGTTATACCTTAGTTACTAAACTGTTCTTATCTCAACCTGTGGGAGTTGCATTCTTTTCGATACTCCTCTTCGTCCCTCCAGGAGTAGGGGGAAGGAAAGAAAGAGGGAGGAAAGGGGGGGAGTGAGTGAACAAGCTGTCTGGCTGGGTTCAAACCATGACAAAGGTTTATTAAACTCTAGCTAAAAAGAGATACCAAAACTCGCATGCACAAAAGAGAAGGAAAACTCGGTCTATTTCTTCTGTTAGCCAGATACTGCCAACTATTTCCCAAACAGAGCCTTACCAAAGGGCACATGGGCAGCTTTGGAGGAGCAGTGCAAGGATGAGGGTGCTCTAAAAGTGATGGGTGTTCCCAGAGCCAGTCTTCTGGAAAATCCCCACCCCTTCCAGCTATCACATGATCCCAGAAACCCCTGCTCTCTTCCAGTTATATGGTCTACTTATATGGTCTACTCCACCCTTTCCTGCCTTTGGGGGTTTGCCATTTTGGAAATATCATGCATGAACACAGAGTGCCCTGTGATGGTCAGCAGAACTAGCTGCCTCTTCCTTTTTACGCAGAAGTATGTGCCTGCATGGGAGGTCTCTTCTTACAATGCACACAGGACCACTGCTTTGCTTCAGAGGCCAACTTATGGGTAGGAGCCACCACTTTGTAAACTGTGATATCCCACTGCATTTTCATGTGATTGCATTCAGTCACCATGTCTCCTTTGCAGTCAGAAGAGGAGCAAGCCAAGGGGCATTTTCGCTCATGTGCTCGCATTCACTCTCCTCATATCAATGTGAATAATTTTAATGATTTTCCAGAAGCCTAGAAGATTCCTGGCTTTTCTAATACACTGTAGGCACCTCAGTACCTGCTAGCAATAAGATGACAGCTGACTTTTTACGATTCACAAGTCTGAAAAGTCTCCTTTTTTAGGACTACTGACCTTCAGTATTTCAGCTGTTACAGTAAACTTTCCACCTTCCTAAGAATCACAAAAGAGGAAAACAATTAACTTCTTTCTATGCAGTTGATTTGTCTATAAATTCTAATCTGATCCAGTGCTCATATCTTACCTCTATTTTATTTGATTCTGGTAAGCTTTATTAGTGAGCCTTCCTAATTTATCATCTTCCATTATCCACATTATGTATCCCTTTTTATGCAAGACAAATAGGAAAAAAGTTTGCCATTGATAAAGCAGACAGAAAGAAGTCTGTTGACTAATAAAAGGGTATCTCATTAATTTTTAAATAATATTCTAAGTACTCCTTCTGTGAGTTGTCACAATATCCTTTCACTGATAGTCCTGCTACATTATTTGTCAAGGTGTGCTTTACTGGCTACTCAGAATTTTATTGGTTATAATAGAGATGTCACCTGACATCAGATAAAGACCTTGACCCAAGTTCTATATGCAGCATTTACAGTTAAGAGTGGCAGCTGGCTCTCTCCACAAATTAGCACCATAGTGATCACTGACAGATAGTAAATACAAAGTATAGTTCACAGAGACATTCAATGGGAAAGTCAGGATGTTGAAGGGAAAACAGCTTTGCAAGATTCAGGCAGATATTTTTAGTGAATTCATATTACTCAGGAGAAACTTTCTGCACATGATTTCATCACAGAGTAGGTTTCACACCATAGTAAATATTGAAACATAGCTTCAAAAAGCACACAAGGTTTGTATCTTCAGTCTTACATCCTGTTAGTACTGTTCAGTTGAAGAAAAAGTATTTCATAATAGGAAAAAAAAAACCAAAACATTCATATACTTAATGATCAGACCATTAAGATAACTTGGAAAGTTGTTTCAGAACCATTAGTATGATCATAAAAATCAACTGGTGAAAGTGTAGGAATGTAAGCCTTGAAAGACAGATAAATTCTATTACTAGAGACCGAGCATCTCCATGCCTTTGTATTGGGTAGGATTGTTGTCTTCTATAGCAGTCCTGAATTCAGTTCCAGGTACTATAGTTCACATAGAACTAAAATATAGTTAAAATGTGTTCCACAGGCTTCTGCATGTCCCCAGTACGTCTTGTACCTTTCAGCCTAGAGGAAAGCTTAAGAACAGAGATGTTTGTTAGACAAAAGGAAATTTCATTTTACAAATTGTTGTATCTTAATAGAATCTTATGAATCAGGTACCCAGGTAAAGGAAATAATCATTTCAAGGAGGGCACAACAATGTGACAGAATTAATGTAAAGCTTCTTATTTCCATCATGTCTTTGGCCACAGCCTTAACTTCTGCCAGACACTTGTGCACTGAAGAAGAAATTATTACTTGCTACAGAACACAAAATTCTAAGGAGGAAAACAGCACTTGATGGTAAACTGCTTAGCAACCAAAATCTAACATAGGAAGTTTGTTCATATATGCTTCTTCTGAAGTCAACAGTACAAAAGTAAAGAATAATCTGTACATGTTTGAGCACAATGTGTTCTAATAACTATAAATCTATATTTATGCATATTTCTACACTCTTTTATATATAAATATCTATATGTAAAATATATTTATAAATGTACTTTTTCTCTATATTATCATTTTGTAGCCCAAATGAGCAGCCAATCACAGGGTTATGACCTTGTCAGAAATGGTAGCTCCCTGCCATAAAACAGCAGCTGAAACCACATTGCAGCCCCAACGTATTTAGAAGAAAGGAGAATTGCTGCAATGACACCCTTCAAGCATAGATGGAAAGGGAAAGCTTGTTCTGACAGCCAGTCACAGGGCTACCTGAGAACATGTGAGGTATCATAGTGCCCCAAAACCACTGGGTTTTGATTTTCTGTTGTAAGGAGATCATGTGGTAGCCAGCACGGGCAGGGCTTCCAGCAGACAATGTGGGGAGACACCTCTCACTTCTTTTAGATAATGCAGGACAGTTAACTCCTAAAAGGTAAAGCTGGGTGGGATACCTTAGGAATAGAAGAGGGGTAGAATTTAGGAAGAAGAACTCCAAGTATCATAGAGGCAAAATGCGAACATTTTTATTCTTTCATGCTAAAACTTTTAAACAGTAAGGAATTTATTTCAGCAGAAATAAGGGAGCACTTTTAACATTGTATTACTCAGAATTATTTTATATCAAAGCATCAGTTTACCATTATCTGGTGGAATGGGACACATATTGCAAATGCTTTTTTTCAGAAGCTTGAATCCAATTCCTGAAATGAATCTATCACACCTCCTTTTTTATAATATTTCTCAGTAAATTAGGAACATGTAGTTCTGGGGAGGTTTTTTGTTACTCCAAGAAGAAGAAAAGAACTGTTCTGAAAAGCAGACCAAACATTCTAACTTAACAGAAGTAACCTCTGTTTTCTTTCTTGCTAACCCCTGAAATAGGATTACTTTAACAGATTAACACGTAAAACATTAAATTCTGTGGTTTAACAGATTAACACATAAAACATTAAATTCTGTGGTTTAGTGTACATAAGGTTAAATTAACTTCCATTAAGCAAACTGTTTTTCTGCCTTAATCAGGCAGTGTCATAGAATAAACTGTTTGAAATTTAGGTGAAGTCCAAGCAATAGCTAACTTCCAGTAAGTGACAGAAAAAGTTGTAGCACAGAAATTGTAATAATTCCATTATTCATTACATTCATCCTAGAATAAATCTGTATTAGCCTTTACTAATTTGTGTACATGTACTAATGTAGTTCATACCTAGATGCGTTATCTATTGCCATTATCTATCTATTGAAAGAATTCTTTGTACAGTATCTTCTGCATTATATATTTAAGAGTGAAATCTGGAATACAGCATATTTTGGTCAGCCAGAAGTCTTTTGGAACATATTCAAACCAAACCTGAAAATCTCTGAGCATGTTTTAAAATTTGATCATTTACTGAAATAACAGAAGTTATGTCCGTCAAATTTGATGGTCTATCAGGTCATAAAACACTGGAGCAGCCATTACCAGCAGTTGAAAAGGCAACACCGATTTCTGTTTTGAAACACTGTATTTTCAGTTATTTACTTCCTGATTATGGCTGCGAAACTACATTTCTTTTAATATACAGATACTCTTTTTCAGTGTAAAACCCTATATTCATATGGCTATCACTGAACAAAAGTCCCTTTATGTGATTTTACGACTTCTGTGTTTTCTACAGATTACCTACTTATAGACATCATTGTGTTTTCCTCACTTCAAAGCCAGCCTGCAAAAATTATCCTTTGAAGACAATGGAAATTCCTTAGATTCACGACGCACTTCAGAAAGTTTGACTTAATGCTATGATATAGTTGAGAGTCTTTGATCAAAGAATTTCACAATCTAAGCTTGTAAAATATTCAAACTAATCTTTTTTCTCTTTGTTTTTTTCTGCAGTGCATTCACTAAAATAGTCTGTGAGCAGTGGTAAAATTTCAGACTTTTTTTAAGCATCCTGTTGATTCAAACACTTTTTTTTTCTTTAAGAAATCATAGCTATAGCAAGCACAGAAAGACTGAAATAGAAAAATTGGAATATTATCCATATTATAAAGTTTGGCAGTAGCTAATAGTTCATTTAAGTGGCCTAAACTCTTGATTTCTATCACTCATTTTTCTGTATATCTTTCAGGAGTGGAATTTTCCATATGCTTAGTCTTATCCTTTGATCAAATTGATTTGGGTTTGGGAATTTTTCTATAAACACGTTTCCTATTGTGCATATGTGCGTACCACAGAAAGGTGTATACAGCATTTTTCCTTAGTATCTTCCTGTTAACAGTACTTAAACCAGAAACTTCACCACTAACCAATTATTGAAATACTTATCCAACCAGTAAAGCAATGTGAAATTAAGAAAACATATAGAGTATTTTTAATATTTTAAAAAGTCTGTATGTAAATTTTCACCATTGGCCCAGCCCAGTAAATTGGAAAAATAATTAAATGTCTCCCAGATTAAATTAAGTTTAAGGACTAATAATAGCTGGCAGAAAATATATCTAAGACAGGAAATTGGAATAAACCTTCTGGCCACCAAGAAATTAATTTCCAGGGTAGTTTCCAAGCTAGATAACATGAGAAAAGGAGCTAAAATGCTTTAGAATTATGCTTGGGTGTTATATAGTAAGGATTGCTTGACAAAATTAGAATTAAAAGAAACAGCGAATTAGTCAAGCTATTACATTTATGCATTGGTTCAGACTAACTAGGGTCACACATAACCTCTCTCAAAACATGTAGTAATAAGCAATTTTGTTCTTCTCTGTTTTTTTTTCTCGTGGCACAACATGGCTATGGATTTTTGTTTGTATTATCTGTCCTATATTTGTTAAATATTGCTGGGGAGGATTACATGGCCTTAGCAGGTTGGCACCATGTAAAACAGATGATCTATAGAATGTTATGAAACTGAGTAATTACTCCAACAACATCCTAGACTCAACCACTCAAGCAGATATCCCTTCTAGTCTTCTGTTCTACTGTTCTCAACATGGCCTGCATTAAGACTTCAGGCACTGTTTCGTCTGTTGAGCAAATTTTGATGGAGAGAGAAGTGCAGTGAGGATTAAGGGTGTTGAGAAGAGAGAGAGTAACATTGTGCCATTACAAACTTCACAGGCAAGCCATATCTGGAACGTTCTGTGGAAGTCCCTCATGGTCAAAAGGATTTAGTAAATCTGCAAAAGTTTCAAGGGAGCTAAATCTAAGGCCTAAAAAGGCTCCTACAAAGGTTTATGATGTAATTACTCAGCCTCCAAGAACAAGGACTTTAATCATCACTATTTCCTCCCATTTAAGAACTAAGGGGAAACGAATCTATCAGACAGTAGTCTGAAAACAATCAAAAAGCAGTGTTTTGTCACTCAATGTGTAGTTATATAGTATTTGTCATGGTTAAATCCCAGCAGGCAGCTCAGACCCCCTCCCAGCTGCTCATTTACTCCCCTGCAGCAGGATAGGAAAGAGAACCATAAGGGTAAAAGTGAGAAAACTCGTGGGTTGAAATAAAGACAGTTTAATAAAGAGAGCAAAAGCTGTGTGTGGAAGCAAAGAAAAATTCAGAATTCATTGACTGCTTCTCATCAGCAGGCAGGTAGGTGTTCCTCCAGGAAATCAGGGCTCCTGATGGTTACCTGGGAAGACAAATGCCATAACTCCAAACATCCCCCCTTCCTTCTTCTTCCCCCTCTAGGTTTTATTGCTGAGCATGACACTATATGGTTTGGGGTATTCTTTTGGTCGCTTGGGGTCTGCTGTCCCAGCTGTGTCCCTTCTTTCCCACCCCCAGCTTACTTGTTGGTGGGCCCATGTGGAAAGCAGAAAAGGCTTTGATGCTGATTAACATTGTTTTGGTCACAAATGTAAAACAGAGCTCCACATGAGCTGCTATATAGAAAATTAAGTCTACCCCAGCCAAAACCAGTACGGTATAGTATGCAGTATGCAGTATGCAGTATGCAGTATGCAGTATGCAAAACCAGTACGGTATACTATGCCACAGTATGCTGGAAATGTTAGTGTCATGGGAGCCACATCTTGGCTTGAAAGTTCAGGAGGAAGCCACCAGAGGCTACTAAATATCTACCAACTATTTCATAGTGGCAGAAATTGCTGGAGGATGGGAGAGAACTCCAGAGAAGGATCACATGCTTCCCCTTTCTTCCCCTCCTGTGGACAGGCACTGTTGACAGCTGCTTCAAACAGGATAGGTGAGCCCAACTGACCTTTAGTCTGGCACAAAGTGATTACTATTTTTAGCAGACATGCACACAACATTTACAAGCAAAATGTAGCCTTACACATTGACATAATATAATAATGATCTCTGCTTAGTTCTTTTTTCCTAATAAATCCTAGCACAAATGACATCTCCATTATCGCATTTCATTACAACTCTTAGATAATTTTTCTCTTTTCTCCCAGCTGAGTTCAAAACGTGGCTTAAAACTCTCCTCATAAAGAAGTAAAATCTTTTTTTCACAGTAGGATGGCTCAAGGGACAGTTTGAGATCCAGTTAAAGAAGGATATAGTTACTAATAACAAATGCTTTTATTAAGTAAGGTCTGTTTCTTTTGCTTCTTGAGTTATGCTCATCAATATTAGAAACTTTTATTAGAACAATCATGCCTCTCTAATCCTTGAAGATAAAACAAGGTCAGAACATGGACAGTTGTAACATCTGCATGAGTTAGCACTCAGGGCTCTGGGATGTATGAATTGCTTAATGGCTTGTTAACTCAGATGTGCATTGATAATAACTGAAAGATCAACTTGTCAACATTACTTATTTGGCCACTGATCAAAGCACTATAAGAGGATGAGGGAGATAATATGAAGGTCAGAATCATTTTCTGTGGAGATTTCTCTTCAGCACATGGTATTGTTACTCCGTAATCGGTTACTGAGGGAAAAAAAAAACAAAACAATTAAGAAACCCAGGGCGAGCCAATAGCACAGAATCATTCATGGAACACCACTGCAAGCAGAGAACCACCCTGAGCTCATGCTGCATTTAAAACTCGTTGGCGAGCCCAAGGAGCCAAAATGTACAAGATAAAATCCTGTTCAGGGCTCTGAACAGGTTCTTATTTTGGCGTCTTATATGTGTGAAACCTAATTTACAATTCCTAGAGTTTCCTTGAGTTCAAGACCTACTATCCCAGTACCATTTACTAGAGAAATCCCTATGGCCTATTTATGCAAGGAACTCTGCAATAGAATAAAGCAATGGCTGCCCGGGAGATTTTCATCAAAAATAATCTCTAGTATTATTTTGAAGGCAGGCATAGAGCAAAGAAAAAAGGTTTCATTCAGTTTTAGTATTCCAATGAAACAACTGAAATGTTTCCAGCTGCTGGGGGTTTTTTTGTGTTTGCTTTTTGGTTTATGTGGGGGTGTTTTGTTTGGTTGGTTGGCTTGGGTTTTGTTTTCATTCTCTTAAGCAGAATTTTGTTCTGAAAAAAAGCTTGATGAGAAGAAAATAGAAGAGGAAAGACTGTGATGTGCCAACCTTGGGGCAAAATTATCCACAAGAATCTATGAACTGAATGTGACAATGACTGAAACAAGCAAAGCATTTGTGTAAAGCTGTTCTGTCTCCTGCAAGCTTTCCACTAATGTTTTATTAACAGAACATCACAATTGTTAAAGTTATAAATATCAAAAGTGCATAAGTTTTACCAGGGAATATAGCACCCAAGGGTGCCCTGTTACACCCTTTTCAATAAAGGAAAAGAGAAAACTAAAGCCACTGTATTACCAACCACAAAACTTTGCCAAAAAATAAGATCCTCTTCAGTGTATCAATGGGTTCTGCCAGTTACCTTTAAGGACAGGAGAAAATAAGTCCCATGCCAAGGACAACAGCCTCTCTATAAAGCAGTTGTTGTACATATTCAGTTTCTCTAATTGGAAAAACATTATTTCTCCTATATTAGTGGGTTTGCTTCTCTTAGTTTTGCTAGAAGATACTGCAATTCTGCTCAAGTATACTATATCAAATCTATTTGTTTGCAATAAAAAAAATTATATAACCAATGTGTCAACAGTAATTTGTGGGCTATAACTGAGCAGGTAGAAGTACTAGAGGTTTCTAGGAAACCCCAGGTTATGTGGTATTGAGTTCTATGTGTCACCTTGAATCCCTGCAGCATCAGGAATGCTAAAACAAAGCTCCTGTCCTACCATGTTGTGGGCTCAGACATATCTGAACAAATAAATCATTGTAACACACAAGAGCCTCTACAAAACACAGTTGTCACCCACTGAAATTTAGTAAGACAAAAACTGGCAGCAAAAATGCATGAAGCTGATGACAGTCGTTGGGAATATGCAGCTATTTATATTTAAAAAGATGTATTTGTCAAAATAGAAAACACAGTGTGATCTGGGATCTCATTACCTACTACAGCTTAAGGAAAATAATGAAACATTCCCCTCTAATAGGAAACAATACTTTTAAATAGTCTAATAACAAGGGGTGGTTTCATCACCAAAAGTTTTGTTTTAAGGTAAGAGTAATTTATTGAGAAATTGAAAGCAAATCCTCTAAATTTCAGAAGACCACCAGGTTATTCCTGCTGAAAAGGATCAACAAAAAAAAAAAACAACAAACCCACATAAACAAACAAACAAAACCCCAACAAACAGGTCAGTCTAAAGCAGTTGGCTACCCACTCTTCCATTAGCACATAGTACTGTCCTGTGGATGTTACTGCTGGACTAAAAATCATAAAATCATAGGATCAACTAGGTTGGAAAAGACCTTTAAGATTAAGTCAAGTCCAACTGTTACCCCAGAACTGCCAAGTCCACCACTAAACCATGTCACTAAGAGCCTAATCTTCATGGTTTCTGAACACTTCCAGGGATCATGACTCCACCACTTCCCAGGGAAACCTGTTCCAATACCTGATCACCCTTTTGGTGAAGAAATTTTTCCTAATATCAAATCTGAACTTCTTGTGGTGCAGCTTGAGGCCATTGCCTCTTATCCTATCACTTGTTACCTAGAACAGACCAGCCACCTTCTCATTCCATCTTCGTTTCAGATAGTTGTGGAGAGCATTAAGGTCCCCCCTGAGCTGAGCCTTTTCTAGACTAAACAATCTTAGTTCCCTCAGCCATTCCTCATAAGACTTTTCTCCAGACCCTTCATCAGGTTCATTGAAGATGCTCAGGGTGGTGTTCCATTAGCATTTTATTTCAGAACGAGTGCCTTTTGTTGCAGATTTCTGATCATCCCTACTTACATTCATATTGTGGAGCAGTCTTGGAGCACACAAATTGGATTACTTTCAGATGAAACTAAAACAGAAGTTGTGCCCCAGAGTAACATATACCTAATGCATTCAAACCAAAAACTGACTTTCAGTGCAGAGCAGAGCTAATCTGAAGTAACAAAATGCCCTGCAGATGAATATGATGTGGACATTGGGTCCTCATCATCATCTGTTTTGCTCTCCGATGACAGGATAGAAAGCTTACTTCTTATTGTGCTCACTTTTGCAAATAGTGTTAATGATACCACTGGAAGGACCAGTTTAATATAATCACTTCTTTACAAGGCTGGAGTTGCAGTATTTTCCATACCTTAAGCATTCTAAAGTATTTTACAGACTAAGTTACAAACTGAGAAGAAGAAATCAGTTTGCTTCCATACAAAGAAAACCTGGTAAAGATTCTTGCATACAAACACCATTGCAATGCATGTGCTCCTGGAGGATATTATCATCCTGCAATGCTATTATCCTATCTCAGTTTCCTTGCAAGGGTCACCAGAGACAAGAATTTTCCTTCCACTTTAAGTATTACAGTCTTGTCCCAGAGGGACAATGTACACTTGGTCAAAACTGAATTCCTTGATTAAGACTTTGGCCCAGCATGGAAGCCAATTTCTACAGCCCACAGGTCCCCCACTTTTGAAGAGTACAGAAAGCAATTATGTAGCTCATATCTAATTCATCTTGGCAAGGAGACTAGAACTTCCCACATGCAAAATGCTACCATTCAAAGACAGGTTAACACACCCTTTGGTAATCAGATTTCTTTTCTTTTAAGGCTACTATCTAGCCCAAATGTGGTAAATTTTATCTATCTGAGTCCTACAATTTTAACTCCTTGTTAAGGTTTGAAAAATCCATAGATTGTGGCAAAAAAAAAAAAAAAAAGCATGAGAGTGAAAGGATAATGGGCTTTCAGATTACCAGGTTCTTCTAAATAGTACTCTGAAATCATAAGCAGTAAGGAGGTTGAGGACTATGAATAATATCCTCCCCAAAAAGCAGTTGTTTACTTAATACAAAACCCTTAAATAGATGCCTGGGATTTTATGTAGTATAGATTCAGAAGTAAGAGTGCCACCTAGTGAGTCACTATTACCATACTCTCTAGCTCCTCGTTGAATTTATGGGAAATCCCTCCACCTCTGTCTTTGAACTGGGGAGAGCATTTGGGAAGTGTCTTCTCATTTTTCTTTACACTGTAGTATATAGCACAAACAGAAGAGCTTGATGCAGAAATCACTGGGGGCAGATTCTATAGGTTATGTTATTCAGAAGGGAAGACCAGGTAATCATGAACTATCATTGTCCTTAAGATCCATTAAGGTAATTCATTTCAGCTGGGAAACTCTGACAGGCTGGAGAAAAGGGGATATTCAGCAGTGGTGAATATATATTCTGTTTCTATTACATATGTGCTAGCATTCATCTTGTGAAATTCAAATAGTCCTTAAGGACTGGTTTCATCTTTCTCCATAAATGTACCTAACCCAGCTGGTAAGTCATTAATTCAGAGCACAGATGGGAACTGTTCAGATGTTCTCAGTCTAACTTAAATAATAAAATTCCTGTTGAATCTCACCAATGTGCAACACATAAAACTCTGTGAATTACTGCTCATTATTCATCAGACAACTACAATCAGTAAAGTGAATTGCTCCAAAGTCTAATATTCGTAAAGAAGTTTATACTGAGACAACTACAGCATATACTCTCTTCCTAAGGGACAATATAATCCCTGATCTGTCTATTCCATCACCTAATACATACTTCTTTAAAATTTATTTATTGAATTTCTACATGCTACTTTCTAATCCGCACATTAAGTATCCCCGAGGTGTCTCAAGGCTTTTCAGCCAACCAGCCAGCAAAATTTTACCATAAGAGATTAAGTCTCACAGGGGTAAACAGAAGAAAGAAAGTAAAGCCAGTAAGGGGCAGCCTAGGCCAACCCACAGGATTCCTCTTTCTTCCCCACTCTGCCAGCTCCACCTCCCTGGCTGTTCCCTTCCCCATGCAACCGCTCCCCCTAACCAATTTACATCTACCCCTTATATCACTGTGTTAAGCCTCCCAGATATCCTGCAGAGCCAGACCAAAGGATGTAGAATACGCTGGAAGGCATGACTTTACCCTTCTGAAAAAGGTAAAAACAAGTTATTGCTGAGGGAGGAGCAGCCCTTTCCAATACTTTTCATCCCCGCCTCAGCAGGGTCTGTAGCCTTTAAAAGTAGTAGAAGATGATGGACCAGCTCTTCCAATACCACCCTGAAGGGGACTGGAATGTTGCCTGAAGGACAGGCAGTCCACTACCCTCTGCTTATTGCCACCCTAGTCAGCAGCCAAATTTCCTTAAGTCCCAAGTGAGCTCTGAATTTTCCCTTCCTATAACTTCACAACATGTTCAAACCAGTTCTAATAAGCTGATATCACACTCATTCTTCTACTAGAAATGGTTACTTGCATTTTCTATGTGCTTATGTGCATTCATGCCTCTGTTATCCATTTGGATTTTTTTCCCAGAGCTGCTTTTCATTTGACAGCCATTGTTTTATGTAATTTTTATACCTTGTGCCCATGTTTATGGGAGTGGTACTTTGCTCTGTCATATGCCCAGAAGTGTCATTTACAATAGAAAAAAAAAGTCATTATCCTTGTTCAACAGCTAGTGAGACTCACACACAGAGGTTAAGTGACTTACCAAGCAGAAGTCATTGGCAAAGCTGGAAATAAGTCAGTTATCTTCCCTCTTTGAACATACTGCCTTCTAGACAGAAAAAAACCCAGTGCTGATTGCAAACGAGGAGATAAAATGATATATATTGCTCGTTCCAATTCTATTACACTATTAAGTAAATCTTCACTTGTCAACTAAAGCCATTGGTAACTCACTGTCATTAGTTTCAGCTCAGTGCTTGTAGCCTGTAGGAACAAAGGTACTACATTGAACATTCATTTAAAAAGCAATTCCATGACTTTAAAATGCCACCAATTCTCCATCACTGATTTTGCAATTATTTCAGATCATTTCATAATATTTAGGAAAAACTGTCTAAAGGTAATTGCATTACATACAAGTTCATTTGTGAAAAACAGCTACCTAAACCTCAAGCTGTATTTTTCTTTATTCAGATGGCTCTTTTATGTCTGATTTTGATAAAATGATAGGGATCAGACAGATATTCAACATAAAAGCTAAACATTAAAAAAGGTGCAGTAAAGGCTACAAATTTCAAAGCAGTTCAAGCAGAGAATGAAAAATGACAGATCTGGTGGTTACAATAGCTGCTCATGCAGTATATAACTGATATTAATACAAGTGTGGACTGTGAAATATGTTCACAGGGTAAAAAACCCCAAATTGATCAGATAAAAATCCTAATTAAGTGTGAAAACCACTCCTGGAATCCTCTGAAAAAGGCAACTTAGAACCTGGTGATATTTTTTTGGTCATTAGTAGCAGATGTCCCAGAAAGGACATTTGGGCATTGGGAAGAGGACCCACAGAGGAACCACAGATGCACAGATGCACTTTGCAGATGCTTGTGGGCTTTTTTTTTTCCTTTTGCCCAGCACTCTACCTATAAAAACTAGAGCTGTCCAACTTCTTTTATCTAAATTCAAGTTGTCTCCTATTGCAAGGGATGCCCAGCAGTAATCAGGATATAAGAAATTGTTATATTACTGAAACATTGCTCTCAAAGGAGGAAGCAAATAGTTACCCTTTTTTTATTTTAAGTTACTGGTTAGAAGCCAGTTCACTTTACCCATTCTGGGCTGGACTTAATGTTTTCTCTATTTTACACTTCAAAGCTGTGGTAATTCCACTGAAAAATGCCCCAGGAAGAACACCTTTAAGGTGAAAGGGAGTAGACCATGCCCTGGATGGGAGTCATTACCATAAAATAATGATGTCTTCTGATCCCTCAGAAACACAGATCTAGACAGGAAAGGGGAGATGAAATTAGGGAACATTAGGGAACTGTAAGACTATGGAGGGAGTCTTGGTGAAGAATGTAGACATGGTCAAGACAAAAATTGTTGCTGTATTTATTTTTGTAAGCTGAGCTTTTAATGTTAATGATAATGACCTTTTACTGCAGAAATTTATGTTCTCAGGGAAAAAAAAAAGTAAACCATTACTGAGAGGTAGAAAAACTGATTAAAAAACAGTTGTTGTAGTTGTTATTGCAATACCCTAATAAATGATTTCTCAAGGTTAGATCACTATATGAAATAAGACTATCACACTTAGTAGTCTAAAGATACTTTATTATAATTAGGAATTTCTAACTTCGAAGCGTTTCAGGAATTTCAAGATTTTTCACATTTGATACAGTATTAATTTTACTGATACAGTATATATTTTAAACATTTAAATGAGGGAAAATTACTGTAATTATTCAACTTCTGTTCAGCTACAGGGTGCCATCCAGTGGAACCTTGACACTATCAGGTGTGCCAAGACCAGCCGCATGAAGTTCAACCAAGCCAAGTGCAAGGTCCTACACCTGGGTCAGAGCAATCCCAGGTACAGCTACAGGCTGGGCAGAGAAGAGATTCAGAGCAGCCCTGTGGAGAAGGACTTGGGGGTGTTGGTCTATGAGAAAATGAACATGAACCGGCTTCAGCGGGCGCTCGCAGCCCAGGAAGCCAACCATGTCCTAGTCTGCATCAAAAGGAATGTGACCAGCAGGTCAAAGGAGGTGATCCTACCCCTCTACTCTGCTGTCGTGAGACCCCACTTGGAGTATTGTGTGCAGTTCTTGTGTCCTCAACATAAAAAGGACATGGAACTGTTGGAACAAGTCCAGAGGAGGGCCACAAGGATGATCAGGGGACTGGAGCACCTCCTGTATGAAGACAGGCTGAGGAAATTGGGGACGTTTTGTGGAGACCTCATAGCAGCCTTTCAGTATCTGAAGAGGGCCTACAAGGATGCTGGAGAGGGATTCTTCATCACAGACTGTAGTGATAGAACAAGGGGTAATGGGTTAAAACTTAAACAGGGGAAGTTCAGGTTAGATATAAGGAAGAAGTTCTTTACTGTAAGGTTGGTGAGGCACTGGAACAGGTTGCCCAAGGAAGCTGTGAATGCTCCATCCCTGTCAGTGTTCAAGGCCAGGTTGGATGGAGTCTTGAGTGACATGGTCTAGTGTGAGGGTGACATGGTCTAGTGTGAGGGGGATTGGAACTAGATGATTTTATGGTCCTTTCCAACCCTAAACATACTATGATTCTATGACTTGGAGAAGACTTGTATCTTTTGTACTGGAAGCTGCAGAACATTTGAAGGCATGCTGAATGATGCTAGAAGCCTGGTTTTACATAAGTGAATCATGCCCAGGCTGTCAGCTGTGGACAGTTCTGTGTGCCTGGATCTGCAGGCAGCAGCCATGTAAGGCACTGCTTGGTCCAAAGTCCTAGGGAACTTTTGTAAAAGGTTCTTCTGACCACGCAAATTATCCTGCTCTTTCCTGACCCAGAACCTTCCACACAGAAAGAATTGTGTCCTGTTGTTTTCTGAAGGATAGCCTGGTACACCAGCCACACTTTAGTGTACTGACAGCTCTTCTTCCAGCCCTAACCCACATAGAGTCTGCTTGGCAAGTGGACTGCCCAAAGGTGGGAGAATTCCAGAACCATGGTCATAAATGTGGGCCTTGGAATGTATCCTCAAAGGTGGGAGAATTCCAGAACCATGGTCATAAATGTGGGCCTTGGAATGTATCCTCAAAGGTGGGAGAATTCCAGAACCATGGTCATAAATGTGGGCCTTGGAATGTATCCTACATTTTAAGCATAGTGCAAGATCAAGAGATAGCTAGCCATGCACAGAATATGCTGTTGGGAAGGAGGGGAAAGAACAGAGAGTCTGCAGCTGGTATTCTACCAGCTTCATGCCTTGCAAAAATGATATACTGCAGTCCTGCCGGAGCTGCTTCAGATAATGCCCAGGGTGTGGAATGCATTCATTTAATGCAGTGTACCATTTCTCTGTCAAAACTGTAGCTGGTTTCAACAGAGGGAAGGGAGGGGAAAGCCATGTGCATGTGCTGATAAAGATATCTAGGAAGGACAAATTTCTTCATGTGGCACATGTTCATTTCTTGCCCAAAATGATGATAATTTATGTGGTGAATGGACAACAGTCTCATAATTCTTTTGCTAACAGCAAAAACTTTTGGAAATGATAGAAGCAGCAGAGAACAATCTGCTAACCAAAATCATAAGTGTATTTGCTTGCCAGACCCTATAACAATCTCAACCTTTATATTTTATTTTAGATATGTATTTACTAGTGTAGTCTTTATCCCTCAAAAATAACTTACCTTCCCATAAGATTCTTCTTAGTCACTCATTCCCAGAAACCTCTGTACTTGTAGAGCTATTTATTAGCATTTTTAGAGCAAATGAGTCTAATAGGCTACTGGATTGATTTTGAATTGTTAAACTTTATGTGTGGAGTTTTTTGGTTTTTGGTCTTTTTTTTTTTTTTTTAATAAGGGCAATTACAGTTAAAACATGATGGAATCCTGTAAAAGATAAATATATAGTCCATGTGAATTTATACCAATGACTATGTAAAGTACAAACAGTAGAGAACTGCTGTAGCCCCAAAGAGTCCATATTAGTTCAGGATTTGCACTGGTATATTTGAGAGAAAAGTGCAAGATTAGTTTCAGCTTCCCATCTGCCGGCAAACCCTATACTCGTGCATAACAGCACACAGACCAAGCTGGTATGTAAGATGACAGAGAATCAGAAAAAGCATGGTAAAACTATCAAGAAAGGAGCACCAGAAAATTATTTTCTAGTTACAGTGTGCTTCTTTCTGTATGTAAATGTGAATAAGAAAAAACAACAAAACTACGTACAAAAGCTCATTGTAACCTTCTGCAACACCAAAGTAACATACCCTGACTAAAATGACAAATTTGATAGATACAGTGCTAGATAGAAAGGGATGGATATTTAAGAGCAATAGAGCTACTGGAGAAGGTCCACTGAAGGGGCAAGAAGATGATGAAAGGAGCGGAGCATCTCTCACGTGAGGAAAAGCTGAGAGAGCTGGGACTGTTCAGCTTAGAGAAGGGTCAGGTAGAATGTTATATATACCTGAAGGGAAGGTGCAACGAAGACAGACAGAAGGCTTTTTTCAGTGATGCCCAGTTGCAGGACTAGAGGAAAATGAGCACAAACGTAAACACAGGAGATTCCTCTGAAAATCAGGAAAAAATTTTATCAAGCGTGGCACAGGCTACCCAGAGAGGTGGTGGAGTCATCTGGTCATTCAAAAGTCATGTGGACATGGTCCTGGCAACACGTTCTAGGTGACCCTGTTTGATGAGGACTGTTGGACCAGAAGCCTCCAGAGGTTCCTTCCCATCTCAAACATTCTGTGGTTTTGTGAAAATTTCTTGCAAGAATTTTTTTTTTTTGCCTTATTGCATCTATATTTTAGAGTCAATTACAGGGAAAGAGCCTAAACTAAACATCAGCTACGTAAAACTTTCAAATTACAAAATAAATTACTGGAGTCAGAAAGGCTAAAGATAAGCCATATTTTTCCCTGTGGGACATTTGCATTCAGATGTAATCGCTCAGCCTGGAGAAGGCTGCATGGAGACCTCATAGCAGCCTTCCAGTATCTGAAGGGGGCCTATAAGGATGCTGGAGAGGGATTCTTCATCACGGACTGTAGTGATAGAACAAGGGGTAATGGGTTAAAACTTAAACAGGGGAAGTTCAGGTTAGATATAAGGAAGAAGTTCTTTACTGTAAGGTTGGTGAGGCACTGGAACAGGTTGCCCAAGGAAGCTGTGAATGCTCCATCCCTGTCAGTGTTCAAGGCCAGGTTGGATGGAGTCTTGAGTGACATGGTCTAGTGTGAGGGTGACATGGTCTAGTGTGAGGGGGATTGGAACTAGATGATCTTATGGTCCTTTCCAACCTTAACTATTCTATGATTCTATGATTCTATGACAACATGTTTTCTTCCTACAGGTGTAATACCTGAACCATACATTGACAGTATGCAGTGAAAGAAGCAACGTTAAAGCCAGTAAAGATGTGCTTCACTCAGTGCACACCTGTCTTGGCTGTTAATGACTTATCCATGCAATTTATTTTCCTGTAGAATTTTCTCTAAACATACACTGTGTTCCTAAAAAAAAAATATGTTTTTATCTGCTATTTTGTTCACTGCTTTTTCCACAAAAAGTTAATTATATAGACAAGGCCAACAAAATTTCTTCCCAGGAGATAAAATTTTGTAGACAATAAGCAAATTACAAAGACCTTTAATGTGAATACGACTAAACTGACTGGAAGATCATATATCCAAATCTACAACTACATTTGTTTCTATCCTAGTGCTTTCTATCCCCTGAAATGTGGGGAAATAGTTCATGTGTAAGCATAAAATAGCTAATACAAAATTAGTTACTCTATAAGCAATATGGGAGTTTTCCATAATCTTTCATTGTATTTCCAATATACTAATTTCACTAAATGGAAAAAAAAAAAAATCCTCTTTATTGAAAAAGTTCTAGTTTACTGGACAAAGAAACCATTCTACCTATGAGAAACTTGTTCCTGAACTGCTGAAGTATAGCTGTTAAGTGTACAGCATGCATAGAAACTGGTCACAGCAAAACATCTTTATTTTAGCTGCTCATCATCTGAACAGATCTATTTCCCTGTGAGATAAAGACA
Organism: Pezoporus occidentalis; assembly: GCF_034315485.1. Classification (NCBI taxonomy): domain Eukaryota; kingdom Metazoa; phylum Chordata; class Aves; order Psittaciformes; family Psittacidae; genus Pezoporus; species Pezoporus occidentalis. The sequence goes on along the minus strand of NW_026913103.1, from coordinate 15,641,107 downwards.
AAACTATATTGAAATTACCAAGATTTGAAAAGAAAGGGATAAACTTGAAACCTACTTCTGGAAATCCTGGACTGGCTTTTGGCAGGAGGGGGCTCAGCTATAGACCAAAGAACACCAATTATTTACACGATTATCCAATTGGTCAGTGACTCTCAAATCCAAAGTCTTGGCATTTCAGGGGCACTGACTCATCACCTGCAAGAAGGAAATATTGACAGGAGCAGCTGTGACATCTGCTCTTTGCATAGACAGATATAATGAAGTCATGATCAAAGTGAATTAGACTTATATGTTACCTGGACAAAGAAAGTGGGAAAAGTACACACAGTGAACTTCTGCATTACAGCCATGAACTAACTGGGAATAGAAGTCCATTGACAGAAGAATTAAAGTAGTTCCATTGAAAGACCTGATGGAGAACATCTTTACAATGAGAACACTTTTCTATAGATAGATGGTTTCTGTCACAGGATTGAAATAATCAAGGTTTAAATAGAATATAAATAAAGCAAAAAGGTGGGCAGAGCATTTGTTTCACATGCTGAACAGATAGTTTCATCATTTTCAGAGGAATAGCATCAGCTTCTCTACATTAATATTTTTTGCTGAAGCGAGTTCTTCGGAAAAAATTAAGCACTCATAAATCATGTGAACATAAGATCCTCTGATCTAAAATTAAATTCCCAATAAAAGTGACAGGTGCAATATAAATTTTGAATGGGTAAATGTTATCTGAACTGAAACAGCAGTGATTAATTCCAAAAGTGACTTGGGGAGTGGCTTTTATACCTGTTACACCAGCTACTTGCTCTTCAACATCAGAAGAACAAACCCAGAGAAATCTCCAGTGATCATCTGTTCAGAGACCTAATTTTGCATCTGCAGTGTTTCTGTGGATTTAAATACAGAGTTGTGAGCATCTCTGGCCTTCACATTTAGCTTGCATTTGAACTGCCTCTGGGCTCTATGGCTGTTGCAGGCATGTGCCACACTGGAGCACAAGTCTGTAGCTGAATCTGAACTTCCTATTAAGGCACCTCTGTAAATACTAGCAGTGTACTGTGTGTCAGCTCATTGCATATCTGCAGTGCAGAGAGAAAAGGAGGAGAAAGTGACATAGCTGATTCCATCACTGTGCAAAATAAACAGAGATACCTGTAGGTATTAGAGATTTAGCTGCAGGGTGTCAGCAAAAGTGGTTCAAACACCTGGAAAATTTAAAATTCCCGCAAAGTGATCCTGTAGCACTTCCCAGTTATTATTCTAGCAAAGCTGTAAATGAAAAGTAGGTAGATACAGTTCATGTTGGTCAAGGTGGAAGGAGGAAAAATAACATCTGCAAGCCACAGCTAATAACCCACATAGTAACAGAATGTTTTCCAGTAACATGGAATAAAGTAGTGTTGTGAATTTAGTTAGCTGAATCCTTTGAGCTCTTTTGACTTGGTGGTCTTCCTTAGCATAAATAGTTGCTTAGCATGTGTACCTGAAGCTGCTGAAGCCTTAGGCCTAACAACCTGTGCTTAGTTATGTAAATGAAAGCCTCAAGGCTAATGCAAATTGGAAGATAAATGAGATGCATCCTTATCAAGGAGCAACAATCGGAGAGATAAGAAGGACTTTACAGCCCACCCGGAAAGAACCCAATGATAGACCAGGAGACCCCAGACCAAAATTCACCACAGGATAATAGGTCCTCAACATACAGGATAATATTCAGTTCATAATTTAAAAACTCCACTGAATTTTCTGAAGGCACATAGGATGCCTAAGCCCCTGTTATAATTAATAGATATTGAGAAAATACAGATTGTGGAGCATAATTCAGGTGATAAGCCACTATGTGACTGCCCTCTAAAGGGACAGATTGTTTTCCAGAATGTATCTTCACTGACTCACTGGAATATGGCCACCAGTAGACATCTACATTTAAACACCAACTGAATCCCACTCCAGTGATAGCCTTTTTCCAGACATTTATTCCATGTAGTACAGGTTCAATTTCACTACACAACTATAGATAACCACTTCTTTGAAGGGAAAAGGAAAAATAGGAATGCTTATATAAATTATACATAAGAACAACAGCGATGGAAATCAGGACATTTAGGAATTTGGTAATTCTACAGTTTTAGATAGTAATTCTTTGGGTTTCCATGAGCCCAGGTTTCTTGATCCCATCATGCATCCTCCATGGTCTCAATGACAGACAAAATAACATCCAGAAGAGGTTATCCTCTATTCAGACAGAAAACTGCCACAGTGTGACCAGTGTGACGCAACCTAATGTGTAAGTGCTTTGTCAGATCTGCTGCTTCATCACCCATTAGATCTAAACCAGCAGCTCAAATTATATATGTAGGTGTATATGTATTTATAATATGTATATGTATAATATGTATATTTATATGTATATGTAATTATAATGACATATACAATCCATCAAAGTTACATACTGAGGTAAAGAGGATTTCCTTTCCATTGGCTTGATGTAAAGAGAGTACAGAAACTGTGTGGAGTTCATCAGCAATGAAAGACAAATTCAATGAGTTCCAGCTAAATTACAGAACTAGTACTCTAACTGTTCTTTCTAATAAGGAAAACATGAAAATCCACATGATGAAATTATAAAATGATGAAATGACTCAGTATCACTGCTTTGGCTAACTCTAGTCAAGAACATACCTAAGCCATTCCTTAACTCTAATCTAATTGCTTTACTGTCAAATGCATCATGTGAACACATTGTCCTATGTAGTGGAGAACCAGTCACATGGTGGTCCTCAGCTGCTGCTTCTATCAAAATCTGCAATCATATTTAGGACACACTGCAATGCAGGAATTGTCAGCACCCTAGCTAATTTCTGAAACTAGAGCAGGTACAGTGTCTTGAACACATACATAAACTACTCCAGACCTGACCAGTCTCATACTGGGCTAACATGTTTTTTAATGTATGCTTGTCATATATAGAGTTAACTTGGTGTCTTTAAACCTGAGGTTTAAACAAACCCACTCTGTGCAAAAAATACTCCTGGAAAATAGTCTGTATCTTCAGTATGCATATACTCATTAAACCGTTATCTCTATTAGCATTGATATACCCAGAACATATTAACATCTGGTAATAATGATCAATTCTGCATCACAATGAGGATGTAAGACTGAAACAGTGAATATTTCGGTGAAATACTATCAGTGTTTTTTAATTATATTCATATCACCATTAAATCTCATCCCTAGATTAACAAATTAATAGTACAGCTTTATGAGTGTCCAATAAAGACAATCCAAGTGTGGGATAAGAAATTGTACCTTCTTTCCAAATATTCAGCTCATTCATTGGTAATCACAGCAAATGCCCGCAGTAGCCCCTGGGACCGTAGTCATCACCCCGGGCAATATGAGAATGAAAAGCTGAGCCTCCCACTATGCAGATGACCAGCACCACCTTTGACAGAGAAGTCATCACTCGTCCTAAAACATGCAGGAGTCTGTCTAGGACTAAATAAATCTTTAGCAGACACTATCAACTTCATCAGCTACTGCCAGCACCTAATCTTCTACAAGTAAGCTAATCAAGAAACAAGCAATCACTGTCTCCTGTCACCTGTCAATATTCTGGACAGACATCAGGAATGCTGCAGGCCAGAAACACCACAGAAGCATCATTCCTGGCTTTGATAGCTCATCTCCTCCAAGTCAGAAACACAAGTAATCATTCATTATTCTGCACCATTCAATATCACTAATTTTTGAGCAAGTTCATTGCTACTCCAGGAAGATTCAGGAATACATAGAAATTCCTAAAAATAACTGGGTGAATCATTCATTTCATATTTGATTTCATTGTTCACTCTTCCCTCAGAAAAAGTAAATACTGAAAATATTTTCAGCACTGTTATCTTTTGTGTGTGTGTTGATGATGATTGCAAAAAAGGTATGTATAAAACGGTATCACTTTGTCATTTTCACTCACTCATTAATTCATCTATGGCCAAACTACTTTTCCCAAGTATAAAAATTTTGCTTCCTTAGTAAATAGTCCCATGACCCAGTTTAGTTTTACATTTGCAAGAAACTTTAATTTTTAAATACTTTGTTTTCAATGTCTCATATCTTACATCATCAATTTTATTCCATTGGAAAAGCAAAATGTTCTCATTCTAGTGACACACATAGCCATTTGCTTCCCTCCAGTCTTGCCTCTAGTCTCCTCTATTGTGCTTGAACTTGAGATATTACTATGGAGGAAAAATTAGTTCAAACAATTTCTAAAAGTAACCTTTTGTTATTTAAATTGTGTTGACTATAACTCTTCAGAGTTATGTAACTTAAGAACTGGGAGAGCTGGGATCATGAGAGGAAAGGCAAAATGATATGAAAAAAATAAAATAATCTGCCCAGAAGAACCAGAGTTTAAACCAAGATTTTTATGTTAGCCTTGCAAGTGAAACTAGTAATAAATGTGGGGGACAAAACAAAACAAAAGGATAAATGGGGTTATTTTTCTCATTTCCCTTCTTTCTCCAAGAGAAGCTTTTGCTCCCTCAGCTGGAACGCAGGTGCTCAGCTTTCTGATTTTGCTTTCCATGCACTTGAAGTAATGGAAACTTCTTGAGGAAGATAAAAAAACAGACATTAAAGGAAGAATGGGAACAACAATGTGCTTTATTTTTAATTTTTTTTAAGGTAAAGGAATTTTTGGTTTTACCCTTAAATCCTAATTTAAATCTGCAAGGCTGTGATTACATTGTCCCAGAGCCTTTTACACAGAAGCCTGAAATTATTTTAACATTTTCCTTACAAAGGAATTCTCTAAAATTAAAAGAACATGTTCAAAAATGCCTTAATAAAAAAACCAAAGAATTTGAAAACGACATGCTCGAGAAAGACTGAAAAGTATTTAAAGTAAATTTATTAGTAAGTTGCATAGCACTCAATATAAGCTATTATTTTACATAGTAGATAAATGAATATGTTTATTTTAATTTATTGTTTTGAAGTTGCTTCAAAATCAGCAGAATGATATCTGAAGAGTCAAAGAATAACAGACTTTTGCTGCAGAATGTCTGTCTAGCTTATTGTGGTTCCCAGAGATTTTGTCTATGTCCATATCTTCCAAAAAAATGGAAGAAGATAAATCAATAAAACTTTGAGTGAAGAATGCACACAAAATTCATTGGGAATTTGTAACATTGATGATCCATAAAGCCTGACATAAGTGATCCAATAAAGAAAACTAAAATGCCATAATTCAGTTTGCTTTTAAGGCCACAATCTGCTCATTTAGGCCGCAGTACTAAAATGTGGAGAGTGTTATATCCTGTATGCAAACAAAGAAGAAATCACAATGCAGGCAGAAAAAAAAAACATAAGTCTTATAAAAAATTTGTAAGGGCTTTCTATGCTGAATAATTTCTGATCACCTGTGTTCTTGGTGAGTCCAGTTCATTAGCAGAAAAACATATAAGCCCCATGCAAAAGCATGACCACAAAAGAATCCAGAGCTACATCAGGTACTGAGAATCTTCACTGCCGTAAGAGCATGCTCTAAAGTACAAGCGTGCAGGGGTACAACCCAAAAGCCGCAATCTAATGCCACCTCTTAAGGCAGTGCCCAGGATGGAGAAGTCAAAGAGGTCAAAGCAGGCAGGAGTGATGCAGGCAAAGCAGCTTGCCAGAAAACATTATTTCAATGGAAAGTAGTACCCATACAGCCAATATTAATTGCACAGCAGTCACACCTTTGCATGCGATTAATAGACTGACCTCTATTTCTGTAAAAACAACACCACCACAAAAAATATTATACTCTGTAAGCAAGAACTGTGCTGGAACATTGGCAACTGAAACTTTTTTTTTCTTGGTTTGTTTCGACATAGAGAAAGTAATTAACACCACTGTATTTCTTGTTCTAAAAAAGAAAAGTGCTTCCATTCTTCCAAGAAACTTGTGCTAAATCAGAAAAGAAAACTGGCTTTCCTATTTCACCTGGTACTATCCAGTTGGCTAAAATATCCAGCCTGGGAGAGTTTGAAAACTTGGAAGCATACTTAATGACTTGTGCTTTTAATATTCCTACACAAAAAGTGAGTTCAATGCCCTCACTTTTTTTCAAGTGGCAGTAAATATCCATTCACACTAGAATGCAATTAATTTACTTCAGTAGAAATTTGAAATTGGGTCATTGCAAATGGGCTGCTTCGGCTCCCAGAATAAGACTAGGAGGGAAAAATATTTGCAAGGCACCAGGTATACTCAACTCAGGGTACTGCTGCCTTTAACTGCCACCAAAGTCTTATTCATTTTGCCAGTCTCTCCAGTAATACTGCAAGGTCTTCACAAGTTCTTAAGGCTGAGAAACAGCAAATGAGTAGGCTCTTCAGCAAATGAGTGTCAGAAGGACAAACTTCAATGCAGTGAACAATAACCCCATCTTCTACTAGAAACTGTATACAAAACATGACCATGTGACCCCACTTATTTTCCAGAAGTAAAAAGAAAAGGCTCTTTAAAGTAATGAAAACACAAGATTTTTACTACAGAAATCAGAATTTATTTTACAGAACTTAAGAGTAAATTATTTATAGCCCTATTCTTAAACATGAAGCAACACACATTTTAATTTCTGTATCTGATCTGTAGAAAACTCTCTTTTCAATGCTTAGCTAAATGAGGCACCAAAAGGAAACAGCCAATGCTACCAACAGCAGTAGGAAGCTATATGTATCCATTAATTAGTTTTATAACCTGATGAGCATAGGTACCAGCACTGATTAGCTGATCACCTCAGGATCAGCTTGTTACATTTATAATAAAGCAAATCAAATAGCACACTTTATATTTGGGAAGCTGTAAAAGCTGAGCCAAACAGTCACTGATTTGACCTAGCAAAGATCAATAGTGTTAACTTTGCACATCTGTTACTAAGTGGCAGTAGGTGGCTGTTTGCTTAAAGCCAATTACATTGTTAAACTGATCTACTGCACCAGTGACAGCAAAAGTCAGAACTTGTTGATTTCTGAAGTTATGCTGGATTTCACAAATCACTGTGTGGAGTCAGCAGCAAGAATATGTGAAATGAAGACGATGATGGAATACTTCCACAGCTTCTGACTGACAAGCACCAGTCTACAGTAAGGAGTTTTGTTACTTAGATGTCAACAACCATTTTAAAGCATATTGGTATACTGAGTTCTGTCATGTTTAAACGCTTATGCTGACAACTCAGTTGTTGTGCAGAAAAAAGGAAGTGGCAGGCTATGGCAGAAACAAAGCAAGAATAATGAAGATCTGTATCAGTTATACCAAAAAGTCTCATGATGAAGATCTGGGACTCTTAACGATGACATTGCTGCTATAGCACATGAAAATGTATAGAGTCATTTAATCCCATGACTACTGCAACAGGTAGAGAGTATCTCTGATGAATATATCTGATATCTCCTGATACCTGAAAAAGCATATGAGCTGCAGAAGAAAACTCCAAAGATTTACTGACACAAAGAAAATAAAAATTAAAAAAAAAAGTAACAAGTGATAATTATTTTATACATACATCAAAAAAAAAAAAAAAGAGATTTCTGAACGACAAGACAAAATAACATGGTTATTATATAGGACAGTGGTTTAGAATAAATAGACCACTTAAAACCTCCTTAACAGAATATTCAGGGCCATTTAAAGAATGATAGGGATGGCACCTCAGCTTAATAACTTTATTCTTCAGTAAAAACTTCATGAAAAACTTCCCTGAACTGTGGTGAATGAAGCAAGCTGTTAAAAACTTACGTGCAGAAAATCTAAATGTATAACAAAACCCGATGGATTTTTTTCTCTTTTCAAGACAGAGAGATGAACAGAAAATGAATGCTAATTCTATGTTGATTTTTTTTGTTTTCTTTCAATTCTCAATACATACTTTAATAAAATCTTGATGGGTTTTTGGGTTTGATTGTTTTTGTGTGTTTGTTTGTTTGTTTGTTTTGATTTTGGGGTGTTTTTGTGTTCTTTTGTTTTTTGTTTTTTTTTTTTTTTTAATTTGGCCAGTTTTATTACTTGTTTTACATTGTTGGATCGTATTTAAGCATGGCCATTTAATTCCTAGAACTGCTACTGAAAACTTGGTTACTAGGCAGAGATAAGCAGCTGTCCCTGATCCTCCAAAATATGCTGTTACTAAATCAGCTTTAGAAGTGAATGTATCAGGTATACAGTTTAAAAACAACTGACTGCCTTTCCACACAGCAATGCTTGAAATAAATCAAGTTCAGGCAACTGACCGACCAGAAGGGAGAATGGCATCCAATATTAATGAACATTGTTCTTTCACCACTCAAACCTGGGAGTATTTAATTATTGCTCATCTACCAAGATACTGCAGAATAAAAGCTGTGACAGCTAAGGCTACTCCACCACGAAAAAATAGACAAGTAATAGGCATGGACACAAACCAGGAACATACTGAGAAAGTGTGGACTGGATGACCAGGTAGAGGTGGACTGCGAACTGGCTGAAGGAGAGAAGCCAGAGAGTTGTAGTCTATGGGGCTGAGTCTAGTTGGAGGCCTGTAACTAGTGGAGTGCCTCAAGGGTCAGTACTGGGACCGGTATACCAAGATACTGCAGAATAAAAGCTGTGACAGCTAAGGCTACTCCACCACGAAAAAATAGACAAGTAATGGTCAAACCCAACACCTTGACTGTACATGGACACAAACCAGAGAACATACTGTTATGATATGCTGCCTCTCTGTCAAAAAAAGTTGAAGTTTGGAACTTCTCTGTTTCAGGAACAGCCATGCAATCACAGACAACTGACTTTAAGACATTTCATGGTAATTTTCTCTTTAGATGACTCAAAATCATGGTACACTGACTTGAGACAAGTCATTAGGTAACAGTATTGCTTTTTCAGTTTGCACACAAGTAAACGTTAATAGGGCTTTTTTAATGTTGCCACGGCAATGTTAGACAATGTGTTCCAAAAACCTTTCGGCATTTTTGTTTGCTTGCTTGCTTTTTGCAGAAGACAGCATTCCAAGACAAAAGGCAACAATATCTCAATCTATCAAGAAGCAAACCCTCTCCATTAAGTTTGCTCTTCCTATTGAAGAAACAAACTATATAATTTACTTTAAAAACAAACATTATTAAACTCAAACAGAACCTAATGTGAAATACGGAAATCATAGTGAACATAAACCCTAATATTGAACTGGAAGTGATTTCCCCTTGTAATTTATAGCACACTATTTTAGCCTTGTAGCCTAGCAGATAGAGAATTGCCATTCCTTGTAACAGACCACAGGCTCAGTGTTAGCTAATAACACAGGATGGGTCAGGCTTTGCCTGGACTAGTCTTGGCCTGCATGGAGATTTGTTTCAATATGTAACAAATTACTCAATGACCAGGGTACTACTACTACTTTATTTGAGCTTTGCTGGGCTTCATACAGTCGTACAAATAACTGCTATTGTGTTATATATATTTTGTAACTAACAAAATGTCAGAATATGTAGTTATGCTATATGCAGTGACTTACCTATGACCCAGTGTGAAATTCTGAGTAGGGGGGCACAGAAATAAGATGATAGTGGAAGCCTTGAAAGTACAGGCACAGGAGGCAACAGGCTACTTGGCAGTAAGGAGTGATAATCATCAATTGCTGGTTCTCAAAGTAATGAAGCCTTCATTACATTAAAGAGCTGGGCAAAACCAGTTTTAGGGGTGACAGAGCAAAGAATAAGACATGGAAATTACATAATAATAAAAAATAACTAAATAAAGGATAAGAAGAATAAGCTATGTCTATTACGTCAGATACTATAAATTTGGATGTAACACTGACTTGAAGCCAGGTTTTAGCAAAACATAAAAATGATGCCAAGTGGACTCCAGAGTGAGGCAGAAGACTTTACCCTCACCATGCTTTTCCCAGTGAGAGGTTTGTGAAGCTGATGACTTACTGTAAGAACCTTGAGGGACAGTAGAAGCTTGAGCATAACATCATGGAAAGGGGCAGACACTTGAAAGTTTGTGTATGTATTGTTTTAAATGTATGTAATTTGAACTATAAGTGTCTTATGCATTTACAGCTTTCACTCTCAATTGCATTTTTTTTTTTTGATGGAATGTATCTTGCCAACAAATTCATGCTATACAGTATAATTCTAAGCTCTCATTAGTTAACACTGAGAAATTTTCAGTTTCAAAGGAGTGATGAAAATGTCCCATAGTGCCAGACCCACTCCCAAGCTTTGCACAACCCCTCATGGGGGTGATTTTCTCTTGACAACTATTTATTCATCAGTTATTCATTAGTTCATCAATACTGTGTAGTGCTGACTGTGTCATAAAGGTATGATGCAAAGCATAGCCAAATGACTTATAAAAATGAAAGTATGTTACATCCAAACAGTTCCTTTTAGCAATCAAATATAATCTTAGGGAATATAATTGAATAATCAATTATAATCTTAAGGAATGAAATCAAGTCTGCCTGACAACCTATTTTCTGTAAATACATAGTGATACACATTACTCAATTTTTAAATAGTTAACTATTAAAGCAGTTCATTGATTTTTCTTTCAAAGATAAAGTTTCCTATTAAGACATGTCACAAAATATTTGTTTAGTCTTCTGGAATTTATCCACTATTCCAAGATTTCTTAAGAATGCACATCCGCTGGTCAGACATTCCTTCAATTATGTCTTCTGGAATTCTATCCAGACCTAGTAAATTCAGAATTGTCTGTCACAGTAGATGTTTTTAAACTTCTTGGGTAAAACTGAAAGTACTTTACCACCTTTCTGTGAAATAAGCCCATTATTGTACTTTTAAAATGCAGGCAAGAAATATTCAGTGACAATTATCAATGAGCAATGTGGTGCATTCATATTGCTTGAATATTTTTCATTTCCTTAAAAAATTACTCAATTATTGTTAGTACAGCCATCATGGCTTTTTTCCCAATGTTGTTAGGTTCCTTCAGCTTCTTCTTTACAATACTTCCAGCAGGAAGTTTTTAGTATCTATTTATTATTTCATGTATTCATATTGTATCTTATTCCCAACTTTCAGTCTACCAGTGAGGCAGAAGGGGCTCGCCTAGACTGCAGCATCAAACGATTTTGGACCTTTGGCAGATTTTTATCAGCTATTTCTGATTAATGGAAAACACTCACTTGTTTGACAGACTGTATATAATCATAATGACTAATCTTGATTCAGCCCAGGTGATTAATTCATATTTATTCTGTAATGATGACCAAAATAGAGAAAAGAATACTGGCGACAGGATATTTCATGTTAGAAAACAGTCATCTATAATGTTTAAAAGAAATAAAAGATGCTTTTTATAAGACCTTTAAAATGTCTGTAAAGGTTACAATGTTAATTATAATAACCTATTTTTCTTATTGTGTTCTTCAGTCTTCTGTACTATGCTAGTTAGCACAGTAATGTTTCTTCAGTATACCCTATTACCTCTTTTCCCTAGTTTGTTATCCTAAAGTGGGTAATAACCACTGATTTTAATGTCTAATCATGAAAATAACACATCAGCTTTTAGGAATATCAGTTATATGAAATTTCTTCTTATCAATGAGAATTCCCAATTCCTCTTGCTTACTGCCTTCAAGCAGTAGCATATAGCAACTGAAAAATGTATTCTTTCCGCATCTGTTGACCTTGATCACAATACCCTGAATTTGTGTTTATACCACATTTGCATTCTTATTAAGTTTCCTATTCTATTTTTGTGTTAATAGCCTCATAGTTGGTCCAGCTAATCTCCAGTTGAGAAGATTATGACCGTTTTTTTTTTTTTTTCATGTGAGAAGTAAGCTGTGGTATTTATAAATCCAACCAACTCTTAGGATAAATGTTCGACAAACTGAAACCTTCCCTTTCACACCAGCCATGCAAACAGCATTGCCCTCAGGTATCTTCACCTTTTCAGTGCTGTTAGAACAACTCTAAGAAGATTATGTGGGCTTTTGTCTTTTGGCTTCCTTCAAGACAACTGAAGCTTCCTAAACTGTGTAGTTCCACGTGAATGTCATGTAACTAATTTCATGTGCATGATCCCTTACTATTATCTCATAAATATCTGGTGGATTCTCTGTCCTCTCTTTAAAACACACCATCACCAGTGATAACTATGTGCCCTCCTGGGGCATCTGAACTCTTCTGCAGCTGGTTGCTTCATGCAGAAAGAATGAGTCAAAATATTAACAGGCTTTCATTATATTCTTCCAGGAAAAAAAAGGACAAGTTGCTGATCATCTGATGATCTGACACTCATAGAGAAAGCGAATGTCCTTCAAAGTAAGGAATCATGCTATGTACAACATTAACATATAATATCAATATTCAACAATCATGACTTTAGAAATGTTATGCATCACTGATATATGCATTCTTATAAAAATGTGAAGTAGTTTATTTGTGGAGAAATATTATAGTTAAGGAATTGCACTGTAGTGTTAGGGAGATTAAGGCATCAAAAGTTTATCTGCTGGAGGCATAAAAAAACCATACCTCTTTTAGCGTCTTAAATACCACCTAGCTGATCTTTGGCTGATGAACATTAATGGCTGATCATTTATGTCTGATCAGGTACAGGGTACAGCTTGGCAAGTGTACCAACTTTGTTTACCTGCAACTGGCCCTTTTGATTCCCTTATCCTTCTGTCTTTTCATGACTGCTCCTCCCCAAATCACCTACATTCATCTGCTTCCCTCCCCCATTAAACACCCTTTTATAAATCTCACACAATCCCAAAATACTCTTTCCCCTGCACCCCGTAACGTATCACATAGCCCTATGCAGTGACCCCCTCCACCTGAAAGGCGCTCCAGACTTATTTTTGTGGGTGTCACCCTGGACCATGGCCGAGGCTCTCCTGGGATGTCCTGGCAGAGGTCTGGTCAGGGAGTCCTCAAAGTTGGTAGTTCAGGTAGCCCTGCCAGCCACTGTCTCCCTGTGCTCTCTTCTGTATGTGCAGACATGCTTTTTACCACGTAACCAAAACAGAAAGATATACACCATGTGACAAAAGAGCATCATATCCCTTAAGTCAAACTATTAACACTTTAAATAAGATCACTCTGTCAAAGGGTCTTTCTGTTCAGTTCACACAAATGTCTCCAATATACATAATTGGTTCCCTGAATAGTCTTCAAAAGGGAGAAGGAGCATGATGATCACATCAAAAGGATAATTGCACTTTTATGTGTGTTAAAGGACACCTGGAAAATTCTTATGAATCCTTTATAAGGTACAAAGAAATAATCTTAGCAGGAGCATCTCAACATCTTTTTCAATAGAAGTACTTATTATTGGCTAATAAGATTCCCCTGAAAAATAGGTGGAAATCAGTGGTATCCATAACAAAAGGCATACTATTCAAAACTAGTTACTGATTAATTTATGCCAACCATTCTAAGTCAGAAGTGAGCACACCAACTTCAGCAATTTACAAAGCACAAGATATTAGTCACTGCATAGTGGGACAGCTCTGTCTTTCAATGTTCTCAGGCAGCACTCTTCTAAGTGTCTCCCGCCTTCACTTTGTTTTTCCTTCTAATTGACAATTCCACTTCCAAATAGGACAAATGTTGATGTGTCTGATATGTTGGAATATTCATTTAATTAATAATTTTCAAAATGCTTTACCTGAAGTCATTCTCCAAGTTAGTGACTAAGCAGGACTTACAAATCCTTAGCTAGAAATTACTTTATCATGTCTCTGAGGTTTCTGCTTTGCTGCTGGTAGGAACAGCCTTCTCCGCCCCTGCAGTATGTGTGACACAAATTCCTATAGCACTATCCCATCTTGTGTCATTTTGTGTTTCTTTAGAAGCTTCACAGGCCTCTGAGAAACCTCTTAATATGAAAAATTACACAACAATAATCTGGATATAATCCCAAATTAGTTTTTAAATAAAATATAAAATATAAGAGTTCCTTTTCCTCTCTTTGTTAAGATTTACAAACACACGCACATAAGCCAGCAGTTTGTGTAAACAGTGAACAGTTAAGCTACAGCAGACCATTGCCAGTTTCTCACAGCTACCAATCCCTTTCACACATTCATTTATGAATGTGCCCCCCATGGGCAGGGGCGCCTCACACTAGACCATGTTGCCCAAGGCTTTGTTCAACCTAACCTCAAACACTGCCAGTAATGGAGCATTAACATCTTCTTTGGGCAACACTATCTCTTCTCTGTCTCTCTGAGGAGGTGAGTGATAGAGCAGGTTTGGTGAGCACTTGGTGTCCAGCCAGGGTCAAAACACCACAATGACCTTCAAATAAAGTATTAAAAGCCATGGGAACAAGATGACGGTAAAGAATTATAGTTCATTTGAGTGACAGCATTTCCAATATACCAGCTTCTGCTAGCACTGACGTTGCAGCCATGCACAGTATGATTGCTTTGTAATCATGGGCAATAGAGGTTCTGGGTGTTTTCTGCAGAAGTTGCATTATTCTCACATAATAACATTGATTTAAAATTCTTTTCCCAGCATTGCTAACAGTGGCATCTGCAGAGGGAAGTTTATTTTTGAATGCTTGATACTCTCATCACAGCAGAGATCAACGAGTCAAGGATGTCTGTCAAGTTCGTCTTACAACTGCAACAGAGGCTGAATTCATTGAATTATTTGGAACAAGTTAATTTAATAAGTTTTCTATTGTCAAAGTAAAAACGAGGTCATTCTAATTACTAGTCCATTTCTTTTCTGAATCTGAAGTACACTTCAAGTAGCTATAAAATTCATGGTTCACATACTAACATCAGTTTTTATTTGTCAAAAAGAAATAAAAGAATCAATTCAGTAGGCCATAAATTGCAATGCATTTGCAGATAATAATTCAAGTAATAATACTCACAGTTACCATAAACTAGGATTAGGTCTTAGAGTACCCATTGTTCTCTGTGAAATACTCTTGTTTAACTCTGAACACAATATTGCTTGGTTAAGAAACACATCAAGTAATACAGTGAGTACTCTCATGTAAATTTGAAGGATATTTCATTAACTTAAAGTCAGATACATTTCTTGCTTCCCAGATCCTACAATTTTGGGCCTACTTCACTGAAACTGTTGTCTAAAATTCAAGTTAGAACTCACATGGCTATGCTGGAAGGATTTTATGCAAAAGACAGAAAGAGGCTATTTTAGACTTTTTTATTGCATCTGCAAGAGGTATAACAGCCAAAGAAAGAACACAACAGGAAAGTAAAGAAAAATCAAAGAGCCACAAAAATGTAAATTTTCAACATTTTCCAATCTGAGGAAACAAACATAACCCAGTAAATGTGGAGTTTTGTTTTGTTTTGCTTCTTCTAACTAGTAGACCTCAGGCTTTGTATTGACCTGACAGAGCAATCTCAGAACTTGCCTAGGCTTGTCTCAGCCTGAGTTGGTTTTAGCTTGCTTTAACACTTGTCTAGTGGTCAAGTGACTACAGCATGATGTGTTTTATCTTAAGGTTGGTGAATACCACATCTGGTAGTAGTCTGACAAATTGAGGCAGTCAGTTTGTACAAAATGATAGTAATTTCTGTCAACTGAGGCTGGGGAGGCTTGTTGGGAAACTCCCAGACTTAAAGTGGGAGCCATTGAGAAGGCAGATTGTGTTAAGAAAACATATAAAAATAAACACATTCAGGTTACAAGATGGGAGGAAGAAAGCAGGAAAATTATGACCCTCCTGGCAAAAAGAACCCTCCCAGGGGGAAAATTATCCTGAGGGAAGCCCTCATGTTGCTGACATCTTGTAAGCCACTCCTGCATTCTCCTTGACAGGGACAAATAGGTCCCTCAGGACCCAGAGGAACATTTTAAAAGTAACCATGACACAAAAGAAAAGGGTAGATAGTAGGAAGGTTTTTGCTGTGTTATAAAAGAGAGACTTTTCTCAAGGAGACAACTTGGATTGTTAAACTCTTAAAACATTCATTGGGCTAAAAGTCAATTCTTATCATATATATGGTGAGTTCTCTTTTGCTGATAAGATATTGAGCACAACACAGACAAAGCTACAAAGCCTGTGATCTTATGAGATACATGGGTAACATGACCTTGCAAAGCCAAGTTATTCCTTGCCAAGGTTAGTTTTGTAAAATTCATCCTGAATGTCTATTAAAAAAAAAACAGTTATTAAGTATCCCTCTATTGCTATTTATCTGTTAGAAAACATTCAAATTATACTATTTTTTTTTTCTATAGACAGAAGTATACATATTGCCTCAGTATTGACTGTCTCTCTTCTATGATAAGAAACAGTCTTCGTTTGGTTAGGCTGGAAACTTGCTTTTATGTGAACTGCATGTTTCAAGAAGCTAGGAAGGAAAGGTAGAACTGTAGTGTTTGTTAAGCAACAGCTTTGATTGACAAGTCTGTAATGAAATTCCCCCCTACCTTAAGGAAAGCAATATGCCAATGACTAGCCCTTACTCTGCATTAACATTTGTCCTCAGAAAGAATATAAAAACTTTCCTTAAAAACTGAAGAGTATTGGAAGAATTTGTGAGGATCTGCTTTCTTTTTTAATTGCGTTTAACTTTGCCTGACACGTGTACATTAGAAATACAAAATACTGCATTTATAAAACATGCCCATTTGATTTAAGAATATGGTTGCAAAATTATGATACAAAGACTGAAACCCTGAGATATCTAACATCAAGTTATGGGAGCTTAATTACTTACTCTTTATTAGCCCACTATGAAGATTTTTAATAACACAATGACTAAATAGAGGTGGCAAAAATTCAAGATTTCCAGTTTTGGACTAGTCAAACGATTTAAGAGTTCTTGAAACATAACCAGTTCCACATGACTGTCTACCAAGCCCCTAACCTACGTATGTTTCTTTCTTTTTAGTGAGGAATGGAATATGTTACCATTTTCCTGGAGGCATCTTTTTTGAACAGTTGGAAAATTGTACAAATACAAAAACAGGCATGTGTATCTGAGAGCTTGCTTTTTTTTACATGAGGAGAATACTTGGTAGAATTGCATAGATGAAAGCAGTTCAGTGATCCGAGAAGATAGTGCTGTTACATGCTTTGCAAGGCAGAGCACAAGATAAGACACTTGAGAAACCAGAAGTCAGAAATAAATCATCAGAATACTAAGTTGCCCAGTTGGAGGACTCTTAAGAGTCCAGATGTATTTGCATACAGACATACAAGCACTCAAGTGAGCATTATCTTAAAATCTGTTTTTGTCTTAAAATTATCTGACCTTGCTCATTCTTTCATAGAATAATAGAATGCTTTGGGTTGGAAAGGACCTTAGTATCACCTAGTTGCAATCCCACTGCTATGGGCATGGACACCTCCCACTAAACCATGTCACCTTAGGGTCTGTCCAGCCTGGCCTTGAACGCTGCCAGGGATGCACAGCTGTCTTTAGCATCATTTTACCACGGTGCTTTTCGATTAGAAACCCCATTGATCAGGAACACACACCACTGTGGAAAACCACGTAAGGCATCAGTGTGCAGACATGGCCTGGGAAGCAGTGGGTGTGCAGGGATGGCCGAGCCCGTGAAGACCAGAGGACCGAGAACCGCAGAAATCCATTCCCGCGAAAACTCGAGGGCCTAACGGGGCAGCCCTGAGGGGTATTTGATCACACAGCAACCACCCGGGTCGGGAGGCACCGCAGCCGCAATACGGTGTCTGCCTATACAGAAAAGGCCGCGGGCCAGGAGGAAGATGGAGACTGGTCTGTGCCCGAGGTAGTCCTGCGGGCAGCACCGGCTTTCCGCGCTGCACAGGAGCCGGAGAGAGGAAAGGAGACTGCCGTACAGCCTAGCACAACGACTGCGACAGCCTCGCCTCGCCTCGCCCCGCCCGCTCGCTTTACGGCAGTGTCGCTCCGCGCCGGCTCTTCGCGGCAACGGAACCGGCGGGCCGGAAGGCAGGTGCGCGGCGGGTTTAGCGGGGAGGGGTCGGGGATCGGCGGCTGGCGGGGTGGTCTGTGGGTGGGTGGGTGGATGGAGCTCGCCGTGCTTCGGCAGACGGGGCGAACGTTGCTCTGCGCCGCGGTTGGCGCGGAGCCCCTGTCTGGCTCCCTCGGTGAGGAGTGGGACCACCCTGCCTGGCGGTACCCCGGCGTCAGTGCGTGGGTCTTGCCCGCCTCCCCCGAGGGAGAAAGGGTGGGCGGGAGGAGGGGGGCTGCGCTGCCGGGGGAGTCCGGCTGTTTCGTGCCAGCGCGGCCGGTGGCCGGAGCCAGAGTTTGACACCTCTCGGCGGGGGCGGGCGGCGTGCTGTCTGGTCCGACAGCGGGGCCGAGGCCGAGGTCTGCCGTCTGCCAGGCGAGTGATACGAGTTCACTAATAAAGGCCGGATCCAGTTCTCCTCTCGTTCTGCTTCAGGTCTTGCCTCGGAGTGCTTATTGAAGCGGGGATAGCAGGACTGTTGTTAAGTTAGGAGCGAGCACAAGTGTTGAACGGGCCTGAGTACTTTCAGTTTTTACTACTTGGACTAATAAATGTAGAAAACTAGAAGAGTGCAAAACAGGCACGTGGTCGTGGGGAGTGTTTTCCCCTTTCAACTACTACTTGCTTCATTTTGGTTGGTGGTGGTGGACTGGCAGCTTTGTGCTGACAATTTCTAGTGTCCTAAGGCTTACCCTTCAGGTGCTCCAGGAGGATGTGGCATTTATTTAAAAGTGCCTTTATTTAAAAGTTTTTATGAGTCCTGAAGTTATAATTTGCTGTTTTTAATATGCTAACATTTTTGTAGGTTGCTTCCAGTTTTCAGGCTTTTTAAAGAATTTACTCTGAAATAGTACTATTGAAACGGGACTGGTAATTTTCGCTTTTGCAGAGAAGGGATCTAGCAGTCAAGCTTAGTTACCTTCTTGAGAATGGATTCGACTTGAGTCTAGTCGATGAGTAGAAAAAAATACTAGCAATTCCAGACAAGATACAGCAAGGTTTATGTCCACATGGTAGGTTGCAGAGATAAATTTTTAAGAGGAAAAAAACAAAACCAACCGTGAGGTCTTGCAAGCTGGCTTTCACCTGAAGACAGTGTTAATTATATCAGTGAGCTGCTGAGTCTAACTAAACACACACTGCTTTTCAACAGGCACCGTAATAAAATAATTTCCTGTGGATCTGACATGGTTCTGGTCATGACAGAGTAAACTTACATCATCCTGGAATTAGGTGTAGGTATTTGGAGGAACTCTCTTGCCGTTTAAATGGGAACACTGACTAACTCCCAACTAGGGCCTTTAAACATTGTATAAGTTGGTTTAAATATTAGACCTGCTCAGTTTTCTCTAAAAGCTACCTTGACCTTTGGAAGAGGTGAGATCACTAGTTTCATTGAATCAGAGAGAAGATAAGAAATTGTCAAATGGCAGAATTTTGTTCTGACAGTTCTATGTTTATGGAGCTTTCTTGGAAGCTAAACCTGAGGTAGGCTTTCCAATTTTAAAATTATGAGGAGCACACATTGCTCTTTTTGGTGCCTTTGCTTTCTTGTTCCTTCCTTTCTGCAGCTGACATGTATGTCGTTGAAATACGTCAGTGTGTTTCTCCCCCCAGTGACCTGTCTAATCTGAGTATATCTTTCCTAGTCAGTAATTTCTTCTAAATTGCTGGTCATTTTTCTTATCCTCCACTGCATCCTCCTAGAGACAGGGTACACAGCCATGTCAACAGTACTCTAATGGAGTCTTTAAATACTGACTAGTGGAGGGCCAACTTAATATATTTTAAGGCCTCCCTCTTGTCTTTAAATATTAAAGTTTCCCATCTTTCCATGTCTTCCCATATTTTCAGCATGACAAATGACATGCTGTAGTCTGTAGATGCGTTTCTGCAAAACTGAAACTACTGCGTTTATTTCTTGGCATCCTGTTTTTGCAGTTCTTACTCTTGCTTTAATGTAAAATGTTTTCTGTCCATGTTGGATGTAGTTCTTTCAGGATAATTATAATTTGTAGTTTGGCTTCTAAAATAGTTACGGTCCCTTGCATCTCAATATCATTTACAGATTTAGGAAGTGTAGTCTTAATGCTATTGTCAGGAAGAACAAAGTTGAAAAATCTTTTTATGCAGTACTAATAGAAAATTCTTCCTTTGTAAAGCACCAGTGTGTATTTCTGCAGTTCTTGTTAAACTGCAACTCTTTCTCTGAAAAAAAGTTATCTGTGGAGACTGTTCTCACGGGAGAATGGATAATTGGTACATAAACTCTGAATAATCCCGCAAGATACAGCAAGGCCATGAGAGGCCTGAGGAAGCTTAAGCAAGCAAGATAAGAAGAAGCTGGAATTCACCGAGTTATGAGAACTGTGGCCTGTTGGCAAGCTTTCGAGGTCAAGTTCTCACACCTGTGCTTAACCAATTATATGTTAGTCGCTAAGGGTCTTCAAGACGTATCCAATCATAATATGCCAAATCACTGTGTTTGTAAGCAATAGTATATAAAGAGTTAAGGCTTTGCAATAAACAGCTTTGGTCTGATCACATTGATCTCTGACTGGGTCCATATTTTTCTGCGACAGTTATCCTTTATAAATACTGACCTAAGCTCAAGTCTGGTCACCATTCTTCCTGTATGTTTCATTGCTCTTAGTTATAGAAGCTGCTGTTGGGGTGGGGAGCTGCTGGGAGAAGGAAAGGCACATGCTGTCTGTGGCTGGATAGTTACAATGTGAAGTTTATTTGGAAGCTGTTAAATGTGTGATTACTTAAGGCTAACATTAGTGTTTTGAGTACTGAACACGTATATTTTTTCCCCACTACAAAATCTGCTGGAGGTTCTTATTACTCCAAATAACAGCTTTAAGTTTTCCTGGTAAATTGTTTTCAGTAACAATTGTTGAAGTTGGTGTTGAGCACTTTCCAGCCTACACACTTTTTTTTTAAACTAAATTATGCTTTAATGTTTGGAGAAAAGAGGGGAAAAAAAACCAAGCCCAGAAATCTAATCTCTAATTTGGACAAAATTATCTAATTGAAGCAGTTTTAAAAAAAAATCTATAATGTGTAGTTGGAAGTTTGTTAGAAATACAATAACTGAAGTCTGACCTAAGAAGAGAAGGAGACAAGGGTTGAACACATAAACAGGTTTAGAGACAGACATTAGTCTCCTAAATCACAAGTTGTAATCCTCAGAACTTCTGTTGTCATCTCATCCTGTAGCTGTGTCTGCAAATAAGATGTCTAGTGTCTCTCTCTTGTAGTGCCAGTAGCAGGTGCTTAGTTGATGTACTGAAAAAAAAAAAAGAGGGAGTGGGGGGAAATACAGTGATGCCTTCTTTTTCATATTACCTTTCAGTGATTTAAATAACTGATGATCTGTCTCTAAGCTCTTGAGTTCAGTAACTACCAAAGTATCTGACTTCCATTAATTCCTCTAATTATTTTCTGAGTGTACTTGAACTTTCTGTCTTTTGGGCATCTTGTGGCAATGAATTCCCAGAGTTAGTTATGTTCTACATAGGGAAGGCATTTCACTTGCTATTGTTTTCACCCTAATGTTTAGTTTTATCATGTGTCTCCTTATTAATTTATGAGCAACAGTCAGTCATCCTGTATTCACCCATTCTTGCTTTTTAAACACCTGATCACATCACAGAAATGAGCAATTTCCTGTTTATTGCAAGCAAAATCCCTGTGAGGATCTACAGTCAGGGTATTCTTTATGCTTATCCCTCTTTGAGGAAGCTGATTGTCTCTGCACAAGGCAATGTGAGTATGTTCTTATACTGGGTTTATGAGTTAACTTGCATCCTAGTCATAGTGCTTTAGGTTTGTGGCTAAAACAGTGTTGATACTAGAACTGTATTTTTGCTGTTGCTGAGTGATGCTTACACAGCATCAAGTCTTTCAGTTTCCCACCCTGCCTGCCTAGTGAGTAACCTAGGGGTGGGCAAGAGGCTGGGTGGTGACACAACTGGGACATCAGACCCCAACTGACCAAACACATTTTCTATGCTCTATGTTTTCTTGGTCAGAAATAAAAATGAGTGTTTTGTTTGCTTAGTTGGTTTTTGGTTTGGTTTGCTCCCAAGGTGTCCATTGTTTGGAGACTGGTCACCTGTGCGGTGAGCAATTTCTTTACCTTCACTTGTGTGTGTTTGGTTGGTTTTGGTGTGGGGTAGGTTGGGTTTTTTTCCTTCCTTCCTCTGTTAAGCTTTCTGTATCTCAGCCCTTAAGTTTTCTTACTGTTGTTGCAGTTTTCTCCCCTATCCCACTGTGGTGGTGGGGGACTGGTGGCTTTATTCACTGCTTGGCTGATGGCCAAGGTCAGCCCGCCCCAACGCTTTGCACAGACACCTAAAAACATGATTGATGGAAGATGTAGCAGTGCACTCTGGTTCTATGGTAATGGCGCTCACTGAATAAACCAGTGGTGTGGAAGATGTCTATGCCATATGCTCATTGAGGTTCTTCTAGTCCCTTGGTATAGAATATTCTCTTGAAGTTATACACAACAATGTATAATTTGTTGAAAATCCATTAGGCTAGGTAGAAACCAAGAAATTTTTAATTAGGCTACAGTGGCTATGCTGGACTGCTTGGGCATTTACCATTTGTCCTTGCTGAAAGGGCAGTTGGTGTTCCCAGTTTTTTTATTCAGCTCATTAACATGTGGACTAAAGTTTGGCGGCCAGCCTCTAGCCGAGCACATATCTGTGAGATGCAAATTAAAACTAATGTTCTTTTTCTGGCTTATTAAATCTTGTTGATGCTAGAGAAGACTGTCTTTTAACAGAAAGGTGGAGAATGCCAATTTAGGAAGGGAAAAGTTGCTGGCTCTCCCCTTTCCATTGTATGCTGAGTTTAGGATCATAGTTTAGGCATATGGATTTAACACCTCCCTAGGCTTTCCCATCATTTGTCCAGTGGCATGTATTTACTCTGAACCATCTTTTACTCCTGCTTATCTAAAGGCATGTTGGAAGTTTGGCCTGAAAAATAAATGGAATCTAGTATTACAGGTCTGACTCTTAATCATAAACTGGTCATAGAGTAAGAATAGATTATAATGGAATTAAAAGTTGGTAATTGAAGCATTTATTGGGTGATTTGTAGTCGGTTTCAGGTTTCCAGTTGTAAACCAGATTTTGAAGGAGTTGAGAATAAGAAGGTGAGTTTGTACAGTAGTGACTTTTATGTGTTCAAATATTTCTTAAAACCATTAATATCTATCCAACAGATATCTGTCAACCATTCGTTTCTTTAAAACTGGTGAAGACTGCTGAGCTGGGTTGCTTAGTCACTCTGTATTTCAAAACTGGATTCTGATTTATTTGTGGAAGAAATGTGAATTCTTAGTTTGCTGCTCTAAGGGGGAACAATTTGTCTTCCCCCTGAAAGACTGGGGAAGAGTAAAGAAGATCTCCGAAAGTCCTCTCTTCCATTACTTTCAAGAAATTTATTTGTGGTGAGTTGACCCCAAACAGCAGCCAGATGCCCACCCAGCCTCTCATTCCGTCCCTTCTGCTGCGAGACAGGGAGAAAATAGGTGATGTGTAGCAGTTGCTGTAAGCATGGATGTTGCCATTGCCTTGCTTCTCCTTCCCCTGAGTTTTTATTGCTGAGCATGACCTCATATGAGCTATGTTGCCTTTGAAGCATCAATATAAATAAAATGCTTGGTTATATAATTTTCCTGTTAGTGTGGCATTTTTGTTTATGGGGAGTCCTTAAAAGGAGTTAAGTTTTTTCCAACTTAAAAGTTGATTCCATAAATCTGAACAGTTTGTGTATCTGCTGTGCTAAATACTCATGATGCTTGCTCAAAGGCTTTTAGTTATTAAATGGGAGAATCTAGACTTGTGCATATTTCTTAGCTTACAGTACAATTTTTCTAAAATGCATTTTAAGAAATTTTACATACATTCTAACAGAATGTGACTACAGCTCTAGAAATGCAGCCATTTCAAAAAATCCACAACTTGAAAAAATCCTGCTTTAACCTCCTCAGATTACTAGAGACATAATGGATCAATTTTCCTTTTCATGGTGTTGGCCAAGGATAGCAATATTATGCCTCAATTTTTGTTTTCCTCCCCATTTTCTAATAGAATAAAATGTACTCCTGATATTTACAGGCTTTGTGAAAAGATAGTTAAGGGTTTTCTCAGTGTGGAAATCCCTACAGGTGTCTTTCTGAAAGTATCTTCTCTCTTGTATTGCCAGCACTGTAGGTAGTCAGCCTAGGAGGGGTGGGCAGCAGCTGTTAGTTTTGATTCCAGTTCGCACACATTGTAATATTCCAGTAACGCAGCACTACATTTTTTAAAAAGTCTAAACTCTAATAATAAACTGTCAGTAAGGCAGCTGTCATCTGCTGAGCATGAAATAGGTGATGTGCTGTTTGAAGTGCTTGTGTGGCTTGTGATCTCTGAAGATGAGGCAAGTGACTCTGTCTCTAGTAAATATTACTTTATGGGACTATGTCTGTCTTCAGTAGTTGAGCACTGTTTAAAAGTATTTTTAATTAACAATCGGCTAGTGGAATAGTCTCCCCAGGGAAGTAGTGAATTCCCCGACATTGGACACTTCTAGGATTCAGCAGGACAGGGTGCTGGACCATCTTTTCTAGACTGTCCTTTTGCCATGAGAGGTTGGACCAGATGATTCTTGAGGTCCCTTCCAGCCTGGTGTTCTGTGAAGATTACTTGTTATCACAGGTTCTGTAACGTTTAAAGGTTTGACTTGATCTGCGCAGAATGTTGTCTTTGAAGCAGCCTATGCACAGCAGAGAAATACATATTTTTCCTGTTCTTGCCTTCCCTTAAGGCTCAGAAGAAAGGTCAAAGTGTTTATTAGTGATTTTCTCCTACAGTAAGCCTGTTACGCTTGCTGATTATTACTTGTATAACTTTTAATACTCAGGTAGTCACAGAGTTGTACCTGTGTGCAGTGACCTCAAATTGTTTATTCCTATTTTTTTTTTTTTTTGTGAAACCTTATCTACTCTTGTAAGGAATTCTTTTACTTCCTGAAGCTGAGTTGTAAAGAACCTGGCAGTGTCGTCTTTGGGGCCAGTAGTTAGTGTTGGAGGCTTTATCCTTGTGCGTTCAGCACAGCAGTGTGTTATGAAGACTTTCTTACTACCATGTGATCAGGTGCTTTAGCATGGTCATATCACAGCAGTTATGCAATTATGTATGTATTTTTACAGCAGTTATAGTTCTGAAGTACATCCCGCATCCTTTCAGCCATCTCTGATGTGATGTGACATGCGTTACTTAACTGTTGTTAGCTCAGAGGTTTTTTCTTTCTCTCACTGTTTCTCATCTTCTCTTTACTTCCTTTGGCTGTGTACCTCTGTATTGAACTTCCATACACCTCCTGCTTTTCCTTCAGTGACAAAGTTTGCTGGAGTAGAGTAAGTTGAACCCTCTGAGGTTATTTTCAACCTCTCTTGATGGCAAGGTGTGAAAGAGAGAGGCGTAGAAGCCCCCTATTAAGCTAAAGCAAAAACATACACACAGCCATGTATCTTGGATTTGCTGTTCATGCCTAGGGTTTAAATGAGCACACATGTTGAAGGTTCATGTATAGTGAATCTGCACATGTAAGGCAACTCTTTAAGTCTCTGTTACTTGGAATGCAGCTTGTCTCTTCCTGCAGTGAATAAAATGGTGATGGGGTATAAAAATGCAGACATTTCTCAGGCTAACAAATAAACTATGTCTTACCTTCTTGGAAAAGAAAGATGAGTTATTCTGAAAAAAAGGATTGCTTTTTCTTCCTTTTTTTTTTTTCTTGTCTAGAACAACAGTTATCCTTAGTAATGATATAAAAGCACATCTAAAATGATTGCATTATTGGGCCAAGCCACATGTTTGACATCACACCAAAACCGTATTGGGCATAATCACAGGAAACGCCTCTCTAGCTGATGCTAGCAGGAAGTGTTAGGCAGCTGGTGTTTCATCCCATGTGGATGGCTAAGATTGTGAGAGGGAGAATCTGGAAAAATACTCTATTGAATTCCATTTTTTTTTTTTTTTGCAGTTCCATTATTTGTTTTTTAGGATGGGGTTTTTTTTTTGGTTTAGTGACTGAAATAATTAAGATCCTGAAACTGTCTCATATGAAGGATGGCACACACAGCAACTGTTATGCCTCCTCATTACGCTGAAGCATTTGTTTGAAGTCTGGTATTCACTGAGATGAATACCGTGCATGAAGCAGTCACTGTTTCATCCTGAGTACATATTCCTTAATCTTGACATCCTCCTTTCAAAGACAGGCAGTCACTGTTTCTTCCTGAGTACATATTCCTT
Source organism: Pezoporus occidentalis (assembly GCF_034315485.1). NCBI lineage: Eukaryota > Metazoa > Chordata > Aves > Psittaciformes > Psittacidae > Pezoporus > Pezoporus occidentalis. The sequence continues at coordinate 15,614,808 of NW_026913103.1, read as the reverse complement.
AGTCTTGACATCTCCCTTTCAAAGAGTGACCCTGCCTTGACTGGAGATCAGCAAGATTTGACCCAGACAACTTGGGAGAATTCCAGTGTGATGTCTGAGCCTTTTGCTGAAAATTAGATGTCTGCAAGTGTACAATTGTTACTACACCGTATAGCACGGCTCATAAAGGTGCAAAGTATGAAGTTGGAAAATATTAATATTGTAGGATCTTCCTTTGGCATGCTGCTTATGATTAACTTCCCAAACGTTATTAAACTGCCATCATCCCTCTGGCTGTCAACTTAGATGCTAGGTGCTGTATTTGTACTGTTTGCAACAAGCATGTTTGGATAGGAAGTTTAAGTGAATCTAATACAAGTGTCCATGTTGTTGTAAAATAGCTTTTTATCTAATATTTTTATTTGTTTCTTTAAAATTGCAATGGGCGATACACATCAAATAAAATGTGGGGTGGTTTTTTTTTTTAGATATTGAGATGTATTTGTAAATGAATGAAATATGAAGTTTACCTTTGTGTGAATGGAATTGCTGAGCTTAATTTAGCAATTCCAAAATGTGTTCTTGTCAGTAAAATTTAGTGTGGGGGGGTGTAAATAAGTAAAATATTGTCTGTGCGGATATATTTAAAACATCTTCATGTGTCCTCATGTTCTTGCTGCTTTTACATTTGATTTAGATAATCCTGTGCTAATGTTTAATTTAATATATTTAAAGCACAAGAAGGTACTGCATGGTCTCTTTGTTTTTTGTATTGCTTTATGGTTGGGATATCTTTCACCTTTTTAGCTTCCTTTTAATTTAAAATGCTTCTATTTCCACAAGTGAAAGTGAAAAATAGTAACCTGCTATTAATTGCTAGTGTATAAATCATAGAACAGTTAGGGTTGGAAAGGACCTTAGGATCATCTACTTCCAACCCCCTTGCCATGGACAGGGACACTTCACACTAGACCATGTCCCTGCCAGGCAGCCAGCTTGTTTTGTTAGTGATCATAGGAATTAAGTAAATTTAAAAAGGGCATTTCTTTGACAATAAGAGCTGTAACATTTCAGTGGAGAAAAGAAAGAGATCTATTAGTTGCTTACATAAAAAAATATAGGAAGGCCAGGAGTGGGAGGAAAACATAATTAATTTATGAAAATATGAAGTGGAAAACTATAGTAATGTCCATTACCTTTGTGATGTTGCTAGAATTTTTTTTAAATGTTTTAATTTAATGACTGAAAACTTGCTGATGTTACGTTCCATGTTTGCTTTTGACCAATAAAGTTTGAATGGTTTCACACATGAATTCTGAGTATAATCTGCTTTTATGTTTTACTTTCTCTCTTAAAAAGTTTCACAATTAAAAATGCACTTGCTTTTAAAAGTAAAATGGGCTTTAAAATTATTGCCTCTCATCTTCCTAAAGCCTTAGAAAGGTGGATACTGCTCTTTCTACTTTACAAACAGAAGCTTGGTGGAAAGATAAAGGTTTTTTTAAGAAGCAGGAAATCTGAGATAGTTCTAGGAATCGTCAGTCTTCCTTTTCCTAGGAAAGTGGGCCCAAATTATCCTTACTTGACTGCAGGGGAGAAGGGGAAAGGGGGATATTTTTACCATGTAAAGTTGCAGTAAACTTAAATCTGAATTCCCGTTCAATGTGTTCCTCTACAAACATGAAATAAGAGGGTACCTATTCTCAGACTTTTTTCTCAAGGGGGAATGGACATAGGAGTGGCAAATTTCATCTTGCATCTCTATAATGTGGGCCCTGGTAAGTATGGTTTTGTCACTGCAGCCTTTTAGGTCCTTCTTCCAAAACCAGCAGGTCTTAGCAGGATCAAGAATCATTTGGTATTACAGATGTTTCAGATCAAGCTGCTGGCAAATAGATATATTTCTGTAAAATCAGAAGGAATTAGTTACCCTTATGGTGGCTGCAGGAAGACAACAGTAGCTGATCCACTCTAAAGGCAGCATGATGCAGGCAAGTACCTTCATCAGCAGGGTTTACTCATAGGCCTACTGCATTTTTAACACTGTGTTTAGAGCTGGCTGTAACGGGTGGAGAAATAAGTGTGCATTCATAGGCTTGTTTTTCACATTAACAGTAGCACCTGTCCCCCACTCTCTAACTTATCACTATGTTTTCTGGTGTTGCCTTGATGATGGTGGGTGCCATGAACCAGAAGTGAAGGGCATGTGTGGGGTTTGCCTATAAATGAAAAGCCATGGGCAGCTGCTCTGCCAAACCAGCCCCCCACCATGGACTGCAAGTTCTGCAAGCACATTGGCAAGCATGCGGCAGCATTTATTAATATGAGCTCAACTATAGAACTTCGGAGCTGCATTTGACTCTTTGGCCAAGGCTGTGATCAGGAAGGTGTGCTCTTACTTGTCTTCTGGGGTTCCAGGTTTCTTACTTCAGATAGTATTAATGATGAATAAAAGCAGAAGAAATACTCCTTTAAAATTCAATTTCCTAACAAATGAGCCTGCTGGAGATGCTTTAAAATCTCCCAAAAGTGTGTGAAAAGTGAACTTATTTAAAATGGGTTCAGACTTTACTGTGCATGTTATTTCAGAAAGGACAGTTAGATAATATTAAAATTATTTTGTTATATGTTATTTTAAAGGACCATAATTCTATAGAAAAATGTATTTGAGTGTAGAAATAAGTAGGCAAAATGAAGTGCTGTCATCAGTAGGACACTGATTTACCTTTTTTGTTGGGTTCAAACAAAAAAGGTTGGGCTGGATTCCCTCAACTTTTAGATACGTTATTGCCCTTCCATAATGGCAGCTACACCGGCTTTTTTCACTAGGAGCTGTGCTGCTATGAATTATGTGTCATAAATACACTGGACATCTCAAAAGCTGCAGTGTTGCTTGCCTTGTTCTGCTTCTAGGCTTGAATTTAAACATGTCCTCTCTGTCTCCTTCACAGTTAAAGATCTTATATTTCCATATTTTGTAGCTTCATCATTATAACATTTGTCTCCAAAATATCAGCTGTTGTGATAGCTTTTCTCAAAAAGCATCTTAATGCAAGGTGGGAAAACAAGCAGACCTGACAAATCAGTGACATTTCTATGTCTGTGTCTGGAACGCTGCATCTGGATTTGCTTTTGTGCAGTATTGCAAGGTTGAGAGCTAAAATACAAATGAAGGCACTAAATGAAGAAAAATGTTAAGGATAATTGGATTAAAGCAGGGATTTCTGTACAGTATATGACTGTGTGTGGCAAGGGGGAAGTAATTAAGTCTATTTTAAGTTATTTAAATTCTGGATGGCCAATGGTCTTCAGGCATGCGAAGAATGATGCAGATCATTAGGTTTGCATAATGGTGTCATTAATTGTTTCAAAAATAATCTAAATCTGTATTTATCTGCTACCATCAGAAGCTGTAGATGTGCATTAGAGTTCATTAATTCAGCTGTGGGCACCTTTTGAAATTAAATAACTTTGAGAATAGTTTCAGTAAAAGGCTTGGAACGAGTACAAGTTCAGATGGAGAACAGCTGTGGTTTACTGTATAGATATGAGCCTGTTCACAGAGGAAATAAGGCCATGCAGAAGCAGACTGTAGTCCTGGAGAGAGCCCTGCAGTGTGTGTGTGTGTGTGTGCTCCCAGTTGTGAGATGAAACATCCTGAGGCATAATGTTTTCCAGTTTTCTGGTAGCCCTCTTATTCCCTTTATCTCTTATAATAGTGCTGTGTGAATTACAGTCTTTTTATTTTTTTTTTTTTTTTTGTGTTGTAATTTTCATTGCCTGTTTCGCTGGTTAGATTTGGCTAAGCAGTTGTCGAGAAGGATGCTTCTGCATCAGTGCCGGAGGCTGTTAACGACCTGAAAGCTCTCAGCGTGGGCTGACAGAGGAAGTCTTCCCGTAGGTTGTAATCACTTAGTGCTATGGGGGGCTAAAGTTCAGTTACATAGATTTCACTATAATACTCTTGTGTTAGTGGTACTAAAGGAGTAATTGCCACTTCGCCTCATTGCTGGTGACTTTTCTTTAGGGAAGAGAGAGAAGAAGAACCTGCTGAGTGACCTCTGCATGTTACCATGTATTGCCTGTGCTCTGTGCTTTCACCTCCCTCCTATCAAATCTTGATTATCAGCATTTTGAGAGAGATTTTTTTCAACTTCTTTAATTGCAGTGCCAGCTAAGTTCTGCTTTCTTAAAATGTTCTTTCAAGTTTGTGATGCGAGTTTGTATTTGTAGCATTAACAAAGCCATGTTATTTGTTTTGTTCTCATCTAGGTGCTCGAACTGGGTTTTGATTTCTCATCCTATGGATCACTGAATGAATAACAGATGGCCTTGCCTCGTCTTACAGGCGCTTTACGCTCCTTTTCAAATGTCACTAAACATGAGGATTACAGTGAAGAATTAGCTGACTTAAGGGTAAAGATTTTTTTATTTTCCAAAGTGTAATTGTAAAGCATTAGTGTGTAAATAAAAACTTTTTGCTTTCTTCATTTGCACTGCTATTTTGTAAGAGCAGGCAAGCAAAACTGGCAATGTGTGCATAGTTTCCTGTGCATTCCTTCATAGTGTCCTCGCTCAAAGTCAAATTGGCTGTAACTTTGTGATTTATGCTAGGTCCTTACAATCATGATGTGCTTTATGGATAGAGTTGCTTGGCTGTGTTCACTGGCTGGGCTGGTATTTTTGTAGTTCTGAGCTTATGCAGAGCTGAGGAGCCAAATGCTTGCCATTCAATATGAAGTTCACCTTGGACTCTTGTTGGGGAATGCTTAGAATAAATTTAGTGATACTGAATTAAGGTACTTCTTCCTCTCACATTCCCCATCTCCCCTCCCCCCCCCCCCAAAAAAAAAAAAAAAAGGCAATATAGCAATAGATGTATTGTGGTAACCTGAAATGTAAAATGGATTTGGAATCTTGGGAGCTATAAATCTCTTGAAGTTGCAAATATTTGGCTTTACAGAGAATTCTTCCTTGGAAAGAATAGGGTAGTGAGAAGGATGTGTATGTCTTCCTTGTTCCTTACACTTAGGAAAGAGTGTAAAGAACAGGTAACAAGGAAACTGCTTGTAATTGTTACTACATTCTGACTAAATGCAGTTGGAGAGAGATGTTTCTATCTGGTGTTTAAAGGAACCCCTATATAGTAATTTGAAATAAATGGAAGTATCTTTCATTTTCAGACTAAAAGATCAAAGCTGCACGCACAGTTGCTGAAGTCTGATCTTACTTGGAAGAAGATAATAAAGTTTGTTGATGACAATTTGGGCAAAAAAGAGCACCAAACTGTAAATGGTGATTTAAAAGCTATATTACAAGCTGCACAACAAATAGGTACGTTTTCATTCTCTTGTATAACAGTATACTGTTGGGTTTGTTTTTTTGCAGGTTTGTGTGGGGGTGGTTCAAGCTGCTTTCAAGTTGCATACTTTGCAGACTGGTACAATTCTAGTTCTGCCTTTATGCCAGGCTTGCCCTGAAATTCCTTTCAAACTCCAGTTAATCTGATACTTATATGCACAATTTTGTCTTCTGATTTATTTTAAAGTATGACTGTGTTGTTACATGGATATTCTTGCTTTTTGATAGCATTGTTTTCTGGTGTGCGGTATGGTTTGTGATCAACCTTTAGTAAGCAAAAGCAACAGTGGCAGTACTCTTGAGAAAAGAACAGTTGGTGTTACCTGCTTTAATTCCGCATGATTGTTATAATGAAAAATTGGACTGCTACATAGGCAGATAAAAATGTAAGATATACTTTCTGCTAGAAATGTTAGCTGCTGAGGAGAGAAATAAATAATAAATTTCACTCATCTGGAATTAAGCTTTTAAAACTGAAATACATTATGGTAAAGAAAGTGTGAAAACTTAGTTTTGATTGGAAACTTGGTTTTTGATCATCAGACTGAAACTAATTCAGCTTGCCCTGTTAGCAGAATTTAACATTTATAAGCAAAATAAGTATTTGCCATTCTTAGCTGCAAATGCTATCTTTGAAAATAATTTGGCAGATTTGTTTTCTGTATTAATGACAGACACAAGTATCAGCTGTGTATTTTTTATTTTTTCTTTTAATTTTCACTTTTTGCCGAAGATGGCTGCAAAAAGGTTCTGTTTTCTTTTTTCATTCTGCACTTCACCTCCCCTTCTCTCTGCATCCTTCCCTTCCCTTTCTCTACCCCCAGGCTTGCTTTAATAGCACACCCAGTATGGTGCTTGGGTAGAGCAAATTATAAGACTTTAATAGTGGTAAATTTTTGTTTCACGGAGTGGAGAGGACAAAAGAAATGAAAGCAAATGTGCAATTATTTAGTTAGAACAAGTTAGAAAGAAGCTATCAGCTTTGAGATGTCCAGATAAAGATGTGGAATGTTACAGAGACACAAACCAGTACAGTTTACAGTGACCAAGGCCCAGACTGAACTGACAGTAATGGTCCAGCCATCATCAACAGAAACATATAGTAGGGAAAGGGAATTAGCTTGTATGCCTTTTTACTTGAATTTCAAGGAAATTAAATATCAGCCTAGGCATCAGATGCTGTAGTACTGATTTATTTTACAGGGGAAATGTCACTTACAGAAATGGTCTGATTGGCTTAAAATAAAAAAGGAAGGAGTAGCTTGAAGTAGTGCATCTCCTGCCAAGTTGGGTGGCTTATTATATTTGGGGGGGGGGGGGGGGTGTAAGTATTTTCTCAAGAGCTGATTCCATGAACTGGAGTCAACGACAATAGGTTTATTATGTGCTAATTCTGATTTAAGAGCCTTTTCTCAAATCCTTCAGTAGAATTGCTCTTTTAGTAGCGTGTACTTGTGTTTTGACATAAGTGACTTTAAATAATGATGCATGTTTGTATGTCAGGAATATAAGCATGAGGTTCATACAGCCAAACTTAGGTCTACGCATTTTTAGATGTTGGGCTTTTTTTTCTCTCTGTGATTCCTATATAGCTAATACTGAGAAGGAGGCTGAACTATCTTCTTCCTTTGAGATATATTTACATATATATTGTATATGTGTGTATCTTTATGTCACTTATCTTCCATATGTAGGTATCTAATTATCCTGTAAAAAAAATACCACCTCCCATCCTCTCCAGGAAAATTTCAGCTTTTCAAAGTGCACCATAGGGAAATTCAAGAGAAATACTGAATTTTTAGTCAACTCCATTTATATGTTTCTAATTACTCAGTCTTGTTCCATCTGCTTATGCTGGATTTCTTTTGCTCTAACCTAATGTAAATTGAATAAAGTCACAAGTAATAGTTTCAGAGTAATTAAGAATCTTCCCACTGATTTCAGGATGTTTTTTAACATGGAGAAAATAGGGGACATAATAGAGCAAATACACAGACCCATAACTGAATAGCAGAGGTATACAGAGGCAGGCAAAAGACTGACTTTTTGATTACTGAACAGAGAATAGCCACATTTAGTATGGCAGAAGTGTCATTTAGGAGGCTTAAAAAAAGAATAGTATTGTTCCTTTTAAAATAAATAGTATTTTAAATAGTTCTTTTGAATTAGTTATACCAGGGGTTACTCAATGAGTGTTATCACTTAAATCTCATTGTTTTCTGCTGAAGTTCTGCCAGTTGATGTAACTAAAGAATTGACCACATAAAGACGTCTTGGCTATAGCGACTTGTAAATTTCCACAGTAAACTTTTAAGATGTTTTTAAAATTATGCAATCTTGTAAGAAATGCTAATTCTACTAAAATTGTTGGAGTGACAGAAAAACCCAAACAGTATTCTGGCTGGTTTTGTGTAGTTTATGTTTGATGACTTTTCAAATTTTGTTTAGTAGTGACATTTTGGTTTATCAAATGGTGGGTTTTCTTGAGCCCCTTTGGGTATATTTGTGTAAGAGGTGAATTCACAGTTTTTTTTTTTTGTTTTGTTTTTTTTTTATCATAATATGATACTTTGTAGATATAAATCTAAATGAATGCAATTATTCGCTTTAATTTCTTTGAGCAATTTTTGTAACTAATACACAATCTGTGGTAATTATACTGTAGTAATTCCTAGCTGAGTTCTGCATGTTTAGTCTGTTATGAATATTCAAACTAGGCAATGAATAAACAGTTGGGCAAAGTGAAAATTTTTTACCTTTAATAAGCAAATAAATATATTGTTGTGAGTTTTAAGACCTCAGGCAAGTTTTTGCTTTAACTCAGAAAAATAAGAAAGCATTGGTAATCCTTAACATGAATTTCTAGTAAGTGGAAGGATAATGAAGACAGATGCTTTGTTATTATATATCTTTTATAATTCAGTACCTTGCAACAATTGTTACTTGTATGGTCTTCCTTTCATATCTCTGTTGATGAGACTTGCAGCAAGAAATTTGATACACTTATTTTATGGTCAATAAAAAGAATTAATTTGAATTGTATAAAGTTACATTTGGTTTTGGTTTTGTTAACAGTTGGAGCTGAAAATGGACAAGAAGCGATTGAAAGTGGAGCTGTTTTTCTATTTAAGACATTTCACAAGAAAGAATGTGTTGGCCACGATGAGACAAAGGCAATCAAGCAGATGTTTGGGCCATTTCCATCGTCATCTGCTACTGCAGCTTGTAATGCCACATGTCGGATTGCTTCTCACTTCACTGAAGAACAGCTTACAGCCCTCATACAGATGGCTGAAGAGCAAAGTGATGAAAACAGAGTGGTCTTTGGTAAAAATATAGTGTTTTCATTTGACATGCATGATTTGGATCACTCTGAGGAGCTGCCTGTGAATGGCGAGGCCGACGCACAGAATACTATAAGCTTAGATTATAACAAATTTGTGAATAACCAGCTGAATCACTTGCAGAATTACTGTGGTGAGAAATCTGATCTCAAGTCTTTGGAAAAAGTAGATGATTCTTTCTTATGGAGTGAAGTCGGAAAGTATCTGAATGAATCTCAAGGGGGTACCCATGGAGGGCCAACAACAGAAGACCTCTGCTGTACTTTGTATGAGATGCTTGCTTCTACCAAAAGTGGCGATGAACTTCAAAATGAGGTACAGTAGCATATTAACCATACTGTGTGTATTTGATTGTTGCAGAAATATACAATTATTTCATGTTGTATTATGCCAGTGTACATTATCCATGTGTCATCTGTGCTTTTTTCTTTTCTTTTCTACATGGCAGCATCTTAATTTGCCAGACAGAAGATTTGTGCAGCAAGAATTTTAAGTGAATAGTCTTCTTTTTCTCTGTAACAGACAGGCTATTACTATTTGCTCAGCTTCTCCATTCTTCCTTTTTAAGCAGTAACCGATTTAAGCTACCATATAAAAGTGTGAGAACTTGCAAAGCCAAACAGAAGTTAACTTTCTTAGGTAGGTTCCATCTCCAGTCTCAGAGCTTTCTCGTTGCTGAAATGAAAGCTGAGGGATTGTGCAGGTGATACTACTTTAAAACTTTGTTGTATCAGTTCTGTTTCTTTTGATAAGGAAAGGGGGTGGGTTTATTACAAGAAGGGCAGAGAAAGCTTGAGGGAGAGAGAAGAGTTGAAGGATAAGCACAGTGGCAGAAAGGAGAAGCATGATTGGCGGCTGGTGAAGAGGCTTTCAAAGCATGTGCAGGAGGGATAATGGGGTTAATGTAGGCAAGAGAAGATTGGTTTTGAGTGGGGTTGGGAAGGAATTCCTGCAGTTTCCTAATTGCTTCCTGTGTGCTTTTATGTTAATGTTTTTTTTCCTAACTTGCCCTGCTTTCTTTCCCTGAAAACATCCAGAACTCAGATTTTCAAATTGACTTTTCAGAATAAATTTAGAAAATTTGCTATAAATATACAACTTATGGTAGGAATAGACAATCCTGTGAAAAAACGTGTAATGAAAATTTACTAGAATTTTTTATGTCGTAGTTGCAGGTTTTGCTCTTCTTAATAAAAATAGTAAGTGATAGAGAAGAAGACCTGAATATTTCATTTTAGGTTTAGATAACTAAGTATTGTTATCTGTTGCTACTGCCATGCTCTTGTTTCATTTGGTAGTCATTAGACTGCATTTTGGCTGTTCTTTTGAGCTATTATCTGCCATGATTTTTCAAATATGATGGACAGTGGCTTAGCAACTTTATTTACCAGGTCCTTCAGGACCCATGGATGGATTTCATCAGGTCCCATGAACGGATTTCATCAGGTCCCATGGACTTGTGCACATTCAGGTTCTTAAGATGGTCTCAAGCCAGATGCTTTCCTACAGTGGGCCTAAGGTCTTCATTCTCACAGTCCCTGCATCTGCCTTCCAAGACTTCGGTGGTGTGGTCAGAGCATTTGCCAGTGAAGACTGAGGCAAAGAAGTCATTAAGAACCTCAGCCTTCTCCAAATCCAGGGTAGCCAGTTCTCCTGATAGCTTCTGGAGAGGGCTCACATTGTCCCTAGTCTTTTATTTGCAATGTACCTATAGAATCCCTTCCTGTTATCTTTCACATCTGTAGCCAAGTTTAATTCTAAGTGGGCCTTAGCTTTCCTAATCTGGTCCCTAGCTTCCCACACACCATCCCTGTATTCTTCGCAGGCCGCCTGTCCTTGCTTCCACCTTTTATAAGCCCCTTTTTTCTCTCTAAGTTTCCTCAGCAGCTCCTTATCCATCCAAGGAGGTCTCCTGACCCTCCTGCTGCGCTTCCTTCTAGTTGGGACGCAATACTCCTGAGCTTGTGGCAGGTGATCCTTGAATATCAACCAACAGTCTTGGGCCCCCATGCCCTCTAGGGCTATATCCCATGGAACCTTAATAAGCAGGCTCCTGAAGGGGCCAAAGTCTGCTCTAGGTACACAATATAGGTACACAATATAAAGGGATGCTGATCTAATTTCTACTGCATTAAAATGTATGTTAAAAAACAACACTTGCATGTATGTTTGCAGTTTCACATTTTGGGGTGGTTGTATGAAAATAGAAGACTGAAGAGGTCTTGGAGAAGGAGATTAGATAAGAGTATACATTTTTTAAAAAGTACCCTAATTTCCCATAGGGACCTGAAGTTTATTAATTGTACAGATATCAAGATTTTTTTTTTTTTCCTAGAGCAGCAAAAGACTTTTGAGATATAGTTACAACGTATGCAGGAATAATTACACACTTCTGCCTAATGCTTATAATGCCTAATGAATGCCTAAATTTAATTTGTAAAATGTTAAAGAAATGCTTGAAGCTTTTCACTTGAAACAAGAAGAAAAATCTTTAGTTTTATTTTGCAACTTTATGTTCATAATGGGTTGCTCTATCAATTGGCAGGAAATTTAAGCAATCAGTTTTTATTTAGATCACCAATAAAGACTGCTTTTCCTTTGTTTTTTTGGAATACGGACTTTCTGGCAAAATTTCTATTTTCATGGCTCTGCAGGAGTTTTAATTTGATAATATGAAAAAATTGTTTACTCTGCCAGTTATCTGAAGATTATTAAGCAAGAGTAAATACTTTTCTTTGCTTTTAACTAGGAAAAAAAAGGATTCCTTCCCTTGAGTGTCTGAAACCTTATTTTGGATTTTTTAGGAAATCTGAGTAATAAAAATATAAATTTTCTCCCTGTTCTCCTTATTTTGGCTCCCACGTTGCCTTTTCTTGGAACAGTCTTATTAATTCATTGTTCATTATACAATGTGGAGGCCAAGGACAGGGTAAGACTATTTGAACCTGATCACCCTTTGTTAAAAGCTGGCTGGCATTTGTATTGTGCTGTCTGTAGGAGTAGTCATGACTTGAAAATGTCTTCTGGGCTTTGGATTTTACCATCACTTAGGGATTATTATTATTTTTTTTATTCCAGCAGTTTTGCTAGTGGCATCATTAAGAACAGATGGTGCTTTTAAACCTGAAGATAACCCAATTCTAAAACTAGGTCATAGGTTTGCAGTACGAGATGGTATAACAAGCATGCGATTGATCATGCATACTGAAAATCTTACATTAACTGGGATGATGCATATAAGATTCTATGCTTTATGAAATTCTATTTTGCTTTAGAACCCAAGAAAAAACCCTTATTGATACTAAAGGATAATCCTCTGTAAATAAAAATCCAGATCTGTAAAATACATTTTCATATTTTAAAACAGTGGCCACTTCTATTTAGGAAAATACCACTGCCTGTTTAAACAAGAACAGAATACACTGGTGGTGAGGATGTTGGCGAGTGGACTTCTCTAAGATAATTTAATTTGATTCACAACAAAAGTATATTAAGGTTCCAGATCACATTAAGAATTTAAGGGTTTTTAGGTGATTTGAGAGGTGACACCATCCAGGGGGGAGTTGTAGTGTATGTATAGGTACACATATGTATGCTATTCAGATTTTTACCTACTTAATGAACTGTATAATGAATGAAAATGAGTTTCTTTCTCCAGCACTGTATAGGTTATGTTTAAAGTGGTTGGTGAGGTAGAAGAAATACTTTGTTTTCACTATTTAAGAATATTCCACTCTTCCTTTGGGAGAATTTGTTTATCTGGAACATCACTGGTGACTCTTAATTAGAGGAATATTGATTCTCATGCTTGGAGTGATGTGGGAATTATAATTTAATTGAAGAGTATTTAGGACATGTGCTTTTCATTGGGAGCATAACATCTACTAAAGCTAAATGACAGCTACTGGAACATGCTTTTCACTGTATGTTAGATTTTGTGATACATACGAAATGGTAATGTTGCGGTAACAAAACCATTATATAAAAACAGGAAGAAAAAGCTGATGACAAACTATAGAGTTTTGCCCAATAACCATCATGGGGTTTTTATTATTATTTTCATTAAAACTTAGCATGTAGTGCCTTCCTCAGTCCGAGTACTCAGTTTTTAAGTAAGTGACGCTTTCAGGTGAAGACTAGAGGCATCTTGAGAGCATTTTAGCAACTTTGCCATCTAACCCCTCCCAGAAGAAGTAGGAAAAAGTTTGAGAAATTTAGTTCCTCTTTGGTTACACCATGCTGTTCTCAGAGGGTGTGAGTCTTTCTTCTGTGAACATAGTTTATCTGCAAAATTTTTTTGAATTTTATTTTGGAGATACCTATCTCTATTTTTACACTGATGCAGAGGTTCATTAATCCTTTATCATAACAAAACAGGCAGAAATTTTCTGTAGAGATAAAATAACTAAAAGAAAAAAAGGAAATGCAGTCAGAATTGTGTTAAGATCTTGTTTATCCTGCATATACAAAAATTCTGAAAAATTGTGCAATTTATAAATCTCAGACTAAGGAAAGAACTTTACCCAAATAAAATTAAGAAACATTAACGTAATTCAGGGTATTAGATTAAATAGTGCTTCCCAGACAAAATCACAGTAAATGCTGAGCAGGCTATGATGTGAAACAGCAGCAGCGTTTAAAAACAAATTAACATTGTAAGTAGTAACTTGCATATTATGTGAGTAGTACATGTTTACTTATCCTATAGGCCAATAAATGTATATAAAGATAATGCACAAGAAGTTTACTGCTTGGGCTTCTTTCATGTGCTTTATAGTTGTTATATCTCTAGCTCTCTGCATTAAAACGTAATATGCATAAGTACTTGAACTATAGCATCCAGGGTTTCCATCAGTTAAATACATTCCAGCTGTATTGCAGGCTGTCATGGTGGGAAACAAACACTCCTTTTTGCTTCATTTCTAAGAATAATTAATTATTCATCATTCCTACCAAAAAAGTAAAATACGTCTTCTTCTTTGTTATCATAAGCACCTGAGAACATTCAGGTAATGAAAACTACAGTTGGAGACCAAAAGGTAGTAATGCGGAGTTTGAAGGTGCTGAATCCTTCCTTCAAGGGTCAGAAACATTCCTTTCAAACCAAAGCAGAGCTGAAATCAGAAAAGTACACATTGTGGAATATAGGCTTTATATGATGGGAAAAAAAAAACAAACCCAAAAGAGGCCAGCAGTTGGGCAGCGCATCTTCCTGTATGTATTCTTTAGTAGATGCATACAATAATATACTCACCATTAGAGCCAGAAGGTTACAGCTTTATGAAATTCAGTTTTCTTCATAGTTATTTCAGAATTAAAATTAATAAATTTATTTTGTTGTTTCGTTAAGTAGGATTTTAAGTATGGTGTTGATGTGTCTCTGAATGCTTGATGTGTCAACAGGCTTTTAGACAGGCTTTCCCCCTGCCTCTCCCCCTTCCCAGGCTTTGCTCTGTGGAGCTCTGTTATCTCTCAGGCTTCTGCCTGTAACTTTTCTTCAGCTGCCTTTGTCACTGGTGGCAATATAATGTTGGGGTTTTTTTGGTGGTGGTGGTTTGGATTTGTGTTTGTTTTTTTGTTGTTTTTTTTTTCCCTGCTAGAGTTCATCTGCATTGTTTCTATTGTGTATCCTAATCCCACCACAAATGTCTGCCGATATGCTTTGTTGGTTGAACCTGCAAATGCTCTTGGAATCAGGAGCAAGGGGAATTTAACTAGTTTGTCAATTCAACAAACTGTCAGGAAGCTCCTGTATGTTTGCCACCAGCCTTGCTGCAAAAGAGTAACAGAAGAGTAAAAGAAAGTAAAATCTATTTAAACTTCCCCAGAATCTAGAAGGGACCTTTTTCTGTCTGTGATGCAATATCTTAAACTAAAGAAGACTCATTAACAAAAGAATGTGAGAAAGTTTGTCCCAGCTTCTCCCTGAAAACTGTTCCAGAGTCTTGTTGCAGGTTAAAATGAACCTGTCGTGGTTTAAACCCAGTCAGGTAGCTTGTTCACTCACTCCCAGTGAGTGGTGCCGAGCTGACAACAATCAAGGTCCGTGTCCGTCTCCCCCCCCTGCCTCCCCGCACCGGGGCTCTCCCCTTCCCCGCTCCCGGAGGAACGGGGAGGAGGATCGAGAGAGTGCAACTCCTACGGGTTGAGACAAAAACAGTCCAGCAACAAATCACCACCGCTACTATCAGCTACAACAATGATAAGGGAAAATAACAAGGGAAGAGAATACGATACCACCGGCCAAGAGAAACGAGCTCCACCCGGAAACCCCTGTCCTTCCGGGTCACTCCCAGTTACCCCTCACCCCGGGCATGACGTGCTGTGGTATGGAATACCTCCCCGGCTAGCCCGGGTCAGGCGCCCCGTCTCTGCTTCCTCACAGCCTCCCCTCCTCCCTGGCAGAGCATGAGCCTCACAGAGTCCTTGGTCAGGGTAAACATCACTTAGCAACAACCGAGAACATCGGCTTCACCAACACTGTTCTCAAACTGGAAGTCAAAACACAGCACTGTACCAGCTAACACAAAGGAAAAACATGACTGCTACTGCGGAACCCAGGACATTATCCACCCCTTATTCCATACCATTCACGTCGTGCTCAGATCCCACATTTTTCAATACACCATCGCTTTCCCACATATATACATCCATATACATACAGACCAAGAGGAAAAATCATTTTCTTAGTGCATGGACCAATCCCTATAATGCTGCCGAGTCCATTCGGTCCATGATGTTCAAAGTTCATTCTCTGTTGGGATGATGGCTGGAGGGAAGTCAGGGCCAGTCGCTGGTGACCTGGAGACATCTAGTTGATGGGCTATAAAAGCATTACACAGCAGGCAACAGCATACAATTGAGTTCACTGGCTGTTTTCCCCTAAAATCAAATCCCCTTGAGGTATACATCGGACTTCCCCATCTTCCCGCATTACCCACCAAGTATATCCAGGTCCCTGAGCAAAAGCAATCCCACGAGTGGGTTTGCCTTTACCTGAAGCAGGAATTACCCAGACTGTCTTTCCCAGCAAATTCTTCATATGCACCACGGGAACTTTGTCCCCCTCTACAATATGTAACAGTTCTGACTGGGCTGGGCCAGCCCTGTTGGCAGATCCTCTGGTGTTGACCAACCAGGTGGCCTTTGGTAAGTGTGTATCCCAATGCTTGAAAGTTCCCCCACCCATCGCTCTCAGTGTAGTTTTTAACAGCCCATTGTACCGTTCGATTTTCCCAGAGGCTGGTGCATGGTAGGGGATGTGATATACCCACTCAATGCCATGCTCTTTGGCCCAAATATCTATAAGGTTATTCCGGAAATGAGTCCCATTGTCTGACTCAATTCTCTCTGGGGTGCCGTGTCGCCACAAAATTTGTTTCTCAAGGCCCAGGATGGTGTTCCGGGCAGTGGCATGGGGCACGGCGTATGTTTCCAGCCACCCGGTGGTTGCTTCCACCATGGTAAGCACATGGCGCTTGCCTTGGCGGGTTGGTGGCAGTGTGATATAGTCAATCTGCCAGGCCTCCCCATATTTATACTTCAACCATCGTCCTCCATACCAAAGAGGCTTTAACCGCTTGGCTTGTTTAATTGCAGCACATGTTTCACACTCATGAATAACCTGGGCAATAGTGTCCATTGTTAAGTCCACCCCTCGGTCACGGGCTCATCTATATGTTGCATCTCTGCCCTGATGGCCTGAAGTGTCATGGGCCCACCGGGCCAAAAATAATTCACCTTTACGTTGCCAATCTAAGTCCATCTGAGCCACTTCAATCTTAGCCGCTTTATCCACTTGTTGGTTGTTCTGGTGTTCCTCAGTGGCCCGACTCTTGGGTACATGGGCATCTACATGACGTACCTTCACCACCAGGTTCTGCACCCGGGCAGCAATATCTTGCCACAGTGCAGCAGCCCAGATGGGTTTACCTCTGCGTTGCCAGTTGCTCTGCTTCCATTGCTTCAACCACCCCCACAGGGCATTTGCCACCATCCATGAGTCAGTATAGAGATAAAGTACTGGCCACTTTTCTCGTTCAGCAATGTCCAGGGCCAGCTGGATGGCTTTCACCTCGGCAAACTGACTCGATTCACCCTCTCCGTCAGCAGTTTCTGCAACTTGTCGTCCAGGACTCCATACAGCTGCCTTCCATCTCCGATGTTTTCCCACAATACGGCAAGAGCCATCAGTAAACAAGGCATACTGCTTTTCACTTTCTGACAGTTTATTATATGGTGGGGCCTCTTCAGCGCGCATCACCTCCTCCTCTGGTGACATTCCGAAATCTTTGCCCTCTGGCCAGTCCATGATGACTTCTAGAATGCCTGGACGAATGGGATTTCCTATTCGAGTTCGTTGTGTAATTAGTGCAGCCCATTTACTCCATGTAGCATCGGTTGCATGATGTGTAGAGGAGACCCTGCCTTTGAACATCCAGCCCAGCACGGGCAGCCGGGGTGCCAGAAGGAGCTGTGCTTCAGTGCCAATCACTTCCGAAGCAGCTCGAACCCCTTCATAGGCTGCCAGTATTTCTTTCTCAGTTGGGGTATAGCTGGCCTCAGATCCTTTATATCCCCGACTCCAAAAGCCGAGGGGTCGACCTCGAGTCTCCCCTGGAGCTTTCTGCCAGAGGCTCCAGGTAGGACCGTTCTCCCCAGCTGCAGTGTACAGTACATTTTTTACATCTGGTCCGGTCCGAACTGGTCCAAGGGCTACTGCATGAACTATCTCGCGTTTAATTTGCTCAAAGGCTTGTTGCTGCTCAGGGCCCCATTTAAAATCATTCTTCTTCCGGGTCACATGATAGAGAGGGCTTACAATCGAACTGTAATTTGGGATGTGCATTCTCCAGAACCCCACTGCACCCAAGAAAGCTTGAGTTTCTTTCTTATTAGTTGGCGGAGACATTGCTGTTATCTTGTTGATCACATCTGTGGGGATCTGTCTACGTCCATCTTGCCATTTTATTCCCAAAAATTGAATCTCCTGTGCAGGTCCCTTGACCTTACTCCGTTTTATGGCAAAACCGGCTTTCAGCAGGATTTGGATTATTTTCCTCCCTTTCTCAAAGACTTCTTCCGCTGTATCGCCCCACACAATAATGTCATCAATGTATTGCAGGTGTTCTGGAGCTTGCCCCTGTTCCAGTGCAGTCTGGATCAGTCCATGGCAGATGGTAGGGCTGTGTTTCCACCCCTGGGGCAGTCGGTTCCAAGTGAACTGGACACCCCTCCAAGTAAAAGCAAACTGTGGCCTGCACTCTGCTGCCAAAGGGATTGAGAAAAATGCATTGGCAATATCAATCGTGGCATACCACTTGGCTGCCTTTGACTCTAGTTCATACTGAAGTTCTAGCATGTCCGGTACGGCAGCACTCAATGGTGGTGTGACTTCATTCAGGCCACGATAGTCTACTGTTAGTCTCCATTCTCCATTAGACTTTCGCACTGGCCATATGGGGCTATTGAAGGGTGAGCGGGTCCTGCTGATCACCCCCTGACTCTCCAGTCTACGGATCAGCTGATGGATGGGAATCAGGGAGTCTCGGTTGGTGCGATATTGCCGCCGGTGCACTGTTGTGGTCGCAATTGGCACTTGTTGTTCTTCAACTTTCAGCAACCCCACAGCAGAGGGATCTTCTGAGAGACCAGGCAAGGTGGACAGCTGCTCAATTTCCTCAGTCTCCAAAGCAGCAATACCAAAAGCCCACCGGTACCCTTTTGGGTCTTTGAAGTACCCTCTCTTGAGGTAGTCTATGCCGAGAATGCATGGAGCCTCTGGACCAGTCACAATAGGGTGCTTTTGCCATTCCCTCCCAGTCAGGCTGATTTCAGCCTCCAGCACAGTCAACTCTTGGGATCCTCCTGTTACTCCAGAAATATAGATGGGTTCCACCCCTTGACAGCTTGATGGCATCAGGGTACACTGTGCACCGGTATCTACTAGAGCCTTATACTTCTGTGGGACTGATGTGCCAGGCCATCTGATCCACACAGTCCAGTAAATCCGATTGTCCCCTACCTCCACCTGGCTGGAGGCAGGGCCCCTCTAACAGTCGTCACAGCATTGGACACTTAAGTCGTGTTGAAAGGGATTATTCTTCTTTATCACAGGAGCTGGAGTAAAATCAGCTCTTCCACTCCATCTGGGAAACTGATCACCAGAGACTGAAGCCGTAGCTCTCATGGGACGATCAGTCTTGGCCCTTGCTCCCCTCTTCAGTTCACTCACCCGTTCCTCCAAAGCTGAAGTAGGTTTTCCATCCCACTTTGTCATGTCTTCTCCGTGATCCAGCAGGTAAAACCATAGGGTACCCCGTGGCGTATACCTCCTGTATCTCCTCTCTTGAACAATAGGACGCCTTTTGTTAATAGCGGAGACGTGTGTTGGTACACGTGAGGAGCCGGATAAATCAGATAGATTGTCCTTCAATTGTTCGAGGTCCTGGGACAGTTTTTTCACAGCTGAGATGATGGAAGGGGTGAGATTGTCTTCGAACTCTCGGAGTTTATGAACCATTTCATCCACTGTTAGTGGTACTATGTCATTCCAGGTTACTGTTGCCAATGAATGGGCATATGATGACGGTGCATTCCGTGTAAGTTTTCGCCACATGGGTCGTGTACATTCAACTTCATCTGGATCTATAGGTGTATCCCCGTTATTCGGCTTGATGTGATAGATCATCTCTACGATGGCCGATTCCCTCAGAGACTGGATGCCTTTGTCTATAGTATTCCACTTGGCCGAACGACTCGTAACATCGTCCTTGTACGGAAACCTTTCTTTCACAGCTGCCAAGAGCCTCCTCCAAAGGCTGAGGGACTTTTTCTCTCTTGCAATTGCTTTGTCAATTCCCCCTTCTCTAGCAAGTGATCCCAGCTGCTTGGCTTCTGTACCTTCTAGTTCGTGACCATCAGCCCCATTGTCCCAGCATCGGAGTAACCAGGTGATGATGTGCTCCCCTGGTTGACGGGTAAAATCTTTTCGCATATTCCGCAGCTCGGTTGAGGTCCGAGGTCGAGAAGTTACCTCTTCTTCTTCTTCTTCGTCATGTGATGATGACTCCTGATCAGATTCTGGACCGGGTGGTGAATTCATTGGTTCTTCATCTCGCTTCACCCTTTTTGCCTCCTTTTTGCTTGTTCTCTTGCGTACAGGGGCAACTGATATTGGTACGAATTGGTCCTCTGGTTTGGCTGCAGTGATTATCACTGTGGTTTGAGTAGCAACTGTACTTGTTACTGGGGGTGGTGTAGCTACTGTGCTTGGAGCTGGGGTAACCGCGCTGTCTGTTGCAGTTGAAGTTTGAGCAGCTGCTGTACTTGCCACTGGGACAGCTGTGCTGTTCATTGCAGCCAAAGTTTGAGTAGCGACTGTTGCTTTGCCCTCAGATCCGCCGACATTCTTTTCCTTTTGAAGGTGCTGGATAGTGTTGAACAAGGCCCTGTAAGCATAGGCCAAGCCCCAGCACGTTGCCATGATTTGTCCATCTCTGGTATGGCCAGAATGACCACACACCTCATTTAAGTGTTTTACTAATTCTTCTGGATTTTGCAGTTGTTCAGTAGTGAAATTCCAAAGTACTGGAGGGGCCCACTGACCTAGATACTTGCCCATACTATCCCACACACCCTGCCACTCATGGCTGTCCAGCCTCAGGGAAAATCTCTCGGTCCTCCTACATCGTCGTTTGACCCCAGACAAGACCCAAACCTGAATCTGCTTAACTCTTGAAATCAGTAGTGGGTAAAACACACTCTGTATGCGTGTTAGCATGGTGATTCCCATCACCATCAGCAAACAAGTCTCAACAGCATTAAAAGGCCATTCAAAAAATTCAAAACTCTCAAATGTAAATGGTCTGGGGGGACGACTAGGAGGGTAAAAGGATGTCTCCTTCCCAGGTTGAGCACCTGAGAAGGAGAAAAAAGATGTGTAATTGCTAAGCACCTCCATCATATACCTCCCAAAGTATAAAGGTGGTGACCACACTGGGAACATAAGCCAGATCAATTTCATGATCAATGATTCTATTGTATTACAAGTCATTACCATAAAGTACAATGGGATAAAAACCTTAGCCCAAGCCCCATACTTGAAAAACACTAATACAGCAAGTACCGGATGGACGTAAGATATCATATACTGAAACTGTGAGATCAAGAGGAACAACCTTGAGAGCCAATAAATCAGCATTGTGACGAGTGACTATCAATCCAGTCAGATCTGTTCTTATCTCAACCCTTCGTGCCCCACGTTGGGCGCCAAAAAGAACTGTCGTGGTTTAAACCCAGTCAGGTAGCTTGTTCACTCACTCCCAGTGAGTGGTGCCGAGCTGACAACAATCGAGGTCCGTGTCCGTCTCCCCCCTGCCTCCCCGCACCGGGGCTCTCCCCTTCCCCGCTCCCGGAGGAACGGGGAGGAGGATCGAGAGAGTGCAACTCCTACGGGTTGAGACAAAAACAGTCCAGCAACAAATCACCACCGCTACTATCAGCTACAACAATGATAAGGGAAAATAACAAGGGAAGAGAATACGATACCACCGGCCAAGAGAAACGAGCTCCACCCGGAAACCCCTGTCCTTCCGGGTCACTCCCAGTTACCCCTCACCCCGGGCATGACGTGCTGTGGTATGGAATACCTCCCCGGCTAGCCCGGGTCAGGCGCCCCGTCTCTGCTTCCTCACAGCCTCCCCTCCTCCCTGGCAGAGCATGAGCCTCACAGAGTCCTTGGTCAGGGTAAACATCACTTAGCAACAACCGAGAACATCGGCTTCACCAACACTGTTCTCAAACTGGAAGTCAAAACACAGCACTGTACCAGTTAACACAAAGGAAAAACATGACTGCTACTGCGGAACCCAGGACAGAACCTTTGTTATCTGCTTTTTGGCTTTATTCAGGGCTCGTTTTGTGATCACTTTCCCTGTGCTGCAGTTGGCCTCTTTTTTCACCAATTTGAAAAATAAGCATCAAAGAACTGTGCTTGTAATTTTTGTCCAGACGATGCTATGCCTTTTAAACACAGTTCTTTTCATTTACCCTTCAGGGAGTCCTGCCATCTTTTAATTCTTCTCTTAAATGGTTATTTTCACGAATTTAACAAGTCCTCATGTGGAAAATTGCAGTGTTTTAAATGAAGTCCAAATGTGAGACAACTGCTATTTATTCATGTTCTAGGTTAATGAAGTGTTAGACCAAGTGATGCATCATTTGTAAGCCCATGCTATGTTTATGCCATTTTCCAGTTACCTGCATATTTTCTTGATTATTTTTTTCCAAAATAAATCCTTTTAACTCTTTGCCAATCATCTTTATACTTTTCTTATCCACACTGTTATTGCATTTGCAGATGTGTGCTCCCTAACCTACAGTTTCATCTGCCAGTTTTTGAAGATTTATGAAATACTGTCTTGCACTCAAGCTGCAAGAACAGTGAACTCTGAATTTTGTCCCTAGCTTCTGTGTGATACTTTATATCCATACTCTTTTCTCTTTAACCACCTTACATTATATGCATTTTTTTCCTTTAACCATAGAAAAAATTTAATTTCAAAATAGAAATGGATTATAGCAACAGGTCAGTGATTGAGACTGAATAATGAAGTCAGAGTTTCCCTTTCAAAATGGAAGTTTATGCTACAGTAAGGGACATATGTAGAGAAGTGAGCTGGTCCATGGAACTCAGAATAGAAAACATGGCCTAGATACTTTCAAAGCAAAAGGCACTAAAATTATTCCCTGATGTAGGGATATGAGCCAATAGAATCATAGAAACCAGGTTGGCAAGAACTTCAAGGGTCGTCTGGTCTGACCTCTCATGGCAAAAGCATAGTGGTCAAGACAGCCCAGCACCCTCTCCTGCCAGATCTTAAAAGTGTTCAGAGTTGGGAATCCCCCACTTCCCTGGTGTCCTGGGTTCAGCAGTAGCAGTCATTTTTCCCCGCCTTAGTACCTGGTGCAGTGCTGTGTTTTTGACTTTCAGCCTTGGAAGAGCGCTGATAACACCGATGTTTTTAGTTGCTGCTCAGTAATGTTTACTCTGACCAAGGACTTTCTGAGTCTCATGCTCTGCCAGGGAGGAGGGGAAGCTGGGAGGAAGCAGAGACAGGACACCTGACCCAAACTAGCCAAAGGGGTATTCCATACCACATCATGTCATGCCCAGTATATAAACTGGGGTCAGTTACCCAGAAGGGCTAGATCACTGCTCGGGTCGGGCTGAGTATCGTTCAGGAGGTGATGAGTGGTTGCATTCTCTCACCTTGTTATTTCCCTTATCATTATTATTACTGGTGGTAGCAGTAGTGGTTTTGTGTTATACCTTAGTTACTGGACTGTTCTTATCTCAACCCGTGGGAGTTGCATTCTTTCGATTCTCCTCCCCATCCTTCTGGGAGCAGGGAAGAAGGGGGGGAGTGAGCTAATGGCTGCGTGGTTCTGGGTTGCCAACTGGGCTTAAACCACGACAGCATGTCTTAATTAAAACACAATGAACAGATTTGGCAATAGAAGTAGCAGCCCCACACTGCAGCTTGCAAGTCACAGGGCATGTCATTCACAGTAAACCAGGACTGGTCAGTGTTGTTAATTCTGATCAAAATAGAAATTATAGAGCTCAGCAGTCAACAGATAAGAGTTTTTCCCTAGCCCTTTAGTTACAGTTGATTCCCAACCCCTTCTTGCTTCCAAAAGCTTTTTGTCATGTATCTCATGGACACTGTAGAAAGATGCATGTTATTTAGCCTCTGTGGTTTTGTTGTTTTTTAGAGGTTTTTTGTTGTGGTTTTGGTGTTGTTTTTTTTCATATTGTCTGCCAAATTAATACCTGATATGCATATTAGTATTGGGTAGTATGTTACTCTATAAACTGAGTTTAAAAGGAGGAAAAATACTTTAAATTTTCCTGCATAACAATCACTGTTGCACTTGCAGGATTTTTTGAGGGGAAAATCCAATTCATTTTCACAGTGCTGCAAGAAAACCATCCCTTACTTTATCTGATGCCGTCTCCTTTTATTTGAGCAAAGTTTTCTTTCCTAAAATACACCCCTAGAGCTGAAAAAGTTGTAGTTAAAATATGTTTCATTTTGCTTATAAAATGGAAAGGAAGTAGCACAGAGCAAAAGCTGTGCGAACTATCTGTGGTTATTACATAAATGTTAGGCTTTCTTTTATTGCTCTGCTTTGGGCAGTCAGATGAACAAATCTGAAAGGTGTAGAGTGGTGTCCAGTACAGGCATACTGAAGTGAGTCCAGTGTGAAGGGTCCAGGAATGATAAAGGGACTGAAGTATCTGACAGAATAAGAGGCTGAGAGCGCTGAGGTTGTTCAGCCTGGAGAAGGGAAGGCTCAGGGGATCTGATCTGAATAGGTCTGACAGTAAGGGAGGGAGTAAAGAAGGTGTAGCTAGACTGTTTTTGGTGATATCCAATGGCAGGACTAGAGGCCATGGTCATAAACTGAACCACAGGTTGTTCCATGTAAGCATAAAAATGTTTGTCGCAGTGAAGGTGGTGGGACACAGACAGTTTGCTCAAGAGGTGATGGAGTCTCTGAAACTTGATCATTTTGAGAGCTTCCTTTCAACTTTAACCATTCTATGATTCTGTTATTTCAGTGGAATAAATAGAATTGGAGAAAATTCTTCTCTAATATTTAGTCCTAATTCTGTATTGTCTTCATTTTTTCTGATATATTTCTTGCATTAAAATCAAGTGTAAACTATCCCTTACCCTAACGTCTTCTTTCGAAGTTAAAAAAACTTCTTGTTTTATAGCAAGTTCCTTATTAATAATATCTCATAATAGATAAGTGAAGTTTGCCTTTTAAGTACTTGTATTTTACCCTTATGTTTAACTTAATGAATTATGGTATACAGAAAATAAATAGTCCTTATGTTGCAAGTAATCTCAATTAGGTTTTAAAGTGACCTTGATTTTAGATGTATGAAATTGGTCTTTGTTCTGGGTTCAGCAGTAGCAGTCATTTTATTCTCTTTCTTAGTAGCGGGTGCAATGCTGTGTTTTCTGACTTTCAGCCTGGGAACAGAGCTGATAACACGGATTTTTTTAGTTACTACTCAAATGTTTAGTCTGACCAAGGACTTTGTGAGTCTCATGCTCTGCCAGGGAGGAGAGGAAGCCGGCAGGAAGCAGAGACAGGACACCTGACCAAAACTAGCCAAAGAGGTATTCCATACCACAGCATGTCATGCCCAGGATGTAACTGGGAGTTACCCAGAAAGGCTGGTTCACTGCTCGGTCGGGCTGGGTTTCGACAGGTGGTATTTTATTCTCTTCCCTTGTTATTTCCCTTATCATCATTATTATTATTGGTGGTAGCAGTAGTGGTTTTGTGTTATACCTTAGTTATACCAGGAGCTGGAGGGGGAGAAAAGCCTTGGCGGGGTAGACTGCGTGACTGCATGGTTCGGATTTACGGCCTGGGCTTAAACCACGACAGTCCTTTTTTGTGCCCAACATAGGGCTCTAAGGGTTGAGAGAAAGACAGATCTGACTGGAGTGTGTCTAATCGTATTTGTGATATGCATTCATTGTTTTGGATTAACAGTCACTTGTCACAATGCTGATTTATTGGCTCTCAAAGTTGTTTCTCTTGATCTCACAGTTTCAGCATATCATACCTTACTTACAGCCAGTATTTGCTGTGTTAGTGTTTATCAAGCTGGGGGCTTGGGCTAAGGTTCTTGTCTCATTGTACTTTATGGTAATGACTTGTAATACAATAGAATCATTGATCATGAAACTGATCTGGCTTATGTTCCCAGTGTGGTCACCACCTTTATACTTTGGGAGGTATATAATAGAAGTGCTTAGCAATTACACATCTTTTTTCTCCTTCTCAGGTGGTCAACCTGTGAAGGAGACATTCTAAAAAAGGAATTAAGTATCTAAAAATAATGGACATTTCTTGTTTAGAGAAGTCATTAATTTCTCTAAATCATTTATGTAAAAGTGTACTAAACAGGAATCTGTAATGATCGTTATTCTTTTAAGAGAAAATACATACAGTCTTAATTTACATAACCACATTTCTGATATCATTTAAAAGCTTAATGTTAGTTATGTGAACATTTGATTATTTTTTTTTATGTGTAAGCTAAGACAAATGTAACGTTGTGAAATGACATTGAAATTCAGTTCAGTAAGAAAAAGCGTATTTCAGAGCTCATAATGCAAATTAGCTATAAAACGATTTTTGAATTCCTAAAGGCTGCGCACACTCCTTCAGGTGAATGAATTGAAGAGCATATACAGCATTACGCAGTGTCATATTATTTAGAATAAGACAAAGCATGTGTAGATTTTGATTCCTACTAGTGAGTTACTGTGCTGTCAGTCACACACTACAAACTCTTCTCTGTATTTACTTCTTTCTTGTTGCTTTCAAGAGTAGTCAGAAATTCAGTGTTTCATAAGTAAAATTATATGTTCTAACTATTTGTATCCAAAAATTTGATGACCTGAGAAACACTTATCTTACATTTCTAAACCTGAATTCAGTTTAACAGTTCTCAGGTCTGTACTTAAAATGGTTGCCTGAGCAGTCTGCATATGTAATTTACATTAAGAGTTCTGAACTCATTCAACTTCACATTATAATACTGACTGTGAAGAGTGCTTCAGCACTTCATTTTTTGCAGACTTGTATGGTGCTCAGGTGCTAGTTTTGAGCTCATTCTGCTAAAATACTCTGCAGGCTCCAGGAGAGATGCTTTAGAGAAAAAGGCTGCATTATCTGTGCACAGTGCAATTCTCTCTGGCTCAGTATTTGAGTGATACTTCTGCTTGGCTCAGAGGGCAAGTGGAGCGTATTTGCATATGCTGTGTAGCCATTCCCCTAGTTACAAGCTATTCCTCTCCATCAGAAAAGTGCAGTGCAAAGGTATGAAAGCAGATGCGTACTTTCCTTAAGCAAAGTACGCTGAGAAGCATCGGCTTTTTGCTGCTTTGTAGAATGCTGGATATTGGACTTTGCAAATGCTTAGCTCTTTCAAATATCAAACATGAATTTTCTGCTATTTGTAAACTCGGTTTTGTCATTAGCTCGGCACATCAGTCTAACTACATGTGCTTCATTGGTCCCAGAAGGTTCTCTGTTGCCTGTCAAAAACAAAGCTTGGCTTTTCTGTATAAGGTACTGCTCTTCTTTTAGGCCTAGGACTCACAGCTGCAGCTTCTCTGACTTGTCTGAAGCAAAACGTAAGGTGCTCTGAGAGCCCCAGTACAAGGCTACTGTTTTCCCTGCATGATTTTGATCAGACTTTTATTAGGTGGAAAAAGACAACGTTGATGTCAAAATGCAATCTGGCAGAACCCAAGGCCAGTAGAAGTAGGTTTAGTATACAACCGTTAGAAAATGTAGCAGGAAACACTTATTGAAATACAATAAATAGAATAATGTACTGAGTCATAAGTGAACTGTACAGCTTTTTAGTGCATGAGAACATGAATTTGGCCAGAAACTGAAGTCAGTGGTGAAATGGCTGATGTGATTGTCCAAAGTGAGAGAAATAGGACAATTGAATATATTTTGAAATAATTATTCAACATGTATAAGTACAACGACAAAACCTCTGGGATAAAATACTAGCATCACTAAAATCAGTTGGAGATTTGTCCATGTTTTCACAAGGGTTTTGTTTGTATTACTTGTCTTAGTCTGTGCTTATTTTATGGAGCCAGTTTCTGAACTGCGTATGTGTATAGCTGATATTTTACATGCACAGGCAGCAAAATAGCACCCTTACAAAATAGGATTTCTCTAACATGTGGCTTGGGAAATTTTTGCCACTTAGAAGAGCTTCAGTGTTACGGTGCCATTGCATTTCTATGAGACTTTCCAGCAGAGGAGCTAGATACCTAGTTACACACTCACTAGTTAACTACTTGTAGTTTAAGCCCAGCCAGTAATTCAGAACCACACAGCCGTTCACTCATGCACCCCGCTCTGGGTGGGATGGGGAGGAGAGTTGAAAGAATGTAAACCCCATGGGTTGAGATACGGACAGTCCAATAACTAGAGTGTAATATTAAACTACTGCTACCACTAATAATAATAACAATAACAGTAAGGGAAATAGCAAGGAGAGAGAATATAAAACTAAAAGGGGAAGGGAAAAAAAGCCAATAAACACAAGTGATGCACAATGCAACTACTCACCACCCACCGACCTATACCCAGCCTGACCCGAGCAGTGATTTGGGCCTTCCGGGTAACTTCCTTCAGTTTTTATACTGGACATGAGGGGCATTATACCCTCATACATTATATCCTCACTCGAGGGCACAAGAGAGACTAAAAATTCCTTGATCAGGGTAAGCGCTACTTAGCACATGGATGTTTTAGTTGTTGCTGTCAGCATTGTTCTCAGACTAAAGCCAAAAGACGTCACTGCACCAGCTACTAGGAAGGAGAAAAAATAACTGTTGCAACTGAAACCAGGACGCTACTGTTTACTGAATGCTCTGAACAACTGATACAAGCAGATGTAGTAATAACTATGTAAAACAATTTAACAAAAATTGAATGCTCATGTGCGCAGAGGGCAGTCATACTGCAAGTTTTTCGTTTGAAATGGAAAATAGATTACATTATGGGGTTATTTTTTTCATAAAAACTGTGACTAAACAGCTTGGTTTAGAGCATGAGCCATTTTTTATGAGCTTTTGTATTACTTTAGCTGTTTACCATAAAAGACAAATACGTAGTGAAACATTCCAAAAATGCTTTAATACAGAGAAAGTCTTGGGTATTTGATGTCAAAACTGGGTGTCTTGGGAGCGTGCTTCAGTCATGTTACAGGATTGCTCCAGGCCTCTAAACTGAGCATGTTAATGCCATGCTGGAGCTAGGCATGAACCGAGCAGAAAAGTAACAAAAGAATTCTGTGCTTCAGCATCTTGTATTACTAAGTATCAGATATAGTATAAATATAGTATACTCTATGGATAGTTATGCATTACTATATTGTATTACTTGGCAATGTTTAGTGAAGCCCTAAATTTGAGGAGGCTATGTAAGAGATTAATAAAAAAATCATGGTATTTCCTTTTGTTAGGTAGAAGGCATTATTAAACCTTTCCTTAATTATTTTAAGTTCATTCAAGAACAAAACAAAACTGTGGAAGTTAGCTGAGTGTAGGAATTTGCAAGTGGACTTTTAGAGTAAAGTGTTTAATGGTTCTTTTTACTCAAAGTAATTAAATGTTAAATATATGACGTGCTACTTAAGTTGGCATTCTTTTAAAAATGCAGATATTGAAAACATGAAAGTATTCACCCAGGTATGTTTAAATAAAAAAGATTTTTACACCAGATATTTAAATAAAAAAACAAACACAAAAAAACCCACAACCAGAAAATTTTATTTTGACTGACCATATTTCAAAGACATCAACATCTGTATATCCCATTGTAAAGACCTTTAAGACCTTCATTGTAAGTCCTGCCAGACACTTTCAGTGTTACAGCTACATTTCATAGTTGATCTGAAGTGGAGAATGTGTTAATATAGGCTGCCTACTGATAAGCAGTTTCAGAAGATGACTTCATCATTACTATATATAGGAGGTGCTAAAAAATAATTGGAAAAGGGTTCACAGCAGGTCCATCGTATAGAAGGCAGCATGTGAAATAAAGCATGGAAAACTGAAGAAATGAAATATGAAAAAAATAATTGCCATTCTGGCTTGATGTGAAGAAGTAGCAGTAGTACACACATATTTAGTGTGGGAGTAATGCATCAGCGGACTGTGGCTTGCAGGAAAAGGCACTCAGAGAGAGGGAGGGGATAGCAATAGACTGGCAGCATAAACCAAACATTTTGTAAATATTGGCTGGTTTTCTTAGTGAGGAAAAACCTCACAATTTTTGGTTAACTTTCAGATTCTAGGCAAGTTTGTTTCCAGTGCTAGTGGAGCTGTTGCAGTAACTGAGCAATTTTTGCTGTTAAAAGAAATGTTCATTGTCTACTTCTTGTGAAACATTCTTCAGGATGCTGTAAGTTGCCTAATTGCTCCATTAGGACATGGAAATTCAGTTATCTGTAAAGGCTTTAAACAAACGCTGAGATTCGTGAGTCGATTATTATTTCAATAAATATTATATATCCATTTTATTCAAGGCATAGCTAGACTACCAGTGCTCTTTAGTAGTGGGTATTGTCACAGGTTGTATTAGTATGTCCCTGTACCTGTTACTTTTTACTATTGGTACTAGTTTTTCATTATTGCTAAACCACTCTTCATTTGATTTTATTTCACATTCTGAAGTAGTAGTTAAAATGTTACCTAAAAATTGTATAAGGTGCTTCTAAAGTTATAAATGGCTTAGTTTTGGTTACAAAAAAAAAAGGGAAGTACCGATCGGACTGCCAGAAATGTTCAACTTCTGGAAAACTCTTCAACCAGCACTACTAGTGATTGTTACTAATCTGCTAGTGAACATGAAGTTAGCTGTAGGTTTAGGTAACCTATCTGTGATCCTTGTCTGAATGTTTGCAAATGGTTATGAAACCCAAGCTTCAGTACCATAGTTAAGAGGTTTATTAGAAAACATGGAAGAGCAGTATCTACTAGTTTTTCCAAATATCTGGGACAAAATAAAGAAGACGAAGTGCTCATAGCCAGAGGATTTTTTTTTTTTTAAGTTCTCATTCCTCTTACTTTACATTTCTTCTTTATTTGCTTAGGCACCCCTTGAAGTCACTCTATAATTTGATCTCCACATCCTTCTGAATGCACTATGGCTCCTTTTTTGTCTGTGGGTAATTTAGAAGATTTTTGCCAGGGAACTTCCCTGAATTTCTGTTGCCACTCTATTACTTTCATGTAACTGTTTACTAAAAGTTAATTTGTTAGGCTTGTCTCATTTAATAAGTCACACACAAGTTTACTTTAGGAAGTTAGTTGCATAGTAGAAAATAAAGAAAATTAGAGCTTAGAAATTATTTCTTGGTTAAAATCAAAGATGTGGGGTAGCTCTTCTTGCGAGGCTTCTTTCAGAGAAGAGTTCAAAAACCTACTGTTTAACATCCATTTTTACTTAAAACCAACTATTTAAAATGTTTAATGCTATGTGTTTGCAACAGCACATGAAAGCTTTGGATATGATACTATTTTGATTTAACTTAATCTGCATTTTTCTTAATGTGTCATGAAATTATAGTGTTAGCTTTTAGTTTTGTGTCTGTATGTACCCTTGCATCACAGATATTTTCATGTGAAAGCAGCTTGTCTCATAAAACATGTTTGGTTTTAAGTGTCAAAGTGCCTTTTACTTTTGTTCAGAACCAGGACTTTCTAGCCCTAGAAATTAACATATCACAAAGCTTATTCCCCATTACCTAGCTCATAAAAGCAGTACGCATTTTGGGAAAGTACAGTCATATGTGGATCATCCCTGTGGTGTTTTATCTTTATCTTATCATCAAAGATTCTAGCTTGGCATGAGACTGGGTTTTCAAGCTCATAGTCTTCTCTTTGTAATTTTATTAAAATTACTAAGAATTTTATATTCAGACAATACAAAGCTTGGGTCTCATTATTCTTGACCGTGAAGCTTATCTGCTACCCTTTCGTATAGAGAAAATAATCGTTATTTTTGATACAATTTTCTCTTTTTTAGTTGTGGCTTTTTTTAAAATCAGAAGTATACAGCTTTGTTGATGTCCGAGGACTGTTGAAACCCCACAGACGATAGGAAACTTTGTCTTTTTGTGAAAACAGAGCCATGCTGTTTCCCTTCATAAAAAACCAAGTTGAATGGCATTTGAATCCTGTTTTTTGAGGACAAAACTTAAGAAATTATGAAAGACCCACAGCAAGAGCCAAGAGATGCTAGGCTTCATCCTGGTGCTAAGAGGTGGTTATTCTCCTTCCTGTCAGCAACTTTTCCTGTCAACTCCTTTACTTCAGTTTTGTACTGAGAGAAAGCTTGTTGCATCTTTGAGGTGGTATGAGGCTTGATCTATTCATAACTTTTGAATCAGCTTCAATATATCATTAAACTTAATGAGCGCTTTTCCTAGAGCAAGCCAGTCTGTAGCTGATGGAACTTTTGCCTTTTTATTTTCTTTGAGGTTGAGAATTCTTTCTTTGATGCTAAGTTCTTTTCACATCTACATGGAGACATAAGGAATTACAAGTTCCGTGAGAAATGCAGTCAGATGGCACCTTGAAAGATTATGGCTTACTCATTAATTAGACACAAAATCACTTTCCTCCAAATCATTTTATGGAAGGTGGGAAAGGGGAAAATGCCACCAAAAAAAAAAAAAAAAAATCCCAGACCCACAGCTGGTTGAGCCATACAAGTCCTGTGGCCTTGGCATTGTGTGGGTTTTGTGACCGCATGTCTTTTCCAGCTGAAGGAGAGTTTGTGCTGGTGCTTTACTGATGGGCTCCTGGTGTGTGCTAATGCTGCTGTGCTCGTGCTTCAGCTGCTGAGAGTTTAAGAGCAGGAGGCACAGAGAGCAGTTGTTCTGATCAGTTTCCTCTCCTGGCCCTGAACACTTCTGTCTCTGTCAAATCTGGAAGTTACTGAAGAGGATTAAAAATGGTTTGTTAGTTCACACACTGGTAAATGCATGAAGAGATTTGGTAGGCCTTGTTTCCTTGGAAAGCTAGTTAATCTGCCCTCTGCTGAAGCTTCTTTTCTTTTCTGCGCCCCCTAAAATAATACAAAAGGCTACTTTTTTTTCTTCAGGCAAAAACTTGCCATGTTGTCTTCTCACCCAGTTGGTTGTATGGCAACCTGGGGTGTTGGAGGGCACAGCCTGGGGCTTGTCAGCATGAGCAGAAGCATGATGCCTTTTGACCTGTTTCCCTGGGGAAGCCAGTTGGTCCTGGCAGCCTTTCATCAAGGATATTAAAATTCTGGCTTTAATATCCTAGTTGGGTTAAAACTTGCTTTCAGTCTTAGAGTCCCTTGCTACTGTTCATCATTCACCTCTATTAAGCAGCATGAACTAATTCCTTGGCTCGGTGGTGTTTTCTTTTATGCTGTTAGTACACAATGTGATAGTGGGAGTGTTGGACTAGAGGTGAATAGCTCCATGATTAGCCAAGTCCTCCTCCTGAAATGGTAGGTTTAGGAATTGCTGTCCTTTAAGAAAACCTGCAGGTTTCCCCTTTTGCACGAAAGAATTCTGTGCCAACCACCACTATTTTATAAGGATCTTAAATCCTCAGCCCTAAAAGAAAAATCGTTTTATTCTGATACAGAAACCAATTCTGTAAATGTATGTTTTCTGCTGGGTAAAGTCAGAATTTCTTACCCTTGTATCTACAGGTAAGAAAAGTGGCAAGTACAGCAATTAGCTAATTCTAGGATTTTTTTATTTTTTTATTTTTTGCTTCAAAATTCATCAACAGCTGATCCCAGAATACTTCTGAAAATAAATACTAGTTTAATAAATCATGTAGCAGCAAGTTTGTCTATGTTGAAATTAGTCTTCAGGGCTTCCTTTTTATGAGGCAAGTCAGCAGTCTGCTGTTTGACGTTATTTCTAATAGCTGAAGTCCTTAGGCTAAATAAGCCGCTAGAAGTTGCCTTGTAGCTGTATGTTGGAAATTTTCAAAATTAGTTTATCTGTGTAAGTTTCTAATTAGTTGGTGTTAAAACATTGATGATGGTGGTGATTATGCAGTCTACTTAATTTCATTTAAATGTTTAAGAGAATTTACTGAGGTGTTTTTTTGGGTTTGTGCTTGTCTCTTTGTCAAGTGTGGTAGGCAGTTTTAGTATGGATTTGCATAAGGAGCTGGAAAAAACTTTCCAGCAAATATTTTAGATATGTACTGTGACAGATGATGTTATTTTTTTCTTAATAAAGGAAGACTACCAAAAAGATATTTTTAGTCAAAACTGGCAGGAAATTAAATAGGTAAGGCAACTGGTTTAGGGCCACTAAGCAATATTTACATATGCTTTCAATCTGATGGTCTGGTTTTTGAGTCTTGTTATAAGACCTGTAGCTGATCAGTTTCAATATTTTAACTTTAAATTTCATTTTAATTTCAAAGAAGTCTTACCTGGTACCTGTAGGCTGAGTCTTCTAAGAAATTAGGTTTTGATTTTTAATACTAATTTTAGAATTTTTCTTGCTGGGATTCATAAATTTCTACTAATGTGCAGTTGAAGTAAAATTGCATAGGGATCTGTGGATACAGAAATGCATAAAAATAGAAGGTAATGTCAGTGTTTCCAGGACAGAAGGTGATAAAAAGAATAATTGGCTGTGTCTTTACTTGTGCCTTGTACTTGTACTCCTTGTACTTGTACTTGAACTAAAAATATGTCTCATGCTGAAGACCAGATTTCCAGCATTTCCTGTTGCACTACAAATGTAATAAAAAGAAAAGCAACCAAAAGTTGAATGTTGAGTAACAATTTGTCATGAATGCATTATCCTCATGAAAATATCTTTCCCAAAGACAATGTTATATGAAAACTTTTCCATCAACTTTTGCACTCAGCCTTTTTCTATCTTCTAAGTAAAATTATGAATTTTTTGTTGGAATTGTAGAATTTTGCTGCTTTTCTTTAATCTGCCTGTTTCTAACTTTGTACTTAGTTATTATTTTCTTCCGATTGCTGACTGAAAGTAAAATCCAAAAATTAAAAGCTTACTGATTTTGCAGACAGACCTTTAAAACCTCTCTGGTGATAAGTAGTAATTCTCATTCATCCTCATGGAGCTGGCATTTGATTCCGCTGAAGGCTGCTTGTTCCTTGTCCCGATAGAATGCTTGCCTATGGGCATGTTGTTCTGCCGTGTCTGATCCCAGTGACCAATGAGGTTGCAATATGAGAATCGTCCAGCCCCTGTACCAAGGAGTAATGATCAACAATGCATTCTCCATGCACATAGTTTATTATCAACTCACCTACAAAGTGCTTATAATGCCTGGCCACTTTTCTGTTATGAGGCAAATGCAGTTACGCTGAGCTCGCTAAGGCTCTGCACAAGTGTCCTAGGTGGAAATGGTTCCTAGGACTGGAATATTGTTTCTGTATAAGTGGACTTTATGTGATGGGCTGTGTATTCAGAAATGCCAGGCTTGAAAAAAGAAATGCAGATGTGAGAGCTGAATGACTTTCTCATGCACTAATATCTTTTTCTAATAACAATGGTAAGAACTCATGCTTCGTCTGGCTTGTCTTAACTAACCTGTAAGAAACGTGAAAATGCAGAACATCCAAGATTTATTTTAAATCAAGTGTTCTTCTATAATCTGTGGATGTTAGAAGTGGTGATATTCCATTATTTTTCATCACAGTAGTAATTGGCAATCGTTGTATATATTATATGCATGAAGCTTGTGTTGAAATTTCTCATGCAAAAACCTCCTCTGTTTTCAATGTCTTTTTCAGGTTTTGTGTATGAATCTTTTAAGCAACGGCTAATATGAATTTTTCTGTCTGTTACTCTTTGAGTATTCTATCCAGACAGCTTTTGCAGTAAGCCTGTAGCCAAAGAAAAATGTCATATTTTCCTTATAATTTTTGAAATTAATCAATCATTTTAGTTAGTTAAGAGCTACTAGAACAGAAGAAACTTGAGATCTTGAGATCATGCTAGGGAGATGATTCTTCCAGGGCTGATTGAAAACTGCCTTGTAAAGCAGTATCATCTGCAAACAAGCCAGTAAGTGCAGGCATAGCAATTAGTTATGTAGATGGTACTCTGTAAGCTAGACCAGCTGTTAGGCTATAAATGTAAAGGGATGCAGAGGACAGCCACTGGTTGGCTGAACTTGGTTTTCTGTTTCATGTACTGCTGCAGAGCACTACTTAATTTGAAGACTCAAGCTAGTTACAAGGACTGTTCCTAGGCTATTTTTGTTTGCATTTGAAAACCAGAAGATTTTCTGAGATTTATAGGATCTCTTCCCGCTTCATAGAAGATGCAGAAATCAAGAAAATGCCCTTGAGATGACAGATAGCTTATGATGTCAAAGTGATGCTCACTGTTCTGTGTGTCATGTTGGAGGTCACACTAAGTACCTCTAAGGCTCCTTTTAAATTGTACCTTATAGAAATGCAAAAGTGCATATTAGCTATTTAACATTCAGAGTAAAATCTTGTTTCAGTCTCGAGCTACGAGTTCAACAATAAAGATGTACTTTTTATGGCTGAGCCTTACTTGAAAAAACTTATGTCATGCAACTCATTGGTGTTTAGCTTCTTTCTTGTTGCCTGCTCTGGCAGATAGGTTGCAAGTCTGTTGCCTGTGTCTTCTTGCTTTTTCCATATAACCAGCATAAATTCAGTAGAAATCATTAGCGTGGGGACCTTGCTTCACCTTTCTAATACAATATGACACATCTTGTCCTTGTGTTCCTAGACTGATTACTCATTACATTTTCTTTCAGATGTTAAGGCTATGCACATAAAATGAAATGCAGAAATCATCCAAACAAATATGAGTGACCATATATCACACTCATCTATGTCTTTATGGTTACTGAATAGTAGCTGAAGTAATCTGGGACCTTTGTTATTGAATGCAGTCAGGGTTGCCTTTTGGGCACAATCTGTTACTGACTTCAAGGAACGTAATAGTTTGGCTGGTATTCAAGAAACAGCTGATTGACACACAGCCTCTCCAACTGTTGCCCGCTGTCTAGTTTATCTCATTATAACTCAATAAAAAGGCAGCTATGAGCATCTACCAGATTCCTTTGCCCTGCTCTCAGGGTCTTGGCCATTGACTTTTCAGGCCAGAATATATGATAATGTATCAAATCTGAAATGCTAACGCCTATACTGAGCACAGAATTGTCCCCCTCTGCTACTTTGTGGGTCAGAACCCTCACAGATTTTTGCAAACAAGATGGCACCGATGTTTTTTCCTACCTGGCTGTCCTGAAAGGGTCATGATCTAAGTACCTGTTACCCTGAGAACCTGATTGGGGTTGGTCTTTTTTTGTTTTTTACATGCTGTGTTACATATTGTTTAGTGTTTTTCCATCAGCCATGTGAAGTCATTAGCAGCATTCAAGTTACAGGATCAAGTGCCAGGAACATGTGTCTGCCATTCAAACCATGACTATCTTTATTTCAAGCAAAAATTTCCCTCTTTCCCCTTGTTGAAATGAGCACTTGAGAGAAAGTGGTGGAAGCTTAATATGTTAGAAGTAAGTATGTTGCCAAGAAAATGTTGAAAGTATTTCCAAGAACTTCTGTTACTCTGGTAGTTTCTTCATTAAAAGCTACCATTGGGCTGTCATCAACATGGGCCCCAGCCTTACTGTCCTTCTAAACTGCATTGTCTGTAGTTGGCATTTCAATTCTACAAATATAATCCCATGGACTGTTGAACTGAATACAATTCTGCTAACTCTGAGGTTTGATTAATGGAAGGCATTTCATTTGGAATGAAACATAAGATTAGCCTCTTAAGCTACATAAATTGCTAGAAATGCATCACAGTTTTTCAGTTTGTCTTTTTTTCTCTAGAAGAGAAAGCAGAATCCTCAGCATAAAACCTCTGAAGAAGTTCTCCTTTTCTTTAGTGAATATTAGGAATTTCTGTGCAGCTTAGACTATTTTTACACTTACACTGTATTTGCCCAAAGGAGCAACACAGCTTATAGGGTGTTAGTGCTTCATCACTTAGAGAGGCTTAAAAGTAGATAGGATTGACAGCTTGCCTCATAACTTTCTTAAGCTTTCCATTTTACATAAATCATTACTTTTTTTTCTTTCACTACTGTTTGTGGAGTTTGATTCTTTATGGACATAGTCTGAGGAATAGTAGGGCAATGCCTTAAACATCGTCATGAGGAAGCCTGTTCTGTGCATTAGAAAATGACATGGCCTCCTGTGACAAATAATATATTGTCTTTTGTAAATCAGCATGCAAAACAACTTTCATAAGCAGTTACTTCAACATTGTGCCCCCATCTGAACATCCATGTGTGAGACTTAACTATGGCAGTGGTCAGGACTAAGTCAGCATTTAGTTAGGTACTGGAAGGGTGTTGTGGATTTTGCTCTTTTGAAGCTGGTTCAGGCACTCCAGTTTATGTTGGTAACTGAAATTTATAGCATCAAAACCCAAAACTACTGTAGGAAAGATATATCCTGGTGAAAGAAGACCACTTTTACTTGGTCAGATATTTTCTTGTGCCATGGGACTTCACTTCTCCTAGTAGGCATAAGGCAGTTACAACACAGCTCCAAATTTTTCTCTTTCCTGCTCTTCAATTTATATAGTCAACCTATCACTATGAAATGTAAGTGCTTTTCAGTGTGAGATTGAAGTAGTGAAGTGGTTACTTTGTACAAACTTTGGCAGCTCTTTCTCTTTTGAGTAAGATAAACTGCATGGAGTTTTGCTTTACCTCATGTTTATCAATTTTGATCAGCATAATTTCAGTAGTGTCAATATTAAAAATGTTATTCTTACAGTGGAAATTTGGGTGGTTTTTTTTCTTTGTTTTTCTTAAGAAAGCAAATTTTGTGCTGTTCTTGAAGGTGTCAAACTGCAGCATTCACTTTATTGAAGTTAGATCCCAAGTGGTGTTTTTTCTCCAGCTCATACTGATTTTCATGAGTTACTATAGAGTGCTGTTGCTGCTGAGATCTTCAATGATGTTCAGTATTTTGTTCAATTTGTTATTTTGAAAATTAGGCTTAAAAAAAAATCAATGAATGTCGAAGTTTTTCTGAAATGGTAGACAGCTTCCGGATACTCCCTGGTGTGTTTTTGGAAGTCTAAACAAATAAGAACATAAAGAATTGAACTTCAAAACAGCATAATTTTGTGGTAGTTCTTAATATCTTAATTTGATAGCAGTGGATTACTCCAGTAGTATGAAAATAGCTGATGATTAATAACATATTAATCTTGCAAGTCCTAAAGTTTAGTTATTTCTGCTCTTTGCAGACTTTTTCTACCACTGTCTCCCCATTTTTACTGTCAGTGGTAGGTGGTGACAGATCTTGCTCTTTAACTTATTTTCATATTGCTTATTCTCTAATACTTGTGCTCAATTTTTGTTTTCCATCTGTGATCTCTGGCAGGCTTCTAGTGGGCATGGGAGATATCTTGTCAATAAGAACGGGTCATTGCTTCTGGTCTTCTCTTTTCTTTAGCTTTTTCCCCTCCCCTCACTCCCCTCAAACAGTGGTCTCAGTCTTGTCTTAGCTGTTTAAAATGTTCTGAAAGACTCCTTCCTTTTCACACAGCAGCAAGATTATTCAGGTGATAATTCTCAAACTGCTGGTAGCGAATGAATACCATATTCTGTCCACTGAGCAAGACAAGAAGATGGAGTGACTTTAACAAGAGTGTTGTAGTCTGTTGTGTGTAACACTGTATGGGTTCAGTTCTCTTTGGCCGGTTTGCTGTCTGGAGAGTAAGATAGGCAGTTTTACCTTGGTACTCTTC
The DNA here is from genome assembly GCF_034315485.1 of Pezoporus occidentalis. Classification (NCBI taxonomy): domain Eukaryota; kingdom Metazoa; phylum Chordata; class Aves; order Psittaciformes; family Psittacidae; genus Pezoporus; species Pezoporus occidentalis. The sequence goes on along the minus strand of NW_026913103.1, from coordinate 15,575,691 downwards.
CTTTGAGCCCCTAGCTCACAGGGGATGGAGGAAGGGATACTGGTTTTACTTCATGACCTCTGACCATGAAGTATAATGCATCATGTAATGTTACTGCTTCTTTGTGTAGCTCTGCTGTTCTAATTGGTTGAAATAGTTTTGATACAGGCACTTTTTTTTTTGTTTCAGAATATAATGGAAAAACAGGAGTGGAAAAATACCTTTCCATTCCAAAATAAAGTGTCATCTATTTCCTCAGCAAAACCCTATTTTCTGAGTAAAGCTTTTCTAGCTTGTTCTCAACAGCTTCCTGTGATAGAGATGCTTTGGAGCCCTGTGCAAAGCTGAAGGTCAACACTGGTTATGTTAGGGCTAATGTGTTGTTTGCCTTTGGGGGATGATGGGGTGGTGGTATGGTTTTATTATGGTTTGTGCGGGCAACATGGTAAGTCTGAATATGCATACATTGTGTGTGCTGCCTTGATGAGAAGCAAGTGTTTAAACTCAGATGTGGTTGAATTGAAAGCATTTAATTCCCCTGTTCTTTCTGGTACTCCCCTGTCAATGGAACATTAGCAAAGTTGAGACAAACTTCTATTCAGTTCTTTATACAATTAAGCTATTTCAAATACGCTTGTTGCTTTTGGAATTATTTCACACACACACGCACACACCCTGCACTTAAGCACTTACCCTTGGAAAATACCTACTCCTCAAATTTGCCACTTTCTTTGGAAATATAAACCCCATAATATTTTTAGGTAGTATTAGCTAAAATGTGGCTCTAAAGAAGCAGTAAACAGCTGTGCAAAAGGCAAGAATTAATGATCATTGTTAGTGAAGGCTGGGTAAAAAAGAAATCCATCATAGACTGAGGTCCTTGAAGGCACAATTGACATCAAGCCAGCAGTTCCCTGTTTTGCAGGCTGCTTTTCCAATTTGCCATCATTGGTTACTCTATGGAAAGCAATACAATAATTTATACTTTTCAGAGGGTTTTTTTTTATGGTCTGTGCAAGTTGCCATCACTGTACTAATTTGCACAAACCTTATGTTTTTCATAGAAACCCTGAGGGCCAGGAGGCACATTTTTTTTTCCCTTCTTATTTTTAATGGCAGCTTATATTGTGAAGTACAGATTGGCCTGAAAAAAAAGGGATCATGGATCTAATGCCCTTGGCACTGTTCAAATTTTTGTGAATATATGAAGAGGCAGCATAAAGTTATTTCAGGGTGTTCCCAGAGGACACTAGTCGCAGACAGCCACAGAAACCTCTCTGTTAAGGAGCTGGCAAATTAAACATAGGACAGTGAGTGACTTCTCTCTCCTTTTTATAGTTATAACAGAAATACTTGATTCCTACAGTGCTGCAGCCTTACTATTTCACAGAACGTCACATCAAAGTACATAACTTTGATTCCTGAAATTATATGAAAAATATTAGCAGCAAACTTAAAGAGCACTAAGGAGAAATTGCCCTGTTTTTCTTTCTGGAAATGGAAAAAAATGGAGAAAAATTGTTTTAAGCAGTATTAGAAACCAAGAATGGGTTCTGAGTAACTTATTGCTGTATAGTAATGCTTTGATTTCTGACAAAATAATTATCGATAAGACAGAAAAGTGCTTTTAATGTTTTGGACAATGGTGGAGTTTTTTCCCGTTAAAAACAGTATTACGTGGAAAAGTGAACTTTAAATAGGGAAATGTGTTTATCTAACCTGCTACAAGAGAATCACTTGAAGTAAGAGAATCATTGGGCCAAAATAGTGCTTATTGATATGGAATTCTCTTCTAGTGTACAACACCTACATCATGTGTTCGAATTGCATGCACTCACACACAGAGTGTACATACTAGTAGTATAGACCAAAATCAATACTAGTGTGGTCTTAATTGTTTTTTCAAATTAGTGCTTTACTCCACATCTGTGATTTGGTTTTCTGTAGGATGTGACTGTGAAAATGCAGCAGGCATCTCTAGTTCACTGGAATGGGAATAACTTCCTATTTATGTGACTTCTATGAGAAAACATTGGTTCTCTTGATTTATCTGCTTAGATTGTGAAGGAATACATTTTCAGCATAATTTATATAAATAATAATAAAGACACATAAAGTTTAGCCTAGAGAAGAGTTAAATTTTATGCAAGAATCTCTTAAGAGGAGTTTTCCTTAATAGACAAAATTCACAGATTTAAAATATTTCCAGTTGAAAACTTTCTCTAATTTTCCTTTTTTGTAATAGAGAATCTGGCTGAATACTAGCAATGATATCATTTGGGTTGAATTATTTAAAGTTCATTAATTTGTTTAAATTCATCGTCAACAGTTATGGTGTTGCCAGGGATGGAACTATCACAGTCCTATTTGGAAATTTACATTAATTTGGCTAATGACATATGACTTTGTTTTCTTTGTAGTTATTTGAGCTGTTAGGCCCTGAAGGTTTTGAACTCATAGAGAAACTCCTACAGAATAGATCTGTGATTCTGGAAAGATCTTTGACTTGTCCAAATGATAACAGGTTCCAGACTCTGCAAGGTAAGTAACTACAAAATTTTTAATCCAAACCAAATAAAAAGTAGTTTTCTAATCACTCAGTTATATTTCAAACAATAGTACTGTCAATGTGTATTTAAAGAGCAAGCCAAAAAAAAAACTGCAGGGGTGGAGAAAGGAACATTTATATGGGCTTAAACAAAGAAATCATGGACTGGTGATATAGGGGAAAAAAAGTACGTATTGCATGTATTTATTTACTTTTCCTTTGCCTGTGGGGATGTGTAATTTCTTTAAATGTATTAAGTGTTGCACTTTTTCTATTTTAATGAGTTACTCTGGAAGTAAGTTGATCTTTAGTTATTCTTCATCTGCTTTCCTGCTTACTCTCTACTTCTGTACTATCATCAGATGTAGGTCTTGGGGAGAAAAAGCACAGTAAAAACCACATCTGAAAAAATAAAGTTAAGCTTAAAGATGCATAAGTAAGAGGAAAAAGGGGGCTCAGGTTTTATACTGTGACTTTTGTTTCTGTAAGTTGCTCAAGCACAGTAATTCTTTTAAAATCTGATTTACAAACTGCTGTTTAAAAACAAAGCTTCTCACTTTCTCCTCTGACAAAAATAAATCTGATTGTGATTAGGTCTTAATTTGGGATAAATCTGACATGGACATAGCGCCATGTAGCCTATTGCATGTGCACAGCGCACAGATTTAGAAAAATGTGAATGAAACTAGTAACGGTGGACTTCTGTATCTTCACAATAATTTTAAAATACAAATAACCCCTTTTTAATACATTTATCTGGAATGAAATGTTATATAAGCAAGAGTTTAGAAGTTCACCTCATGGTACTGATGGTTAGTATCTGCTCATCAGAACAACCATTTTATGTTTTCATGATTTCAAAGCAGAATGTCTTTGCTATCACTGCAACAAGGTTTTGTATCTTGGTACTTTTCCACCTCTCAAATAATAAAAGATACATTCAGTAGAATCTGAACTATTATAGTTTTGCATTCTATGTGTGAATTTTAGTTACATAAATATTTTCTTCTCCCTTATCAGAAGTTGTATTTTGGAAGCTTTTAAGAATTTATTCTTCATTATGCTATCAGTAGTTTCTGCTAGAATGCGGAGGAAGAATATTTTCAATATCGTGTTTTTGAGACAGTAAGAAGGCATTACTGTTTTTATGCTTTTTTCACTGATGAGGGTGCCCTTATTTCACTGTGGTTGTCTTCAGTGACATTTGAGTATTCTCTCTGAGATTGAAGGTGCTCTGCCCTGAGTTCTGTTTATTAATTTTAATACAGCTTTTTTATTTTAAGTTGATCAAAACAGTTATTTCTAATGGGGATTGCAGTTTTATCTTTCCAGACTTGCATTTGTAGAAGGGAGTCATTTGTGTCTGCAGAAACTTAGTCAACTTTGAGTATCTTGTGTCTAAAGCAAATGAGCACAAGTCAAGGAACTGTATGTGTACTGCATTTGTGTAGCTTGCTGTATTATTTGACCATTTCTTATGTAATTTACTTCCATGGCAGTAAAGGTGATTGTTGTGCTTATCAGACAAATCAAGTAACAGTTCTTTGCCATGGTATGTTCAGTCTGAATTAAATTTAGTGAGGAAATTGCATCCATTGTTATCCCTTTTTATACAAGAGAGAGAGTTAAAGCTACAGGCATGAAGGTATTAATGTGGACATTTTGACAGTTTGTTAGAATTTTGTCAATGCTATTTAACAAGTTATAGTCACCTTATCTAGCATGCATGCTGTTAAGATGTGGGTGTTTCACTGTTACTGTAGGTGAAAACTAAGTGGCACAAATTGTTCAAAACATCAGTCAAGTGGGTTTATTTGATGAAAAGAAGTTTTTGGCTTCAGAGTTTGACTGCAAAAGTGCACATGAAACATCATTGAATTGAGTATATAATATTCAGTCAAGCCTACATAAACTAATAATCTCTTTGCAGAATTTTGAAAATAGAAGTTTAAAAACACTGATATAATTTAAACCAAAACAAATCTCTCCACCCCATTGCATATAAAAGACTTGGCTATGTCTGGGTTTGGCCAATAATGGCTACACAAGGGTGAATGTGACTGGGCTTTTTTGGGTTCCCTGCTCCTCTAGATTTATTTTTTACTGGAATTGTTCTGTGGTTCTGATTCTTCTTGATTCAGTCCTGCTGCTTATCCACATGAAGGGAAGGAGTATTTGTGGTTGAATAGAACAGGATTTCATTTTTTCAAGGCCAGGTTGGACAGAGCCTTGGGCAGCATGGTCTGTCAGGAGGGTCCCTGACCACGGCAGGGGGGTTGGAACTAGATGATCTTAAGGTCTCTTCCAACCCTAACCATTCTATGATTCTATGATTCTTTTCTCATGCAGTTACGGAAATTACATTCTGAGCATGCTTTCAATACAATCATGTTATCCAGTAAATATACACTTCTTATTATGTGAAGAGGCTGTTCAATAAAAAGAGCCTATTTAATCTAACACCATTCTACTCATCACTACATGTAAGAGGAGGGATAAGCGGCGTTTCCACTGTTGGTGAATTTATTACAAATACTGAAATGAGAAAAAAAAAAACCACTACCATTTGCTGCTAGCCCCACCCTCTTGCTTTGGGATGAAGAAGTTTTGTTTGCTTAATGATGGTAACGTTAAACGTCCTACCACTGGACAAGAACTGGTACTTCTTTTATCTTCCTGAGGCCAACTGCTGCACTACCATCTATACAAAGCAAACCAATCCTTTAAAGATGTGTGCCATCAGCCTACCACCCCCCCCAAAAAAAAAGGCAAAAAAACAACCAAACCAAAAGCAAAACAAACAAAAACCCCCACCAAAGCTTCAAAAAAACCCAAACCTTTAGAAGAAAACTGAGGAAAACAAAGACGGGATCCAATACTTACGGAGATATATACATGTTATCATATTGCAGAACAGTGCAAGAAGTTTATAGGAGAAAATGCTAAGCCCAATTATGGTTGTCAAGTTACAATTCAGTCAGAACAAGAAAGGCTGTTAATGAAACAATATCGTCGCGAGGAAAAGCGAAATGCCAGAAAAGAAAAACAAACTGGGGAAGATGCAGAAGTTTCTGGAGAAGGACTAACGTGCTTTGATCCCAAAGAGCTGCGGATGCAAAGGTAATATATGCCAACAGATGAGAAATACTTCTGTTGTAATTCCTTCTTCAACATATCATAATCGTTTATTTTAGTTTGCTTTGTTGATTACATGATTCTGACTTCAAGTCATGTTTTATTGCAAGTGTAGTAATTTTTTAAATATGAAAACCTAATTTCCAGGGAAAGCATGAAGATTCTTATTAAGTAGATCACTGCTTTGTCTCATCTGTGTGGGTAGGAGATGCAGATTAGAGGGGTAGACTATCTTTCTTAGTTCCTGCACACACACTATGTGCTTAAGATTTATGAAGTCTGTACTAAGTCTATCATAACTATCTTTCTTTTTTTCCTTCCAAGATTAATGTGTACTATTTTCCATGTTGTCAGCTAAAGGTAATGGGAAGAGTAGAGGAGCAAGAGCATAAGGAGCAAAAAAGCTGATGTATTTTGTCTTGAGAAAAATATAGTGGGATTGGTATCTAACAGTAAATGCATGTTGCTGTATTGCTTGAAAAGCGGAAAAACTGTATTTAGGAAAGCCTTGCACTTACTGAATTGCACTTACAATTTTTATCTAAACAAGTGTGTTATCAGGATTTGGTTTAACTGATACCAGAGAATAACACTGTAAAATTCCCTTGTCGATTATTTTATGCAATGTTTTTTTCTGCAACTCTTGCTCTGACTTCAATATACCACATTCAGGTTTTGTAATGGCTGCCTAAAATAAGCCAATTTATTTCAGTTATCTTTCTGCCCACAGAGAGCTAGCACTTTTGAATGCTCGAAGTATGCCAGTCCTAGGTAGACAGAGAGAGATGGAGTTTGAAAAAATTCATTATCCACATGTTTATGATTCCCGAGCTGAAGCTATGAAAACATCAGCATTCATTGGAGGTGCAAAGGTACGTGCTTGGTGTATGACCCTTTGTGAACAGTACATCTTTCCCAGTGAATTATGTGCAGCAGGGTTCCCTTTGTTCTCTTAGAGTTTCTCCTCCTTATAGGTTCAATGAATGGAAATGCTACTTGTTTGCAGAAGGTTTTAAACACTTTCATATATTCTGGTTCTGACTCTAGAAGAGTCTAGAATCTCATTCTTAACTAGTGTATTTGGTTTTGCTTCTAGGGTCACTTAAGTAATTAAAAGTACTATTTTTCTCTTTCTGTTTTTGCAAACCATTGAATTAACTTTAACAAACGGAATACTTTATGAAATTCTTTTTTGTCTATTGGGGACTATTTTCTGAGTAGTAAAATGATTATTTTCCATTTAGGGGTTCAGTGCTATCTATAAAATGAATCCGTGAGAATCGCTTTTAGTTTGGGTTCATTTTTTGATGGAAAGTGAGAAACTATTGTTCAAAGTAAGTTATACATAATGACACTTTCTGTTTTCATACTTCCAATTAATTTTCCTGAAATACTCTTTTAGGTGATCTTACCAGAGGCAGTTCAGAGAGAAAATAATAAAATGTATGAAGAGGTAAAGATCCCACATAGTGAACCAATGCCTATTGGTATTGAAGAGAAAATTGTTTATATTAAAGACTTAGATGAGGTAAGTAAACCATTTCAAAGATGCTAAATTAGTTTTTATTTTCTATTACAAAAATTTAAATGAAAAAGTTACTAATTAATATTGTGATAGGTGATATGTAAATGGAGACAGTTAGTTTCTTTGGTACTGTTTTTGAGAATATTTATCAGTGATGATATGTAGTTCAGTGATATAATCCCATTCATGATGACTCAGATTCAAGAAGTTCCTGTTCTAAACTGCTTGTTCATGAGTTGCAGTTCTCAATTCCTTTGGCATTACCTGTTCAACTACTTATGATTTTGAGCTGTAATCTGAATCACTAAAAGATTATGGCTATTCTGTTCTCTTTATGGAAGACAACATGGTTTAGTGAGCCCAGGCTTCTTTATACTGACTTGTATGGGTTGGCTTGTGACTACGCAGTACTATTTTGCAGTCCATCAGACTAGTTTTAGAGTATGATGCAGTTGTTAGGAGTATCGAGTTATGGCGTGACTACATGGGTTGCAAAACCTTCTGCATAGTGCTTCTTTAAGCAGAAAGTGGAAATCACTATTAGCAAAACTTTGCTGATAAAAAGTAGAGGGCAGGAAGGAAAAATGCAGGTAAAACTGACATTTTTACCGATTTAAATGGTGAAAAAGCTGAGATGAGAGAACTAGATTTGTTGTTAGTATTTACAGTTTAGAACTTGCAGTGCACCATCATGTGTACCTGCTCACTCCTTATTGTATGGGTCAAACCTGTTGTTGAATGGAAGATTTTCTGTTGATTTAAACAGGGACATAAAGAGCAAGCTGCATGTATAGAATCAAGCTGCATGTATGTATGAAGAAAGTTTTATGTTTCTTAGTTCTTCAGCAGCATACAACATGGAAAAAAATTTCTCACTTTTTTCTCTGTGGGAAAACAGGGAACGACAATATAAATCTAATACCAGTTACCCAGGGCACTGTGTTGGGGTTCTGAGTAAAGATTGTCTTACATAAAATTTTAACTGTTTTAAAACAGAAGAAACAGAAGACAGTTTAATTTTAGAATATGAGTCTATTCTTTTCTGCTTGGGTGACAGTACCTAATGTCATGTTTATGAAGTGACTGACAGTTTAACTAGATAGAAAAGTTGAGCCACTGCAGCTATAAAATGTAACATATTATAATTTTCAGCATGACAGCTTTTTGCAATGAAGTGCCTTTCTCCTAAGCTAAATACTACCTACTAATCTGTAAGCTTTTTGCAAGAAGTACCAATATTTTAACAGACAGTAACTTGTTTCAGGAAAAATATAGTTCAGACAGAAAAGTAAGTACCTAAAAGAAAAGGTTTGCAGATTTTTACACATATTATTTTTAAAATGAATGCTGCAAAATTCATCAGTTATGCAAATCTCACAAAATATCTCCTTTTTAGATTGTGTATTGTCAAGAGGTATACCTTTCAGTTTCACAGTGAAATTCTGAAATAGCACCAATCTTCTTCAGAACTTTACTCTTCCATGTTTCCTGCTACATGAGATCAACCATGAAGGTCAACAGCAAATACAGTCTTGAATGTTTGAATGCCTATGTATGTAATTCAGATATCGGTTTGCAACAGAAGATGATGATTTTAAGAATAGTTTGTCCAACTGCAGAACTTGTTAGATTCATGTTTCATTTGTGAGACACAGATTTCAATCTTGTTGAAAGGCACCTTTTTCTCAGTGAGGTAAAGAGGCTGAAATTGCCAGTGTTTGCATTAGGATATATCTGGCTGAGACTGAAATGACTTGGTTAGGGCAGCATTTCATTTTGCCTTCTCTCTATGGCTGGTTTAGATTATTTTAGTTGGTGCTAAAAATTTTTGACAAGTCAATTTAGAGGACAAGAAGTTTTTCTGTCAGTATATTTTATTCTTTTTGGTGAACTGGTGTAAGCAAAAGCAGCAAAATAGTATTTTTTTTTTAGCTGTTTTCCACATTAGATAGTTCTCATATCTCTGAATATGTAAAAATATAGCCAGATGGGCAAGAAATGACTGTAAATATAATGGTAGATAGTTCATAGCAGCATCTAAAGGCATCATAAGGAAGTTGAAAGTTTTGATATGTTGACTTTTATGCACTACCAATAGTGGTGAGGTTTTGAGTTGGGCTAAACATATAGATTAAGTTTTAATGCAACCCATAATAACAGAACCTCAGGAAAAAAAGCACAGACCAACCAAATTGTCTATTGTTGCTTTTACAAGGGTATTTATCACAGCTTTCCAAGTGCTTGCTGTTTCATGGAGAAATCCCAATATCTTTAAATTTATAAATATTCTTCTTCCTTTGAGTTTGGTTAGTTTTCATCTGTCCTCCATTTCAGCAGTCTCGTCTCTGTCACACATAGGTGAATTTCTTGCCTTGCTGAGGGCCAGCTCTGACTGTTTCCCTGCCTCAAGTACTAACACTTATTAGTCTCAGCAATCAAAGAAGTAAAATCTTTGTTTTTTCCAGGGTGCTTCTCCTTGTAAAATTATTTTTTTACATCCAGAAAATGGATCACTTGTCTACTTTCCCACAATAGTTTTGCTGACTTAGATTCAGGCTTAAGCTCTTAAGTTCTCATTTGCCACAGAGCCACTGTGAGGAGAAGGAGAAGGAGGTGGGGAAGGTGGGACCCTCAGGTAGTCAGTGCAGTGGGAGACAGGAGTCCTCCCTCAGATCTTAAAGTTCTAGGGTATCAGCTTGCTGGGCAGAGGCAGCTGTTATAACTGATGATTGGTAACCTCTCCAGAGCTACTTTGCTACACAATAATGACTGAAGACTGTGATCCCCTTTGTTTGTAATATACTTTTTTTGGCAATAGGCTCTGTGCTGTAAGGTCTAGCTTTCTTTTGCTTGCTTTGAGAAGCTGTGACAGAGTTGTAAATGGGTTTGCACTACAGGAGATTTTGACCTTTCCATCTAAACACTTGCACTCATTGACATCTGTGGGACATACAAGTCATTGCTTCAGGTACAGTGTACACCAATTTTTATACTATTAGAAAATTTCCTAGGCTGCATTCTGGGTTCTTCTTCACTTTGTACCTGCCTTGTCAAGTGTGAAGAGGGTAGGTAGTCAGGAAAAGTACTATGTAGCTGGCATTCTAGTTTCTTGTGTTGTAAAGGGAAGTGTGCTTCTACTTAGATTTCATTTACGGAAATTTTTTTAATGGCTGGTATAGATTTCTTTCTAAGGGAAAGAAATTTATATGCCAATTATAATGTAAAGAATCCTATATCTTGATTTGAAAATTTCCGGTGGTACTTTTGCTTATTCAAGGTTAAAAATCTGCATTGCATCTGTTTCCTCAAAGGACTGAAGCGAACCCCACTATGAAATGCGACCAATAAGAAAGAGTGTGAGAAGAATAGTAGCAAAACAAAATAAAATTAGTTTTTCACTGATGGTTTGTATTGGGTACGTTGATCTGGGCATGTATGGTATGTATGATCTGGGAATGAGATGAGAGAAATGTATTCCTTTAAGTATGAATTCTAACAAACCACATTTTATACATAAATAGACTCTTTTTTCATTTATTTTTTTTTTCATTTTTCTTTTGTAAAAATGTAAGACAAAATGACAAAACTTCTGTGCACCAATGCCAAAGGGAGCAGCAATGACTTAAAACTAGCACAGAGATTAACATGAGGTTCGTATTTATAGGATTGGCAGTGTAGTCAGCGTGCACTTTGTACCGCACTTCAGGATGAAGGAGTAACATATTTCAGCTAGGTTTCACATTATATTATCTGAAATCTTACAGCTAGTATTTTTGAAGCATTTAGTTTAGTTAGTGTTTCATTGCAAAGGTCAGAGCTCTCCTAAAGATTTTAACTTCATGGTTAGTTAAATTATTCCACAGGCAGATTTTGCTAAAGTGTTATGGAATCAGTGCCTGGAAGAATACAGATGTTAAGATGAAACTCATTGTCCTGGGTTCAGCAGTAGCAGTCATGTTTCTCCTTCGAGGTAGGTGGTGCAGTGCTGTGTTTTGACTTCCAGCCTGGGAACAGTGCTGGTGATACCGATGTTTTCGGTTGTTGCTGAGTGATATTTACCCTGACCAAGGACTTTGTGAGGCTCATGCTCTGCCAGGGAGACGGGAAGCTGTGAGGAAGCAGAGACGGGGTGCCTGACCCGGGCTAGCCAAAGAGGTATTCCATACCACAGCACATCATGCCCAGGGTGGTGGGTAACTGGGAGTTACCCGGAAGGACACGGGCTTCTGGGTGGGACTCGTTTCTTGGCCGGTGGTATCGTATTCTCTTCCCTTGTCATTTTCTCTTATCATTGTTGTCGTTGGTGGTAGCGGTGGTGATCTGTGTTGTACATTGGTTGCTGGACTGTTCTTGTCTCAACCCATAGGAGTTGCACTCTTGATCCTTTGAGCCCCGGGGGGGGGGGGGGCCTCGATTGCTCTAAGCTCAGCAACGCTCACTGGGAGTGAGTGAACAAGCTGTCTGGCTAGGGTTTCAGCCATGACGCTCATTATATAAACTGACAAAGATCCAGATTTCTGTAGCTACCATTCCTACCTAATGCCATTATGCACTGCAGATAATGTGATCAGGAGTAGCCAGCCTTTCACAGTTTAGCAGGCATAAAACCATACAATAGCATCTGTCTTAAACTGCTGTCATTAACGCTTTCCTACTGTATGTGTTCTTCCTTTTTCTGCTTTGTTGCTCCTACCTTTCTGTGCTTTTATCTCAGTGGCTTCACCTCTTGCCACTGTCTGACTCCACCTGTGTGATCTCGTATTCTTTATTTCCTACTGCTATTGAGTTGGGAGCAGAAGCTAGTGGTCTGCATAGAGGGCGTTGTGCTGTTGCTCAGGAATGTCTCAGGTGTTCAATGGCAGAAGAGTGTACTAAGTCCCACAGAAGGAGTCGCAGAGGGGAAGGGTTCTTACTGTAAGGCAGCAAATACCACCTCTAGCTCAATTTGTAGATAATGATGATTCTTGCCATTTCTTATTATTTGGAGAGGTGTGCTTTCACCACAGTAGAAGCACATGTGGCTTACGAGTAGCTGGTTGGTCACACCAGTTTAGTCTGAAGGATTACGGTACTAGTACTTGCCAAGGTGGCATGCTAGCTAGATTGTTTCAATAACAAAAATTTAAAAAATGGAGTAAGCACAAGATTAGATTTGTGAGCTTTGTCTGCTTGACATACAGCTTGACCACTAGTGAAATATATATTTTTGTACTTACTATAAAGGTGTTTTTGTGCCAGACTCTTTGCCAAATAAATGTACCTTTGAAGTCATAAACTCAGGTTAGGGAAAGTTCCTCTCCAAGACTGTGAAAACAGGTTTTATCTAACAAATTGCTGTTGGTAAAAAATGACTTAAGCTTTTTACCCAAAGTGGGTGTTCAGGGTAGGATTTATTTCTTTTGTTTCACATTATTTCCATTTCCTTTTACTAGCACTACTTTATGGTCTAAATAAGAAATGGCTTTCTTTCCTCTCTGCATTATGCAAAGAAATTACTACAAAATCAATATTCTCTTTTTTCCTGTAATGTTTTTTTATTTTTAGAATTGTACAAAGTAAGTCTACTGAATAGGCGTATGGATGGTTTTGCATAAATTACATTTTTCACACCCAGAATGCTGGACCATTTATTCCAAAGTTGATTTTAGCATATGTTTTGGTTGCATGTTTTCCAAACAGCAATAGACAGTTGGACCAAATTGAATAATTTAAAAAATATTTTAAATTTTATTTAAAACATATAATTTATCCAATGTAGTATATTAGAAAATTGCTCTACCCTGATATCAAGTCTTAAAGCCTACGAGTTCTGGCTTGTTTTTCTTCAGTATGTGAGTTAATGAGTATTTTATTATTACTTTAGAATTGCATCTGCAATACTTGCAATTTCTTCATCAAATTGAACATCTAACCCATGTGTCAAAGGGTTGGAACCAGATGATCTTTAAGGTCCCTTCCAACTCAAACCATTCTATGATTCTATGATGAATACCTGGAGAGAGACAAGAATCGAGGTGCGATCTTATGTCAGATTTTATGAAGAGCAAAAAATAGCTTTCACTGAGAAGCAGCTCATGTGTACTGTAACAATCTCTGTCAGCCCACTGTTGGGGAAGTAATGCTATAGTTCACCTCTTGGGATGGGGAGGAATGAAGATAAAGGAAGCAAACACATGATGCCACTCATAAGTTTTGGAGCTATGCATTGTATAACTGATCAGATGTGAGCCTGTATTTGCTTCTCCTCTTGGCCTGTTCATAGGATTTGGCTTCTATATTTGGTGTGATGTTGTGGATTGAATTTGAATTTGGCCTGACACTGGGCAAGTTTGGTTTGTTTAGAATCGGGCTGAATGAAGGTTTCCTTTGCAGTATGTGCTGTCTTAGCTCATCTACTTGGATTTTTTCAGATGACTTTCTGCAAAGGTGAAAAATTACCTTTTTCTTTTTGGTCAAAAGGCTTTTGCTTTTCGGCTGTAACCTAATGCCTTTCCCTGGCTTATAGAGTCTTAAAAATTGACTGCTTAAAATACGATATGATTATTTTTTCTTTAAGTTACCTTTATCCTAGTGTTAGTTTAGTTGAAGACATTTTGTAGTTTTGTGCTTTTATTCTTTGAAGATTATCAAGGAGTGTGTGTTTATTCTTTAAACATCAGTTTCTAAACACTATTAGTATAGTAGCTATAATGTATTATACAATATTTGTTTGTTTTTTGTTCTGACTTACCTGTTTATATACTCATATAAGAGCCTTTTAACATCTTAGAAACTTGGCGATTGTGCTGCATGAACAAGCCCCATTTAAGACACTGGAGATGTTGAGGGTGTCAAGGATGCTATGAAAAACTGATAAATATGTTCTTTGTTGTGTCAATCTGGGTTGTGTTTCTGCACACAGTTTTATTTTCAAAGGCTTGATACTGCAAGAAAAAATCCCTGTGAATACAAAATCGTATTTTCAAATGTCCTTTCATTAGTGAAGTTGTAATTGAAACTTAGATCTTGTTTATAGATACTCTGTTTATTCTAAGTGCTAGTAATGTGCAACTGTTGTATTGAAAAGAGTTCTGCAAAATCTGAGTTATCTCTTCTTGGGAAATTTAAGTTTGTAGCCAAGAACAATTAATTGACAATATGGGTCAAAGTCTAATAGGGAGAATATCTGTACTGCTGAACACAGGACAGATATAGAGAACTTAAATTTCTTTTAGTCTGTTCTTTAAACTAGCATGGCTATGTATGATGTACTAAGCAAAAATTGCTGGAAAATTTTAGTAGGTATTGTCATGTGAGAGTTGCATATTATTACAGTTATTTGGGATTTTGGTTCCTCTTTTTCACGCAGATAGTAAATGTGAATAGAGAATTGCACTTTTTAATGTTAACATGAGATAAAATTGGCTGCATCTGATTTGAATAAAATGTTAAGCCTGTTTCGTTTTCTAAACAGCTGCCAAGTGTGTATATTGTGTAGTGCTGCCACTGAAACGGTTGAAAATCTGATGGGAACACTTGCAAGGCAAACCAGCAAAGGGCACCAACTGCTGAAAAGCACTTGCTGAGCCACTGTGGGAATAGACGCATCTGCCTGTTACTAGAAGTAATCTAAGTACCTGCTTTTACCTGTCAGGATTTTAATTTGTGTAAAGATTTAACCAATGAAACTCATTCTGAATGCTTAAAGAGAAGGAAGAAAAAAATCTGAGGTGCTTTTTATGCAAAAGAACACCACTTCTAGCAAGGGGACTCTGTGAGCACTTCTAATTCTCATAAGTAATTTATGGTTTTGTTTTAATAAAAACAAACCCAGATATGGCAGCCAAAAGTCTCAGCTACACTGTGCATAGTGTCTTGCTGAAGAACACAGTCAGTATGGAAGAGATTACCCTGCCAAAGAGCATATTTCCAGTTTTTGTTTGGCTTAGTTTGGAGATGGATCTCATGGAGATGTTTCTTGAGAGTATGTTTCTTTTTTCACTGCCATGTATTTGACTCATTGTGGATGGTAATGCACATACAAAAATGTGTATTACAATCAGAGGTCAATGAAAAATTTCACAAATACTTTTGAAAACTGTTGTACTTTTTGTCTTTTGATACTTGAACTTTTATTATTCTCACACATTGGTGACCTTACCACACAAGATCATAATCTGTCACCTACCTTCTATTTTCTAATGGTAGCTCAGGTAGAAATACTTCTTTGAATGCTGCTGATTTAGTTGGGATTTTGGGAGAACAAAATAGCTGTGTTCCTGTGGAAAAAAAAAGACTGATTGTGCTTGCAGTCTTCCCTTGTAAACTTCAGAAAAAAGTAATATAACATCTATAATGTAAAGCAGTACTGCCTTCTTGGTTAGCCGTATTGTGCAATTAACTGAAAAGAGAAGAAAATTGAGTTGTAGAAAGATTATGACAGCAATAGTTATTCCTCTGGGAATATTCTTCTGTTTACCATTCTTTCATTTTTACTTGAGGCATTAAAATTATTACTCGTTTCAACTGTAATTACCCTTCAGAGCACTCTGTTAATTTTTCTGGGTTTTGTTAGGTATTATTAGAAAAAAATAGTTTATGTCATGTATTAAGGGTAAGCTGAAGTAAATAATTTGAAAATATTATACTGAAACAGCTTCTATGTTAACAGTTTAAATATTCATTTCTATGTGAACACTTGTAACCAATGCCTTTGTGTGCATAAAATCGTATTGAATTAACTAGGGTTTATTTAAAAAATAAAAATACTGAAAGATACCTATACTTTCAAAGAATGTAGTAGTATCAAGCGCTGTTACCCTGCTTTTGAAGGCAGGTTTAAATTTGCTTTTGAAGGGAGACATTATTTAGGCTCCAAACTGTTATTTTTAACTGACTAAATTGAGTGGTATAAAGCACAGGCAGAGATCTCTAAAGTTTTTAATGAAAGCAACTCAAAATAGTTTTAGTCATGTTTGTAATTAAGACTAGACAGTGAATTATGTGTTTCTGCTGCATCCTGTTTAGGGGATAGCCATTTCTCAATGGAATATCATAGTATGAGTGTGGGAGAAGAATGCAGTAGTCTGCTTTACTTTGATAGCTTGCCTGAAGGCAAGCTTTCATTCTTAGGAGTAATCAATCTTCAATTTAAAGAGAAATACAGGATAGTATTTTAAATTCTAAATAAAACTATACTGAAGTCCAAAATTGTTTTTCATTTTAAAGATATATAATCTCAAAGTGAAAATTTTCAAAGATGAGGCAGGTGTATGCTAATTCTGATATGCTGTGACATTTTGGAGATTAACTCTCACTAAAAATATTTTAGACAAATTATAGTTTGTCTGATTTTAATGTTTGTTTTGACTTAACGCACGTTTTGGTACTCTCCTTGAGACATGAAACTCTTATCTAGGTTAAGAATGCCCTGGGTCTTTCAGTAATAGAAATGGGACTGAGATTGTTGATCAAGGGATTCAGTTAGAAATCACCAAATAGTTTTCGATGCTTTTAAAAGGTTTTGGGATAGAGGAGCTGCATGACTAAAAGATTGACTTTATACGTGGTAGGCTATTCATCTCAGACTTGCAGTTTCCATTAACCTCAAGTTCACACAGTAGCAGCTAATATAATGGAAGTTTTAAAATTTTTTAGGAGTAGTAGTTGTTTGAGTCTGCAGAACAACAGGGAGCAGCAAGTAATGTAAGTCTTTTAAAGCAGGAAAGAGATGTGTGTTTTGTATCTTTGTCTAACAAAATACTTTTTCTGAATTCTAATTGGAAGATTGGAATTATCCTACTACTTGATCTTTCTATTAGAATATTGCAACTGAACACATCAAATAAGAGTTTAGGTATTATATCTTTTCATATGAATAAATAATATATTCCTATTATTATGAGATAAAAATAGGAAATATTGCTATAATAATAATAACAATGATAATAGTAGAAACAATTTGTTTCTTCTTGATGGAAATTAATCAGGAGAAGAGAAATAGGAACTTCATATTTGCAGGAAACAAAATGTAGAGGAAGAAGATTTTACTTAGCCATTCATAGGGCTTGCTTGTTATTGAACATAATACAGTGAAGGAAACTTCTGTGCAAATATTCCTGCTTCTCTGCTTTTGTTTCCTGAATCTGGAAAGGTTCAGGACTTTTTCTGAGTCATCTGAGATTATGTAGGAGTTGATTTCCTGTGTTCCTGATTGTTATTCCAGTTGTTTTTGACACCTGTAAACCTTTGTCCTTCTGGACAAGCCAGAGATTGTCTCCCTTCTATGCATACTCCTTAGGTTGAGACTTTTTAGCTGATTGTCAGATCCATCTTTGAGGTAAATAAGAGTGCCTCTCTCAAGTTTTGCATCAATAATTTGCCTACTTCAGGAAAAAAAGCTGGTTTGCACATTAGTAGCTACTATAGCAGCAAAACAAGTCTGGTCCAGTTCTAGCCTGCAGCATGTATCCTTTCAAAGTGTATGCGAAAGCTCTGTTAAATCTCTAGTGCTATTTGCAAGTAAGAACTATTTTCTTCATCAGCTTTGAGTTTTTGTGATTCTGTAGTTTTCAGTGTCTTAATTTTCCATTAATCTAAATCCTGAGAACTGCTGAATGGAAATGCCCAGGTGCAGCCCTATGGAAAGTTTTGTCTCTTTATCCTGACCCATACCTCAATCATTCACTTAATTCACTTAAGTTTGTGTGGTATGGGAGGGGCTGGACCTTGATTCCTTTTGTCTGGTGTCTGTCTCTTCCTCCTGGTCACTATTTTTCAATTTTGGGCAAAAATTATATGCTATTTTCTGTCAGTACTCTCCATCCCTACTAGATTTATAAGTTATCTGTGTAGGCTAGTTGCAGTAGCCACACCTTTTGGGAGATGAATGTATGCCCTTATCAACGCAACTTACTGCTTAGAATTTTTTTTTTTTTTATAAGATGCAGTTGTTACAAAATTCTGCCAGTTCAGAAATGGTGATTCGTATCAAAATTTAACTTACACAAAGTAGTTTTATATATACTTTTGTATCATAACACAATCTCGTTATTTGGGAAAAAAAATAGCTAAAACCGTTGCATAAAAGGGCTTCACTTTCTAAGCTGCATGATAATAGAGTAGCTTTTTTGCTCACGAGTGGACAGAATTTATGTAATTCCTTTCACTATGCCCTTGTTACCTTTCCTATTTATTTGTTGGGTTTCTCTGTCATGCAGTGTCTATATTCTTGAAAAAAAAACAGAAAAGGGTTTTCTGTATTAACTCTTTGATGACAGTTTCTTTTGAGACAATATGCCTGTAACAACGATTCCTTTTTCTCTTTCCTCTTAAAGAGACATACTATTTTCCCAGGGGAATAAATTAAGGGAGCAATGTGACATCAACAGAGCTAGGAGTCTGTTTTACTTGTATACAACTGTAAGGAATTATGAGAGTGTTCTCTGAATTGGGGGAAAAAAAAAAATAAAAAAGGGTAAAGAAAAATCTGTGAAATAGTCTGTGGCAAATAAGCATCAGTTTTCTTATTGCTCCATCTAAAAAAGTCAGGGAGGTGGTGGTAATGGAAGCGTGAGTACATAGCAGCCCAGGAAGAACCTTGTTGTTAAGGGTAACAACATTTTAAATGTTTTAAACTTCATAGAGATTTCTATATTTCACACTGTATAGCATTAAGTTATTTTTAAAGTGTAAGGGAAAGAAACCCTCTCTATTAGATGCTGTTGATATGGTTGAAATGTGAGCAAATTGAACTTATCCTTCTGTCTTCATAAAATTTTAACTTCTAATATTATTAGGAAATGCCACAGCTGTTGGCAATTTTTCTTTTTCAATTTTCCTATGAGCTGCATTATTTCAAAATAATTTTTTTGTGTAATTCACAAATGGCATTAGAAAGCTCTGAGAGGAGACTGTGTTCTGATCTCGTTTCATTGCTGTAATCTAGAATATTTCTCTTGACATCAGGTACTTTTGAATTTACAATAAATAGTGTCTCTGTAATCACAGTCTCGCCTTTGTGTCTATTTAGATGCCAAAATCTGTGTACATTTTTGCTTTAGAAATAGTTGCTTTTATGGAAAAATCTTTTTGAAATACTTTTTTATCTAGTTCCTCAAATCAAATCACCAGAGGGTATAATCATTTTGTCTATAATCTTTTGTCATATTATACCTAGGCTGAGGAACACAACAATTCTCCCTGTGAGGGAGGAGATTACCTAAGCTATTTCAGTTTTTTAACTCAGAGCAGTGATAGCCTTGGAGCTATGATGCTGTCCTGTCATTTCTATCAAACTGCTTTTGGGTATTTAGATGCAGAGGTCTTTGGGTTTAATTTATACACTGAACCAAAGAATATTTCTCAATGTTGTACTTTTAATACAACTGTAAGTGGTTGAATAATTCAGAAATCTGTAATAAAGGTATGACTGCTACAGTCACTTGTGTAGCATAGCTCGTCAAGAGAATAGTTTAGATAATGTTGGTGGCAATGTATCTATAGTCTTAAAAGGATTTTTGTTGAAATTACTGCAGGCATGTTTGCTCTTAGCTGTCATATGTGAAATTAAATACTTTCCCTAAAACCTCCTGGTTTTGAGTCGATCTCTTTCCTTTCTTCAAGAGACCAGATAGAAGGACAGATAATTTAAAAAAAAAAAAAAAAAAAAAGTGTGTTTTATTCTGTGATTAATTTATTTTTTCCAATTGACTTTTGTTTTGTTTTAAGGAGTGCATATGTTACCATAGTTAGGAGGATTTCTCTACAACTAGATTTCACTACAATTTGGTTTTTCAGTTGACCATTCGTTTCAGTTATTTCTGTGTTATTTCATAATTTCCCCCTGTATTCAGCACTGGTGAGGCCGCATCTCGAATACTGTGTTCAGTTCTGTGCCACTCACTACAAGAGGGATATTGAGGTGCTGGAGCAGGTTGAGAGAAGGGCAATGAAGCTGGTGAAAGATCTAGAGCAAAAGTCTTACAAGGAATGGCTGAGGAAACTGGGATTGTTTAGCCTGGAGAAGAGAAGGCTCGGGGGGACCTTATCACTCTCTACAACTTCCTGAAAGGAGGATGAAGTGAGGAGGTGGCTGGTCTCTTCTTCTAAGTAGCATGTGGTAGGACAAGATGAAACAGCCTCAAGCTGCTCCAAGATTGGATATGAAGAAAAATTTCTGCACCAAAAGGGTGATCAAGCGTTGAAACAGTCTTCTCAGGGAAGTGGTAGAATCACCGTCTCTGGAAGTGTTCAAAAAATGTGTAGATGAAGCCTCTAGTGACATGGTTTAGTGGTGAACTGGTGAACTTGGCAGTCCTCAGGTAATGGTTGGACTTGATGATTTTAAAAGTCTTTTCCAACCTAGTTGATTCTACAATTCTGTATAACACTAACATAACTCAGGAGTATGAAAATTTCCCTGTTTTTTGTTGGCTGCCACTTTTAAATACCTATTGCGTGAACCAGTTACTGTGATGATAATTTTAAGTATCAAGACTCCATCGTTTTCTAAAAGATGATGTTTAATTCAAAATAAAAGCATATTCAGGGAAGTCTAATGGGCTGTGATTCTATTTTCCATAAAATATCAGAGTACAGTTTTACCCTTATGGTTCATTATCTGTCATTTCTAAGGAATTCTTTTGGCTTTTTAATCTAATTGAGGGACTGGAGCATCTTTCGTGTGAGGAAAGGCTGAGAGCACTGAAGAAGAGCCTCGGGGGACTTTTACAAGTGTATACACTTACAAGCATATATATGATGTGGGAATGATTAACAAAGAGGGAGCCAGGCTCTCCTCAGTGATGCCCAGTGACAGCACCAGAGGCAATGGGCACAAATTAAAACACATGAAATTTCATCTGAACACAGGGAAGTAATTTTTTACTGTGAGGTAGTCAAAGGCTGGTACACCCTGCCTAGAGATGCTGTGGAATCTCCATCCTTGGATATATTTAAAACCCAGCTACACAGTCGCAGGCCACCTGATGAGATATGCGGACTTGGACTGGATGATCTCCAACCTAAATTATTGTGATCTGTGCTTGCCACTAATAGTGACATAGCCATACCATGTAGAATTGCTTTTAGTTCTAGTCACTGGTAGCTTATACAGCTTCAAAACCAGCTGCTGGTTCTTTGGCGCCTTTTGTTACTTGCATCTGTCTAATGTGTTTTACTCTAAGCTTACTTATAGCATGTAACTCTTCAGGTACTACACTTTGGATGAGACATAATTTGTGCTTACTTGAAGAAATTGTACTGCTGATTATGGCCCAAAGCTCTATTTGGTGTGCTTGTGTAATTTTCATATCTTCGTGTATGCTACTTTTTCCTACAAAAATTGTCGCCCTAACTCCAATGAAATCTTACTGATATAGCTTGGTGCTAAATGCAGCAGATCCAAACATCATCCTGTTTTCCTGACTGCTACTGCTGAACCCAGGACATTATGTTATAAGCCTTTGTTTAAAATGTCTGTGTGCACTTTGAAAGACCTTTCAGTCTTTGTTGTAGGTGGGAAATTTTATTCCCAGATAGTACTCCCAAAAAGATATAAAAATAATTTTGTTTTTATGGTATTTATACAGTTATATTTTATTTATTATTTTTCATAAATCTCATGAGCTGCCACCTCCATGAAAGTAGTGAAATACGAAAAGTATCACCAGGAAAAGGAGGCTGTGGAAGTCCCCAGGAATAACATTTATGTTTATTTCTGAGTGTTCCTTCAGTAACAAAATAGGATTTATACTGGCACAAAGTGCTTTAAATGTATATGTATGTATAATTAGAAAGCAGGGGAGCTGCTAAATGTTCATGATCTGGAGGGACAGTAGGAATGTATTTATTAAAATGTGCATGTGTATATATATATATTTCTCTGTATATTATACACAGATACATGATTTAACCAGCAACATTCCAAAGTACATCAAAGGGGAGGGATGGCCTAGAGACTGTTTATGTCAAGACAAGGGATATCTGAACTTAATTTCCTGAATTTCATGGATTTCCTGTAAAATAGTGTAGATTATTCATCCTGTTACCAGTTGTTATCTTTTTAACTGAAAGGTGCATCTGAACAACTGAGTGCAGAATGGGATTTGCTGCACTTTTTTGTACTTTGATTAAAATATATCTACATTAAAATTAAGCCAATGAATATGAAAGCTTAAACTTGGTTTATAAGTGCAATAGATTATGATAAATTAGTTTTAATCCTATTATTTGGTTATAGTGCAACAGAAGAAGTCATCATTTTAGAATATTAATTTTGGGTGGTGTTATGCTGTGGAAATTAGTACAGATGACTAACATTTCTAGTATGACATGAAAACTACAAAAGTGAATATGGACAAGACAAAATCTCTTCTGGAATGAGGAATATAAAGAGAATGTTCTGTAGATAAATCAATAAAATATGATCATACTACAGGAGATAACATTTTCTAAATAAATTGCTAAGAATTAAAGATGATTAAATTTTTTTTCCAGTGTTGTTCTGGATAGATTAGATGAGATATATTTTGCTGTGTCTGTGCACGCCAATCATGGGTTCAGAAGCTGCTACTAAAATGCTGACATGGTACCCTAAGCACATTGGGCCACCAAGTGAAAATTTGTGATGCTGGGATTAATTGCATCTGACAAGCTGTTTATGTCAACCTGTGTTAATGCATGAAGTAGTACAGAGCGAAAGAAGATCTCAGTTTTTAATGGTACTTTTCGTTAGCACCCTCTTGTGCTGTGTGAGGGAGTGTGCTTTAGACCATAGATAGGTCACAGCAGGTTTCACAGGTATGCTTTGGGAAAAGAAAAAAAAAAGGTGATTGTTTTCTGTATAATATTTGTTAAACTCTGTAGAATTACAAGGTCTGGCAAATGAATTGCATGACTAAAACTCTCAAGTGCTGATTGCCTGTGCTGTGTTGCGTGCTGTTAAAGCAGTTGTTTCTGAGCTGTAGATTGCCTGGAGACTCAATTGTATGATCTCATTCATGACTATTAATTTAATGACTAACAGTTTTGTCCTATTTTTAATTGCTTTTAGAGCACCAACACACAAATATATTTTTAATGAAATGGCTAATTTAGAGTATCTTCATTAAATTTAACCTCATTTACTCATAAATGCATTAGTTGTAATAGTAAACTCCTTGGGAAAGAATTGGAAAGCTGAGTGAAGTAAAAATAAAGATTTTATACATTTATATCAGAGCTGCCTTGAGTATCATCTAGCTTGTGGAAAGAGTTGTTTCTTAGTGGTCTTTCACACTGATTCGTGCGTATGTAAAAATGGCACCATTTGAGGCATGAAATTGTGTTTGCTTAGAATAGCACTCAGATTCTATTCTGCTTAAACTTCCCATGCTTTGTGTAGAATTTTACACTGTTAAGTCAGCTGTGGAATAGAAAGCTGATGGATGTTGCATCTCTTTCACCTTCAGTAAAAAACAGGATTCTGCCATCCAGTGGCTACCAGACCTTTAAGCAAGAAGGGATTTCACTGGTTTATCTGAAAAAGTTTTGGTCTGTGGAAGTCTTTACTGATGTTAATACACCCACAGGGCTTACAAACTAGGTAGTTTGTGCAAATGATAAATTAGAAAAACAGATCTTCTAATATGTTTGTCAAACTGTGGACTGCTGTCCTTATTGTTCCAAATTTGTCTGCTATCCATTTTTTTCCTTACTAATTTTTAAGGATAGCACTACACTGGTTTTGGATTGTGCATTTGTACTTATTGTTTGGAATAAAATAGAATTGTGGGGGAGGGTAACTTGTCACACTTTTTCAGCCAAATGAGGAGTTGAAGAAGTCTTAAGGTACTGTTTTTATCTGGAATTACTTGTATCTTTTCTAATCCTTAGTATGTTCTGGCATAGTCACCTTTCAAAGAATATAATGCATTGTTTGTGTATTGCGATCGTGAATGTTGTGTATTGATTGCTCAGTGCTTGCATTTTTCTTTTGAGTTACTTGAAAATAGTGTGTTGAATGAAAGTCTAGATTCTGGTCAGAATGCCATTAAAAAAAAACCCAAACAACAAAAAAACACAAAGAAAAAAGCAAACCCCGGAAACCAAAAAAAGAGGCAAAAAAACAAAAAACAAAAAACACCAAAAAAAAGAAAGCCACACCAAAAAAAACCAAACAAACAAAAATGACCAAAAAAAGAAAAAACCCTTCTAATTCTTAACCAGGCTTCTATGGTTTGTATTTTTATTAATTTTTATTCCACTCTTAATATTCCTGTTTATATAGGCTTAGTATCTTTCCAGAAAACAAGCTTCCTCTGATAAGCTGTTATACAGCTTGTTCTGGAATGTCTATTTATTTATTGCCACTTACCAAGTCAATCTATGGCATTACTACTTTCCAGCAGGAAGAGAGTAGGATATCATTTTTATTTATCTAAACATTTATTTATTTTTGTAAAAAATTGCATGTCCAGGGGCTATAGTATGCAATTTCTTCCAAACAGGAAGGTAAAACGATGTCTTACACTACCCACTTTAAAAGAAGCTGGAATAATATATTGCTAGAGGCAGTAGTTTAAGAACTACCCCGCAGGAAGCTCTCGGGAGAACTGGCTACACAGGATTAGGAGAAGGCTGAGGTTCTGAATGACTTCTTTGCCTCGGTCTTCACTGGCAAAGGCTCTGACCAAACCACCCAAGTCTTGGAAGGCAGATGCAGGGACTGTGAGAATGAAGACCTTGCACCCACTGTAGGAGAGGAACTGGTTCGAGACCACCTTAAAAATCTGAATGTGCACAAGTCCATGGGTCCTGATGAGATCCATCCACGGGTCCTGAAGGAGCTGGTGAATGAAGTTATGAAGCCACTGGCCATCATGTTTGAGAAATCATGGCAGTCAGGTGAAGTTCCTGACAACTGGAAAAAGGGAAATATAATCCCCATTTTCAAGAAGGGGAAAATGGATGACCCAGGGAATTACAGACCAGTCAGTCTCACCTCTGTGTCTGGCAAAATCTTGGAGCAGATTCTCCCGGATGGCATGCTAAGGCACATGAAAATCAACAAGGTGCTTGGTGACAGCCAGCATGGCTTCACTAAGGGGAAGTCCTGCCTGACCAATTGGGTGGCCTTCTATGATGGGACTACAGAACTGATGGACAGGGGTAGAGCAGTTGATGTCATCTACCTGGACTTGTGCAAAGCATTCAACACTGTCCCACACAACATCCTTGTCTCTAAATTGGAGCGACATCAATTTGATGGATGGACCACTCGGTGGATAAAGAACTGGCTGGATAGCCGCACGCAAAGAGTTGTGGTCAATGGCTCAATGTCCGGCTGGAGACCAGTAACGAGTGGTGTCCCTCAGGGATTGGTGTCGGGACCGGTCTTGTTTAACATCTTTGTCGCTGACATGGACAGTGGGATTGAGTGCGCCCTCAGCAAGTTTGACAATGACACCAAGCTGTGTGGTTCGGTTGATACCCTGGAGGGAAGGAATGCCATCCAGAGGGACCTGGACATGCTTGTGAGGTGGGCTGATGCCAACCTCATGAAGTTTAACCATGCCAAGTGCAAGGTCCTACACCTGGGTCAGAGCAATCCCAGGCACAGCTACAGGTTGGGCAGAGAAGAGATTCAGAGGAGCCCTGTGGAGAAGGACTTGGGGTGCTGGTCGATGAGAAAATGAACATGAGCCAGCTGCAGTGTGCGCTTGCAGCCCAGAAAGCCAACTGTATCCTGGGCTGCATCAAAAGGAGCATGACCAGCAGGTCGAAGGAGGTGATCCTCCCCCTCTACTCTGCTCTTGTGAGACCTCACCTGGAGTATTGTGTGCAGAGAAGGCTGCGTGGAGACCTCATAGCAGCCTTCCAGTATCTGAAGGTGGCCTATAGGGATGCTGGAGAGGAACTTTTCCTTAGAGGCTGTAATGATAGGACAAGGGGTAGCAGGTTAAAACTTAAACAGGGGAAGTTTAGGTTGGATATAAGAAGGAAATGCTTTCCTGTTAGGGTGGTGAGGCACTGGAATAGGTTGCCCAGGGAGGTTGTGAATGCTCCATCCCTGGCACTGTTCAAGGCCAGGTTGGATGAGGCCTTGGGTGATATGATTTAGCGTAAGGTGTCCCTGCCCACAGCAGGGGGTTTGGAACTAGATGATCTTAAGGTCCTTTCCAACCCTAACGATTCTGTGATTCTATAAGAAGACACTTAAAGATTTCTTTAAGGGTATTAACAATCACACAACTGTAAAGAGACCTGTGTACATAAAGCCATGCATGCTCACCTATGTGACTGTGAAAAATTCTTGTCGTTATTTTTTGAAGGTACTTAACACCACACTTCATTTAGATGGCTATGTTTCTGCTTTTGTTTAAAAACTGCTTAACTAACATATGAATTGTGCAGTGTAGTGTTTTTTTAGTTCAGTTCTGTAATCATTAGTTGTATTTGTGAGTTTCTTTCTGTAGATCCTTATAAATACTTTTAACAGTGTTTGTAGGTATGAACTTCACAATGTTTATAATAGCCTCTAAAACCAGTTGAATGGAATGTGAGGGAAAAGGAAAATTACAACCATTTTCAAAGTTCTGTCAAGAAATCTCAAAATGAAGTAATAGGCAAATTGGAATCCTAAAATGACTAAGGAGGCCATAAAAATAACTGGGTGAACCCTGATAGCACTAATGTGTTCAGCAGGTCTCCAAGAAACCCATTAACACTTTATAAGAGTGTCATTCATGAAGCTGAAATGAATTTTGAAGATAACATACTAAGTAAACATTATGTATACAAAACTTAGTGAAAAAAAATGAAAAAAAAATAGAAAAAGAACTTTTTCCCTGCAGTCTTGCAAGCAGAATAAACTGTGAAAGAACATTAACATTGAAACTGTTGTAATCCTGAAATTCAGACACTTAAAAAACTTGAAGAAACTTGATGAAAAGTACTTGAAGTACTTAGAGTAGATATATTTTTTTTTCACTGAAGAAACTTAACTGTATAGAATAGGTATTTGAATATATTTGAGATATATTCAATCCCATAAATACAGATGAAATCCATGATTTGAATTGAACTTGGTTTTTCAGTGTTGCACAAGACGTTTTCAACTGGAAGGCTTTGCTAAGGGAAAGGTACTGCTAAATTGAAAAGCACGTTTTCCAAAAAGAAAGACTGTGTTGCTTGCATAGCATTTCCATTGACTTTTATGTCAATGAGTTCTGGGTTTTAATATTTAAAGTTCCCTAGTATAAAATTAGAGTTGACCAATCATTAGGTACATCATGCCTCTACATATAAGAGTAGTGTTTTCATATATTTTGAAAATCATGTATTAACCTTAATTTGTAATTTGCATCTCAGCCTCTCACATGAGGCTACGACAAAGGAGCTGCAGCAAAAGGATAGACCTAATGCTGTTTGTCACATAGTTAGAATAGTTGATTTCAGTAGCCAATAAAGGCCTCATTCTTAAGCTTGTATTACTTGAGATAGTCATGAATTGGGTACTGCTCAAATAATTTGGTTAGTATGGAAAAGAATTGGAAATAATATTATTAGCATTGGAGAGGCTATTACCATAGCAAATGACTGCAAATTACCTAAAGTGCCCAGAGTAATGGAAAGGGAGATCTTCAGAAGGTGCTTTCAGGACTGTTCTTTACAGTGAATTTGTACTTTCATGGTTTCCTACAATTAAAATAAAAATTATAATCATCACAATATCACTAAAGTACTTTCCATGATAACTAGTAGAAGCAGTGCAGGTCATTAAATCTGTAGAAAGGAAAGAATTTGTGTTCTGCAGTCTCTTTTAAGTGTTTGTGAAAAGTAATTGAGCAAAAGTAAGTTTATTAGAAAATCAATTCTATATCTTAAACCTTTGTTCTTCAGTTGAAAAAGTCTTAGACTCTCCAGATGCTGAAATTGTAACTGTCTACAGAAATTCTTTCTAGGTGAAAATCTCATTTTTCATAAGTGCAGAGAGGAGCTAAGTGTTTTTATAATAGATTATTTGTGTTTTAAAGCATAAACAAGCATTAAACTATAATAACTATTAATTTCCTCTGTTAACTGTATAATTTAATTTTTTTAAACATTCTCAAGGATTATTTGGGACTACAGATACAAGCTTTGTATTCCTTTTAGAGGCTGCAGTTTACTGTAAGTATTGCTGGGGGAAGTTCCACATGAACAATTGCAGGATGAAGATTTTTTCACAAGCAGAGGAGGTTGTTACTGAATTTGTGTGTGTTTGCATATTTAAACTTCATTGTGCAAAATTAATCATAAATACTTTTTTTAATTGTCTGTTTCTTCACCAGGTTCCTGCTATTTCTTCCATTAGAGTAGTTGTAGTTTGTCATCTTAGATTTAAAGATGTATATTCTTCTGAACTGATTATTGCTGATTTATTGACATTTAATTATTAACAGGTAGTTGTTTTACTGTATATTAGTTTTGATCACACTCTTGATTAAAAACAAGTGCTGAAATAGAATGTGGCTAAAGATTTTGATTAATTTTAACAGATGTTATCCTGCTATATTTTGTTTTCCTTACAGATTCAATATTTGAGGGTTTGGTGGGAGTGGAAGCCTCAGAGTAAGAATTTTGGAATATTAAATATTTCAACAGGCATTCTTAGTTTTTTTACAGCATACTCTTTTTCTTATGATTGCTGTATGTATAGAGTCATACACATAGACATATATGTGAAATAAAAAAATGTGTGCTGTTTGTTTTAACAGATTGGACAACTTGCTTTTAAAGGCATGAAAAGACTAAACCGAATCCAATCTATAGTTTTTGAGACTGCCTACAACACGAATGAGAACATGCTAATCTGTGCCCCCACTGGAGCTGGGAAGACTAACATTGCCATGCTGACAATCCTTCATGAAATTCGCCAGCATGTTCAGCATGGCGTTATCAAAAAGGATGAGTTTAAGGTACGAGTTTAATGAAGTAAATAACAGCTTTTTAACTTGTAAGGTAAAACCCATTTTATGTTATACATGAAATATTAAATCAGGAGCTTTTAAAGGGTATTGCACTTTTCCAAGTTAAAAAGGTTGGTTTTGATTTACTTCATTATTGCTAAAGCTATTCTTATTTGTGTTCTAAAAATCTTATTATGTGAGTAAAAGGCTATGAAAATGCATTTAGCTTTGATGCAGAACCAATTTTCGAAGTGATGAGGCTATATAAACAAAATCCATTGTCCTATAAACATCTGCACACTTACCCAAGAAAGATAACTGCTTTTCATATCTCACTATTAAGATTTTTCACTGTAAGCGCCTGGCATCGTATTTCACCATAAATTGTGATTTGTAATGGTTGCCATGAAACAAACGACATTGTGAGGTTTGCTCATTTATCAAGCAAGTGTCCTTTTGGTGCAGATTGTGTATGTTGCTCCTATGAAGGCTTTGGCAGCAGAAATGACAAATTACTTCAGCAAGCGACTGGAACCACTAGGCATTACTGTGAAAGAGTTGACTGGTGATATGCAGCTGTCAAAAGGTGAAATTCTGCGAACACAGGTATGCTTAATATTTTCAAATACTGTTCTGTGTGTGTATATTCATACCTCTCCATAGGCTCACTTGTCTTTTCTTCAAACTCCTTGTTGAAGTATTGGTGAAGCAGCTGAAATCTCCTTACTGAGTCTGTAGTTATTCTGGTTATGTTCCAAAATTTGACTTTCCATTTAAAATGACTAAAGCACCAATACAGTTGAAATATCTTAAGCAATGGGCTCATCAAACTTTTTGGTTTCTCCCATTTGGACTTATGGTATCCCACTTCAAGGTATAACCTTCCTATAAAATCTCACCTGATTTCTAGCTTGTGAACCTTAGTGGGTTGTGCTTTATAAACCAAGTATGTATGTATGTGCAAGAACCTAACATTCATAATTTCAGATTTGGCATTCTATGATAATAACCATCTTAAAAAAGTTAAGGTCTGGTCTGCAAATGGTAAATTCGAAATACATTTGAAATTCTGTAACATTGTTGCAAACATGTCAAATAATGCTTACTACCTTAAAAAAGAAAAAAAAATAAAAGCTGTAGGTTCCTATTAATGGATGATCTTACTTATGCTTTATAAGGACAAATAGGAAAGTATAAGACCTTGCTAGGCTCAACATTTGAAAGTTCATAGAAATAAATAAAATTTGCTTTTCTAACCTCATAAACAGTATTGCACAGATGGAGATTTTTGTTTTTTAGCAAAAACTTCCTGTCACATTTAATTCAGACAAATGCTGTTTCTGTCAGTGAAATATCATTTTTCCAGAATATTGAGATACTTTTATATCTGTTGTTATGTAGAGATCCTTCTAATTACCCTTCCTCCTCCTGCTTCGTCCAAGAGACATGCTAACACTTGGTTGCATTATTGATCTGAGCATTTATAAACGTAACTTGTAATAATTATTGATTCAGAAGAGTTACATTTTTTCAGTTTTAGCTTTTGGTATATTTTATATTTTTATAAGACTAGAGAAAACTAGACAAGAAAAGATGTCTATATGCAATTAATAATAAAGAGGACCACTGCAGTAATCTAGGATGATGATGTCCTGGACAGCAGTCTTATTTTATTAGAAGACGTGTGCACACATATTGATGCAAACAGTCACCATGCTATGGTAAGCAATAAATAACAAACCAGTACCAATGAGTAACAACAACATCACTGCCAAAACGGAAGTGAGAGCCGAAAAGCATGCTCTGAATCTAACTACAAAGTTATGTGAACAGAATGAACTTAGAATGGAAAAATGCTGTTTTCATTTGCTCTCCTAGCTTGCAATGTAATCCATAAAATCGCACCTCATCACTAAAACTGCTTACATCCAGTAAAGAAGAAGGGAAATAAAATTAAAAAAATGAAAAAAAACGAAAACAACATTTCAGGCATTATCAAGAAATGTGCATGGAAAATAGTTTGCAAAGTTGACATTTTATTGCCATATTAGTTGGAAATTATTAATATATACAAAATGTTAATTTAGAGTAACATATTAATTTAAGTGTAGAAAAACTGTCTGCTTCATCGTGCTCTCCTATTTGAGTCCAAAATACCACTAGTAGCAGAATTTGTCATCTTCCTTTGAGGAAGTGGCTAAAGTAGATTTATGTAGCATAGAATCAAGAAGGAAATGGCAAAGGGACAACATAGGTAAAAATAATTTTTTTTCATAGCATTGAAATTTATTGGGTTTTTATCTGCAACTTACTCATCTTTAAAGGATTTCTACAGTTGTGTATGTACCTCATAGGATAGAAACACTCGTGAAATGTGGTGTATTTGTTGTTCCTAAATTGGGGTGGGGGCATGGAGGTGGAAGAAGAATGATTTCCAGAAAAGGAAAAATTTGGAAACCATTATGTTATTTGTGACCCAAAATTTAGTTCCTAGATTTTCAAAGGAACTACAATTAAAGCATTGATAATAGCTTTGCTTCTTTGCTCTTCAAAACATCTGAAAGGCTAAAAACAAATTATATATCAAGGCCAAAAATTCTTGGACTGTCAAATACTCATTTTTGTTTCCTTTTGGTTATTGCAGCTAGTCAGTCTTCCTTCCTTTAGGATTAATGAGAATTTTAGGTGGTGCGGAAGAGAGGGAACACAAATCCAAGAGTAATTGCTGCTGCTGTTCTTACAGACTCTGAAGCCCAGCAGTGGGCTTTGTTTTATTGCTGCTTATCAAAGTGCACAGAAAATATGTACCTTTATTATAAACTGAGGAAAGGACACGTGCTGGATTTTGCCTATTGTTCTTTGCACGTATTATTTCCTATGAAGACTCGTAAGCTTTTTTTCATCAACTGTGCAATTAAACCACCTCATCCAAGCTGGGTTCTTTCATGGCTTTTTACCCTATATTAAATTGATTCTTGCTTCAAAGCTTTATTTTGCTTTCAGCCTTTCTAACATGCACATTTCTCAAACATGAATATTCTGATAGGTGTTGCTGCTTTATTTGTGGTTTCAGAGTTGCTTTGCCAATCATTACCCTGCTTTCTAGCCTTTACTGGTGTCGCAGATGAAGTCGCTCTGTTTAAGTGTAAAGCAATTTTCCCTATAAGGATTAACATTATAGAAGATGGCTACATGTACACAATTTCAATATATAGAGATTGTATGTATAGCATGGAGGATAAAAGGCAGTAGTAGGATCATCAACTGAAGTAGATGCAGGCATTTCAGGTTGGATTATTGTTTCAAAAGATCTCAGCTGATTCTTCTAGGAAACAGAAGGCCAGATATAAATCTTCCATGACAGTAGTCTTCTGCCTCTTTTCTGAGCAGTTACATTTTCAGCACCTTCATTTTCATCCTCAGGTGAATCAAGTCAGTCATAATGAAAGATGTAAAAATGAGGTGATTGTCAAATATTAGAAGTAGCACTTCAGTGACAGTCCTGACAATTTTCTCCTTCATTTCTATCCTGCATGCTTTATCCTTTATACTTGGACTGTGTGTATTTAAGTATGTGTATTTTGTAGGTTATTATGTGCACCTGTTATGCTTGTTCTATGGAGGAAAAATTGCTTTATCTGACAAATTGCTAATTCACACTTCTCAGGAAGCCACTGTTAATGTACAGTGGAGCCTGCTTGTTGTTACTTTTGCTAAAAATATTTTTCTGTGCTTTCCATGCTGTTATAGAATCATAGAATCATAAAATAGTTAGGGTTGGAAAGGACCTTTACGATCATCTAGTTCCAGCCCCCCTGCCATGGGCAGGGACACCTCACATTAAACCATGTCACTCCAGGCTCTGTCCAACCTGGCCTTGA
The DNA here is from genome assembly GCF_034315485.1 of Pezoporus occidentalis. Classification (NCBI taxonomy): domain Eukaryota; kingdom Metazoa; phylum Chordata; class Aves; order Psittaciformes; family Psittacidae; genus Pezoporus; species Pezoporus occidentalis. Next base: position 15,542,712 of record NW_026913103.1, on the reverse strand, counting down.
ACACCGCTGTGGATGGAGCATTCACAGCTTCCCTGGGCAACCCATTCCAGTGCCTCACCACCCTCACAGTAAAGAACTTCTTCCTTATATCTAATCTAAGCTTCACCTGTTTAAGTCTTAACCTGTTATCCATTGTCCTATCACTACAGTCCCTAATGAAGAGTCCATCCCCAGCATCCTTTTCTCATTCTCATTTCTCTGTTACTTATATTAATCAAGAAGGCATCCTTGTCTCCTGCTGCTCCATACTTATATGGTATTATACATAAGATGGTTTTACTTCATGTTATTCCACGCTATACTTTGAAAATTCATTTACCGTACAATGGTTCCAACACGTACTTCAGAAGCCAAGCTCTTCAAAAAAGTTGTTTCTAATTTTATCAACAATGAAACTCCCTTAAAAATAAAAATACATGTTATATTGACTCTTCAGTTGATCTTCTAACTTGCTCCCTTCATCTTGTGCAGAGAAAGCTGTAACTACTACTTAAGCTGTGTCTTAAGATGCGAGATGCATGTTAAAAGTGTGAGACCCAATTTTCCTTCATGTCTTTGTGAAAAGGAGAAAGTGTAAGTACTTAACCTGTCACCTTAATGTTTCAGGCATAAGAGATCCAGGTTTCATTACCAAATAATTTGTACAAAAATAAATGCTTCACTTAACCTGTAAGCAGAAGAAAATAAACTTGTTACAAACAAGTTTGCCCAGCAAAATCTTGGAGCAGATTCTCCCGGAAGACATGCTAAGGCACATGAAAATGACAGGGTGCTTGGTGACAGCCAGCATGGCTTCACTAAGGGGAAATCCTGACTGATCAATTTGGTGGCCTTCTGTGATGGGGCTACAGAACTGATGGACAGGGGTAGAGCAGTTGATGTCATCTACCTGGACTTGTGCAAAGCGTTTGACACTGTCCCTCATGACATCCTTGTCTCTAAATTGGAGAGACATCAATTTGATGGATGGACCACTCGGTGGATAAAGAACTGGCTGGATGGCTGCATGCAAAGAGTTGTTGTCAACGGCTCAATGTCCAGCTGGTGACCAGTAACGAGTGGTGTCCCTTAGGGGGCGGTGTTGGGACCAGTCTTGTTCAACATCTTTGTCGCTGACATGGACAGTGGGATTGAGTGCACCCTCAGCAAGTTTGACAATGACACCAAGCTGTGTGGTTCGGTTGATACCCTGGAGGGAAGGAATGCCATCCAGAGGGACCTTGACGTGCTTGTGAGGTGGGCTGATGCCATCCTCATGAGGTTTAACCATGCCAAGTGCAAAGTCCTACACCTGGGTCGGAGCAATCCCAGGCACAGCTACAGGTTGGGCAGAGAAGAGATTCAGAGGAGCCGTGTGGAAAAGGACTCGGGGGTGTTGGTTGATGAGAAACTGAACATGATCCGGCTTCAGTGTGCGCTCACAGCACAGAAAGCCAACCGTATCCTGGGCTGCATCAAAAGGAGCATGACCAGCAGGTTGAAGGAGGTGATCCTGCCCCTCTACTCTGCTCTCGTGAGATCTCACTTGGAGTATTGTGTGCAGTTCTGGTGTCCTCAGCATAAAAAGGGCGTGGAACTGTTGGAACAAGTCCAGAGAAGGGCCACGAGGATGGTCAGGGGACTGGAGCACCTCCCGTATGAAGATAGGCTGAGGAAACTGGGGACGTTCAGCCTGGAGAAGAGAAGGCTGCGTGGAGACCTCCATAGCAGCCTTCCAGTATCTGAAGGGGGCCTATAAGGATGCTGGGGAGGGACTCTTCATTAGGGACTGTAGAGACAGGACAAGGGGTAATGGGTTAAAACTTAAACAGGGGAAGTTTAGATTGGATATAAGGAGGAAATTCTTTCCTGTTAGGGTGGTGAGGCACTGGAATGGGTTGCCCAGGGAGGCTGTGAATGCTCCATCCCTGGCAGTGTTCAAGGCTAGGTGGGACAGAGCCTTGGGTAAGATGTTTTAGTGTGAGGTGTCCCTGCCCATTGCAGGGGGTTTGGAACTTGATGATCTTAAGTTCCTTTCCAACCCTAACTATTCTATGATTCTATAAATAACACTACCTGTTGTGCTGGTTCCTGTAAAGAGTTTATGTTGCGTTATTAAAGCTTTTTCATAGTCTAAATAATGATACATTAACTTTTCACTTTCTTTTCTCATTAAAAAACAATCAGAGGAAGTTAATTTCCTTACAGTTGATAGGAAAAATATCAGCTCTATTCTCAGCATGTTTGTATACTGACATACTATTATCTAGGAAACTCTGATACTTAAATATCACATAACCCACAATGACATTAAGCATACTTAATAATCTGTTGTTTGGTAAGTTGGTTTTATGTTACTGTTTAGATGCATAATATTCAAAATAATAAATTGTCTATTTTGCTGGGTGGCATTTGATATAATGTGAAATGTTTTGTTAGAAGACAGTGGATTATTTGAGTTATTGTCTTGTGGACTTTTTTGAATGTGCATATTATAGCCGCTCAGTCTTCACTTTATACAGTCTAGAAAATGATGTAACATCAAAATCAACTTGTGGGCTTTCAGATCAGTTTTTTTTGACCTTGTGTTTCCAACAAATATACTGGTAATAGTTATCTTTTGAAAGTTTGAAGAATAAAACCAGGATCAGAGCAGTATAGATTTATAATCTAATCACCAAGTCCAAAGACACTGCCCTGCACTGGGCATAATGAATTGTAAGCTGGATCGCCTTTAGGCAGATGTAGAAGTCCTTTCTGGCCCTAACAATTAGAAACTTTTAAAGGCAGTGGTCATCAAAGACTATATAGGAGATAATTTCTTCTTAATGCTTTATACATAAAATAACATTAAACAAAGTTAAGATCCTTGGCATAATACAGTGACAATTAATCAAAATTTCTTCCACCTATATAAACTTTTAAAATAAGTTTTCAAATCATCCTGTTAAAGAACTTATACCTCAGCAGTTTTGTATGAGATGTGTTACACTACAACCCTTGTCAACAGCTAGCCTCCTAATTCAAATAAATATATATAAGTGGGTGTTGTGGTTTAAACCCAGTCAGGTAACTCGTTCGCTCACTTCCCCCCCTTTTCTTGCCCTCCCCCTGCTCTCGGAGGGACGGAGAGGAGAATCAAAAAGAATGCAACTCCCACGGGTTGAGATAAGAACAGTTTAGTAACTAAGGTATAACACAAATCACTACTGCTACCACCAATGATAATAATGATAAAGGAAATAACAAGGGAAGAGAATACATCATCTCACCACCAGCCGACCGATAACTCGCCCCCCCAGCCCGACCAAGCTCTGACCGATACCTCCTCCAACCCTGCAGACTCCCAGCCCTTCCGGCTCACTCCCAGTTACATCCTGGGCATGACGTGCTGTGGTATGGAATACCTCTTTGGTCAGTTTGGGTCAGCTGTCCTGTCTCTGCTTCCTCCTGGCTTCCCCTCCTCCCTGGCAGAGCATGAGGCTCACAAAGTCCTTGGCCAAACCAAAACATCCTTGTTATCAGCTCTGTTCCCGAGCTGAAAGTCAAAACACTGCACTGCACCAGCTACCAAGAAGGGGAAAAATGACTGCTACTGCTGAACCCAGGACATTATCCACCCCTTATTCCATACCATTCACGTCATGCTCAGATCCCACATTTTCAATACACCCATCACTCCACTCTTATCTAAGTGCATGGACTATAAAGCTATATCCCTATAAAGCTGCTGAGTCCATCTGGCCCATGATGTCAGGCTCCATCTCTTGTAACAGTCTTCCAGAGCAGGAGAGACTGTGTGCAGTGTTCACACTCGTGAATAACCTGGGCAATAGTGTCCATTGCTAAGTCCACCCCTCGATCATGAGTCCATCTCTATGTGGCATCTCTGCTCTGATGGCCTGAAGTGCCATGGGCCCACCAGGCTTAAAATAATTCACTGTCCCCTTAAGCAGTTTCTGCAGCTTGTTGCTGGGGACTCCATACAGCTGCCTTCCATCTCCAACGCTTCCAAAGCACTGGAGGGGCCCAGTGGACTAGATACTTGCCCATACTGTCACACACACCCTGCCACTCGTGACTGTCCAGCCTTGGGGAAAACCTCTTGGTCCCCCTACATCGTCGTCCAAACCCAGACAAGACCCAAACCTGACTCTGCTTAACTTTTGAGATCAGACAAAATGGTGGTGGGTAGAACACAGTCTGTGTGTGTGCCAACATGCTGATCCCCATCACAATCAGCAGGCAGGTCCCAAGGATACCCAAAGGCCATTCAAAACCTTCAGAACTCTCAGTTGATGCTGCTGTACTTGTCACTGGGGCTGGTGCAGCTGCTGTGCTTGCCGGCTCTCCCACCGCCAGCTTCTCTTTTCCTGAGTCCAGCTCTTCCTCCTCTGCCTTGCTGGGAAATGCTGCGTGGTCTCCTGCATCCTCCTGGGGCTCGGCGGGCGGCTTCCGGGGAATGCTCTCGGCCGTCTCAGGGCGGGGCTCGGCCGCGGGGCTCAGCTCCTCCGCGGGGCTCGGCTCCTCCGCCGCCTTCTCCCGCTGCTCGGCAGCCGCCTCCTTCCTCTCCTCGACCGCCCCGACCTCCTCCACCGGCAGCCGTCCCCTCGCGGCCTCCGGCCCCGCTCCCGCCGCCGCTTGGTCCCCGGGGCCGCTCTCCCGGGCCGCTTCAGCAGCCGCCGGCTCCCGGGGCCGCTCCCCCTCGGCTCCCCGCAGCCTCACGAAGATGGAGAGTAGGGTGAGGGCCAGGACGGTGAAGAGCAGCCGGACGGCCAGGTACAAGTCCACGGCCACGTCCGTCCCGCCCTGCTGCTGGAGCCCGCCCGTATTACAAGCCATTGCCATAAAGCACAGTGAGACAAGAACCTTAGCCCAGGCCCCATACTTGATAAACACTATCACAGCAAATACCGGCTCTACGTAAGTTACAACATTCTGAAGCTGTGAGATCAAGCAAAACAACTCTGAGACCCAATAAATCAGCATTGTGACGAGTGACTATTAATCTGGTCAGATCTGTCCTTATCTCAACCCTTCGAGCCCCACGTTGGGCGCCAAAAGAACTGTTGTGGTTTAAACCCAGTCAGGTAACTCGTTCGCTCACTTCCCCCCCTTTTCTTGCCCTCCCCCTGCTCTCGGAGGGACGGAGAGGAGAATCAAAAAGAATGCAACTCCCACGGGTTGAGATAAGAACAGTTTAGTAACTAAGGTATAACACAAATCACTACTGCTACCACCAATGATAATAATGATAAAGGAAATAACAAGGGAAGAGAATACATCATCTCACCACCAGCCGACCGATAACTCGCCCCCCCAGCCCGACCAAGCTCTGACCGATACCTCCTCCAACCCTGCAGACTCCCAGCCCTTCCGGCTCACTCCCAGTTACATCCTGGGCATGACGTGCTGTGGTATGGAATACCTCTTTGGTCAGTTTGGGTCAGCTGTCCTGTCTCTGCTTCCTCCTGGCTTCCCCTCCTCCCTGGCAGAGCATGAGGCTCACAAAGTCCTTGGCCAAACCAAAACATCGCTTGTTATCAGCTCTGTTCCCGAGCTGAAAGTCAAAACACTGCACTGCACCAGCTACCAAGAAGGGGAAAAATGACTGCTACTGCTGAACCCAGGACAGTGGGGCTGACATTTTAAAGTCAAAATAAATTTTGTCATGTTTTTTCTTTACTTTGTGCCCCAGAGCTGCAGATATAAGCCAAATTTCATTTATTAGTGCTACGTATCTTGCTCTGCACTGAAGACTCTTAGATTGTCATGAGTCTTGCTCGCTATAGATATATCTTGGTGTTAAGGCCAGATTATCAGTGATTTCTGTGTTGCTGAAATTACGTAGTAGTTGAAAACAAATCTGATCAGATTTTGAAAGCAGGCTAATTTCCCCAGCCTTATAAATCTCTATATCTCTTTGTTCCTTCTTCTCATATTCTTGGAGTTAAAGGGATTCAGAGAGCCAAAGAAGGAAATTTATTGTCTTTTAAATAAATATTATGGGGAAATGAATCAAACTATTATTGTGTGAATAGTCTTGATTCTGCCACTTCTGAACAATTGAATACTTATTTGGTATGTTTTTGTGGAATACAGTTTTAATTTTTTTTTAATAGAGGGAAGTAATTCCATTATTGTTGTTGTTCTTGATCAAGAAACTGATTATACAGAAAGCAAGGTTATTAATTTAAAATGTACTACCGGATTTTCTGTAGTTTTTACGTAGAGCTAAAGTATTCCAAGGCCCACATGAAGAGATCTATACATTTACTGAACTGCAAGGCTGTGCCTGTCACTGTGGGTCTACCAGCCTTTACAGAAACAGACAATTCTAAACCTTTAAGGTTTCCTCAGGCCTCAAATAAGTCTCTTTTTTTCTGTTCTGGATCTGATAAAAATCAATTGCATGTCTGATTAAAGAAAGGGGTATCGGAAGCAAACATTTTATCTGACCTTAGTCTGTTTTCAACCTAAAATGCTTTTAAAGGCTTCTTCTTAACATGGATCAGAAGTGGGAAACCTAGAATGTCATTAACCTGTTGATTTTCTTTTAAACTGCCTTAATAAACTTTTGTAGTCTCACAATTCTGACAAATTCCCAGGTGCTCAAATAAGTCAAAGTGTAAATTTGTTTGCTGTAGTGTCCTTCATCCATATGCAGAGAAATATGCAGAGGCACGAAGTGAAAGATTAGACTTTTTATCCGTGCAGCTCAGTTTGAGGAAAAATAGATGATGGCTGGGGAGCTGGTGGTGCTAAGAAAGTCCTGCTAAACCTGTTTTGCATTGTCAGTTAGAAAATGGGCAACTAGCTGTCATATCTATTCTCTGCTTGTTAGCCTCTGTAAGTTAAACCACGTTGCTTTCAGAGTTGATTCTTAATGTTGCTCACAGTTTATGTGAAAACTATTTTAATATATTGCTAAGAAACCATCTTTCAACGCTGTAGATTTTAGAAGTGATATTACTTTCATTTGCCCAGTAATGAGCACATTGAGCAGCTTAAAAATGTGAATGATTTCCAAGATCTCAATTAAGGAGAAAAGTACCCACAGCAATAAGTAAGCAGAGTGTCTTTTCATCACCTTATAAGCACCATGTGCTCATTTTTGGGATGTCTATGCCCAGCCACTGGCAGGTGCCAGCTCCAGCAGCCTCACCACAGGGTACGGCTGAGCTCTGCAGCCAAGATGGTGGTGACTCTAATGCACCTAGTTAAGAAGGGGCAAAACCACTGTGCAGGAGTTGAGAAAGGGTATTGAGGGCAAAAGTGTGAAAAGCAACCCTTCAGACACCAGGGTCAGAGCAGAAGGAGGGGAGAAGGTACTCCAGGCACCAGAGCAGAGATTCCCCAGCAGACTATGGAAGAGGTCATGGTGGAGCCATGCATTCCCACTGGAGCCCTGGGAGGTACCCACACCACAGCAAGTGGATGGAGCCCCAGAGAAAACTGTAGTCCATGGAGAGCTCATGCAGGAGGATGCTCATGGATGGAAATGCATCCCATGGAAGGGCCCATGTTGGTGCAGTTTGTGAAGAACTATTTGTAAGAGGCACCCCACATTGGAAGGGAGAGAAGGTGTGAGGAAGGAACAGCAGAGATGTAGGGTTATGGACTGATTGCAACCTGCATCCCCAGGAGGGAAAGAAACTGGGAACAAAGCAGCGAAGTTGAGCCTGGGAGGAAGGAGGACTAGGAGGAAGGGGTATTTAGGTTTTGTCTTTGTTTCCTCACCATTGTACTGTATTTTTAATTTGCAATAAACCAAATTATTTTAGAATCATAGAATAGTTAGGGTTGGAAAGGACCATAAGATCATCAAGTTCCACCCCCCCTGCCATGGGCAGGGACACCTCACACTAAACCATCTTACCCAAGGCTTCGTCCAACCTGGCCTTGAACACTGCCAGGGATGGAGCATTCACAGCCTCCCTGGGCAACCCATTCCAGTGCCTCACCACCCTAACAGGAAAGAATTTCCTCCTTATATCCAATCTAAACTTCCCCTGTTTTAAGTTTTAACCTGTTACCCCTTGTCCTGTCACTACAGTCCCTAATGAAAAGTCCCTCCCCAGCATTCCTATAAAGGCCCCCTTCAGATACTGGAATGTCTCCATGCAGACTTCTCTTCTCCAGGCTGAATAGCCCCACCTTTCTCAGCCTATCTTCATACGGGAGGTGCTCCAGTCCCCTGATCATCCTCGTGGCCCTGCTCTGGACTTGTTCCAACAGTTCCATGTCCTTTTTATGTTGAGGACACCAGAACTGCACGCAATACTCCAGGTGAAGTCTCAATTTTGATTTTCCCCAAATCAAGTCTGTTTGTGACAGTAATTGGTAGATGACTTCCCAGTGCTTATCACGACCTATGGGCTTTTCTGTCGTATTTTCTTTCCCTGTCCAGTTGAGGGACCCACTAAGGTCAATGCATCACAGCTAGTATTAGTTCTGGACTTTTCTAAAATAAAGTTATTGCTTTCCTTGAAATGCTACTTTTGGTATTTCAAATCCAAGCAAAATGCTTTATTAGCTTATCACAAATTTTATTAGCTGGTTATTCTTTTTAACTTCAGTTAGCTATTTATAATGGAAATAAAAGTAGTTTAGAATAAAAGGGCAATTTTTATTGAAAACCATGAGTAATACAACAGTACTGATAGTGGTTTTGAAAACACCAGTGTTGTAAATGAAAGCTGCATTTGCATTGGCAAATACATTTGTCTGATTACTGAACAAAATGCTTTTCTTGAGGAGAGGAAATAGCCTGAAGGACTGAATGTTTTTTGACATCTCGAAGATTAGCTGATTAATTGTACTTGTGATGGCAAGGCAGAAGTGAGAAGGGAAACAAAGACCACAGAAACATCAGAGCTGAATAGGGCAAGTAGTTCTGAGAACAGCAAATGGCATTGGGACCTTTGAGTAATACGGATGATCAGTCTGATAGATTCTGGCAGCTGATAGACCCTGATATTAAGTCATGAAGGCTTTATTCTCTATTGGAATCTGATACTAATAAAGTGGAATAATGCTTTTTTTCTTAAGTTCTTATCTGCAATATAAAACTAATCAAGTCTGAAACTATTTGAAGCAAAAGAAGGCTATAAACTTGAGGTGCCTTCTGTTTCATTCTACAGCTTTCTTTTTTTTCATACACTGTTTCTCATTTCCTGTGCTTTAATAAGATACAGAGATGCTTCTAGGTAAAAGCAAGTAGTGAGCTTGATTCCTGGTACTTTTCCTATGGAAATGGAAAGATATAAATTTTGTTAATTTTTAGTCCATTATGTTCTATGATACTCTACTATGTACTTTGGATGGCTAGTTCTTCAATAAAAAGGACTCTGTGTAAAAGAAAAATCTTGTAAGCAGGATTTAGTGGTATGTATTTTTTTTTACTACCATTTTTCTTGGCATCCTTACTGTCTATTTCATAGGCTTTGGTAGGAATGCTCTTCCAGGGAGCAGTTATAAACAAACACTCTTAAACATTACTGGTATGAAATTTAATTAAATTGTGTGCTAAAAAGACCTCCTAGTCTGAAATTGTAGGCTTTGCAACATGCCCTTAATTGCAAGTAGCTTGGCCTTTTGGTCACATATATAATGCTAAAATGTATGAAATTACATTACTTTATGAAATTAAAACACGGAAAAAACTATTGCATTTCTGATTCATCCCAAAACTTTATTTTGCGCAAAAAGATTTCTATTTCTAAACTGTCTGTGTTGGTAAAGTAGCCGTCAAAATTTCTTGATTACTAAGGAATATATCAAACAGAATCTATAGGAACTTTATTTCTCAGTATCCTCTATTGAACACAGTGATGTCATCTAACCATGCATGTCACCATACTCATACAAAAATGGGTGACGAAGAATTATGATTTTTTTTTTAATTCGGAATATTAACAGCTCTTCTCCCTCAATAACAATTCTCAGGCTTTTGTGTTGTACTGCATTTGAAATCATATATAGAACATATTTTTTTTCCATTTGACAATAACAATTGTCAATTGTTATCCCATTCATATTCTCATATCATTTTGTGAAAACTATGTGAAGTGCTTACACTGAAAAATTACATAGAATGTGCAATCTAAAGTGCCTTTGAAACAAGATAATGCTATTTTATTTTCCCATCTCTTGGTGCTTCATCACTGTCTAATCTCTTTCTCCTCCTCTGGTATTTTTGTCCGTCACTGTGATTGTATGCTCTGATGTCAGTCTTCTGTAATTGACCCTTGCCTCCAATTCCATGCCATTGATGTTTTATGTGCAGCTGTTGAAAACTCTTGTATTACTGCTGACTTTAGATACCAGTCTGTTTCCAGGAGCAGAGTGGTTCTTTGCTCTAGAAACTTTGGATGCATTAGATGCAATAAAATCTACAAATCTTTTTTGATATGAGGAGATAAACTGTCATAAAGTGGCAATCAGAAGTGATCCAGCGATTATAAAGCTCATAGATACAGAAAAGACCTCCAAAAGTTGTTTGTTTCAAATAAATGCTGAGCCTGCTTAATAGTCCCTCTTTTGCTATTCCAAGAATGAAAAGTAGTGCTGAATTCTGCACACACCTGTGGCTTCAGGAGCAGAATATCCTCTTTTGATCAGCATTTGGACTGGGAGATATAATTTATCAAGAGGACATCAAAATCCAATACAAAAAAGAAAGAGGAGGGGTCATGTCTCTTGAGAAAACTCAGTATTTCTCAGTAGTGCAACCTCGCTGGAAGAAAATGTCCTATTTTATGATTTTTCAAAGTTATGCACAATTAAGAGTCTCTCTTCCCTTAAATGAGGTAAAAACATTGCCGTTCAAATGGGAGAGATATATGAAAATGTTCAGAACATAAATGTTTGCTGAAGTTTATCACTGAGTCAAGAAAGATCAGAATCTTTTTGTACAGTGGATTTCTGTATCTCAGAGTTATCTCCATTTCACACTGTCATCTCATATGAATTTCCTTTGTTTCAAAAGTCTTCACAGTTGGAAAAATAAAATCTTGCTCCCTGCTTCATTGTCCAGGGCATATTGTGTTTTAAAAAAAAAAAAAAGAAACCCAACAAAAAACCCCACACAAACAAAACCCACTATTCAGAGTTTTTTGAGGCAGTGAGGCTTGATAGGACTCCACAGACTTCACACATATCTTTTTCTGTCTTACTTCTTAAACTTTTTTTCTGTAAATGTTAAGTGTATTTCTTAATTAGTGTTTAGTTCTGAAAACAAGACTATTAAAATCAGAAGGGATGTGTCTTTTTATGCATGCAAATGCCTACTCTATTGGGTTTAAAGATAGGAAGCACTGTTTTTTAAGGGTTTGATCTTGTCAGTCTCTTCACCAGTAAGTACACTCACAGTTGATAGCAGTCTGGTGACCAGTAGCACCCAGGTCTTCAGCTGGGCTGAATTCATTCTCCTCAGCTTCTTGAAAGGAAAAAGTGGAACCCCAAAAACATTTTCATGGATGAGCAGAAGGAAAAAAAGCTAGTTATTTTTCCAAGATTATCCTCTTCAGAGATTCAAAGTAGGAAATGACAAAAGGTAAATGAAGACACAATCTGGATTAAGTGAAGCTGCATTGACTAGTATCTGAAACAGATAAAAAAATTTGGAGCCCTCTCCCTCCCAGTTTGGGTGCACTTTGGTAATTTCACCATGCCCATCCAGCTCACATCCGGAACAAGTTTTCTGTTTGTTGGTACTGTAGTGCAATTTCTTGACCTCTTAAAGGCAAGAAAGGAGTATTTCCATGCGTGTCTTTTTCATGAAGTATATGGTTTTCCCACTGTTTTCTTCCTTTCTCACACCAACTTAGGGAAATAGTAAAGATGGTGAAAAAAAAAATTGACGTTAAACAGCAGAGATGCAACCTCGGGCTTTCCATGTTAATTCTTTGACTGAGTCCTTTAACCCTCAGAAGTAGGGCAGTAAATTCTGTGACTTCACATGTGGTACTCCTGGTTGCCTCTGATGATGAAAATGATTAAGAAACAAATCAATTTTGTTTGTGGCTAACTTTTCAGGGGGTTTAGTTAATAAGCTTGTTGCTTAGTTGTTTTTTGTTGCTGGGACAACTACATTGCTTTCTCAGGTTTATGTTATTGATCTGTGCCTTCAGCAGTGTGCTGCTTTTTTTTTTTTTCTTGTTTGTTTTTTTTTTTTGGCATAAGTCTTCCAATATTGTAGTGGGATTGTTGGAAGCCCTTCTGATTTACTGCTTTCATTAATATATGTGTCTATGACAGCTAAGATTTTGCTGGGGGGGAAAGTACTGATACATCATGAAGAAGTAGCAATTTGAATAAAAAATAGTAGTCCTTTATAAGGAACTGGAGGTGCTGCTGCCTGTGACCTAAATTAATTTCTTCATTTATGCCAGAATCCATCTTGATTTTAGTAAAGTCCACTTCCATGCTTCACAAATTAGAAATCATTACTCTAAGACATTAATTTATGTTTTATTTGAAATAATCTATATTTCAAATAGACAGATATAGTGGATTATTATACTGCATGCCTGCTTGCTTGCTGCTCTTGCATAATGTGTAGAATTTTAGTACAGCCTTTGAGTAACCTACTTTGTGTTCACTAATCAAATGCCACATACCCTGATAAAGCATGTAATTGACTGGCATTCTTTGGTATGACTCACTTGGCTAAAATCTCTATTTAGATTGGGTTGGAAGGTGGGAGGTAATTTTTGGTTTAGCAGTAAAATTTAGTTGAAACAATGCCAGATAAAATTGCAGTAATTTTGAACAACAGGAAAAAAAATGTTCTATGTGTTCTGCAGTTAAAGGCTTTTTTTGTAATTCCATTCTTGATTATGTGTTCCTTTTTATTGGAAGTAATTACATTAATGCCTGAATTAGCTCCATTTCCTACAAGTTTTTCTGAATTCTTTAAAAAACAAAGTTTTAAGTGCCTTTTTTTTTTTTCTGATTGCCTTTTTTTGTCTTGGATAAATTCATGTGTAACTTATTGGTATTGCACTTCAGCATGCAAATCAAAAGATACAAATATTCAGTTTGGTTGATGAGCCCTTGCTACAGGTATATAGTCTTTTGTTGTTGTTGTTGTTGTTGTTTTGTTTTCCCTCCAGGGCACACAATTTTTCATTTACTTTAAGGTTTATGAGAATAAATTCAGTTTTAATATATCTACTGGATGCACTCCCATTAATCACTGTCTCTGAAGAAGTTTGATGTCATAATTGTACTGGTTTTGGCTGGGATAGTGTTAATTTTCTTCGTAGTAGCTGGTATGGGGCTATGTTATGGATTTGTGGGAAACAGTGTTGGTAAGACTGGTTTTGTTTTAGTTGTTTGGGGATTTTTAGTTATTGCTGAGCAGTGCTTACACAGGGTCAAGGCCTTTTCTGCTTCTCGCTCCACCCCACCAGCTGGGGGTGCACATAAAGTTGCGAGGGGACACAGCCAGGACAGCTGACCCACAATTGACCAAAGGGACATCCCATACTATATGGTCTTATGTTCAGCATATAAAGCTGTGAAAAGAAAGAAGGGTGGAATGTTTGGAGTGATGGTGTTTGTTTTCCCAAGTAGCTGCTATGCCTGATGGAGCCCAGCTTTCCTGGAGGTGGCTGAACACCTGCCCTCCGTGTTTTGTTTTGCTTGTGCATGTGGCTTTCACTTTACCTGTTAAACTTTGTCTCAACCCACAAATTTTTACTTTCACTCTTCTGATACTCTCCTTCATCCCACTGTGGGGGAGTGAGTGGGGCTTTGTGGGGCTTAGTTGGCAGCTGAGGTTAAACCATCATGCAGTGGAACTTTAAAAGTACAAATAAGTACAAATAAAAGAAAAATAATTGTGGTTTGGATATACCATTCATCCAGACTGCAATTGAATATGTTGAGAGGAATGCTGTTGCTCTTTGATCGTGTGGCTAAGACCAACAGTGTCACCTGCAGGTGAATCAAGTAGTTTCTTAATTTTTCAAGTGGAAATTTCAGACACGCAAGTTACTCATAGAAAAAGAGATCTGATTTAATAAGTTTCCTGTGAATATATAAAAATCAACTTTGCTGCTTATTCTTGTTAGGAAATTAACTGCAAATATGTCTTTCAAAATATTTTTAATAAGTGCATGCTAAAAAATTGAAATAATTCTTTAATGTGTATAAAAAGATGTTTATAGGAATATTCTGCCACTTATTATTTGAAATCAAATTATTCTGAAAATGTGTGTCATTTATGACATTAAATTCTTTTACTGTGTTTTTTTAAATAGAGATAAAAATCAGTTGTTTATCCATCTCAATCATTGTATCATCTCAATCCATTGTGGTAGAATATTGCAGAAGAAATATGAAGTCAGATGTCAAAAGATTTGCATTTGGGTTAAAAAACTCAAATCAATAAACACTTTTAAAATATATGTGAAATATTGCTCTTAGATTATTGTATCTGCCACTTTGATACACAGATATTAAAGATGCCAACGTTTTCTGAAAGTAGAATGACATGATTTATGTGAAGAGAGAGGACTGCTGTTCTTCAGCCATTTTTTGAGACTACAGCATCTTCCTTTCTCTGGTGCCAGGTTTGTAATTAATTAAAAAAAAAAAAAAACACACCAAAACCCCACTTATTTCTTCAACTTCATGTGACTGAAACTGGCTGAATCAAATTCTGTCTTGACCTTTACATGAAGGATTTTTAGTTGTACTATTACGGTGATGGGAGCATCCAGTGTCTGCTGAGCTGCAAAGTACTTGTAACATTTTAAGCCACGTTGTGAATACTAGTGACATTGTCAGAGAGGCTTCTGTGTAATACATGTGCATGATTGTGGGAAGAAGTTAGCCTGGTTGAGATGCTAAGTTGCTCTCCCACTTTTGCTATAGAGGGGTGAAACTCCAATTGGGAAGCTGCCTTTGAGCTTTCTATTCCTTTTAGGTCACTTAGGTAGGAGATTTATATGTATCAGTCTTGCGGATTCTGAGCATAGAAAGATTTAAATAGCTTTGTGTGTGCTATCATGTTGGCTAGTAAGCTGTAGTAGAGACCTCAGTGGTAAGGGTTACCTTACATAATATTCAGTAGTAAATTAAGCCTATTTTTTGGGTCTTCACAGTCACCAGTTTTGGTTTGTGCTGGTTTTAGAGTGCTTTTGCCATTTCAGAAAATACTTTAGACAGTGATGTTGAAAACCAAATGTTACTTCATGTCAAGGCATAGTGCTAAGCACAAGACTGCTGCTCTTTACACTTGATCTTGCTTTACTGTGTTTCAGACAGTGCATCTTATTTAACTGTATACTTGCCAAGTTGTATTCACTGTTACATCTATGAAGGCAGATAAATGTTACATTGATTTGGTAACCTTGGTATGGGGGCAAGGGAGAGAGGGGAGAGTTCCTAATGTAAGAGAAAGTTTCAAAGACTTTTAATTTCAGGTCCGGTATTATAGCTGTAAGACGTTGAGTTAGCTTAATGTGTTTATAACGCATCATGATTCCTGAGTTTTAATCTTTTATGCAGAATTTAGAGTCTTCACTTAATGTGCTCCAGAAAGTACATTGTGTGTAGGAGTATTATATGTAGGGTTATTAAACAAAATGGTCCGGAGTTGAAAACTGATCAAATATGATCCACGCTCATTTGTAAATCACTTAATGAGTGATACTAATGAGTTCAGTAAGCTGTTTTAGTGGGTTTTGATCTAGATGGAAAACTCTAAGGCTTTCAGACCTTAGGGTCCTCTAGGAATCCTGTGAACATGTTATTCCTATTTGATACCTCCAAGTCCAAGAGTGGTTTGTCCTAGTGAGCAAGGAGTCAAACAAGAGTGGCAGGAGGCCTGTGGGTTGAAAAGTAAACATAAAAATGAAGCATGAAACAGGTGAATGCAGAACAGGTGACCTGGAAGGATTTTAGTTGCTGTTTTAGCATGAAGGGACAGGGTTAGGTAAGCCAAAGCCTTCACAAAGCATATGTGAAGGGGAACCAGAAGGGCTTCTGTGGGTGTATAGGAAAAGGAAGACTGAGGAAAACTGTAGGTGGGGCAGGGGACCTGATGAAAAAGGACATGTAAAATGCTGATGTACTTAATGCCTTTTTGGATTCAGCCTTTATTGTTAGGACTGGCTTTCAGTAACCCCAAGCCCCTAAAACAAATGGGAAAATCCAGAGAAGGAAAACTTAACACTTGGTGGAGGAAAGGTTAGGGAGCATGCAACCAAACTGAGCATGTTTGCAATCTGATGATATTCACCCACAAGTCCTGAGGGAGCTGGTCAAAGTCATCATGAGGTCATTCTAAATTACCTTTGGTGATCACCAAAGGTTGAGGTCGCAGTGATCATCTGGCGTGCAACAGCGTGTACCGCAGCAAGTTTGCAGATGTTACAAAGCTGGGAGCAGTGGTAGTTGGATCAAATGGTTGTACAGTCATTCAGAGGGACCTTTACAGGCTAGAGAAATGGGTCAAAAGAGATCTCATGAAGTTCCAGAGTTAAATGCTGTGTTCTGCAGAAGGGTGGGCGAATAATCCAGTGAAGGCTGGGGACTGATCAGCTGGAAAGCAGCTTCCCAGAAAAGATATAGATGTTCTTGTGGATGACAATTTGAACATGAGGCATCAGTGTCCCCTACAGTCTAGGCTGCATTGAAAAGTGTTGCCAGCATCTAAAAGGAGGTGATACTGCCCCTCTGATCAGCTCTGTTAAGACACACCTGGAGTACTGGTTCCCCTTCTGCATCCCCCATTGGGAGGGGAATAGGGACATAGCAGAGAAAGTCTTGCAAACAGCCACAAAAGTGATTAAGGGGCAGGAACATCTGACACATGAGGAGAGGCAAAGCAAGATGGGGTCATTCAGCCTGGGTATAAGAAGGCCCAGATGGATGTGATAGGCTTTTATAAGTACATTGTGTATTGGTGTGAAAAGGAGGCTAAGCAAGACCTTAGCAGTGTCCAGTGAAAGGACAAGAGGCAATGGGCACAAACTGCAATACAGGAAATTCTCTGTAAACATAAGGTTTTTGGTTTTTCTTTCTCTGGGGGTGGTCAGAAACTGAAGTTTGTCTTGAAAAGTTGTGGGGTCTTCACCTTAGAGGTACTCAAAACCCGACTGGACACTGTCTTGAGCAGACTTCTCCAGGTAACCTTATGGATTTGCCTGTGTGATTATCATGAGTTAACTCCACTTCTCATTCCTCACCACCCCTGTGGAATGCGGAGGAGAATTGGAAAAAGGTAAAACCCGTGGGCTGAGATAAGAACAATTTAATAACTAAAATAAAGTAAAATAACAATAATATTGGGGGGTGGGGGTGGGAGAGAGAGGAATAAAAGTCAAGAAATAGTTGCTTGCCACCCAATGATTGATACCCAGCCTGACCCAAGCAACTGTCAGTCCTTTCCGGGTAACTCCCCCCAAGTTCATATACAGGGCATGATGTGCTGTGGTATGTAATGCCCCTTTGGCTAGTTTGGGTCAGGTGTCA
Source organism: Pezoporus occidentalis (assembly GCF_034315485.1). Classification (NCBI taxonomy): domain Eukaryota; kingdom Metazoa; phylum Chordata; class Aves; order Psittaciformes; family Psittacidae; genus Pezoporus; species Pezoporus occidentalis. Next base: position 15,525,243 of record NW_026913103.1, on the reverse strand, counting down.
CATCTCTGCTACCTCCCTGCTTCTTGTGCCCTCCTCACTCAGCATGAGACTGAAAAGTCCTTGATCAGGGTAAGTGCTACTTAGCAACAGCTGAAACATTTGTGCGTTATCAGCATTGTTCTCAGGCTAAAGCCAAAACGCAGCACTGTACCATCTACAACTTTATCCCAGCCAAAACCAGGACACTATTATTTACTGCGTGTATCAATAAAAGATGAGACAGAATCATTTTAGACACCATTTTGTGTGTTACAGTTTCCCATATAATAACAAAAGCTGACATTTTGTCAAATTTCAGATTTCTTTCCAGTGATGGAAGGCTAATAAGCAGTATACTTTTCATATTTTTCTACATAAAATTAAGACTCAAAATCGTAAAATACATTGTCGGAATATTAAAATCTGAAGTACAATGAATCTTAGTAAGTAACAATAAAGAATGCCTCAGTTGAAGTTCTTTAATAGCAAAGAATGTGAAGTACTTCATAGTATGAACTGCTCATCTGCATATGAATTATTATTGAATTTATTAAAAACACCAAATAAAATATTACTGTAGGGCTTTGTCTCCAAGGCTTTTTTTGGCACCAAGGATGTAATCTTCAGTAAAACTAGTAGGAATATAATTTTCAAGAGTGTCTATTAGCATTAATATTTTATCTGTGAAGAACTTGGAAGAATGATTTACTTCTGTTAGTTTTAATGGTCTTTTATAGCTGAAAAGGTTCTGTGCAAAAGGGATCCACGTCTTTAAAATTACTGAGTAACTGTTTTGCTCTTCCGAATACTTCTTTAAGCAAAGTAAATTTCACAGGATAAAAAAGCAGTCTTGTATAGTTAATGCAAATGATGCATTAAGTTAGACCCTTCTCCCAGAGTACAATTTAAAGGTACTCAGAAGTCCAATTATCTTTGATTTAGATGTAAAAATTGCAAAATAACAGCTGTGCCTGCTGAGTGAATATTCCTCTGCAAGAGGTAGCTTATTTGAACAGAGTCAGAGACAGGTTGCTGAGGGAATGTTGAGCCTCTTTTGGCTCTCTTTCAATTTAAAGTGCTTCTGGTCAGCTGAAAATGCAAGTAAATTACAAAATGGTATCAGAGCAATTTACAATTTATGACCTCTAAGTTGTCATTTTGCATGTTACAAAATATTTTAGGTTGTTTAGCATTTATTGTGTCTATTTGTGGAACACAATCACATTACATTTCAAATTAATACTAACAAATGTTGCAGCAAATCTTGCTAAATTTGACTGCATTTAAAAGTACAGCTTTTTCCATACTACAATTTTTTTTAAAGATTCTTTGATGCTAAAGAATCACTTTGCATGTGTAACCATATTGAAATGTACTGTAATTTACGGTAGAATTTTAGTATGTAATATTATAAAGTATCATTAGTATAATACTAAAAGTATTTTATTAGCATGAAGCATATAATCGTATACATTATAGCATATAGTACTAGCAGATCATATATTAGTAGTATATTAAATTTTTAATACAGAGTAATATTAGAATATATAATTTAGGATATATATCTGTTTAGAATTGAATTTTGAAGGGTGTTTTTCAGTTGAAGTTCTGAGGATGTTTCTCTTGGTGTGAATGCAATATTAAGTGCAGTTATGTAAACTAAAATGATCTTAAAACTGTACAAAATTGTATGAAAATTAATATGTCTTTCTGTGAAAACAGATGCAGTACATATAATCCAATATTGATAAATATTGGTCTAATTTGGTTTTACAACACGCTGATCATGGAGCTTTCCAAAACTTCCTGGCGAACCTCCTTCAGGGCATATCTGTCTTCTGTCTTAGAAGATTTTCTTATTATTTTTAACAAAAATCTATTTCCAATATAAATCTTACCCAAATTTTATTACTACTTTCCTTATCTGAATGTCTTCCTTCCCCAGCCACTGCTGTTTGCTTTTTGAAGACTCTTGCAGTTGTAGTTATCTCTGTTCAGTCACGTTTATTTAGCCTAAGCATCAATTCATTTAAACTTTTCATAAAGGTCATGCTTCATTTATGTTTAGTCATTCTTATTTTTCACTTCTGGACTCTCAGTTGGTTTGCACTTCTTGAATTAAGTTGCCCAAAACATAATGTATTGCCCCAAGGTCATACTGCTGCTGAGTAGAGTGGAAAGTTTATTTAGCATGTCCAAGTAACAGCATTTCTGTTCCAAGGCTTCATTTTTTGCAACAGTGGAGCCTTTTTGGTTCATATGCTGATTGATCTATTCTTTCTTTTTTTTCCCTGTCCAACCACAGTCTTGCCAGTTGTTTTACATCTTGTATTTGTTGCAATAATTATTCCTAAGGGTCAGATAAGTCTATTTTGGCTTTAGCCATATAATAATTAGGTAACTAGCTTAGACTGGTTGCACAGACTTGTAGGGAGAAGACCACAGAGAAAAGGCTTCTAAGGCTGATTTGTATTAAGATGGGTGATATGAACCAGCTAGAAGGAAGCCAGACAACTAGTTTAGAACTTCTGAATCAGCAGGTAAGAGAGGCAAGATGAATCTCAGCCTTGGTGTAAAATATTGAAATTGCATTACTGTTTCATCCATTAATGCATCTGTTCCTTATTAAGGCATTTTTAATTTCTTAATCCATACTCCAATGCATTTACAGCTCCATGTAGCATAATAGCAGTTGAAAGTGTAATGAGCATAATTTTTAAGTCTCTCATTAGGATTACGCAAGAAAATATGTAGTAGTATTGGGGCAGATAGACTTTTGTAGAACTCCATTTGGTTTGATCCTTTCATTGCAACAGTGAACTGTTGGCATTTCCTCTGATGCTTAAAGGATCCTGCTGAAATCCAAAGAATGTGCTAGTTTGTGGTTAATATAAATCTGACAATCATACCATAGGTCAGTTGCAGTCACCTTCAAACTGGTTGTCATTAATAGTAGCATACATAATTTTCTCTGAAGTGTACATAATTTTCTTTGGAGAGTAGACTTGAAAGCAAATTTCACGAAGTCACATCTGCATGGAGGCAAATGCTGTTTGGATTGTCATTTTGTGAACAGGTGTCACAAAATTGTCTTTTAATACGATATCTGTTTAACATCAGCATCTTAGCCAAACCAAGAAACCTTTCTTCCTCTTATACTTTGCCGCTGAGTCAGTGATTTGCATTGATCCTAAAAAAAAACCTGTTTTGAGATTAAAAAAAAAAAAATGACTTGCATCTTCTTACATACAAATCTGTCAAAGAAAATAAAATTGTTCAATAAAGGTGTGTTAAAGGATATCGGGAACAAAATGTCACTGTTGCAGTCTGATCTTCTTTCACATAATATTGGCTTAATTCGCCTCTTGGGGTGATGCTTTACAGGAGCAGAGCAGAGGAGAAAAAGAATTGCCAAGAACAACTTCTTATTGAAGAGCAGTTCCTCACTTTTAGAGAAAAAGTCATCTCTGTGTTCCAGAGAATAGGTATTTGATCACTGTTGTGGGTTTTTTTATCAAGTACCAAGAAAAGGAACATGGACTTTCTCTCCCCCACTCTGGCTTGCTTCAAAATTCAAGTAAATAAATAAATAAAAGGCTATAATTATGCCAACACAACTTATTCTGAACTTTTAATATTTACAGTTTATGAGAGATGCAGAACCATTGTGATAAGCCTTAAAAGTCTGCCAGTGCTAATACATTGGAAGGACTGGTAGCTGAGGTAGTCTTTTACCTTTGTCTCCTGAAGCTGTGCAGCCCTAAAGTTTTCCTGTAGAACAGCAGAGGAATGACCTTGAAACCCTTTTCCTTGCAGCTTTGGGAGGAAAAAGAAAAGAGTGAAAAAAAAAAAACAAACCAAAGCAAAAACGACCAAGCAAACAAAAAACTCACCGGCCAAGCAACAATATACTGTGTTTCTTGGAAATGTCTAAAAAATATTCTCATCCTTAGTTTTGCCTTATAAATTCTTATCTAGTAAACAAACTAGCAACTTTAGCACAGTTATTGCTATAATGATCTTTAAAAACATACACTCATGTTTTGTTGTTATTTGGAGGTATCTCTGTTTTATATGAAAAAAGGGCTGGGAGAGAACAAAATGCAAAATAACACTGAGAAGACTTGAAAACATGCAGGCTGGATGCAGTGTCCCAAGAGACAGATACTTGCTGAAAGTTGTCAGATCTGATTAAGGGAGCTGTTGGCATCAATCAGACCTGACAGTAGTATATCAGAGGTTAGTACAACTATAATTAGTGAACTGATTAACAGCAAAGAGGAAGAGGGTAATGTTTTGGATCAAACTCCCTTAAAACATTTAGATCATTATCTAAGCTTGAAGCCTGAGTGGCTAATTATATCTTCTACAATATAAGAGCTAAATTTCACAAAGCGTGCAAGCTGTTCTTCCTCATTGTGGTTGTTAAAATAAGGTTTGTACTGACTACACAGACTGTTTTTCCTAGAAAAAAAATAAATACAGAGAGCAGGTGTTCTTACCACATTACTCCTCAGTACAACTATTGTGATCCTAATGTATATTGTTTTCCACAGTTTCTTCTTAGATTAATGTATCTACTCCACATGTAAAGCTTTTTATTTTTGTCAGTGAGAATATAAAAAACAGCAGTGCTTTCACAGCAGCAAAAAAAAAAGGAATTTTCTGTCCAATTCATCAGCTTGACTGGTTGTACTGGGTGTCATTCCCATTTTGCCTTTGTCAGAGTCTGTTCTACTGATGTTTAGAAGTAGCATTGGAACTCACAAATGAATTTTGTAATTGCTGGAACAGCCAGGACTCTGCTGAAAGCATACAATTTTAAATCTTAACATATGAGCTTAAATCTGTTAATCGTAACTGTGATACTGAGTGTACAACAAATAAAACAATATTGAAAAAATCAGTTCAACAGTATGTGTCACATGTTATAAGTGTCTCCCTGCGCTTAGGTGGTGTGCTGAGACATTGTGAATTGGTTGCCTTTTCATTAGGTGAGTTAGCTGAGTTCTGTAAAAGAACTGAACTATCATGTGTTCCTAAGATTAAGTTACAAAATAAAACATGCTGAACAAAGTTAGGTTTCTTCAGTAAAAAATTCATTTGCCATTTTAATGAGTTCTGGGTGGTAGCTGTTACAGTTTTTGTAGTTCCCTTGTTGATTTCTAGACCTATTGTTGATTGATTATTGGTGTTAGCTTTGGCAACTTACTAACTGCTGCTAACATGCATCAGTATAAAGCACCTCTGTAAGTCTTTCTAACATGGAAAGCTCAATCTTTCGTGCATATACTTTTGTAAGAATAGTCTTATTATTGAATGTTTCTAAGATGCTTTTATATATGTGTATGTGATCCTGTATTGCTCTTACTTTAGACCACAAATACATGTTAAGATCTGATATAACATCATCTAGGCATACTGCTCATCTGCATATACTTTGTGTTGTAAGGTGTCTCTTTCACTGGAGACATAATTCTGTTTTGACTGTGTAAAACACAGCATCAGATGGTTGCCTCTGATTTATGAAAACAAAAATATTTGTATTAATTTTTTATTACTTCCTGTCTTCCTACCTCAAATTCTTGTTTTGAATTCCTGCCTTCTGTTTTACTCAGCGCTGCCTGAGCTCAAGTTCACATGAGGTTTTGTGAGTTGCTTGCACGACTCGTACAGAGTAAGAGTGCAATAAAAAGAGGAATAAAAGCAGCATTATGAAAGTAACTTGCAGGCTGCTGCTGTTGTGATGTGTTTTGATGAAGTTTTACTTCAGAGAGTGCTGAAGTGGTGAAGTGTCCCTCATGGGGTGTGATATCAGGTATCTAATATTAAAAGTCATGAGAAGCTCCAAAGACTCATGATTAGAAGGGAAATGTTTCCAAACTGTATAAAACCCCCCAGCACAGCAGCTTTCGCTATACAACTGCAGGATATGCTGCATTCCAGTGAGAGGCTGTTCTGAGTGGACGTGTGTAATTGAGTGCAGGTTTCTGTGTCTCCATTTCTGCACAAGTAAAGCTCTTGCAGTGAATTTTCTGCCAGAAGAAAGCATCAAGATAAATAGTTAGAGCATAAGTAGAGTAAACTGTGTAAGTTGCACATGTGCCTTTGCCAAAAAGCTGTCAGAAGATGAGGAGTGCTGGCTGTGACTGAGCAATGCTTCCTCTAGAATCAGGCACATATTCTTAAATGCTGCTTTCAAGTGTGGTAAGAGGAAATGATAAATGTGTGTAAAGGTGTGGGAGAAGAAGAGAGAAGGTGGGAGAAGTGGCAGGGTGAAAACAATGAAGAAGAGGAAGTTATATTCATTGAAATCTACATAAGGATATCTTTGAGAGATTGAATATTGACGAGAAAGCAGCAGTGGCTAGAACAGGATTCTTTATTGCTGTCCATCTATCATGAATCTCTATGATGGAGACAAATTTAGTACAGGCACTAATAGAGAGAAAAGCTGGTTCCATGCTTTCCAAAGCTTTTAGATCTTTACAGATTGTATTTTGTATATTTTTTCCCCTTTAATTATATATACAAATGGCAGAGGCCTTAAAATTGTTTCTTCTACAACATGTTCGAGGCACTTTAGAAAATACTACTTTTTGTAAGTTTAGTGAATTCCTATATTTGGAATGATGCTTTATTTCATCACATTTAATTTCAGTAAAAGAATTAATCTGCAGCTGATGAAGTAGTTTCTAAACATATCTAATCATTGTTTTATGTTGTTAAAAGGCAAATTTCTGAAATACCTAACATGCATTTTCCAATGGAGAATATATATCCAGTTATTTCCAGGCCGGTTTAGTCTCTTTACCTCTCCTTAGTTTTGGCTGTAGTACCTTCAATGAGACTTTTTATATGCTAACAACAAAATGAGTAACTCTAGCATCATCACTGGTCATTGCACAGGAGGAGCACTGGAGGTAGCCTTTAGAGGGCAGATGCTCACATAGCCATAGGCATCAGCTGTTTTTTATAATAAGTTTCAGTTTTCTTTTTTCTTTCCTAAGGCTACTGAAATATTAAGAGGATTACTTACTAGAAGGTGAGAAAGGTACAAAGAAATGTTAATGCAAAATGGAAAAGATATGGCTGTTAAAGAGAGCAAAGTAACTAGAAGAATGAAATTACAGTGGAAATGTGTATTACTTGCTGATTTAATCAGTGCTTTGAGAAACAATATTGTGAATTCCACAGGGAAAGATGATATAAATGGAGTATTTGCTGTTTATTTAGCAGCTATTCTAATGATTTCAAAGCAAAGAGGAAGTATTACCTTCATATATGTCTGTTAAATACAAAAATATTTCTGTTGTGCTGCAGGGGTGTGATATGGTCAGGAAATGTTTGTGAATCTTGATCCATCTTTGGGAAGATAATTTAATTTTGGAAACTTCCCATAACAAGTTTTATTATTGTGATCATTCATGCAGAGGCTTCTGGATTTGTTTATTATAACCTTGAGCTTATTCTACAACTTCTTTGTAGAAAGAATGATAGATATTAATGCCTGGTGTATGCAGTAATACAAATTCAGGCTTACAGACCAAATGTTTGAAAGTGTGTGTGTGTACGATTGTACGTATTTTCATAATTCTGACATAGTGAAGTCATATATAATGATGTCCTCTGTTAAAGGAAGATGTTGAAACTACGTATTAGTTTATGCTACTACTGCTCTGCTTACAGTATGGCAATATGCAGGCTTATTCTGGAATAATGCTGATACTCAGAATATCAACACTATCCAGTCTAAGTACGAGGCATTTTTCTATCTTTTATGTTCTACAAAGCTATGTAACCACATATTAAAATACTATGTTATCATGCACAGGGTAAGGGAATAAATAAATGATAAAGAATATTAATATAATGCTTTATTAGAAAGGACATGCATACTGCATTTATTAATGCAGTGTTAAGAACATGTGTATTAAAGTTCTTACAGCCCTACAGGATGATGATATTTTTGAATCTATGGTGAGACATAGGTATGTTGTAGTAGAAAAATTTTGTGTACTATAGCGAAGTACTTACCTGCTCTTTTCTAGGTGAGAACAATTTGTTGCTGTGGGTGGTTCTTTTAAGTAATGGTCATGTCTAAATGTTAAAATTGACCACTGTTGATAGGCCTTATTCCTGATGGCAGGTATTAACTGCTTCTCTGAAAAAATCCCCCAAAAGATGTTTTCCCCAACATTTATGAAAGTTGCACACCAGCTTGCCATCGCTAACAGTTCTTGGCATAATGTTTGAATGAGGCTACTAGTAAGACAAAAAACAATCAAACTTTTCAGATTATTATGATTCTTGGAAATACTGTACATAAAGAACTACTGCTCGTCATTTGTGAACGCAGTAGCAGGAAAATTAAAACACAGGAGTGAATGCTAAGATGAAGAAAAGTAAAGTATTTGGGAGTAGGAGCAACTGCTGTATTTGTGCAGTTGTGAGAGATTTCCACAAAAGATTTTGGTTTGTGCATCCTTTGTTTTCATCCTTCAGACTTTTCTACCTCTTTTGCCATCTTTTTTATCTTTCTAGTCAGAGCTTTTAGTTCATCAGTTCAGTTTAGGTTAGTCCTCTGTGATTGTTTTACTGCAAAGTCTAGTGCCTGTAAGATTGGTATAACCATTAGATATGAAGTCCAAATAAAGAATTGCCATTTTTGTAGTTCCACAAAAGCCTTTACTCATACTCACTTTGTAAAAATTACTTTCTCGAACAGCTCACTGCCAGCAAGATCTGTTTTCTGAGTGGCACCAATTACAGCAGACTAGAATCTTCTGTTTCTGCTGTTTGTTGGGAATGTTTCATTTTTATTCTCAGGAATGTCCATGAAATCTCTGCTATAACAAATATAACAAAGTCTTTCCTTTGTAATCTTTCCAGCAATTCATTCAAAAGTCCTGTATTTAAATAATAGTCAAATTCTGTTTATCACATGCATTAGGAATAAAAACTTTAAAAAATCTGTTTGAAGATAAATTGTCAAACTTATATAAACCCATTGCCAGTCACAAAATTAAGGTTGTTATCAGGTCTGATAAAGCAAAAACCTGAAATGAGAACATGTTTAAGATTTGCCATGCATGCCTGCTTTACTAATGATGCCTTACCTTCCAGAAGGGTTTGAACAGATGTGAGGTAGACTGTTTTGAGAATCCTCTTTTAAGGCAGCACGGCAGGGAGAGTTTAATTTACTAACCTGATGATTCACAACCGTTCTCCCTCTTCTTTGTAATCATAATGGTATGTTGTCTAAACCAAAAATGGGACACTGTTCCTTTTCTTCTGTCATCCCAGTTGATGTTTAACTTAAAATACAAGTAAACCAGTTCTTTATACATTTTGTTTTGACAGTACCTGGCATACAGAATGATACAGGTCTTTTCTAATTGTTTGCTGGAAATCATAGCAATTAGGATGTTATCTGTGGGTTTTTTTCCTGATTTTTCGTTTATTGTTGTATGTATGAAAGGGACAAAAGGTCAGCTAAGTGACTTGCAGGCTAAAATGGGTAAAGAGAGGAAAAGTGTTCTTGAAAATGGTCTTGAAGAGCTTAAAATTGGTGAATTCTGTAAGATGGGACATTATAAATAAATATTTTATGTAGTTTGGTCTGAAATATTTTAATATGTGGATGTACCAGTGGAAGTGGGAATTTAAGAGGATAATCATAGCTTTACTAGCCTCAGAGTGTTTGCAAAAATTGTTCAAGCAGAAAATAGTTACTAGTCATGTGCAAATGTGTTTCAGAGAGCTTAAAGCAGCAAAAAAATTCAAAGGATTGCAAGTGAACTATTGAAAAGGTGAACCTGCAGGCTGTGCCAACTGCTAGAAATGAATGTTGGACTCTAAGAAATTAATGGAAGATCATTTGATTTCAGAGAGACCCTAAGCCTTTTCAGACTAAGAAGAAAAACCTAAATCCAACAAGTAACCCTAGCGTTTTATGATTATATGATTTTTTAACTGGTGAAAACGTAACTGCCTCATATAGTGAAGTATGGCTTCTAAGAGTACTAAAGAAAAATTGACAAAAATAGTTAGAAAATTATGCAATTATAGAAAAATGCATTTTCACAGTCATTCAAAATTTTGTCAGTTGACATAGAAATTATCAGTTAGTGTCATCCCTGTTGACTCCATTTTTCAAAGTGACTTTTCTGTTTGAGTTCTTACCGAAACATTATGCAAAGTAAAGTTGGGATAGGTTAAATAACTCCAAAGGTAAATTAAATAATTTAGGTTTGAAAGTTTTTTGTTTTGTTTTGTTTATTTTATAAAATGTTAACTTTTTTGATTTAAAAGTGAAATTGAACAGCAGTGCTCACGTAAGACTTTGTGATAAGCCCGTTTTTCCTAGTAGAAGTTGTTGTGGAATAGTTAATAATGATAATCCAAAAAGCATTGGAAAATGAGAATTGTATGTGCAGGGAGGAATATAGGTTGACAGTAGAAGTATTGACAGTTAACCCATTTCTATTCAGCCATACCCTAATACAAAAACCAGATTGAAATGCCGTGCATGAGTTGCAGTTCATTAAGCAAATGTGGCATTTATTTTCTAGCTATTTCAATACTGAAAGAGGTGAAGTGGCGAAATAGCAGTATAAATGAACATGCTTCTCAGTATGCTGATAAGTCAAAGTAAAAAGAGAAAACATTAAAGATGTTTCAAGGCTTGGTTACTGTGTCCTTCCCTTGCCCCCAAACAGAAAGCAGAATCCTTTTGCTGAATCTGAGTTTTGAGTTTATAACTTTGTAGATAAAATACATTGTTTCTGAAAATCAATTATAAAAAGAAAAGCCACTACTGCATTTAAAACTAATTATGATATGGATCATAATGCTGCTTTGTTTTTTGTTTTAATTGAAAAAATAATCTTTGTTAACATTCCTGGATTATCAACATTTTCTTTTGGCTATTTTTAATTAGCACATTGCATATTTGAATTCAATTTATGGTTTTAGACTACAGAGATGATTTGGAGGTTTTTTGAAGGAGTTTTTTTCCAACTGTAATTTTTATCTGCGAAATAAATATAAGAACCAATCATATTTTCTGGCCAGACATTCTCTGGAGATATCTGGTCTTACTAAATAAGACAGTATATCAAATACAGCTTTTAATTCAGGTCATTACTTTGAGTTTTAAGATAGGATCAAAGTAAAAGACGATTATAATGAATATTTAGTCATCACTTAGAAACAGAAAAATTAATGATACTAGTTTAAATATATATCCTGATAACATGACCGACATACAAAAAAAAAAACCTGCTATCTGCACATTGCCAATTTAGATTTAGCAAATTAGCTAAGTGTTTGTAGTATTTCACACCTTAATGTCTTAATATGCATTGCTAAATATATTTCCTCACTGTTTGCTAATTAATGTTCTGTGGAAGTACAGCTGCTAATTTTTTGTGGTTGACATGGCTCATTTTAAAGTGATAGCAGTTGCATCTGTAGTAGTGTTAATAAATTATGGTCATACATTTTTACACCTACTATTTTCTACAAGCATTTGAAAAATCTGTATTTGCTAACAAAATGCACCCAGTAATATTTTAACAAAACATAGAAGCACTCCTCACACCCCACTATTCTCTCAGTGATATTAGTGACTTAGTGAGTCATATGTTAAGTTTTAAATATTGCAGGACAGTCTGTAATATCACAAAGTCTTTTCAGGAGTAATTCTTGGTAATAGTAAAGACTGATATATTCTGATGGTAAAATAATTGGACTGGAACAATATTGTGAGGCAGTGCAGGGAAAAATATTTCTCTGAGGAGAATAATTAGCAGGATATACCTTGTAGAGATCAAGTGCAGAAGAAAGTGTTTGTAAGTGCGTGTGTTTTGTAAGATACACTTTTTTTCTAATACTATGAAAGAAACACAGGAGAATGTATGCAATACAGGAGGTTCCTGGAGTGCATTGGTGAGAACTTCCTCCTCCAGGTTATAGAGGAGCCAGTGAGGAGGGGGCTTCCTGGGGATATGAAGACCAAAAGCAGACTTGACTGCAGTGACCATCAGATGGTGGAGTTAAGGATCTGGAGGAGAAGGAACAGCACGCTCACAATCCTGTACTTCAGGAGAGCAGACTTTGGCTTCCCCAGAGATCTGCTTAGAAGAGTCCCATGGGATAAGACTGGAGGGAAGAGAGAGGAAGACAGAGCCAGGGTTTTTTCAGTGATGCCTGGTGACAGGACCAGAGGCAAATGGGCACAAACTGAAACACAGCAGGTTGTGTCTGAACATCAAGAGACACTTACTTTGAGGATGACTGAGCACTGGCACAGGTTGCCCAGTGGGGTTGTAGAGTCTTCAATGTTGGAGATACCCAAAAGCTGTCTCAGTATGTTCCTAGGCAACTAGCTTTTATCTAGCCCCACTTGAACCGGAGAGTTGGGCAAGATGACCTCCAGATGTTGCTTCCAACCTCAACCATTCTTTGATTCTGTAGCTGTGAAGTCATGTCAAGCTGGGTTTCAAAAATGTTGAGACAGCAAAGCAATTTCTTTCTAAAAGCTGTGAATATTATGCTGGTGGTATTTAAGGTAATTGAATCTTCTGATGGGAAGAAATGCTCTTGCTCATCTTTGGACAAGCAATTTTCATAAAGGTTTTGTAAGTCTCTGCTAGTTCTCTGTGTCTGCTTTTCTTAGCCAGTGCCTTCACAGTATCACAGTATGCTAGAGATTGGAAGGGACCTCAAAAGATCATCTAGTCCAATCCCCCTGCCGGAGCAGGAACACCTAGATAATGTTACACAGGAATGTGTCCAGGCGGGTTTTGAATGTCTCCAGGGAAGGAGACTCCACAACCTCCCTGGGCAGCCTGTTCCAGTGTTCCGTCACCCTCACTGAGAAGTTTCTTCTCAAGTTTAAGTGGAACCTCTTGTGTTCCAGTTTGTACCCATTACCCCTTGTCCTGTCATTGTTTGCCACTGAGTAGAGCCTGGCTCCATCCTCATGACACTCCCCCATTATATATTTATAGACACTTATAAGGTCACCCCTCAGTCTCCTCTTCTCTTAACTATAGAGACCCAGCTCCCTCAGTCTTTCCTCATAAGGGAGATGCTCCACTCCCTTAATCATCTTAGTTGCCCTGTGCTGGACTCTCTCCAGCAGCTCCCTGTCCTTCTTGAACTGAGAGGCCCAGAACTGGACACAATATTCCAGATGGGGTCTCACCAAGGCAGAGTAGAGGGGAAGGAGGACCTCTCTCGACCTACTAACCACCCCCCTTCTAATACACCCCAGGATGCCATTGGCCTTCTTGGCCACAAGGGCATAGTGTTGGCTCATGGTCATCCTGTCGTCCACTAGGACCCCCAGGTCCCTCTCCCCTACACTGCTCTCTAACAGGTCGTTCCCCAACCTATACTGGAACCTGGGGTTGTTCCTGCCCAGACGCAGGACTCTACACTTTCCCCTGTTATATTTCATCCAGTTATTCCCTGCCCAACTCTCCAGCCTGTCCAGGTCCCGCTGGATGCCAGCACAGCCTTCTGGCGTGTCAGCCACTCCTCCCAGCTTAGTGTCATCAGCAAACTTGCTGATAGTACACTCAATTCCTCATCTAAATCATTGATGAATATATTAAATAATACCGGTCCCAGTACTGACCCTTGAGGTACTCCACTAGTTACAGACCTCCAACTAGACTCCGCCCCATAGACTACAACTCTCTGGCTTCTCTCCTTCAGCCAGTTCACAGTCCACCTCACTACCTGATCATCCAGCCCACACTTCCTCAATTTAGCTGTGAGGATGCTGTGGGAGACTGTGTCAAATGCTTTGCTGAAGTCAAGGTAGACCACATCCACCGCTCTGCCATCATCCATCCACCGTGTTATTTCCTCATAAAAGGCTAAGAGATTGGTCAAACATGATTTCCCCTTGGTGGAGCCATGTTGACTGCCCCTCATAACCCTCTTATCCTTGATATGCCTTAAGATGGCATCGAGGATAAGGTGTTCCATCACTTTCCCAGGGATGGAGGTGAGGTTAACCGGTCTATAGTTACCCGGGTCCTCCTTCTTGCCCTTTTTGAAGACTGGAGTGACATTTGCTTTCCTCCAGTCCTCAGGCACCTCTCCCGTTTCCCAAGACTTGGTAAAGATGATGGCGAGTGGTCTAGCAATGACTTCCGCCTTGAAACATTATTCATAATTACCCAGTGTTTTTACACCTTCCTTTGTATAATTTCTGTGCTAAGAAACTGGTTTTGCTGCTACATTAATGTGTGCTGTTTATATACCTCACAGCATCACATTTGGAAGCCACCTAACCTGTCTTGATGTTTCAGTTTTTTTGTCAGTCTGGGATTTAGTGCAGCAGTGTTAATTTTTCTTATTCTTACATTGTGTTCTTACAGATAAGATTTTGTTTGAGAAGAAAATGTCATGAATCTCATATTCTCTTGGATTTACATTATCTGGTTGAATTTGAGATTGGATGTTGATAGGGTCTGGTAAACTTTTATTTTATATAATTTTTTAATAATCTACCATGGCTGCTTAGAATACAGCAAATGCTGTCTGGATGAAAACAATGGTGTGTGTGTAAGCTTTTGTAGGGACTTACTAGTATATTTGCTATGGGAGCATTATCATCTGTAATCTTAGTAGTGTCTTATTTCTGAATGTGTAAATTTAAGAGGAACCTTTATTTTAACAGTTCTAATTTCTTTTTTTGTGCAATAAGTGAGGTTGTAAGGTAAGCTTTGTGCCTGTCCCAGGAATCTCTAGCTCTGATGGATAGTGATTCATTATATTTGTTATGAATAGGCAATAAATAATTGCCCTTAAATCATAGTCATACCTTGCAGGCAAGTTACCACTGAATTTATTACTGAGTGGGTGAGATTTATTTCTAGGGGCATTTTATACTTAGCAGTTAGCACCTAAATAGGAAATTATTTTGTTGAATAGTCCATGAGAAATCTGCATTTCTATTTCTATTTAAAACAGCTGCTGAGAATTTTTTGGAGCAAGGAATGAGATCCTTTCTTTGAGTGACCACTTTGGTTTTGAATTTTAAAAAGCGGCTTTCTCGAATTGTGCTAAGGTCAAATGAAGTATGCTGAGTATGTTGTCAATGTGGGGAATGGAGGGTACTATAATTCCGTGGCAACTGTAAATTGAATGTTAGCTCAGTTTTATCTCTTCGATAGTCTGTTACTTAGGGATTTATGCAAAATGAGAAGCCATTGCAAAAGCATGCAAGAAATGGCACCGTAATAGGGACTTACCACTGACCTATGTGAAACAATTAAGTTTCCAGGACTTGTGGAATTTGTTTAATCTGTTTTGCCAGTGCAAGGATCAAAATATTAAAATGTACATTTTGAAAGTATGCCTTAGGGAGGAAGCATTTCGCAGGGTGGGGTCTCAGGTGTTTGCTGTGGTGTGGTGAAGGTTAGAAATATTTTATCATAGTTAATTTTTGGTGGGACATATATATCAAGTAACTCACACAATTATATGATGAGTTGATTCTGAATAACTGTCTCATTGTTTTAATGTGGAAAATGTATACATATGATGTGCAGTAACTTGAAGTTCTTGCTTTATATACCCATATTTTGCATGCTGAATAATACTAATGAGTGTCCAACACATGTAGATGCAGCAAAGTGTGGCTGCACCATATAAAAAGTAGGTGAAACTTAAGATAGTTTTGTTAGGTTCTACAGTGCATTTACTCTGCTGTATACAAAAATACTGTTTTTTTATAAATTTTAGTCTGGATTTTTCTTTGTAAATGCTTAATATTTCTGTTTTCTGTTCTACTAGATGCTTGTGACTACTCCAGAGAAATGGGATGTTGTGACAAGAAAAAGTGTTGGTGATGTAGCCCTCTCTCAGATGGTTAAACTCTTGATTCTTGATGAAGTTCATCTGTTACATGAAGATAGAGGACCAGTACTTGAAAGTATAGTAGCACGTACTTTACGGCAGGTAAGAGAAAAGATCTCCAAAAGAACTGCATTTTCTTCCAAGAATAAATACATTTTGGTGCTTTTACACTGAGAAATTCTTAGACAATTAAATCAAAATGCTTAGGCAGCTTACAATTCATTTCATAGCTTTTCTGTAATAAAAGATTTTTGTCTTCTGTCATCTCTTCTGTATTAGATTTCTATCAGATTTCTAGTTTACATAATTTATTACAGAGCTATTTCTTATTATTTATTTACTTTATTAATTTACTTAGTGTACAAGTAAGAGCAAAATTAAACATTATTAAACAAATAATAATCAGGTTAATTTTTTAACATAACCCAGATTGAAAGTATTTTCTTATGAGGAATGCTGATTTTTACTTAGCAGTTTTGCTAGAAGAATTTTTTCAGGTTTTTTTTTTAATAAAGAATAGTGTCTTAAATCTAGGTAAAACTTTCTGCACTGATACATAATTTTTAGTTTAGCATAATTGGTCTTCCCCCTCGCACACTTTGGTGATACTTTCTAAATACCAAAATTTAAAATGGCAAAAGGAAAAAAGGATGGATGCGTGGGATTTGTTCTTAAATCTTACACGAAAGAAGGATTGAGTTAGGCAATAATTAAAATTGGTCTCAATGGCAGGATGTGTATTTGCAAGAAAAATAAAATGTGGAATTTAGGGATGAATATAAAGGGTGGAATTAATATGAATATATAATGGTAAGGAGAGAATAGAGTGCTGTTCTTTTGAGGTTTTTGTTTTGTTTTGTTTTTTTGTCATGCAGAGCAAAAGTATGTCAATACAAAATAATCTGTAACAAATTAAAAATAAACACAGTCGGTATTGTTATAGCTCTATTTGTAGTGTGTTAAATGTTTAAAGTGTTTTAGATTTTGAGATTGTTTTTCTTGACAAGGCTACACTAACCTTGTTAAGGCTGTCTGAACCATCTGATTCTAGCTCCTCTAAGAACCAAATACAATGGGTGTCTGCTGGATTCCAGTGCAGAAAGTTCATGTATAAAGAACAACATAAGTAAGAATTCCTTAGAAGAAGCTAAACTTGGAAGATTTAAATTTGTTTATAATGAAGAGTAGGGCTTTGTATGGTTTAGGCTGTGTCAGTGCCACTATAGTTTAACCTGTTTGATATTCTATTTTCTTTCTTTAACGGTTTTGATAACCTTGTTTTCCTTAGGTGCCTTTAAAGTAAAGAATCTCAGATTTTAGTGGTTACTATGATGTTCATTGTCTTCCCATCAGATTGCAAGACATTCATTTTTTAATGTGAAATTTTGCAAGATGCGTAAGGTTGGCTTCAACTGCTTGAAATAAATGTCTAGAGCCATTTTATCTGCCCTACATTATTCAGCTTGGCATCCTGTTTCTGCTTCATTTGGACACAAATCTCCCATAGATCCTTTCCTTTTGTGTCTGTCAAGCCTGTGCAGGGAACTTAAGGAATATAAAATCTGAGGCAGTTATGTCTTGCGTACTGAATCCTACCTTTAATGCATTTATTGTAATACAGCAGTGTCTTGCTTCAACAATCGTTTAAAAAATAGCTCTCTAGGGTGCTTTAATCTTCTAGGATTTCAAGGTTTGTTTTACCTATCAAGTTGGAGTTCAATTCATCTGGAATTGAAGCTATTCATTTGTAACCCTTCCTTCAGTGAAACAGTTGGGAAGAAAAGACACAGATATTGAAATTAACTATCTCACCACCTTTCTGAAGAACTTATTTATTCTAAGTTGATAAGAAAGGCAGTACTGGAGACCACTTCAGGAGAAGGTAGTAGAAGAGGGGGGAAATTTACAGTATAAAAGTACTCTAGAAATAAACCCCACAGTTAAACAGAAAACAAAACTGCTTGTAGAAATATTTAGAATTATGCAGTAGAAAACATTTCCAAACAAAAATATTTTTAATTACAAGCCTTCCGGAGGGCATGGAGAGAGAGAAATAGATGTTTTGCACAACTGTTTTAACTTTTTACTATGGAAACAAATAATAAAAGGGCTAGTTTTAAAAATTACACTGAAATGTTATACTGCAGCATCTGAGCCTGCAAGCATAGCTCTGTGAAATATGCAGTATAGATCCATAATTAATTTTGAAATTACTGGAACTTTTATTTCATGACTAGAAAAGGTGACATAAGTTTTCTGATTTCAGAAGTATCTCACTGGGTTTTAGTGAAAGTACTGCTACAGATGTTTTAACTGCAAAAATACCACATCTAATAATGTTTTAATGGTGTTTTGGAAAGAAAAAATATTTGGTTACATTTCTTTGCTTCTGTTCCCTGCTCATAGTTCAGTTATATGCATTTTGATGCAAATTCATAAATGTTTGGAGGAACAAAATCAGAATATTCAGCCTGCCCCTGGAGAATATCCTTCTGACTGCGATGATTCTGTATAAAATATTAAGCTCCTCTTGAGCCCTTCTGAAAGTAGTTCTAGAACATGTTTTTCACTGATATCTATAGAAACATCATACTCATTCCATATTCATGCACTGGAGGCAAGACAGAAGGAAAAAAACAAAACAAACAAAACAAAACAAAAAAAAAAAAAACAACAAACAAAAACCCACCAAAACAAAAAGCAGACGTTGACAGCGTCAATCTAAAATGTCCTTATGCCAATTACACCACTGCAGTAATTCAATAATTGCTCAGATCAATTGCCTGATTTGTATACTGGTTTAAAACATCAGAAATATTGACTAGTTTTTCCTAATTTGTAGTGGAGAGATTCAGAAAGTGATTAGACAGGTAATTAAAGGAAAAATCCATTGCATATTAATAGTCCTTAGATCAGACTGAGGGGTGTAGCAATCAGGGGCTATGATGGCAAATGCCAGGTTGCCCAGAGAAGACATTGATGCCCCATCCCTGGCAGTGTTTAAGGCCAGGTTGGATGGCCCTTTGAGCAACCTGGTCTAGTGGGAAGTGTCCCTGCCCATGGCAGGGGGTTTGGAACTAGATGTTCCTTCAGGTCCCTTACAATCCAAACCATGCTATGATTCCATGATGGCATTTTCCCAATTTCAGTACTGTCCCTTTTGACCACTGTGGGAGACAGTGAACTGAAGTAGTTGGATTTTTGGTCTGGTCTGGAACAGTCATTTGTATCACTTTCAGGAGAGAACTGTGATAAATTCATTGAAATACTACTTCAACTTTTTCAGTAAATCACTAATAGCTTCTTTATAATTACGGTGTCTACCTATAGTTTTGTCTGGCTCAAACTTACCTAGCTTGTATATGATTCAATGTCCTGATTCCTGTGGAGATCAGGACGTATAATGTAGTGCCTTCTACATTTTGCAGGGCTTGTTATCCTGTCTTACAGAAAATCGTCCCTCTTGTTTTGTTGGATGATAGAAAAATAGACAAATAGACAATGGCTTCGTTTTGGGTGGGGGTTTTTTTTCTGTTCTCATTGGGTCTTTTTAAGAATTAGTGTTCAGTTGGCTACCTGGGTCTACAACTGTGCCAGAAAAGAATGTTTTGAGTTCTGTATTTGTATGCTGCACAAATACAGCTATACAAGTGCCTTCTCAAAACAGGAATATTCTGATGCATTAGTAGGTCTGTCCTGCTTGTACCTCAAAATATTTGAATTATTGTTGTACTTTCCCCCAGATAAACACTGAATCACAGCACTTGTTCTAAGACTTTTAACATGTGCGTTTAAACTTATGGCATTTTTTTTAATCGCGTGGGGTTTTTAACCTGGAAGGAGCATATATATTGGAATTGCTGACAGCTTTACTCACAGGAGAATGAACAGTATTTATGCATGTTTGCACTTTTCAAATTTTAGAGAATGTTTTTGCAAGTGACTTAAATTGATTTTGCTAAACATTTTGGTGGGAAAATTGCTTTGAGCTCTCATATACTGTAGGTATAACATCAAACAACTTCTTTGAATCAATTTCTAGCTTTGAAGTTTAAAGTTTTAGTGAAGAGCATACTGCAGATATAAAACTGAAATGCTTAAACTTTTTAATAAAACTTTCCACACTTCTGTAATATCTAGTAAGCTTATTAGCTTGAAAGAAAAAAAAAATTGACTGCTTTTAAAGGACACTGAATTATTTTGTCATAATTACTCAGGGATTTCAGTGACTTCTTTGCTGCTTTCAGGTATTTTTTTCAGAAAATACATACGGAATGTTATACTTGAGTGATACATCATTTTTGATGCCTCCTCTCAACTATGTGAATGATAAATTAAATAAAAGAAATTCCATAGTAAAATATTTCTCAGATTCAGGGGAAACGAAGCTTCCATCTTAGACACATGAATACTCTTTTCATCAGTCTCATTCTTCAAATTAAACTTTCAATTGCTTTATATTTTTGTATTAGATCAGTAAAGTTGCTAGATAAATAATAGGTGGGACAACACAGCAGGACAAGCCATCTGGGATATTTCTGGAGTGCATTGATGAGATCTTCCTCCTTCAAACAATAGAGCAGCCCTTAAGGAGAGGCGTTCTGCTGTACCTCATACTCGCCAAAAAGGGAGGGGCTCGTTGGAGATGTGAATATCAAAGGCAGCCTTGGCTGCAGTGACCATGAGGTGGTGGAGTTCTCTTTCCCCTGGAAATCCTCATGTTTCCTTTCTGAGCTTTCTTTCCTCATGACACCTAATTTAAGAAACTTTCCCTCTCAGCCATCATGTAGCTTTCCTTGTTCTGGATGCATTTGCAGTATCTCTAGTTCCTTATTTTCTCCTCTATGTCTTTTTTTGTCTTTGGTTCTCTCTTTTACCTCCTTACCAGAAATCAGAAGCAAACAAGTTCAGAGGTTTCTCACCCAAAGCTAAATGCTGGATTGTTTTCTAATAAAGAATTTTTAGGTGCTTGGAATCCCATTCTTGCTTAAGAAAACTAGAGCAGTTAAAAAAAAATAAAATACAAATAAATCAAAACTGATAGATAATGGTCTAAACCCAGTTGCTTGGACCTATATTTTTTTGTGTCAAATGGTAGTTCACTGTAGTTCCTATATGTTTCATCTGGGACTAGAATGGCATTTGCATTTCTTTTGGCTCTTCATTTCTTGAGTGACTGCTGTTAGTCTTTTGTCTCTTTGATATTCCTTATATCAGTTGATCAGGTTTCTCAGCATCTTCTATTACAGGCTTCCCCTCCTCCCTGGCAGAGCATGGGCCTCACAAAGTCGTTGGTCAGGGTAAACATCACTTAGCAACAACCGAAAACATCAGTGTTATCGGCACTGTTCTAAGGCTGAAAGTCAAAACACAACGCTGCACCAGCTACCAAGGAGAAAAATTGACTGCTACTGCTAAACCCAGGACAGTAAATCAAACAAGCTTACTGAAATCTTCTACAGTACTTTTTTGGTTTCTAACTAGAGTGTTGTGGAGCTTTTAACTGGACTTTCTTATATTTGAGATTGTATTTTTAAAACAACAAAACTGGGTATAGAACTAACACAACTAACTGTTGTGTTAGTTTTGGTAGTGACATATACAGAGGTAGAGTGTTTTCCTTCTGTTAATCAGTTATATCCACTTTATGCCTCTATGAATTGCATGTACTTAATTTGCTACCACATTATGTTCAGAGCTTGGGCTCAGATGCTTGTTCATTAAGTCTTCAAACAAGCCTCTTTATAGTTCCTGCAGAATTCACTTGTTGCCATAAGAATGTTCCCTGAGAACAGTGTCTCATTTTGCAGCTGTGGCCTGTTTTAGAATGAGCTTAATTAAAATGAATTTAGTTTGAATGGGACCATGAACCTAGATTTGTCTGTATGGCTGACATACACATCAGTTATATTAATTCTGCAGGTTATTTTTTTTGAATGGGACCATGAACCTAGATTTGTCTGTATGGCTGACATACACATCAGTTATATTAATTCTGCAGGTTATTTTTTTTTTATTTACCGCATATCATGGTTAAAATTCTTGAATAGAATCAGGCTTAGAAAGCAATTAGAAGCATCCTTTTTTTTTAATTGCTTTTTTTTCAATTATACATTCTCTTTAAAATCTGTTAGTTCATCAGCTTGTGATAAATTTAATACATGTTTTCTTGCTATTCTGTGGTGTTATTTTTAAACAGTATGTTGTGCACCCATATGTCTAATGCCTTACACAAGTCTAGGTCTATCTTGTTATATTTTCTGGCAACCTTGTAGTTGTGTAAAAATGACTTTTCTAAAGCAAATTTTTTTTTTAAAAGAACTAATCTCCATTTGTTTGGAAAACGTTACGTATGAGATATTTGATTTAATATTCAGAAGCTTTTCTGTTACTTTGCATGGAAGTGATGTCAGAAAGTCATTCTGCATGTCATTTTTTGTTTTTGGTATGTGAACATTTTTCCATTTCTGTGATATATCCATGGAGTTTAAAAGGTGATAGTGATTGTCATATGGTTTATGTTCTTTCATAATATGGTAAAGCAGTTAAATTGATTTGTAGAAAGGTTCATATTTCTTTTTGTTTCTTAGTTCAGGAACAAAACATTAAACACAGCATGAAAAGACATTCTGTCATTCAAGAAAAACTGACCTGGCACTGTGCAGGGCATAGAAATCTCTTAATAGGTATATTCAGAATGTCATTTCTTAAGGCAAAGTATTGCGTATTTAATATTTCACTGAGGGAAAATAATATGGCTTCTAATAGTGCTTTCTGCATGGTTACATTTTTTCAGTACCTCTAGATTTTTAAATATGTTCTAAGTGGAGGACCGAGAGCACGGTATTTTCAGGGTTCACTGGAAGCAGAGTAAAACTCATTTATAAAATTACTTAACTAGATGGTTGCCTAGTAACAAATGCATTCTGTGCAGAGTGTTTGAGTTGTAGATAACGTCCTATGTGGAATCGTCAAAACAGTATTAGTAATTGCATTTTTACTGTGTACTTTTGATTTTACAATTTTATTGGGTTTTCCATTTTTATCCCTAAAACTAGGAAATTACCACCTGTGGACTGATGGACAACTTCTTAATTCCTTCATTAGGCAGTAAACAAGATATCAATAAACAAGTATACACTGGTGAAACATTCTAACAAACTTCCTAGTCATTCTTAGTCATTTTGAAATGCCTTTAATTTTATTTCTTTATGTTCTTATAATTTCTCTGTGGATTTTTCATTCTTTTTCTTGTTTTTTTTGAATAATGGCAAAAACAGATCTTGTGAGAGGCTGAGACTTTTATTAGACATTCTGTGGGCAGGGTAGGATCTAGCTAATAACTAACGTGAGTCCCGATATACAGTGCTTCATTCTTACCACTGTTGATTCTGGAA
This sequence comes from Pezoporus occidentalis, assembly GCF_034315485.1. Classification (NCBI taxonomy): domain Eukaryota; kingdom Metazoa; phylum Chordata; class Aves; order Psittaciformes; family Psittacidae; genus Pezoporus; species Pezoporus occidentalis. The sequence continues at coordinate 15,501,985 of NW_026913103.1, read as the reverse complement.
CTCAGGAGCCTAAGTTTCTAAGTCTTCTTGCATGTGTAGTCTAAAAACTAAGAAATGCTTCTGCCTAATTTTCTGTGTATCTTGTCCTGTGTACATCTGAAGGGCATACAGACTGACTGAAGATGACTGTTAAATTGTTCCTGGGTCATCTGAATATCAGATTAATTTCAAACCAGTGGACAGTTCTTCAAAGATTAGAATATATAAACTTGTCTGCTTTACTTAATTCTGTGCTTGAGTTAAACAATTAGGGATATGCTTTCCAGCTTGATTGTAATTCATTCTGTGAATGTGATATTTTAATGCATGGAAATGGGAAGACTGCCAAGTTCACAAAGTTCAGGAAGAACTTTAGAAGTCAGATAAAGAGTATCGCTATGCATACTCTGTATGCACTCAAGTGGCAGCTGTAATGTAATAAGATGATATGCAAATCTTAAAACCTATTAGGAAGAAAATTATCCTGCTGTGATTGATTTACAGTCTAGAGAGGCACTTCTCATACCTGTACCTTTATCGATTACAGTGTAAGCACAGATGATGCTTGAGAGCTATCTTCTGTTTATTTTTTTCTGTGTGCATGGAATTTCATGGTGTGATAATCATGTTCTGCAAACGTATATGGTGAACATGTTTTCAATTCTCCGCATGCCATCATGAATGCTTCTGAATTAGATATACTAATTAGATATGTCAATTAAATATAGTTATGGCAATTTTATTTCTTACTTCCAGTGTATCATCAAATCAATAAAATACAGAAAAGCTTTCAGAGAACATGATGTGAAAAACTGTGACAGTTAGTTTTTCCAAAGAAAGCCTTTTAAGTTCCAAATAGTGCTTATATTTTTACTGAGATGATTAAACACATATGAAGATTAAAATGTTTGTGATTGTTTGGCAGTAGTGAAGAAGACACACTTAGCTGTGTACCTCCAGACAGTGATGCAGAGAATTTGTCATCCAAAATGTCTTTTCAGTAATTTTTACAGCGGTTTCAGGAAAAGAATATATGTTCACAGTCTCTTGAGTATGAAGGCATAGTCTCTAAATGGGACTTTGAGGAGCAAGTAAAAAGTGATCCAGCACAAGAAAAATATTAATGTTTGAATGGACTGTATTTACAAAGGGCATCTTCGCACTTTCAAGACTCATTTTCTTTAGAAGCATATGAGAACAAAACATACTAATGCCTGCTTTTCAAGGGAAAGGCAGAAAAAATTTATGCCGAGAACTCTGTTCTAAAAATGTGTTAAAATTCTACAAGCTATTACAAAAAGTATTTGTAGTGCTTGAATAGATAAATAATAGATAAATAACTGCATTATAATCAGAGAGAAAATGCAAAATAAAGTACGTAGGTACATGTTATGGTTGCACACTCAGGTAATTTATATTTCAAACTTTTATGTTTAGCACAGTTTTAGTCACTGCTCTTTGTATATTGACATATATAATTAAAAGATTAAACAAACTCATTCCATATATGTATGTGATGATATGCAGACACATAAAGGTTTAGTTTACAGTTCGAATTTGATGCAAGCATAAAATAACTGGGAGAATTGTTATGATACATTTTTGTTTTTTAAGGTAAATGCTTTTTACTTCTTGCTGCTTGGGTTTTTTTAAATATATATTAATTATTGATATTTTGTGCTGCGAATTGGATATAGAAGTAGTTGGTAATAAATAGGTTTTTATGTTGTTTTTTTGGATGGTCTTGAAAGGAATTGGAGAAATTGATGGAATTATTTACAGCCATAATATTTTTCAATTAATTATGAAGACCAACATAATGTTACTGTAGAGCAAAAGACATTATACCCTGATTTTGTATAGCACTGAGACTTGATTTTTGTGGCTTGATATAAATAGGAAACTTAATTGTCCAAATAATTTGCAAATTTCAGATTTATAAATTGAAAAAAAATGTAGGCACTATACACATATGCATATGTGAGGTATTATATAAAATATGCAAAAATGTGGTTTGCTTTAAAATGCGCTCTGCATGTTAATAACTTTAATAAACTGTTTGTGTTAACTCTGCTGTGGTTTTCATGTGGAGTTGTAATTCGTTGTAATTCAGGGTTTTCCATCAGCTCCTTAACTGCAGGGCCAACTGCCGGAGCAGTGAAGTTAAATGGCTTTTTACAAAGGTTTGGAAAGTGGCAAGTCTCAGTAAATTGTAACTGTTCTCTAGGCATTGTTTATATTTTGAAAGAAAACTGACAAGCAGCTTGCAGTTAATTGCTGTAAAAATCCATACTTCCCTGGTTATTAAGCAGAGTTCTTGTTAATTGTTTAAATACTTGAAATGTTTTCCAACCTTTTGATGGAACTGAGCACACTTTCAAACTAGTGGTTTTAGATTCAGGAGATTTGACAGAAGTTGTTACTGAAGTTAGCAAAATTAAATAATATTTTCCAGATTGGACTTCAGTTACGCTTTCAAGTTTTTGTACTTATTATGTGATTGCGAAAAAAGTACAGGATAAGTATATCAGCAGGTGGTTACTGTTCCTTCAGATTCAAGGGTTTTAAAAAAAAAAAAGTGTGAGAAAGTACCCCACAGACACCAAGATCAGCGCAGAAGGAGGTGGGGTTCCAGGGGACTGAGGCAAAACCAAACCCTAAAAAAACAAACAAGTAAAAAAGAAAACCAGTTACCACACACTCACACACGCCCCACCCCACCAAATCTGGCATTAAAAAGATGTGTAAAAATGGTAGTGCTTCTTTGTCCTTCAAGGTGCTTTTATTCCCAGCAGACGGAATATGTTTTAAATTGCAATCTCTCATTTCTCCCAGTCATCTCAAAATTTGCCTTTACAGATGAGATTTTGTTGTACATGGGATTCCCCTTGCAAAGCTGCTCTTTATATAAGCGCAAAAGGGTAAAACAAATTATTTTCTGCGGTGTTTAGTTCATTACATCCATAGTTCGAGCATCCAGATTTTTGCCAGGCAACTGAGTGGTTTGTTTTGTCTGCTTTATGTCTGTAGAGTTGTGGGAGGTGGTTTCTTTGGGGATTTAGTTTATTATTTTGGTGCACTTGTTATTCCCCAGGCCCGTGTTAGGTATGGTGTCTTTTATCTTCCTTCAGAATGCTCTACATATACTTTTTAATAGTCTGTTTTGAAAACTTTTAATTCATCTGATTTAATTACATGGCACTTCCGTTCACTTTAAGTCAAACACCTGAGTGATTCAAAAGCTATATTCTAAATAAAAACCTCATAGTTTTGAACAGGACTTAGGTAGGTGGAAGTTACCAACCATCATGAGACATTGAGAACCTCATATATGGCTTCAGTTATAGTGTCTAAAAGACCTTTTGATGAAAATTGCTGTGAACGTTGCTCCATAATAATTATGCTAGTAAGAAACTTGTGAGCTAGCCAACACAGCTTTTAGTATTGCAGAGGAAATGGGAAAATTCTTGCATACTTTCTTAATTCAAGTCTTTTGGCTGGTTTCATTCTTTTTGAAAATTACCTCGAAATACATATAATATGCAGGCTTTTATAAGGAGCAGGGTATTTAAATGTAAAGCACCATTTATGTCCCTTATTGAATTGGTAGGCATGCAACGCAAATACTTGGGGAATTATAATAATTTAAAAAAAAAAAAAGGAAAAAACGTGTGTTACAGAGGAGCAGGATAGATTGTATAAGAGAGTTGTGAAAAGGTCTAAGCAAAAGCCAGGACTAAGGAACTATGTTCTTTCTTTTCAGAATTGAGCTGTGGTTTGGACTAAGAAAGAAATAATATCAAATTATCTGTCCTAGTTTTGCCTATAAATTGGACTTCTGCTTCTTAACACAAAGCCCATTTTACTGCTATTGTTCCTCCATGTCAGTTAATGACTGCTAACCTTCTGGAGGGCAAAAGTACAATAAAACAGAAAGATGAATAAGCAAAATTTGGTGGAAAAGCAGAGTGCTCTGGTTTCTCCAATATAGGATAATCACTAACTCACATCTATTGTTCACCTTTTGTAGAAAGTATTAACTGCTTCTTTCACATTACTGTTATATAAGGGATGGTTTAAAACTCTCTGCTTTATATCTTGGCTTAAAACACTTAGATCATTTGCAGGTTTTCTGTTTTTTAAATAGGTTGAATCTACGCAAAGTATGATTAGGATTTTGGGCCTTTCAGCTACATTACCCAATTATCTGGATGTTGCTACATTTCTACACGTCAATCCCTATATTGGACTATTCTACTTTGATGGCCGTTTCCGACCTGTACCACTGGGGCAAACCTTTATAGGAATTAAGACAACCAATAAGGTAAATGCCAAAGGGAGGGTTGCTGTTTTGACCATACTTAATGTACGCATGTGTAGAGGATACTGGTTTATTATGCTACAGGTCTTTAATGAAGCATCTTTTCTTGTGAATAAAGATATACATAATTTAACAGTGCTTTAAGAATCATGTTTCCTTCATTTACAGTCTTGTAAATAGGCTTTGTTGCAGTTAGATACAATGGCATCTAGCTTTGCATTGCTTTTGCTTTGCTACTAAATTTGGCTTGATGAAGGAGAAAACATCACCCTCAACTGCAGACTCACTGTAGCAGCTGATTATTCATATTTCAGTTTTCCATTTTGCTTGAAAAACTGGTGCGCCTTGCTTGACTGTAAGATGCATGAGGAATATAATACTTCTTTATGAAATCTGTATATATAGAGAGAGAGATAGATACAGATACATGCAGTACCATCATGTGCATTAATATTAGCTGGATACAAGTTGCTGATGAAAACCTTTAGCATGCTAAATCATTAGCTATCATATGTCCACATTTGATAGAAAACACACTAAAGTGGTCCCAAAATAAGCTTCTTTACTCTGTGCTCTCACTCAGTTTGGGAAGCAGTAAGGCCATGGTCAGATATAATATTCTTATTAAAAATCTTACATGCAGTGCCACTTGACATGTAAATTTTAATTCTTCTTTAAATACAGGAATTAATAGAAACACTTTTCTTTAAGATTTTGCATGCACCCCACTAGCTGATAATTAGAATTTATATAACTTAGCTTTTAGAAAATCTTACTCTGCTATAATTTAATTTAATAGAAGTCAAAACATTTTCAATCAAAAGTTAATTTCATAGCTTAATCAATAATACCAGGGATTTTGTTTGTTGGGTTTTTTTAAATGGACATTGCCTTTTTTGCCAGGTTATTTAAGTAGTTCATTCTATCTGCAGCGCAGGAAAGAAACTTATTCTACAACTGTAGGGAGCCATTTCAAGTCTATACACAGAAGAGTAGTTTACCATATGGTGTTTATTGTGATTTGCATATTTTAACCTTCATTAATTGTTTCAAGTACCTTCACTGTTACTTGCAGTTGCTTTTCTTTAATCTTTTCCTGATACTTTGTTTTGCATATTTAGTTTATTTCCACTGTGTGGTAAAGACTTCATTTCTTCATACTCACTCTGTAATGCATTTGTGATTTAAAAATCAAATAGATATACAAATAATCCTATAAAATCTTAACCAGTTAGGTTTTTAAAAAAAAAGAACAAACAAGCAAGTGGAGATGAGGAAATACTAGGAGGTAGTATTTATTCTGAAATACCACAGCTTTTTGCTTTTCAGAAGAATGTCGTTACAGATTTCATAAAGTATATTTTGCAATTAAGATCATACACTTCATAGCAAACAAAAAGTATCAAGCCTGTTTGAAAAAGGATTCCATACAGAATAATACTAATGCTAAAGCTGAAAAAGCAGTAATATCAACATCCTTCTGGTCTATGTGAGAGGAGGAAAGCAGAACATCAGCAAATGCAATCAGTGCAATGTCTATGTCCACACTGATGAGCTGCAAAGAAGTAGAAGACTGTTAGTTGCTGTAGGTAGATGTTTTGCCTCTGCTTTCTGACATCCTTTATCCAGAAAAACTTCCCCCAGAACTGGAGCTGATTATCGATTTGTGGAATCATATGCAAACTGTAGTCAAGCTTTCAAAGGCAAGAATAGCATGGTGTGCTTATTATGCATAGAAGTTAGCCAGGGAAGCTCTTAAAATTCTGTATGTTGAAATTCTTAGAGCGTATGGGGCCAAGATTAAAGTTTGGCTTCTTCAGTCAGAGGTCTGTTAATGTCAGATTTTTTTTTTTAATGTCAGTTATTTTTCTTGGTCCATGTTTATGTTTTCCTCTTTAGGTATAAATGCAAAGAATATGTAAAGTTACCTTTGTATGTATGTAAATATGTATGTCCTCATGTGTGTTTATGCACTGCTCATGTATGTTTCTACTTAATGATTTTTACTTGTTATTATTTGAAAAAATAATTAATTAAAATGCTGGCCTCTCATTTTCAGAATACTTAGACTGTCTACCTGTTTCTTCCACATATGTCCATATTGTCTCATCTTTTTATTACTATGCTTGTACGATTATCCTGTTCCCTCTAAAGCTGTTTTAAAGATGTGATTGTCAACTTTCAGCTATTTTAGATTACTCCAACTACTAGATTTCCATTTTCAAATTTTTACATGTTTTGTTCTTGTAAGAATTTCTTTGTGTCAGAATATTTCATTATAAAAGATGAATGTACAAATGGCGAATGGAGTGATTGCTCTGATTTGGACTTTATTTATTTTTATTTGTTACAACCTTAATACAGAGCTGCATTCAAGTAGATACATGCTATTTATATTGTGTTGCATTAAAGAAATAGAAAAAATATTGAGGTGGAAGAATACTTTTTTTTTCAACTGAACTCTTTATTTTGAACTTTTTATTCTTCCTGAAACATTTTATTTATTCATAAGTAGAAGCTCTGTATACTGTACTCCCACTGTTTCCCATACATGACCCAACTGTGAAGAAAAAAAATCTCTGTGACAAAAAAACTGACAATCAGTAATTTCCTGGATATATCTGCAGTGTAAAATCGATTTTTATATTACCAAATGTAAGGACTTAATGTTAGGTAAGATGACATATTAAATGGATATTTCATCAATATCCTGTAGAAGTAAGATTTCTTAATACGAAACAGATAATTTAAAAGAATAGAACTGGCTTACATCACTCTAGTCAATAAAAGCACCAACAAAGTCATGGAATAAATTTTCTATCCACTGCCCTTACTCATATATTGTCTATTTGTTTTCATTTTCTGTTTGTGAATTTAATACCAAAATGATATTGTTAAGAATGGGAATCTGTATATTGTAAATTTAATTACATAATCACATTTTTTCATTCATGGATCACTGTAAATTGTTTGATATGTAGTAGAAAATCTGTAAAGACAGAAACACGTTTAATATGTAATACGATGCTTGTTTTTCAGGTGCAACAACTGAATCATATGGATGAAGTATGTTATGAAAATGTGCTGAAGCAAATAATGGCTGGACACCAGGTATTAATTTTCTGCTTTGGTTTGCATTCAGAACACATATAATGGAATTAGTTTTGATCGTCACAACTCTAGATTAAGAATTTTTTTTAATTATTTTGAGATGTGTCACTTCAGAGGTCATGTCGAATCTTGACACTTTGTAAAAACAGCATGCAAGAAAATCTAACCAGGCTAAATGATGTTAGCTTCTATCCAAGGTGAAAATTCTTGGTCCTTTACATATCCCTTAAAATAATTAATGTATATATATATGTCACTTTTTAAAAAATGACTAGGCAAAGTGGGTCAGTGATTTGGAGACCTTACACTTAGGTACATCTAATGATTAAAAAAATGAAAAGTATAGCACTTAGTTATTTCTTAGGCTTTCCCATATCTATCAAATTCTAGTATCTCTTGTTAAAGATGAGCGATGAAAATTATGCAGGGTTGAAGATATGGGGCACAAGGGCTCAGCATCTGTCATTTGAAATATCCTGGGGTTTGTGTTTTGTTTTCTTTATAAAGGAAGTAATCCTTCATTTTGTTTTAAAATAGAGATTTCTGCAGCGACTTTTCAAGCCTTATATTCCCCTCCATTAAGATTATGGGCTTAACTCATTTGCCTTGAATAGTTTTATCATTCTGTTGTTACTGTGCTCCTGCATCACCCCCACATGATGTCACATTTCTGCTAGAACTTTGCGAAACACAGCAGTTTAAGCAGGAGGAGTTGTAGCAGGTATGGCACATGTTCGGAACAGGAACAAACGCACTGTGATCCTTGAAAAGGCTTTTCATTAAATAACTTCCATATAAAAGGGGGAAACTTTCCCACACAGTCACACTAAGAATTGCACGTTTTCCTCTTTTCACATAAATGCAGATTGTGGAGTTTTTGAAAGATGAACAGTTGGTTTATGACTTCAGGGGGTGGAAATACTCCAGCAACAGCTTCTTAGTCCTCCTGCTCCCCTGCTTTAACACCATTCTTCCACTTCTCTTCTGTTGTTGATATCAGTTACTGTTCATTACATTCAGAAAACTTTCCTGAAGATTACATATGGAAGTGCTGATATTTTCTTGTGAAGATTGTTAACAAAATTTGTTGGCAGCACCAAGGGAACTTTATTTTTTTCTCATTGTCAATTATGCACGTACCTTACAAAATAACTAGTACTGAGGTATGTTAGTTTCTTATCTTTCATTTCTTATGATTTTGTGTGTTTTCACTTGCTGTAGATAAACCTATGAATAGTAGGTTCTTCAAATCAGTATGTCTAAATAAGTAACATATCTTGGATTCTCAGCACGAAGTTTCGTGCTGTTCCAGCGTATTTATTGCACCTTTCTCCCCCTTTTCACGCTGAGGAAAAATTTTCTACAAACATATATAATATTATTTTAAAAAATTCAAGTACAATAAGTTGTTTAAGTCTAGCAGGAGGTCGTTTTTTAGCTTTCCTTGAGAACAGTTAGGAAACACAAATTCATACTCTGAAATGAATCGTATACAAACACTGGTATACTGCATTCGAAAATGCAGAACTATGCATATCAGATCATTGCACAATACAGTTAATTACAGTATGTTGTGTTTTACCAAATACTAAAAATTAGGAATTTTTCCTTCTAATGAGTGTGCTATGAAAAATGATCTGTCAAATCTTTAAACCAACTGCAGATATTAAAAAAAAGTAATAAAAAAAAGTCATGTAGATATACCTGCATTGAGCTGCTTGCACCATAGTAGCAGATGAATATTATGAGTGAATATGATGAATATTATACTAGGAAAGTTTTCTTTAGTGTCTTTTCACAAATTTGAGAATAGTCTTTGATCTTCTAAAGTTATCACCATCTTCAGATTTTCTTAGTTTTAAGAAGTCCATTAACTTGTATCCACGTTCACCATAGCCTGTTACTGTCATGCTCTGTGTGTGCAAAGTTGTTTGCTTTTTAACAAAGCAGTGATTATTTCTAAATGTTTTTCTTAGAAATATGTATTTATACCTTCTCCCCTAATACTTCAGAGGAAAAAAAAATCTACTGCAGTTGTTTATCTGTATGGAATTCAGGGCATGGTTGGAATTTTATCATTATTCAGGCAGTAATGTATGACAGACACAGATCTCATCAGCTATGCTCCAGAGAGCCAAAAATGTACCTATTTTGTTTTGTTCTGAAGGACAAGAAGGCAATACCAGAATTAGAGAAAAATACTTTTCCTCTTCTAAAGTTCTACAAGTTAATGTACACCTTCCAGTGGCCATGAAACTTTCACAGTGTTGTCCCTTAAGACTCTTTACCAGAGTATTTGGAATGTCTTAATAAATCAAATTCAACACTGTTTACTGTTCTGTTAACTCATTTTCAAAGAATTCTACCATGCCAGAACCAAATAATTTACTCTTATGGAAGTCATGCTGATGTGTCCCGGGCATATTATAGGTTACAGTGATTGACAAAGTGTTCTTAATAGATGTATGTATGTTTTCATTTTTTTAAGACTGAGGCTGGTAAGAGGTAGTTGCATTCTACAGGCATGTGTTTTGACAGATGGAGAGAAGCTTTTTATGTTGATTTTTCAACATTCATCCTCTGCAAGACTTCAAGCTCTTCCTGGCTACTGGGAAATTAAGAGTTGGTGATTCAGTCTTTAATTTTGATCCATCTGCTCAAACTAATGAGATATCTCATTTGTAGGCTTCACTTTGAATTACCAAATGCAGCTGAAACTGTAACATTTGTCTTATAGCATAATTCTCCTCTTGTTTAACTTGAGGAAAGGTATAATGATAGATGGCTTGCCCTGCTGAGTTTTCTAGGGGTTTTGTTACAGAAACTTTTTATCGTGACTGAAGGATTAAGATCCAAAATGTCCCAAAGGTTTCCAGCTTTGTAAGTCAGTGTGCTCTTTTTGTAGGATTACTAACAATGTAGATCTTCATTAGGAGTTTTCTCTGTCAGATCCTACCTCTTAACACTGCTTTAAGTGGGAACCTCTCCTGCTGGTGAGTCTGCTTTCCTGGGACTGCCCTTCTGTACTTGATATTAGCTGGTGAATATTTGTTTTCATGTCATACTTCGAATTTATTATGTTCTAATATTATCTAAAAAGATGTTAGACCCCCCCCCAGACTGATTTATGCTTTTGGAGTTTTATTTCTACCTCTTAATAAACAAGAGTCTTTAAATAAAGAATCTTTAAATAAAGAAAACCCTGAAATGCACACCATTCATCAGAGAATATGACTCCACACTCAGTTGCAGATATTTTTGCCAGCAGTTATCTTCTTGGGTACTGTTCCCTTGAAGACTGGGTGAAGGCACAGTCACTGAAAATTGCCATTCCCTCAAAGTGATTACAGCTGTCTGTTGTCAGGCAGGCACCAGTAGTAGGCCATGTGCATTAACAGCTTTAATTCAGCTACAGAGCTGAAAAAGCTTCTTCACACTTTACAGCCCTGTGAGACAGGCAACTAATGGCGACAGTTTTTGGGGAGCAGGTAGAGCTTTTCTGAGGCAGCTTGTAGGGAACCTCATGAAAGCAATGAACGCAGTGAATGAAGACCATATGAGCCCACATAATTTTTATAACAAATTGAAACATTGCATTATTAACCTGTTTAGGACACTGCATGCTGGCTTTATTGTAACAATGTATGAGGGGAAAACCCCCTTGTCATGTTATGCTTTGAGAAATAGCAATGTTTTTAGAAGTTTTAAGAAATAATATTTTTATGGTGAGTTTGTTCTTTCTTTTCCTCTGAAACAAATCATATGTAAATTTTAACTTTACATTAAAGCTCTTTAACTAAAAGATACAGAGCTGTTGCTTTTTGCCAAGTTTGAGTTGCTTAAGTTAGTATCTGACAGTATTAACTCTTTTTGACTCTGATCATTGCTGTTGTTGTACAGGTTCACATCCATTATATCTCCTGATGACCCTTTGCTGTTTTATCCCATTACCTTGATTACAGAGAGATGATCATAAGTTTTCCCTTTGTCCCTGTCACCTCTTAATTACTTATGCACTTAGGAATTTTGTTAGTATCTTAATTGTCTTTCTTTTTTTTTTTTTCCTTTGTGGTCTAAACATTCTCTCTTGTTAAAAAAAAAAAAAAAACGGTAAAAACCTGAAATTGCATAAGATTTCTTGGGATCTTGTTGTTAATTTCTTGCATTAAGAATTGGAGAGTTGCTGAAGTTCTTTGAAAGTTTTCAGAGGAAGTACTTCCTCAAACTGCACTCGTAAAACTCCCTCGTTTTTGCCATGTTCCCCAGACTACTCATTTTGTCTGTTTCTGCAAACTTTTCTATTTTTTTTGTTCCTTATAGCTGATTCTCTTTGATATTACTTAAACCTTCAAAGGAAGTCCTGTGTTCTCTTTGCCCTTGGTGTTTTTTCAGCGGGTCTTCTGTATTTACTGTCTGCGTCTTACTTCCCTGTATGTTTTTTTTTTCTGACCTCCAATACTCTGTTACTTTACTTGTCTTCAGCCACAGATACCTATGTTTAAGTCCTAAGTTTACCCAATGCAATTTGCTCATTTGCCAGTTTGGCTATTTATTACAGTTTTCAACTTGGAGAACCTTTGGCATTCTCCTGTCTTCCAAACCATCTTTTCCTTTTTAAGATAATTAATATCTCTTTTCCCACTGCTTCTTAGAGATTTCTGTTTAACTGTGAAATGGCATATTGTCTGGTTTAACTTTTCTTCCATAGATCTAGTATTCAGTGAAAATCATCAAAAGTTCATTTTCTCAGTGAGCTTGGTATTTTCAGTTCCTAGCGAAAACCAGACTGTATAGTGGAATTTCCAACATCTTTCTGTGGTCCTTCTGCACTTTGGTGGTCCTTCTTGCCTTTGCTGTCTGCGTGGGCATTGAGGCTCAAGGTATCAGGACGTAACTACTGAGGGCACATCATGGCTTTACAGGAAGTGGTTTCAACATGCAGCGAAGGGCTTTTTTGGTGGCTTAAGATGCCAGGTTGTCTGTTGCGAAGAACCTGGGTTTTTGAAACAGTAAATAGCTATTGAAAACCTCACCACAACAACCAGAATTGAATGCAGTAGTAGTATTCCTACATATTTAGCAACAATTCTGGTTAACTTGAGCAGAGCAGGCCTTAGGTACTATAAACCAGTAGAGATAGAGCAAACTTTTTAGAATTAACATACTCTTTCAAATCGTAAGTCTCAATGTCACAGATCAGAAACAAGTTACACTTGAATTCATATAGTCAAAACTGGTTCTGTGCTATATATTGCACATAAAGAATTCACTTTGTCTGTAATTGTTCTCTGTTTACAATAATTGACTTGAATGTTGCAGGACTAAGAAGAGTATCTTCTTGCTTTTCTTGCAAAGCTCTCTTAAACCAAAAAATTAACAGAGTAGGTATTTTAAATCTATTATATTAAATTGTCAGAAGTGAATTTGACAGGTATTAATTTCATCTGTAAAAATGATGGATTAAATTTCTTTATTATCATTTTCCAGCAGTTATTTCATTGCAGAAGCCATGTGAAGATAAAAGTTTAATAAGCTTAGTTACTGCAACATTGACAATGCTTTTATAGCTATGTCATAAGATAAGATTTAGTAGACCAGTATTTTCTTCAGAGGTCTGTCTGGCACTTAGTACCTTGAGAATTAAGCTTGTCCTAGTAGTTTTTCAGGGTGGAATAGTGTTTATGGCATACCTTGGACAAATAACTCTGAAAAGTTACTGGATTTGTTAAAATATATTCTTTATCTAGACTGGGTTTTTTTCCCTAGATTTCCATCTTACAGCCTAAAGAGCTTATTTCAGTCTGAGTTTTTGTAACTCTATCTATGCAGATTGCTTCTTCTGTATCACCTGGTTTAGCTTATTTGCATATATATACATGTATATATTGCTTCTATTTTATATATGTACACATGTAAGTATATAAAACATACACAATCCAGAAGATAAAGTGATCTGGCAGAATATGTGGATTATGGTTGATGATTTTGGATGTTACTTCTGTGTTAGCTGATTAAGAGAAGGCTTGAATTCTTTGAATAGTTTTCTGTACTATTTCTTTTGCTGTTTTTTGTACTATTAGGGCTCATTTGTATGGTTTCTTTAACAAAATCATAATAAACTAATCCATTGATGATGTGCTATTTTTATGTTCTGCATCTTCATCTTCTATTTATGCACTTCATTTCCACATTAACTGCCTTTTAGCAATTTTAAGGATATAATAATTAATATACTCTTATGCCTGAATAAATGAAACTTCATATCTTACTTTAATTAAAAATACTATATTGATATGCTGTGTAGAAGATGCTGTTAAAAAAATGTCATATACCAGAGGTTTCATGTTATTGCTGAATGGTACATATGTAGTATTTTCCTTTCCATTTTCTCCTCAAATCTGGCTTTAAACATTTAGTAACTTGTCAACTGTCTATATGAATGGCTGAGGAAATTGCTGCAAAGGGAAGCCATAACAACCCATTAGTCTTCAATTAGGTACCCTTCTAAATATTTGTGTCCTGTATTTCTGTGCCTTATGCTAATTTTTGCATATACATTTGTAGCTTGTTCATATATGTGTATTTCATCTGTAAAAATGATGGATTAAATTTCTTTATTATCATTTTCCAGCAGTTATTTTGCTGCAGAAGCAGGGTGTTCATGATGAATATATGTAGACCAGAAGCACCAATTTAATCTTTCCATTAATTATGAGTTCATGAGGTGTTCAGCTTGCCTCTGTAGTCGCACAGCCGTATAATCATGTGCATAGTATCATAGAATAGTTAGGGTTGGAAAGGACCTTAAGATCATCTAGTTCCAACCCCCCTGCCATGGGCAGGGACACCTCACACTAAACCATGTCACCCAAGACCTCGTCCAACCTGGTCTTGAACGCGGCCAGGGATGGAGCATTCGCAACCTCCCTGGGCAACCCATTCCAGTGCCTCACCACCCCGACAGGAAAGAATTTCCTCCTTATATCCAATCTAAACTTCCCCCGTTCAAGCCTGAACCTGCCACCCCCTGTCCTGTCACTACAGTCCCCAATGAAAAGTCCCTCCCCAGCATCCCATACAAGTGTTTCACGTAGCAAGTGCTACTATTTAGAATTATTCTTCAAACACTAAAATGAACATTGAATCACTGAAACAAAAAGTCAAATTTAATTCCAAATTAGTAACTTTTCATAGCCAAAAATGATATTTGAATGAAATAATAGTGTTCTCTTATAGACGTACAGCTTACAAGTGTGGTAAGGGCAGCCTGACCAGTCTTGCAGCCTAATGAGATGACTTTTATTTAACTCCATGTTAAAAAAAGCTGCTTTCAAACACAGGACAGCAGATTGTTTAGTGGTCTTAGAAGATTTAGGAAGTTAAGTCTGTGGATCCCTACCAGCTTCATATTGTTCTCCATTAAGAATTTAATGGCAAGGATGAATGATGCTCCAGAAGGGACATGCTGAGGATTGTCAGTGGTCCAAAGCTTTTGAAAATCCTTGCTCTGAAGCCCTAAAAGAAATGGATCTTTGTGCTTAGTTTATTTAACAAAATAGACAGTATGAACTAATAAACTTCCTGATTAGTGTCATTAGTATACATAACTTCTGTATATTACTCAATCTAGCATGATAACTACTATCCACCAAGACCTTATGCCTATTGCACACTTTTTAACAGATGTTACTACAGTAATATAGGATGCTACAGATAATAAGTTATTTTGAAAAATTCATGAGGATGAGAAATACATATTCTTATCAATACACTAAGAAATTTGTTTTGACTTTATACTTCTATTCACAGTCCTTAGTATGATATTTCTCACATATGTAGTGCTGTGGTGTTGATAGTTTTCTTTGTGGTTACCGCAGAGATGACTCCACAGAGAATATGTTAACATTTATATACTTTCATGTATTTAATCAAGATACAGTTATAATATTCTTATATAGGAGAGGATATCTTGAAAAGGGATAGGTATATAAGGTATGGGTTTATGAGGGACATTACAATTCTAGCACAGTATGCCACTGTTTGCCAAGTATAGCATAATTTAAATTCTTCATAATTTTTTTAACTTCCACATTAAAAGCATTGCTTATACTTGAAGGCATTTCTTCAATTTTCTGATTATTAAAGCCCGTTGATTAGGAGAAAAGGAATCTGGATATCTGGGTAATGGTCTATGTTTTTAAATTAGTACTGACAAGAAATAAGCTAGAAGACCTGACTTTTCTGTTCTTTAATTGTTTAGTAGGTTTATTTATGTTACCTTACAAAACCAGAAAATATATCAGTTGACATGGCAATTTTCTTAATCTTTTTATGTAAGTTAAAGGAATGGGAATAGATATTAAGATTTCTCCTGTATCCTCTATGCTCCTTTCCTTCAGTAAAGCTGAGTACAATCTGCTTCTCACTTTTGGCTCTTGCATTTTTCATAGTATGGATGGTATACATACAAGTATGAATAGTTTTGGAAGCACAAGAAGAGATTCAGTAGACATGGCAAGTAATATTCTGGAGCAACATTTGTCAAAAGTAAAATTTATTATAATGTAGAAATATTTTCTTGTACAGAGTCAAGACAGTTAATGTCAGTACAGGACATGGGGAAATGCTTGAAATAAGTTATTGCATTATCTTTGCTAAAAAAATGCAGCTAAAAGCTGCTTATAATTTTTAATAATAATTGTCGTTCAAGTCCATTGGCATCTGCAGAAATGCAGTTTTTAACTGCCTAATGACATATATTTGCATATTAACAGAGTAGCTTTTCTTGCTTAATTTTCTATACAAGAATAGATATTGCTGTTACCATTTCTAGCCTGTCAGTTAAAATTCAGAATAATTAATACTGCCTATATTAGACAGGAAAATGTTGTTTGGCTGGCTGTCTTACTGAATAATTTGCCCTCTACTTTCAATTTAACTCTATTTTTCTTCTGCGTTTTGTAGTATAGTTGGCTAATGCTACAAATTGAAGATAGCATAGATCCCATTATACTGTTCTGAAACATGTTTCCTTTAGTATCCAGAATCCATATTTAAGCGTTGATTCCATAAATGAGCATTTATTTTATAGGCCATCCAGTATAATTCAAAATATAATGAACTAAGATTGTACACATACATTCTTGCCATTTTAAAAGTAATTAATAATTTAGTACTTCCTAATATAAATTAAATCAGATGTACCAGTCAGCATACATTGGTGGAAGATGTGTATAAGTGTTGTATATGTACAGGGCAAGAGTCGTGAAGTTTCATATGGGTGAGTACTTTTTCCTCAGAAGCATCCTCCCGTTAGTCCTGCTGCATGCACACTGACTGTTCTTCATTGTAGAAGTTTGATATCATCAGTCTTCTATTTTAATGCTAGAGGCTTAATGTCAAATCTATGCATCCAGAACTGTTTTATCCATAGGTTTGAATGGAAATGACACCAAACCCCTATATCTTTCATTTTTATATAGTGACAGAAAACACAGTGTCATGTTTTATGTGAGCATTAACTGAGTGCCTCTCTGAAATGCCTGTACGCTACTACATGCAGCATATGGAACAAAAAAGGAGAAACTGGGGATCCACATCCAGTTGCTAAGCTAAGATCATATTGAGATCAAAGATGTGATGTGATACTCACATGTCTGAGTGCTGTAGTGGTGGTTGACAGTCTCTTGAACAAGGTCACACCAGGAGAGCAAGAAACTTAGTTGTATGTGAAACACAGCAGGAGTACTGGAGTTGTGCCTAGGGATGGATGGTAAGCCAGCTGAGAGCTTAGGAAGAGGATTATCCAGCAGCCAGACTGAGCAACACTACTGTGGGAGTTTCCTGTAGACCCGTTGATAAGGAATACAAAAGATGAGGCCTTCTTCAGACAAGAAGGAGCCTCATACTCACTGTCCATTGTCTTCCAGGGGGACTTTACCACCCCAGTATCTGCTGGAGGGGAGTACGGCAGGGCAAAAGCAATACAGTAATTGTCTGGAGTGCACTGATGACTACTTCCTAGCACAGATAATTGAAGAGGGGGTTGATGCTGTGCCGGGCCTTGTACTTACAGAAATGGAAGGGCAGGTTGGGGATGTGAATGCTGGAAGAAGCCTTGGCTGCAGTGACCATTGAAATGGTGGTGTCCTGGGTTCAGGAGTAGCAGTCATTTTTCTCCTTCTTAGTAACTGGTGCAGTGCTGTGTTTTGAATTTTGGCCTGGGAACAGAGCTGATAACACTCATGTTTTAGTCTGACCAAGGACTTTCTGAGCCTCATGTTCTGCCAGCAAAGGAGGGAAGCCGGGAGGAGGCAGAGACAGGACACCTGACCCAAACTGACCAAAGAGGTATTCCATACCACAGCACATCATGCCCAGGATGTAACGGAGAGGGACCCAGAAGGGCTAGTTCACTGCGGGGTTGGGCAAGGTATCGGTCAGTGCTTGGTCGGCTAGGGGGGCGAGTTATCGGTCAGCTGGTGCTGAGGTGTTGTATTCTCTTCCCTTGTTATTTCCTTTATCGTTATTATTATTGGTGGTAGCAGTAGTGATTTGTGTTATACCTTGGTTACTAAACTGTTCTTATCTCAACCTGTGGGAGTTGCATTCTTTTCGATTCTCCTCTCCTTGCCTTCAGGAGTAGGGGGAGGGCAAGAAGGGTGGGAGTGAGTGAACAAGTTGCCTGACTGGGTTTAATCTACGACAGGTGGAATTCAGGATTCTGAACAAGTTCTGAGTTTAAAAGTCTGTATTAAAAAAGGGAGAACTTTTGCTAGAAAAAATAAAACAAGGAGAGAAGAAAGACAAGGAAAAAGGAAGATAATAAAACCACAAGCAATTAAGTTTATATTAAGAATAGAGTTACAACAATAAAGACTGTAACAAGTCAGAGTAGACAGAGCAAGAGGTGTGTCAAGAAAGAAACCTCAAGAGAAATGAAAATAAAGAATAAGAAAGATGGTAGTATTTCAAAATGTGTATGATAGTAGAGCCTTTTTTATGGATAGTTTTAGAACATAAAAGGCTAAATTAAGGAAGGGCAGATAGGAAAAAAGTTAAGAAAGTAGTTCCAATGTAATGTCTTTAGCATAGCTTTTTACATAGAATTCCAGGAGTAATAATAAAAATTAGATGGGACTGTATGATATGCTATTCATTGGAGTGGGCACATCTTAAATAAAAAGTACATTTCCACATTAAAAGAAATACAAAAAATGCAATTATAGGAGAGATGTCTTTCAAAAGTAGTATTATTACAGCTAAATAAATGAGCAAGTGCACATTATGATGGTAAAAATATCTGTAAACTAAATAGGAGTTATTACCCTTAAAAGATGGTATCTTTAAATAGGAGTATAATTAGATAAATAGGTATGTTAAATAGATTATTTTTTAAATTAGACTCTGTACAGGTTCTTTCAAAAATCCTTTTTTTGTTTAAACAGGGATAATCAGAAGTAATTTATGTAAGTGAATAATTAAATCAAAACAGCACAGAATAATTAATGGAAATCTATCAAGAGTTCAAAATAGATTACATTACAGTAGTGATTAGTGAGTGGTGGTTGATGCAGCATTATAGATTTCTTAGTCATTGTTATTAGTTAAGATTTTCTGTTAAAATGCTGCATTTTAAATATATTAAAATAGCTTTGTTTTTCAGCAGTTTGCTAAATACTTCTTTTGAATGCAAAGATGTTTTAATGGTAACTTGCAATTTTTATTTTCTTTTGGCATTTTTGATCTCTCTGACTTGAATGAAAACTCCTGTATTTTAATGCACATTATATAATTTTATATGATGAGTAAATGCAGTCTGCTTTTAAATTGTGAAGAATCTACTATAGAAAAGGAAGGATAATGGAACGCCTCATTAGAACTAGTTTGTAGGCACTTAGTAACCTTTCAGTTTTCTGCAATGTAAAATATCCTAATAACACATGCAGATTATATCAATATTTCTTTTAAATACAAGATGTGTGAAAATGAATTAAACTAATTAGAAAATAAATTCAAATTCTCTTGTTGCCTTGGTAAGTGGCACACCCTGTTCGGCTTTTTCCATTCCCGTGGTGTTGTTTAATACAGAACTTTAATGCAGAGCTTTGTTTAATAACAGAGAAAAAACTTTACTATGCAAAGTACAAAAATCTGCTAAAATAAAAGCAAGGCTTCTACAGTAAACTTTTTAAGCTTTAGTATAGATCATCTTATAAAAAACTCTTGTTTTGTATACTTTGTTGTTCTTTTAGTTACTAATTCTGGATAGTGACTTTAAATTATTATGATATTAGTCAGATGAAGAGGTAACCACATTTATACACTGTCATGCTATCAGTTAGAACTGGTAATCAAGACATTCTGGTTTTGCAGTGAGTATTTTTGATCAAGAGCTATTAGTGAGCTGCGTGTGTTACTCTCATATTTTCCATGAAATATACTTTTCATTCTGTAAATGCTAGGCACTGGTATTTTGAACTGTACCTTGCAGTTGGGGATAAATCACTACAGAAGAGAGAAACAATTTTATTATTCCTTAGAATGAGGCTAGACAGCAGTGATTTGTACTTAGTCCATGAGATGGTTCTATTTAATGAGGTGCAAAGGATGATGTTTTTAACATAAATAGTTGCAGTCTGCATTCCTTGGGGAGAAATGTTGAAACCTCATTAGGAATTGAGTTTTTATAAAATACTTGGAGGAGTTTTCCTGCTGACCATAAGGGAGAAAATGGTGGTTAGATTGATCTGTTGATCCATATCCCTGTTTATTTCAGTAGAAGTAATACCCGGGTCAAGAACTGATTACCACGTAAAAGAACATGTCATAAGGATTTAGCTGCATGAAACCAAACAATGTCTTGCAGCTGAAATAAAGTATATATACTTGCCTCTTAACTACATGACTAATACTGACATTGCATTAAACAAATTCATTGTTCCATCTTGATTTCCTTTAAAAAATGGGTGGCAAAATGGGTGGCAAAACCTAGGCCTTCTAGAGTAGGTGTTAAGTAACACAGAACTCAGGCATTCAAGTGACCAGCACTCTAATGAGATGGAAAGATAGTGTTTCACTAAAAAGATGAATGCACCATTTTGGAGTTATCCTAGAGAATGGTAGTTGGAATGATGCCTTTTCCAGTAGCAAAAGTAAGTGCAAGTATCTTTGCTGTCCAAGGCAGAAAAAAAAGGTATTTTGAGTACATGATTATACATTTTCATGAGTTGTTTTAGACATTTTTTTTACATGTATATGTAGCGTGTTTTGTGTTGCTCCTCTAAGTGAAAACATAAGTCATACTGCGGTCTAGTTATGTGTCTCTGATAACAGAAAAGTACTAGTTCTCACAGGCATTTTGAATAATCACACACTTTTCAGTGCTTTGGTGATGGTGTTTCAGAAAGATTACAACCTAGAATATGCAACACGTGAGGAATGCAAGCACCTCCTATTGTGACTTTTAACCAAAGTCTGTAGGTCTTTAGTTAAAACGTTTGATTTGTTTCATACTTTAAGAAAATTCTGGGGAGATAACCTAGCTAGAAACATTTGCTTTCTCCTTTCTTGTATATTTTCTATTATTTAAAAGCTTTGGTTTCAGGAGAGCAGCAGCAGACACTTTCAGCACTAGGACTATATAGCCCAGAGCTAGCTTTGAACTGTGGAGTGCAGATCTAATTACACAGCTTGTAGCTGTGGAACTGCTCCTCTCTGTATTCTAAATTACTTTTCCTAACCTATTTGCATAATTTAAAGCACAGAGATTTTGCCGCTGAAATATGATTCTCTGACACAGTTAGGACAGGCTAAATTAACCCTCTTAAGACTATATTGCTTTCTCACAATGTATTTGGTAAATGCTTACCAACTTGTTGGGGGAAAACATTCAACAAGGCTTGAATGTTTTCATTTGACAACTTTTAGGTAGGGCTGGATCTTTACAAACATATTTGGTGATGTACAGAGATTACAAGTCAACATTAACTTTAAGATTGGGCACCTCTAATCAGGTAATAAAGCGACTTGGTTTTTGTAATCAGACTTGGTATCTGTCTGCCTCTCACCTAGGAGTTCTTTTTATTGTCAACAATTTGTGCAATAATTTTAAACATAAAAATTTGGTCAGGTGATGATATGTGATCATGAAATACTTAAAAGTATTCATGAATTCAATGAATTCAAGTGTGCATTGTTAGTTTAAAAGTGGTGGGAGATAAATTTTGTGAAGAAAACATGCTACATATGAAAATTAGGTATCTCTCTAAAAGAATTGTACAGGGTAGGGGATAGTTATACAATGCTTGTTTCTTAGTTGCTGTTTACATAATAAGGCCTTACGTCTTTCTGAATAAATAATTGCTATGAAGTCAGACATTGTCGTACAGTAGCCATATGAAAAGTGTTAAGAGATTATCAAATGTGTTCTTTAAACAGTGAATATTCTGAGGGGTTTTGTGCATTAAATCTTTATTTCTTTTAGTTTGTTTAGCATGAGAGATTTAATATGTTAAAGTAGTTCTGTATCACAGCTTCATTCCAGAAGATTAAAATCGTGTGATGGATACAATAGAGAATACTAGTAAAAGAAGGGATGGTCTGTTGTGTAGGACAAAGAATCACTTCACTGAAGATCCAGATTTTGTCCCTGTCTCTGACAATTTGTCTGATGTTACAGAAGCTGAAGGTGCTGAAATAAAATTCTTCAGAAGTACATACTAATCAGAGCTTCTGAATTTTCAGAATTATGACAGAAAGCATTGATTTGATGATTAAGTGTATTGGATGCTCATGGCTTCAATGGAGTTAATAGGGGCTCTGCTTTGAGTTTATCAAGTCATGTATAGTAAGCAATATGATCTCATCTGAAGTTTCACACTTAGTGAATACACTTAACCTTAGTTTCACTTGCACAATGGGAATATGAGGAACCAATCTTTATACTTTTGTTGTTGTTGTTGTTGTTATGTATTTGACTTCTTGTAACGATTAGCCTCGCATCAAAAACCATTATGAAATTTTTAATTCTTGAGAGCAGGGTTTGTTCAGAGTCTGTTAGAATAAAACAAGGTAAAAAACTAGATCTTGCTTCATTAATTGAGTATTGTCTGTTTCGCATACAAAATGTGGCAGATGATGTTTCGATGCAAGAAGGAAGATGAAATACAAACTGTGTAATTCAGCACCATCCTATTTTCTACATATTTGCATGGTAGCCCAGCCAGCTATTTCAGGTCGTGGTTGGCAATTCCAGGTTCCAGGGTTGGATTTTTTTATTTCTTCTGCCCAGCTACTACTCCAAGTGATGCACTTGAAACATCTCCCTGGCAGAAAAAGAGGCTATTTGGTTTTCAATTCTTGTGGAAAACCCAGCATGGAATTGCACTTGTCCTGTTTAGTTTCAGCTGCATGTAGGCAGGAGCTTTAGAAATCATTGCAGAAGTTTTATCAAGTCAGTAGCAATCCTCTGCTGATATCAAAAAACATGCTTTTTAAATATTTAACCTCCCAGTTCATTGGGTAAATGGAGTAAAAGAAAATGTTGATGCTCTTCATGGCTACAGTTCATTTTTATGTATCGTATTGGATACCAGAAGGAAGTTTTCCATTAAATTTATTGACATTTATTGAGTATAATGGTTAAAGGTGAACGGACCTTGGAGCCTAGAGTGCAGTGTGGCCCAAATCCATCTGTTTTCTGGCTCTTGAAGTGTCTAAACTGAGTGTCTCTTAGTATCAAAGTTCCTGAAGCTCCCAGGACTGTTTCTGAACATATATTATGGCAGGCAGTGATAAGAAAGGAAGGTTTTAGTAGGATTTAGGTAAAAGACTCCAGCTGTTCTTTCCAAAAAAAGAGTTTGATTTGTGTTTTCATGGCTTTTGAATCAGTGATACTGCTGTTATAGTAATAATATTCTTGTGGACTTTTTTAACTGTGAGCATTGCACAGTAGTTTTGGTTTTAGTACAGTCCAGTACCCTGGACTCTATAATGTAATGCAGTCTGCCAGGAGTTCCTTTTTCTGGGAAATATAAATTTATTTTATTTTATGGTCTTAGTTTTGAAGGCATTTTGGTCTTTTCTAGTACCCCTCATAGCTCTGCTCCCAGTATCTGCATTTCTTGATCTCATAGGTATTTTATCTATCATCTCAAGTAGATGACTGCAGGTGTGTCCAGTCCTGTACCACTATTACATTGGTAAATCTTCCCTAGACCTACATAATATTTTTCCATTTTTTAGATTAATCCTCAAGTCTGACATATTTTCAAATAAAATCAAGATACCAAACTTCAGAAAAGGGTTCAGATCCTTTTCTACTGAGACAAACTGGTTATTGAATAGTGTGTTTTAAAGTATGTTAATTGACAGGAAAGTGTTGCAAAAATAAAGCTATATAGTCATTTTTAGAAATGTTCAGTCGCCAAGGTTCAGCTACACATATACTTACATTTCTGTTTGCATAATTCTCTAGGATAGTGTCAGCTATTAGATCTTACTTACCTACAGACATTCATATTGTTTCTGATATTTCTGAATGAGTAGAAAAATTAGATATGAATATTACTGCTTTATTCACCAGTGTACTATTTTTATAGTGAAGAAGAAACCTCAATAATAGCAAATTTTCTTCTCTGTCTTCAAAATAATATTTTCTTCTCTTTTTGGTGTTACTTTTTATTGTCTTAGCAAGACCAGGACATCATAGTGACAGTTGACTTCAAAATGTCAGTTTCTTATGGTTCTGCCTGATTATCACAGGAACTAAGAGGGCTTTTCTTCACACTTACAGCTTCAGGAATGGGCTCTGTACAAGCACTGCAGTTGCTGCTCATTTGCATCATAATCAAAAGGAAGATTCTTCAGTTAAGGGCCTGGCTTTTACTGTCATCTTTTCTGTGACTAATAGTCTGTGCTCTACTTCGTGTAACTGTAGTGACTTATGATTTTACCGCCTGTTTGGTTTTTTTTTTACTGAGCTTGTTTAGTTTGAAGTTACCTCCTAATACGACTCTGTATCTTGTTTAAACAAGCCGTAAAGAATTATACCCTGGTTAATTGAGAGATTTATCAGATATAAATGCACACCTCTGTGCAGATTTACTTGCTATTTTATATGACTGTTTATATTAGTTTCTTGCAAATTTTAAAAACATTCCTGCATGCTGCTACTCTTTTAAATTTCTCCTTCTAGCCATTTAACTCTCACCCACTCCAAAAAATTCAGTCAGATCATACTTCATTTGGTCTTTGACTAGGAATTTCTAAAAGGTCAGGAGAACCAGTAAGATATTTATAAATATTATGTCAAAGCATGCAGAAATATATTAGTCTAATAGGTTTGAACTTACTTAATATTAATGCTGTGTAAATACCATTCTCAAAGTAGCTATTTTAGATTTAATATATAAGTAGTGTGTCGTGGTTTAAACCCAGTCAGGTAACTCGTTCACTCACTCCCCCCCTTCTTTCCCTCCCCCTACTCCCAGAGGGACAGAGAGGAGAATCGAAAAGAATGCAACTCCCACGGTTGAGATAAGAACAGTTTAGTAACTAAGGTATAACACAAATCACTGCTGCTACCACCAATAATAACAATGATAAAGGAAATAACAAGGGAAGAGAATACAACACCTCACCACCAGCTGACCGATAACTCGCACCCCCAGCCCCGACCAAGCACCGACCGATACCTCCTCCAACCCTGCAGTCTCCCAGCCCTTCCGGCTAACTCCCAGTTACATCCTGGCCATGACGTGCTGTGGTATGGAATACCTCTTTGGTCAGTTTGGGTCAGGTGTCCTGTCTCTGCTTCCTCCTGGCTTCCCCTCCTCCCTGGCAGAGCATGAGGCTCACAAAGTCCTTGGCCAAACCAAAACATCATTGTTATCAGCTCTGTTCCCAGGCCGAAAGTCAAAACACTGCACTGCACCAGCTACCAAGAAGGAGAAACATGACTGCTACTGCTTAACCCAGGACATTATGATTTCAAAATTAATGCAAAAATCAAATAGGAATAGAATTTAAAATATTAAAATACAATGTAAAACCAGTCAACAAATCTATTTTGTGGTTAAATCGTAAAACTTCTTAGTGCATATGTCACTTTTTTTTTAATCCCTCCCCCCCTTTCTTTTTTTCAGTAAGGAAATCAATACATCAAATGTTTTTACACTTCAGAATTTAATTATTTTCACAACATTACTTTTTAATCTATGCAGGAAAGAATCAAATGTTAATATGACTTCTTTTAACAAGGAAACAAATTAATAAACTATAAAATCAAGTTGACTTTAAAAGTGGATATTTGTTTTCAGTGAAATGCATTGAAACCAAGTTAATAATAAGCGAGAATTCACTGAAGAAGACCTAGTGGATCTCTTAATAATAGGAAATTGTTCCTTTGAGTAGTTATGTAGTTATGTTAGTTTTTATTCAAGCTTTCTAGAGAAAAAAATACAAAAAGATAAATAGGTAATCCTTAATTAATGAAGACAGAAGGGATATACAGTGTACTTCTGTTATGCAGTGGTTCTCTTACTTTTTGAAGAACTCTTAAAAAGATTTCGCCAATATGTGACATGTATCTGAGAATTTTTCTACTCAGATGAAAGATAATAGCTGTAGGAGTCACAGTGTTACTAAATTGGTGATGGAGTGAGGTATCAAATATGCTAAAACAGGTAACAAGTGATTGTTCCCAGTAAGCAAATAGTTATGCACACTTGTTTCTCTTTTTATCTCTTCCCTGTATTGTTACCTGAATTAATTTTCTTGGTTTTGATTATAAACTTCTAATACATATAATTATACAACTATTATGTATACTTTTTTATAAAATGATATATACATTATAGGTTTATAAATCACAAATTTCCAAATTAAGAACAGAGACTATAACTTATACCCTAAATACGCCTACTTTCTTAATAGTGTTTCATTTACCCTAAGTCAGTTATACACGGCAAGTTGATACAAGCATGATGGTGCAAAAAGGCCAAAATTAAACCCACGATTCTCTGGATTTTGACATACCAATCTTGAAATCCATCTGGAACTATAGTGCTGTTAAAACAGAACTGTAACTCTATGGTTACATTTTCAACTGAAATGAGATAGACTTGCAAAATAGTGTTTGCCATTTACTCAAGAGCCAGGCACTCAAACTTTTCCATTTATGAGTTTTAAGAAGAGAGAAATTGTCATACTTCATCAAAATGAAGAATTGTATGATCAAGTATGTGGGGTTAATTTAAGCAAACCCTGGTTAGTACATAGTGTTTAGGAAGACAATATAGAGTGTTTTCCATAGTGTACCTGTCCCAGCAGTATGAGGTTAACAGACACTTAAAATTTATATAACACTGGAATTAAGTGATATTTAATCATTTTTTCCCTTTCTACACCAATCAGGGGCTTACTGCGTCATTCATCTTAAATGTGCCTTGCAGTGAATCTTAATATCAGTTTAAATTGCTTCCTATTCATATCTAAAGGAATAAGTATTAATATCTCACTGCTGTCTCTTGGTTCAGATATCATATGTGGTAATAGGGATAATCAAGCGATAGGGGGGGTTCATTGGAAAATACCCAACTGTATTTCCAAAGCCCAGTGCAGACATGGGTACAAATATTTTTTGGTTACCGCTCAACTTAGTTGATATTATCAAGGATAATCCACAGTATTTCTAGGGTATCTTACTGAGAGATAGCATGTGATTTTAAACCCATAATCATATCTGTTAGTTTAAAATGTATGTGTTTTGCATTTGTTCATGCTTGATTTCATCCTTCTCTCCGATTGTCCAGTGGTTTGGGAGTGCAATACCTTCCTGAAGTTCTTTATAGTAATTTTTTATTTCAGATACCTCAGAGTCCAGTCATACCATCAGGGAACTTATCACCTCACTATTTGCTTTTCTAGATCTCTTAGGATGTATCAAATGACACATCTCTTTATATAAAAGGTAGTCTCCCTACTTTGTGAACATGAACTGTTTATTGCCAACAATTGTTCCCTGTCTTTTAAAGACTAAAGAATTAAAAAAAAAAGAACCTTCTCAAAACTTCTTTGAAAATATTAAATGCAATATAAGCAAGCTCACCCTTTAATTCTTCTTAAGCAACATTAGTTTTCATCAGTATGTCATGTATTAACTATTATTCTTCATTTTTATAGCAAATACTTTGTAAGCACTTAAAAATGTTTTCATTATTTGAATAAGATTGTCTAATGTCTCATCAGCCCTGTTTATTTCTGTCTTAAGGTGATGGTGTTTGTTCATGCTAGAAATGCCACAGTACGAACTGCTATGGGTCTTCGAGAAAAAGCAAAAAACAATGGTCATATTTGTCACTTTTTATCACCCCAAGGATCAGATTATGGTCAAGCTGAAAAACAGGTAAGTGATAATTTATATTGGTTTCTTTCTGTCCTAGAATTGATGTTTTTACAAGAAAGTCCAAGATGGGAATAGATGAAGCATTTTTTAGCTTCTGGGAAGGTATATTTTACTCTGAAGGTATGTGTGGAGTGACTGAATTGAATAGAGGAAAGGAAGGAGTAATAGCAAAGGAAAAGTGCTGTTAGTTTTTTGAACAAAAGCTGATAATGGGTTGTGGTTTATGCAACTTGTACTATTTGACAGTAGTTTTCATGTGATGTGCAAGCTCAGAAAGTCCCTTAAAGACCAGTTGCTACAATCTGGGAGAGTACCAGTCTCCTGCTTTTTGCACTCTTTCCCTAAGCATCTGCTACTGTCCACTCTTTTAAGACAGAATACAGTCTTAATCTGACCTAGTCTGTAAATTTGCCATCTTTCCAAAACCATCTGACTTTCTTTATCAATCAACTAATCATGAGCAATCAGAAAGTAATCTATTTGAGAGTTAAAAGCGGGAAAGCTATTTGAATCTCACAAGGTTTTAGCCCCTTAATCTGATCTTATTTAAAAATATACATATGGATCATAAATTACTGGTATATTGAGTGGTGGCCAAGTACTTGCTAGCTGAAACTATATTTTTATGCATTTTAACACTTCTGTCTTTATATGAATTGTGTTAGTTGACCTTCTTTTTTTTGTTTTTTCTAATGTATAATATATAGAAGTAACTTGGTCTGCAAAAACTTCTTTTCATCTATTCAAGCAACATGCCGGTATATCTGCTGACAGAATATTTCCAAAACAATTCTTAATTCAGTGCTATATGTGACATTTACATTTGGTGATATTAATTGAGGTCTAAAGATTAAACAGTTTCTTGTTAATATTCCTTGGAAAATAATGTTCTTCCTCGCTCCCAACTAATTAGCAGAACACAGATGAGATACTTATTCACTGTAGAAGGTTTAATGTATGTATAAGATGCCTTCTCTCACTGACAAATGTATTGATAACCTCTTAACCCCTCTGAATTAGGAATTTAGTGAGGGTTTTAGATTCTACGTCTGCCTTTAGATGTAATAAATACATTACCTTATTTTGCACCTCTGGAAAGAATGTGAAAGGATACATTCAGCCTTACTAATTATGAATGGAGCCAGATGTTACAGTTGGTGAGTTCAAATTTCTGAAATGTAAAAAAAATTCTATTTCAGAGAGGATTTTGTAAAATCAGGATGAAGTGTCTTTGTTCTGTTGAGATGCTTATGAGACCGATAAAAAAAGTTTTTAAAACTAGGCTAAGTTAGAAATTGATGACCCTATATTTCATAAAATACATATTAGAAAGCCACTCTTTGTCTAGAGGATGTTGTATCTGCTGTATTATAAAAATAACATCAAACCTGAACATGGAGATCCCATGTTTCTACTGTAACATGTAATTAAAGCTGAACTTTTTCTTATTATATCTCTTAGAACAAAATCTGAATCTCCTAGATTATTCAAAATAGTATTTTTTAATGCTAATGCAGAAAAAATGTTTTAAGCTATTGAAAGTGTCAGTGCTTACTTAGACACTCAAAATTATTGCTAAAGAATTTATGAAAAATAATGTGCTTATTTCAGCAGCGGGAGGCAGTCCTGAAGGGCAAAGGAGTCCAGGAAGGCTGGACATTATTCAGGAAGGAAACCTTAAAGATGTAGGAGCAAGTTGTCCCCATGTGCTGATGGACAAGCTGGCAGGGAAGACCAGCCTGGCTGAACAGAGAGCTGTTGCTGGAATTAAAAAAAAAAAAAAAAAAAACGGAAAGGAAAAAAAAAAAAGAAAAAATAACAAAACTGCCAAAAGAAAGCGTTTGACCTTTGGAAGAAGGGGCAGGCCCCCTCAGGAGGACTACAAGGTTGTTGTGAGTTTATGCAGGAAGAAAATTTGCAGGGCCAAAGCCCATCTAGAACTTAACCTGACTACTGCCATAAAAGACAATAAAAAATGTTTCTATAACATTTTTATAACAACAAGAGGAGAGCTAAGGAGAGTCTCCATCCTTTACTGGATACAGGGAAAAACACAGTGACAAAGGATGAGGAGAAGGGTGAGGTACTTAATGCCTTCTTTGCTTCTGTCTTTGCTTACAGCTTCTGGCTGTAAGACCATTTGTTCTCCAGGTACCCAGCCCTCTGAGCTGGAAGACAGGGATGGGGAGCAGAACAAAGCCCCCATAATCCGAGGGGAAATGGTCAATGACCAGCTACAGCACCTAGGCACACACAAGTCTATGGGGCTGGATGGGATCCACCCAAGCACTGGAACAGGCTGCTCAGGGAAATGATTGAGTCCCTATCCCTGGAGGTATTTAAAACACATGTAGATGTGGTGTTTAGGGACATGGTAGTAACCCTTTTCCATGAGGAAGTGAACTGTGGTTGCCAGAATTTGCTCTGTGAGGGTATCCTGATTTTGGCTAGCCTCTTTCCTGGCTGCTTTTCAGCTTGAGCAGGAAATCCTAGATTCATATTTCTGTAAAAGGCCGTATTAAAAAGCATACTAGACTGTATGAAAGGGAAGAATCAACTGTGTTTATAGTATTTCTGACTGCCTCAGAAATTAATATGTAATATGAATGTGTTTTGATGTGATGTAATACTTCTTACTTGTGGATTTGGCAGGCAGATTACATCTCTGAGGCAATGCATTTTATGTACCATATTGGAAAGGACAGACACAGAAAAGGAGGAGTAGGAGTTGTGCCCTAGATTGGTTATATCTTCGCCTGTGCAGAGCTCCACAGTGAAACTGGACATGTGCAGCTCCTGTTTGGTTCAAGGTCAGAGCAGGAAGGAACAGACAGGGAGGTTTTGGTTGAGATCTGGTATGGACCACCTGTCCTTGGGGAGGTAGTTGATGTGACTTATTAGGAGCTACTGGAAGAAGTCTCCTACAGGTAGGCCTTTGTTTTCATGGCAGATTTCAACCATCTTTTAGAATGGTAGCATTCTTCAGGCAACCCAAGAAGTTCATAAGCTGCATTTGGAAGCAGCTTTTGAATCCAGCCAGGCACCTACTTGACTTGGGGCTCAAGCAGGGTAGAACTGGAGGCAACTGTTGCCATGAGTGGCAAGTTTGGGTGCAGTGATTAAGCTCACTGTTGAGAGGAAGGCTGTCATAGTGAACAGCGAGAGAACTGTGGTCTTTGGAAGAGCAGTCTTTGGCTTATTCAGAGAACTGCATGGTAGGATCACCTGGGAACCTTCCAGGAAGTAGACAAATGTCTCTGCTTTTACACTAAAGAAATTGATTAAATAGGGAGGAGTTGAGCTTCACTGAAAGCAGTGATGACATAGTTGATGCAGGAAGTGGAAAAGAAATTGGGAGAAAGGTAATGAAAATGAAAAGTTGTACTAATAGCTTTATTAATAATAATAGAGCAATTATTTATATATATTTAAAGCTATTATTATTATTAATAATAGCTTTAAATACTATTAATAAAAATAAAAAGTAAAAAAATTATAACATTATAAATAAAAACTAAATGCTATTAATAAAAAAATTAAACTAAATATTGTGAAATGTACTTCTTGTTCTAAGCAAATTCCCAAAGGAATTTGAACTCTTATGTGGGGAAACTGCTCTTTCAATGTAATCATGATCTTTTTTCAGGAAAAGCTATAGATACAAGTTGAGTATGGCTTGAATGGTACACACACTTGCAAGTGTTCTTAGATCTTACAGAGGAACTTAAAGCATGAAAGTGTAGTATGCAAAATTATGTAATCTTTCACAATAGAATTTAAAAACTTCTTAAAATTAGTACTTAGGAAGAATGTGAAAGATGAGGCCAAATACAGATGAAACAAAGCTGGTGATGACTGTCCTGGAATGCAAGACCAAGAAAGATGGCTGTTAATAACAGAACAAATTTATAACCAGGGACTGATAAGAGGGAAAAGCTGTGAAGATGACAGCAATGAATAAGAGAGAATTGTGTTCTCCAGTAGAGGTCACATAATGTTCTTGTGGCTGCTTTGAATCTTACAGTGACTATCAAGAGACAGAATAACTCATTAAATTCTTCCAGTGATCAGTACATGTGATATGCACATTTTACATTAATGCAAATTCACATTATTTTACTTATGCATATGAATATGATGTAGATTTTGGGGGAAAATATTATTGTTGTTATTGCTGTTGTTATTATTATCAAAATTGTATACTCCAGTGTACTTAAGGGGTTCTTCATTAACACACAGAAATAAATTAGTAATGGAAATAATAAAAATAGAGTGAAGGACTAGTCATACTGAAGTCTGTGGCAAAACATCACCAATAACCTTTCCCTACATACTTCCATTTGTTCTCTTTCAGGACCCATTAAACAAACAAAGTTAAATTATTGTAATTTATTTTTTTATTATTATTTAAATGATTGAATTATTTTGCTTACCATAAAACCTAGGTGTTTTGTTGGTTCTTAAGGCATTTTAAAGGCTCTTAAAGGAAATCTGTGTTCTCTGTTCATAGGAAAATTGTTGCTGTTTAAAATAAAAATGCATATCATGTATCAAAATGATGATGACACAGCATATAACTTTGAGGCGTATATTTATATACAGTTTTCACAATAAGGATACTAATCAAATAAGAGATATACTCTGCCAAGGCAGCAGCCTGCGTAAACAATCATCAATAATCATAAAATGAGTAATATGCTAGCAACATTTTGCTGAGCAATTAAGGCTAACATAATTAAGACTTATGAGTACACCAAAGATTTCAGTGATGAGAGCATGTGGGGGGTTGTTATTAAAACAGTTGCTGTCCAGTCTAAATTTTCTTTTTCTTTCTTAGCAGTAAATATTTCTAACAGAAATTAATAAAGTAACAGCAGTAGTGTATGTGCATCTTACCCAAGGTGTTTATAATTGTGTTTTGTCACTGGAACTTTCTATAATAAAAGTTGTAAAGATTTCAAAGTGTAACAGGTAGAGACACAAGGCACAGTGAAGCCAAGCTGGATAGAAAGACGTTTTTCTTCCCTTAACTTTCTGCTCCTCCTTCAATAAGCCCATCCTGTAATTACAGACTTGAGGCTGGAATAGCACTATGTGAAGCATCTACATAAATGAACACATCTTTCAGATGAACCTGAAAGTGTAGAGATTTTCTTCTCCACTGGTAATTTTTTTTTTCTAATACTGGAGAGATTTAGTGGCTAAAGGAAGAACTTCAGTACCACATAGGTGTATAGAGAAAGCCTACATATATAGGCGTGACTGCCACCAGGAATTATAACTGTTCAGTTTTCTATCATTAAAGCCATTTAAAAAACACCAAAACCAAAATAAAATACAAAACCCCTGTTATTACAGCCAAGTGTTGTGCTGAACAGAATGAGTCAGTTACAGAAACACTGCAGAGACTCACTAATGGATTTATAGTTTTTTTGTGGACAAGAAGGACCAGCCGTTGTGAAATGTTTATAATGTAATTTAGAGAATTGAGCAAGGCCTGAATTTTTGTTTGAGCTCCAGCAGTGACTTCTCACATATATAGCCCTGATGTGTGTCATTCTTCATGTCTAAATTGGCCTGCCTACTGCTCTAGACCAAGGATCTCATGCTGATTCTCTTAACTATTTTTTTTCACTGTGAAGTTATTACTCATTTAAATAATAGCAAATTGTTATTAAGGGTAGATCAAGCCAGTAACTTTTAATGGCAAATTTCAGGTGACCAGGATAATATCCTGGAAAGAGCATTGATACATACTCTTCCTTGGGCATTTACTGTTAAGAAACTACTGCTCTAGACAGACTTTCAGTCAGACCTGGCACAGCAGATCTTACGCCTTATCCTGTAAATCAGATATATCGTATGCCATAAAGTGTGTATTAACATATTAAAACACATGAATTGTAAGAGCTTTTCAGAGTTCTTTTTAAAATTCATTCTCAAAACACTACCGAGGGTTTTTTGTTCCCAGGTATCTCGCACCTCAACCTGTAGGTGAGCCAAATGGCACTGTGAAACTGATCTGACCTTGCAAGCATTTATTGTCCCTTCATAGTGCTTCTGGTTTCCAAACTGTACCTTTAATGAGCATGATCACATTTGAAATTTTTGATTACCAGTACAAATATGAAATATCCATGGGTCAAATTGGATCTCTGAAGAACCTCATTAGACATTCTGTCAAGTCAAAGCTTTTATAAAGAATTATCATCATTGCCTAATTTTAATCTCCTTAATAAGTGAAATGCATTTTATGTAATACTAAATTCCCGGTGCTGTACCATGTAAGTGAAAGTTCTGACAGAAGTCTAACTGTATTATCTCAATGCTGTGTGATGCAGAGTGATTAATTTAGGCTTCATAATGATAATATCATGTTTGTCTGACAAGAGCTATCTTGTATAAACGGATGTTTATTGGCACAGTTCCCAAAATTATCAGAATGCAGGCCATTCAGTCTTGCCATTTAATTTAACGTGAAATTTAGCAATACCTGGCAGAGAATAATGTAAGGCGATCCTTATTTCGTATTCTGTATGCAGTGTTCACTGTGATGGATGAAGAAAATGTTTAGAAACATCAGAAATCAAGTGTATGACTTACAAGAACAAGTAATGCCCAAATCATGAATATTCTAGTCTAGACACAGCAAGTGTAAGTGAAGGCTACTTGAACACTTAGGAGGAACTGAAAAACAGAATAGTGAAAAGCATTGAGTTCTTTACTGGCCTTTAAAATTTGAAGGCAGTTCTGCTAATCCTCTTAATTATCTGTCAAATGTTTTTAAATTATTTGAAATTAATTTTTAGAGAATATTTAGTCAATATTTGATGTGTAATCATTTGTTTAACATTTAATTATTTCAGAGCAAATCCTCATTTTATTTTTGTTCTACTAATATCTGATATTTGGTATGCCATTATAAAAGCTATAAAAACAAAGTGAGGATATGTATTCAAATATATTAGGCTATGTTAAATGTCAAACATATATTGAAGCTCCCTATTTGTTTTATAATTATTATATTTTTTTTACTTTTAAAAATATTTGCCAATTATCTTTTTGAGAATGAAATGAAGCTCTGTATTTCTTTCATGCAATATTTTATTCAGTAGTCTTGCCTAAAGGTCAGATACAAAATTCATGAAATTATGAGGTCCTAACAAATGATGGGTTAAAGAAAAACGTGTTCCATATAAGGGTGATCCTCCTGTTTTAATAAATCCTAAGCTGTGGAATTTAACATTAAGATCTATTTAGATGGACATTTATGGCCTATTTACAGGGAAATGTATTGTGAACAATAGAAAAATGTTGCATTCAGGGGTTTTAGTAGTATTTCTACATACTAGAGTTAAGTGTTAACTATATTAAACTGAAATAAAAAGTTGACATAAACAGAAAACAATTTCTCTTTTGTTTTGTTTTTTCTGACCTTTAAAGTGGGGGAAACATTTGAGGTTTGATTTATATTTCCATTCTTATGACAATTACTTTTTTAAGTGTCTAGAAATTGTATTTGCACAGCTTTAGATTTGTTAGTTCTATTTTCTACTTGTAGTTCTGTGTACTCCTGTACACTGTGTGTAGTCTACTAGAATTTTATAGTGGTTTTATTATGAATCAGAAAGTATAAAATACATGGTATAGATTGAATTCTGTTATCAACCATCTTTCTGAATCCAAGCATTTCAGGTTGTTGTCTTGTCTCTTGAGCTCTGTTACAGCACTGAGGTAACAAGTAACAGTTTTGTGCTATCCTGTGGAAAATGGACTTTTTTTTCTCCCTAATCTATGGGCTTGATCATATATTCTCTTTCATCTATCATGAGCATCAACTTGCTATGCAACAATACTTAGTTTTACCATTTGTCACTGAAAAGCTGCCTCATGAATATTTGTTCTACTTCCAGAAGCTGTACTGTAAGTCTAGGGACTCCTAGAAGCAAAATGGGTTAGCAAACCTTTTTCTAGAACGATCTCTGAGGTTGCAAACTCAGCTGACAGAGGTGCTGATGTTTTTGTGCAGAGAACTACGAAAAAAAAAAGTTTTATGTTTTTGTACACAACTATCCGTCAATTTCAAAGTTATTCAGGTTAAAATCTGTGATGGATTTCATCACTGTAAGATTTAATGCCTTTTCTTGCTAATCCTCCTTGGAAATGCTCAGATAAACTGTAGGAGAATGTGTTGCCTATAGCATCCCCTTTCAATGTTGACAAAATTTCCTATTAGATACTAAATGTGCTTATAATATGATTAAGCTTCTTTCCTTAAATGAAGGCTATTGCATCCTCCTGCAAGGTAGTGCAGTATTTGCATTCAGTCAGTTCAGATCTTAAGATAAATGCATTTTTTAAAATGTCTTCTCTATTTGTAAATACAGAAACTGAAAATCAAAGTTGTATTGTTTAAAAGAATGTTTGTAATTGCTAATTTGCTTTAAATCAAAGGGGTTTTTTTTATATCTTTGGTTAAAATGCACTGAAAATTCTTACTCTCTGGGATACGAGTACAATAATAGGCTAATAGAGATTCCTTCATGTCAGTCTGTGACTTTGCGCACTGTAATGAGTAGCTCTAATATGTTATTTGTTCTTAAGTTTGCACAGTCAGTAGTAGCATATTATTTGGTTTTTTCCCTTTAAATGTGGCATAAATGTTTATAATATAGGCTGTATTGCTGTAAAACTAACTTAGTTCAATTTCAATGACTTTATTAAAAATCTAACACATTTAACCATTTTCCTGTGCTTTCTTAGCTATTTCTCAGATGAGAATTTGTGATCTCCTTGTCTTTCCTAAAGTTTTAACCTCATTCTGGGCAGAAAGAAACAGCAGACAGCATTCTTTTTTCCTTTCACTGTGAAAATCTCCTTCAATTAGCTCTTAGAATGTTTTAACATGAAATCCAGGTCAAAAAGAAAAGTTTGCTTTGTCTTTTCACAGTAGTTATTAATTGATAGCTTCCTTGGGTAAGATGATTTCAATTTGAAGTCTCATTGTTACATAAAGTATATGTGGATATTGAATAGCTATGCAAATAGTAAAGAAACACATTTCAAAAGAAAACTTCAAAGCCGTTTGGGAGGGACAAACAAAAACTAAAAAAGCTCAGTATGACTGCTATATATTCACAAGTTTGGGAAACACTGCTACACTCTTACCACTTCCACTTTTAATTTTTGTCAGTGCTTGCTTTCACCATGCGTAATAAATTGCAGGGATATATTAAAAATGCGTAAAACCTATTGAGAGGATAAAGCCCCCTGTTCGTCATGTTTTCTTCTGTCATTTAACAGGTTCAGAGATTGGCAATATCTGAACACTTCAGCAAGAAGAGATTATAAAATAATATTAAAGTCAGCATAGTTGCTGTCTGCACTAGCCCCTTTTCAGCGCTACCTCAAAGAGCTTGATGGGCTCAGCTGTTTTCAATCCCTAGGGGTTGTTCCAGGCAAGAAATTAAAAAAGGAATGCTTAATTTACTAATGACCTGTAGGTCTTGCATTCCTTTTCCAAGATGTGCCAGTTAGTTCTTGGCTGCAATGCATAATCTTCTGCAATATGTTCACAGTGAGACTGTAAACAATAATCATATTTTTCAGGCACCTTTTCTTCATAGGAAGCACCAAACCATACTGACAAATGGTTCTGGTCGCATGCAATTTAAGTAGCTTAGCATGGATACCATATGCTGCCTAGAAAATAGTATTCAAAGCGATCCTATCTACTTAGGAATTCATTTGTCAGAAAACAGTGTAGTGACAGTAGTTATTAGTAATAAAGAGTAATGATTGA
Organism: Pezoporus occidentalis; assembly: GCF_034315485.1. Lineage (NCBI taxonomy): Eukaryota > Metazoa > Chordata > Aves > Psittaciformes > Psittacidae > Pezoporus > Pezoporus occidentalis. The sequence continues at coordinate 15,464,365 of NW_026913103.1, read as the reverse complement.
AAAGTTAATGAGAATTTGTGTTTTTATGCATGGTGCACTGACAGCGAATTCTGTTTGTACTTTGTATTTCATGGTAATTACATTATTCTCAAGCAGACAATACTGTTCAGGGATTGACATTCTGTTAGAAACTATATTTGATTTATTTTACAGGAACTAAACAGAGTAAATTTTCCCAGGTCCGGTAAATTGTGTTTGATTTTAGTTTCTTCCCTAGCATCACAGTTGGCTTTAAAAGGATCACTGCAAAAGTCACAAAGTATTATTCTTTGGGATTGTAAATGAAGGAGATAATATTGGGGGGTTTTAAGTGGTTAGCCATTGGTTTAAAGATGCAGACCATCGCAAAAAAAAACCTTTGTAGTTGCCTTTTCTGAAATAAAATTCAGAACAAAACCTGTGATTCACAGTCACCCTGTAGAATAGCTGTGCTTACTTCTAGGGCTGCTTGATGTATTTTCCCTTCAGAACATCAGCATTAACTGTCCATGTTCCTTCTGCTCCCTGAGGAGTCATGTGAATTTATTTATTTGTGTTGAAATACAGTAAATGCATAGGATAACTTTAGACTGATATTTTTTTTTAAATGAAGGATTTGACCTGTCGTAATTGAAAAATACACCTAAAGTGATAGAAAACATCACTGCATCACTGGGAAACTATCTTGCACTGTCTCTTTAAAAACATTAATAAATGCAGTTAAATAAATTCACCTGTTGCAAGAAATATGCTGTTCACTCACCTATTGATAGATTTCCTCCTGTTGACCCAGACTGTGGCAAACATTAGATTTATTTTTTTTTACCCAAGGTGCATTTCAATGCTTGATTCAGTTTTTCATTTAGAAAACATGATTTTCTTAACAGATGGAGAAAAAGATTAAATTTCACTTCAGTTCATATTCTTAATTTCATTTATTTTCAAAATAAGAAAGCTTTCCAGATACAGTTTAGTTTGATTACGGTTTGATGGAATTGTTGACCTATACAAAAGCTTTCCAGATACAATTTCTGTGGATTATGGTTTGATGTTTACCTATGTATGCTTACTGTTTCAGTTGTCATCCACTTTCAATTCCCCAACTACCGTAATTTAGGCAAATTTGGTTGGGCTTCTCTAACTATTCCTTTAATTTATTTACACAATGTGTAGAGTAGATCGGAACTGGACAGAAGCATTTATGCACTGAAGATTGCAGTGACATCCAGTTAAAATGAATAGTGAAATAATGAACTAAGTAAGTGCACCCTTTTCAGAATTTTAAGTAAAAGAGCAATTAGAAGCAACCACTGAGAGTGAGTGAACTGAATTTGATCCCCAGTCTCCCTCAGTACATTAATACCAGATACTGAGAGCCAGAGGTGCTTTGGAGAAAACAAAATAGGTTGAAAGTAATTAAGCATAGTTTTAGAAAGTTGTAGGCGTTTTTCCAGAGAACTGGAAAGTGTTTATTGCTGTATATTTCTTATACTGGTTTAAGTTAAATTACACGTATAGTCAGTCTCTGTTTGTTAGCATATCCTCTATATGTTTTACATTATCAGCGTTTCTCCATAGTCAGAGGCCAGAACATATGGAAGCTTTGGTATCTACATTTAGTTTTCCTTCTGGTTGCTTTGAATTCATTTTAAGCTCCTTTGAGCTGGAATTTCAAAAATTAACCAAGATCCAGAAGAATCCCTGCATATTGGAAATCATCATCCTAGAGAAAAGCACTGTATTATATAAAACCACAAACAGCTATACTTTGGGATGTACAGATACCATTGCATATCAGCTTTATCAAAGCAAAATTCTAATTTTGCCTAAATTTTCCAAATCTCTTTTGAACAACCTAATTATTTCAGAAACCTCTTTTAATTTGAAACAAATTGTTACATCAACAAAACACCAGAGGCTGGTTACAAACATTTCCAAAAAAAACATTAAAAGCTAAAGTTCTTAAAAAAAAAACCCAGGAGACAGATTTTGGAGTATATGGCTCATGAAAGAGCCTGCTGGAAGAATGCAGGTAGGAAGACAACAATATTAGGAGATTTGTGAAGTGCTGAAGTGTAGTCAAAAATACTCAATATTCACTATCCCCATCCTACCAAAGACCTTCATCCTTGGACAATATCAGTACAAGTAGATAAAAAATTAATTTTAGTCAATAAAGGTAAAAAATATGAAATGTGTAAAGCATGTAAAATTTCATGTAATTTTTTTTTACATTAAATTACCAAAAAAAATGTTAAGCTTTTTGGAGAGCAAGATCTTAAACAAATTCATCTTTAGTGCTCAGGTCAGACATACTGAAAACCAGTTAACACTGAAGTAAGTTTTTTCCTGGGATGTTTCCTTCCCAAGAAATACTAACTTTACTTATTTGGTCAATCAACTTGAATAAGAAGCAAGATTTATACTGTAAGAAATCCTAAACACCCAGAAGTGCCATGTCCTAGTATTTACCATACTCCAAATGAAAAGCCATTTGAGATTAATACTGTCAACACTTCTAATGCTTTCTCAAGATTGAGATATTAAGAGAATATTAAGAACTAGGGTGATATTTCTAGAACATTTGGACACCAAATGTGCAGGATGAATTGGAATGCATTGCAGGAAGTGATTTTTTTTCAGCTTCAGACTTTTGTTGAGCAAAGTCATTCCTAACCTGTAAGGAAAACTAGAAAAACTACTATAGTCAAGCAGGACAGATCCTGTTTTGACATAGTTGCAAATGATGTGCATATGGCCTGAAAACTTTTCCAAAAAATTTACACAAGACTTTCAGATTTGAAAGGTTTTTGGCTTAGAATTTATATTTCTTGGTATAGTTCACATAAAAAACAGTTCTGGTTAGACAATTAAACTGTTCAACATCATCTTGTCTTTGCAGAAGAATATTTTGGTTTTTTTGATGATCAATAATAGGAGATATTAGCGGAGATTTTGAATATTTAATTTTCTTAAGTCAAAAGTAATGGAACTTAAACTGAGCTTATTAGTATATTATTATGAGTATTATGGTGTCTTGCTTTATCTGTATTGATATCAACAATTAGCCAATCAGCCATTGGTCCATTTAGGAACATAGACCAGCAGCTTCCCTAAATACTGGAAGCTTTATCAAAGTCTTAGCAAATGTTCTAAAAAATTAGCCAATTGTATGTGTTTCCCAATAGATATGAGAGTTATGACCTCTAGTTTAGTAATTGGTGTGCTAGGGATTCTTCTCTTCTTTTTAAGATAGACAAAAATTGTAGGAAGTTAGTTCAACACTGGCTTGTAAATTCAGAATTCTAAAATTACTCAAAAATATTGAGTACTGTTGACAAAATGGTAAAAACCTTGTAGTAGACAGCAAAAAAAAAAAAAAAAAAAGGTGGGTTCTAGAATTTAGAGTATCAAAAGCTTTACAAAAGCCTTTCTAGACTCTGTAATAATAAAAGGAGCCAAAGGTCATTGCTTAAAGGATGAAAAATACTGCACATTTTCACTCTGTGAAGGTACGTCTGGTTTTGATATACATGAAACTTACAACCAAATGTGCAGTGCAGAATTCCAGTGCAATCTTTGGTAAGAGAGATCTTTTTTTTCAAGTATTGTGGTATTTATGTTTATCAGGGACAACAATCAGAAATCCAAAAAGTCTGAAACCTTAACATCATATAGCCATGTTTTCATTTAAACTCTAGTATAGCTGAATAATTGAATAGAGTCCTAGTTGGGTTTCAGTTGAAGGATCTCATTGAAAAACATATTGAAGCTAATGGGAATGTTGGCTTTGGAGTAAGCCCTAAGGACATAAATTAATACTGCACAAAATAGTGCTTCATAGAGAAATCGCAGCACAGTGGTTAACTGTTTGCAGATGTGGATTTTCTGCAATCTTCTGGAACTGAAAGTAGTAAGAAAATGTGAACTCTTCCCAGTGATTCATGGGTTAAAAACACTCACATAGGTTCACCAGTATTACTTACAATTTTAATGATCCTTTAAACTCAGAAATTATTTTCTGGGCTTTTGATTCAGTAGTTACAGTGTAGTAAAAAAGTGTTTGTATGCAGTGTAGCATTGAAAACATATCTGGTTTTGTGCTCCACAGGCCTGTAATTTCAAAACAGCTGTAATAGTTCTTTTCAGGTGTTCTCTTAGATTTTATTCCTGTGAGGGAGCATATTGCTTGAAGTAACCACCAGGACCTCTTGTCTAGGGAATATATCCAAAGTGATGGTTCTAAGGGACTTCCTTCCACCCTTTCAGAGTACTGTACAGGTCTACTATTCATTGATTCAGAATCAAGTATTAATTCTTTATTGGTTTGGTAATCATAGCCATATTTATTATTTTTACTGCATGGTCCAGTTCCTTTAAATTTCATCTTTTCACACTTGTAGGAAAAATAATACTTAAATGAAAACAGAGAAATTTTTGAAATTAAAATGCTACAGAAATGGGTGGAAGGTTGCCAACAAAACTCACAACTATTAATAAACTTGTAAAAGGAAAAATAAAATGGTAATTAAGAACATAAAGAATATAGCTAGAGCATATTGGAGAAAAAGTGAGATGCTATTCACATGCAAATTCATGTTCTGTGTAGAAGTTTCATACTGTTTTCATCATGAAACAGCTAGTACTGGTAAATAGTTAAAAACTAACTTAAAAACAGTAAATAAATTATTTCAGTATGTATATATAAAATCCAGCTATCAAAAGAGCTCAACTTTTTGGCAAAATACAGGACTACAGGAGAATGATGCTATTACAGATTGAATATGGAAATCTCTCACTGAAATTCTTTATACAAGGGTTCATGATGTTGAGGAACAAAGTAATTTTAAAATATCTGCAAAGTATTTGTCTAGTGTGAAAATCGATGTTTCTAAGAATAAGTGAGTTGAAATGTATCACTCATAAATCTAAGAAAGCAAAGCTAATTGAGATTCTTTTCTATTTCATTTTCGGATTTAGTTTTTAATGCTGAGTATTGAGAGCCACCTTGTGACCATACTTTTTAATGCACGTGCATAATGCTGATTTTATGGTAGGTTAAGGGCCTTTGCTCATTGTTTCACTTCAGAGCATTTTGAAGATTGAGATTTAAAAATAAATACATAAATACGTTCTATTTCCAGGCATCTAGCCTGAGGTGCAGGTCTCTGCTTGACCTGAAAGATGAGTTCTTTGCATTCGTATGAAATTTATGTGATATTTTTTTCTTATTCCGTCATTCTTCCTTTCCTGTTCTCGTATACATTAAGGGATGGTAGTATAAAACGCAAGATAGATAGATGTAGTAGGTATAACATATAAAATACTTCTATAGTGTATGTATGGACAGAGTACATATATAGTGGTATCGTATGGACTGCATTTCCTGTTGAACAGTGCATGTTTTAGGAAGCTAAGAAAATTGGATAGTGTTAAACATTTATTTATCTCTCAGTAATTGTTCTGATTACTGGAATAACAATTCATAGTAAATAGAAAAAATCAGTATCTATATCTTTTAAGTTTGTGTTTACTCTTACGAAATACATGTATGAAATTAGCTTCAGGCATCAGAACTGGGCTTAGTTGAAGAAAATACATGAGGGTGAACTGGTTGCTCTTGAACACAGCCTCACAAAATAGCTGAATTTGTCTTTTTGTGGAGCAGAGATGCTGAAATTTACTGTGACTATAAAGGGGCTGATGTAAATACAGGAAGTCACCAGATAAAGCAGCAATATGGATTTTCCTGAATTCAGTTTTCTGTTCTGTAGAATACATTATATGTTGTCTGTAAAGCTGGAGGCTGAAACAGTACCAGTACTTTACCAAGCATTTTCTTTGGGGATTTTGAGTGGGAAGGGATGGGATTGCCCAGGAAGTTTATACTTAATTCTTATATTACTGGAAATGTTTTTTTCCTCTGTGGCTGAATTTGTACTGAGGACTCTTAGACAATTTCAGGGTTTCACAGGCAACTCATTCCATCAAACACAAAACTCTTGAATTTCACTCTCAAACTAAAAATTAAACCAATCACTGTAGAAATTTGCACAGATTTAAAAAAAAAAAAAAGGGAAAAAAAAACACAAGAGAAAAAAACAAAAAAAAACAACAAAATAAACCCCAACTTAACATCTACTATCCTTTCTCTTGTTAGGAGTAAATTGAGATTAATTAGGCATTTAATCCCTTTGTCTGACAACAACAGTTTTGGAACATTTCAGTTATAGTATGTTCTTGTCACATTGGAGAAAACTGTCTCTTGTCATACTGTTAAGCAGCACTATGACCTGTACTGTGTGTGGTGATGACAGATTCTGCGAATGTTTTGCATAATTTTGTCTGTGGCGAAGAAAGGATTATAGGGATGAAATATTTCATGGGAAGGTGCATAATTGTATTTGGGGTTTATAACAAGTAAAAAATTAATTTCTGATAAATAATGTCCCCTGATTAAGTTGCCATTGTCACCAATCAAAAGGATGTAAGGTCTCCATTGCTATTTTTATCATTGTGTTCTTTAGCTCTGTTACATTCAGGCATTTAAAACCAGAGGATGATCTGATTCATTCTCATTTATAGGTCCATTAGCTTTTCAATTGTTTCTTCAGTTTCCCTGTGGTGGGAGGTATTAAGTATCAGAATAAGCAGGGATTAGTGTGAAGACAGTTAATGCAAATTCCAGTTTACTTGCAATAGTGAGTGGTAATTAAGAGCTATTACTGATATGTGTCATCGGAGACTGTTGAGAGAGGGCCACCTGAGTCAGTTACAATAGAAATTTGTTTCAAGGGAAAGTTATTCGGGGGTCTATTTTGTCTTCAGTTCTTTCCAGGATAGTTCTTATTAATTAATCTAAATCTCAACTTGAGTGCTTTTCAGGCTAAGATTATAGCACACAGATTTTAGAGACTGCTGCACCTGGTAACTACAACGTGATGTGTCTGAGCTCCTGCTGTAGTTGTAGCTGGTGAAGTTCAGTGCCTTTCAGGCAGTGAAACCAAGAGGATACCTAAGCTCATCCATGAGCAGACATGGGGCGGTCAGGGAGCAGAAACACTGTACCAGCCCCACTGCCTGATGCCACTTGACCGTGAAGGGTGTTCAGACTTCTGCAGCTGTATAGATCTGCATGAGATATCTACAGTGTTTTAATCTCAAAACCTGCCATATCAAGCTGCTAGCAAAGTGACTTGTCTCAAATAGGCAGTTACTTTACTTTCTAGAGATATTTCTCCACATCAGACAGCATTAGGTGGCCCCCTTCAGTTCTAGCAGTGTGTCCATTAAACAAGTATGATGGAACTACCTAGTTATGTCAAGTGATGCCTTCTCAAAAAAATAGAGTAGGAAATCTTTTCTAGGTTGATCTCAAGATTGAAAAGGTTATGCCAAGAATTGTAAGTCATCAGTCTGTTTCCATAAATCTGGTCAGAAAGGCTGCCTGATACTATAATGGAAAACAGGCTCAGTATGTTTTCCTCTAGTGAGTAGTCACTGGGGATAGTGGAGATAACACCAGTGTTATGGGTAAGTGTAGCCTCTGTGTTTCCATTCTGTGTAAAATTTTTGTGACAAGGTAATTGGAAATTCCATGTTTGGAGCTCAAAAATAAATTTAAAAGTCAGCTGAAATCCAGATACAAAATCAACAGAAGGAAATACTTCTTTTGAATAACTTTAGATTTTTAAATTGGAATTTCCAAAGTAAAATGTTCTTAGATGTATAAACCAATTTCTAAAAATGACTGATGAGATGATCACCAACTTTGCTTTGCAATATATTTTATATTTTTTATTATTTATACATTATGTTGCTTACATTAATTCTCTGTCCAATATATCATACATTACATTAGCTTTCAAAGTGCAGAATTAGAAAATCAAGCAAAACAGTTAAAGTTTTTAAAATATGTCACACTGAATTTAATTAAAAGTTTATATGGATTGTGAGTCAGAGATTCTCCACTCCTTTTATTCTGATTTTAATTCATAATTCAGTATTGCCATCTTGAAACCACTGAAAACTGATGCCGTGGTGATAACCCTGTAGTATGTGTGTGTTACAGAACTCCCCAAACGTGCTGTTTGCCTTAGCACTGAGCTATGTATGTGTTCAGTTCTGTACAGTCAGATAGAGTTTCTCCTTATGTAGAAAAGCTATTAATATGTCTTGAAAGCGATTGCAATCTTTTTTATAGAACTATTTTACCTAGATATTAGTAGCTCTATGGAGGAGGGATGGAGTAGGGAAACATTTCTTCAAATAGTGAAAAAACTTTTATATATATATGTTTTTACTTCAGTTATTTTTGTTATTTAAAACAGTATAAAGATACTCAGGTTTAAATGTTCACATTCTAAATTATACAGACATAACTGATTTTAATGCAAGTGTCAGCATTGTTTACTGTTTGCTTTCCTCCTATTGTCGTAACACCCAACAAATGCAGCGTTACAGGTAGAGGTTCAAATTTTCAGTAAAGAATTTTGCAAAGCCTTTTGAGATTAGGCTGTTCTTAAAAGAAGGCAGAGCTGTGAGACTGAAAACATTTTTAAGGAGGCTAAATGCATGAAGGATGTAATGATTTGAACAGATATGACTATTAATTGTACAGAAGAATGTTAATATAATTAAAATATTAAAGACAATTAAGCTCACAGTATGGCATCTAACACTTTTGAACAGTCATTAGCACTATATGCATGATAAGTAAACAGAGTATGAAAAATGGAAATTAATCAGGGTTGGAGAGGGGCTGCAGAAGCAGCGCAGCAGCTCTCACCTGTTTTGTGCTGCTGTGCACTGCATTAAGAGAGAAAGTAAAAATCTTACTTCTTCCTGTACCAGGTAATTTAGTCTCCATGGCATGTTTGATATGTGAGAGATTTTTTTATATTTCCTCTGAGATGTGTCTGCTATGTGGGAAAGACATTTAAAGTTAGCTTGCTGAAGAAACTGTTTAGCCTACTTTAGAGTAATGATATATGAATTAGAATATCTTAACAATAGAAAGCTTCTCAGTTTTGAGAGAGGATTTCTAATCTAGTTTACAAATTCCAGACAAAACAGACTGATGAATTAAAATCAGTGCAATATTTTTTCCCCATATCTCTGTAAATATATTATAAAAATTACTTGCACAAGAAAGTAAGTCGTGCTTCGCTCAAAATATCACCCTTGAGGTATATTTATATAGCTAGGTTCATACTTAAAGATCCACAGATGTAGAAAACAGTCTTTCAAAGCCCAATTTAATTATACATAATTGTCTTAATCTATATGATTTTTTAACTTTAGAAAGCAACTATCTTGCAGATTTCATAAAGTACAAAACATAATGTTAGTGATATAAAATATTGAGAATGTAAAGGATGGATGTGAGGTGAGGTTTTTTTAAAGATGTTTTTTTCAGTAGGTAGAGTCAAACTACGAGGGATTTGATAATTTAACAGAGGCCTGTGGGAAAATATCCTACATTTCAACACTATCTGGCTGTAAAAGTGGGCTCTATGGAGGTGACACACTGTGCTCCTTCTTTGCATGAGCTGGTATCCTCTGGCAGCAAGCTTTATAGTTCCCTTGGTTTAACTGACAATCTGTCTCTAGATTCCCAAGTCTGATGGCCAAAAGAGCATAGTAATATAAACCTTCTTGTTTCATCACTTATTAGGTGATACTTCTGTGCCCTTTTAGATGTATAAAGACATCATGCTACCTTTGAAACTGACTTTGAATGATGTTTAATAAAGTCAGGCTTCAAAGTTCTGCACTGAGGTTGCAGAACTTGAGAGCAGCCTGCTAGTCAGCCGGAATTAAACTAATGAAAAAGACAACACAGATGTCAGAGGTGTTAGCAAAAATCAGATGGTGATGTTGATAATCAGCATAAGTCTTACGGATGTCATTTCTAAAATGTATTTTTTTGTCCTGAGGGTACAGTGGAAAAATTTATTAAATGATAAGGCAAGGAGATAACTGGGAGACATAGGTTGTGGAAATCTGATGGGGCATCCACTTGGGTTGGAACAGGGGCACAAGGAATATAGAATTTGTAGGAAAACAATTGTTTTTCACTTGTGTCCTGGGTTCAGCAGTAGCAGTCATTTTTCTCCTTGGTAGCTGGTGCAGTGCTGTGTTTTGACTTTCAGCTTGGGAACAGAGCTGATAACAATGATGTTTTGGTTTGGCCAAGGACTTTGTGAGCCTCATGTTCTGCCAGGGAGGAGGGGAAGCCGGGAGGAAGCAGAGACAGGACACCTGACCCAAACTGACCAAAGAGGTATTCCATACCACCGCACGTCATGCCCAGGATGTAACTGGGAGTTACCCGGAAGGGCTGGGACTGCAGGGTTGGAGGAAGTATCGGTTGGTGCTTGGTCTGGTGGGGTGGGGGGGGCGAGTTATTGGTCGGCTGGTGCTGAGGTGTATTCTCTTCCCTTGCTATTTCCTTTATCATTGTTATTATTGGTGGTAGCAGTAGTGATTTATACCTTTAGTAACTAAGTTATACCTTAGTTACTAAACTGTTCTTATCTCAACCCCTGGGAGTTGCATTCTCTTTGGTTCTCCTCTCCATCCCTCTGGGAGTAGGAGGAGGGAAAGAAGGGGGTGGAGTGAGTGAACGAGTTGCCTGACTGGGTTTAAACCACCACAGCTTGTTTTTCACTATTTTCACTTGTCCCATAACTTAAAGGCCTAATGGTTTCTTAAGATTTTTTTTTTATTAGTACTTTGTCAGATAAAGTAAATAATTAAAGCATTATAGTTAGGTGATATTACATGAACATTGTAATATGAAAATACATAAACATCTGTAATTTTTCATGTCCTTTGGAGCTTTCTTGAAAGTGCTCGTCTTGTAAGATTTAACATTTGGTGTCACTGAACTACAAAGTGTTACTAAGGAGTCCTTGAAACTGTCTTAAAATAGCAAAGTCACAGGAGGAATAAAACATCTTTAGTTCTGAGGCTTATTTAATATTATTAGCACACACACACACAAAAAAAAAAGCTTTATGTGTTGCTAATTACATCATGAATTTTCTCATGGGTCTTCATGTTACATAAGTATCGGTGAAGAAACTGATTTTTATGGTGCTGTAGATGGTCTGATGTTCTCATTTGGTTATCTTGTTAAAGTTCAGGTTACAGAGTTCAACGTACGTAATGAGTGGTGAGTACAGTTTTGACCTTTTTGAGTTCAAGAATTTGTACCGCTTTTACTGACTTGTTTTTTTTTATCACATCTGCTTAGAATTGTTATATTTCTTCCATGCTGTAGGGCATAAGCTAGAGAAGTGAAGAAACAAAGCCACAGCACCAAATCAAAAGATATTTAATACCTAGAGCTCATCTCTCCAAAACTTATTTTCCTCTTTTAAGATAAATTTCAGCTTTTCATGGTCCTACAAACTGATGCCAGTCAAAACCAGTTTGAGAACCCTGTAGACTATTAGCTCATACTGCACATTTCCAATTACCTGTAAAAATTGTAAAAGTCATCCCATTCTTGTGAAGAATTCTCAGTCTGTCACTTTGCATAGCTGTAAGGTTGTAATGGACTGTTATGGTTTAATTATGTAATAAGAAATATGCTTAATGTTCACAAATGGATTTTTTACTTGCAGGGTTAATGATGTCTCGGTCAGTACGGCCTTTGAGGAGGAGTTACACTAAAAATCGTAATGATATGTAACAAGTAAGATACAGCTGTATTGGAAAGACCTTGAGAACACTTAGTTTCATTGTCTCAGACTAAAAATACATCCAGTGTTGTTATGGCTCAGCAGATTGTCAGTTTTGAATATTAAAAAGCAAAGGAGGTATTCTCAAATATAAAAAATATTTTTATAGAAACCATGCAATATCAGTTTCCTGTTGAAGCAGAAACATTGAAATTGTTGCACAGTTAAGCACAGCGACAAAAGGTTTAACTAGGTCTCCGGAGGATGCCAGTGTTCAAACCGAAACCAGTACAAATTCATCCTTGCTGTTGCAATGCTATTCTTGCATTTCATCAGATTGTCTCTCTATATCAATTTCTTTTCATGTATATCTTCCCTACTGGCTAGTTTTCTCAGAGCATACTGAAAACTTCTGCTCTCAGCAAAACAAACCATGATTGATGGATGACTTCTTCATCTGTGTACTCCAAGTGGTTAACAAATATGACAACAGGTCTTGCTGTCTCAAGGGCTGGAGAAGAATAGATACCTTGCTCTATTTTAAGTTTCATATATTGGTAGAGAGAGAACAGTTTAATTTTGAATTTATGAGAAAGCAAAGCAGAGCCTTACATGATTTTGCATGTATTTTAAAATTATGATACTATACAATTAATTCAGCCTTAATTGATGTGCATTTTCATGTTATTGCTAAAATGAAATGTTTTGACACTTCTGTTAATAAGATCTGAGAGTATTTAGGCACAGATTTCTGTTCACTGTGAAGCCCAGATATTCATCGTTACTGAAGCAGTCTCTATGTAATTTTTATTGCACTTGCTATAAACAACAGAAATATGCTTATCATTGTACAATACGTGAAAATTATTATTTTTTACTTCATTTTCACTCAGTGGTGCAGCTTAAACTGGGTTGTTATAACATTTTCTTTCTATCGAAACCTAGTGCTGTTTTCTCTGTGTGTTTTCACAGAAGAATTATTTTTCATTCTAAAAGTTCATAAATCCTTTTATCTGAGAATCAGTAATTCATTCGGTTCTAAGGCACCGTAGTCTGGCTTGAAGTGAAATTTTTGGTTACATTGGTCCATCTTATAAAATTCTGGCTATATTCTCTATATAAATAGCCCCCTTTTTTGCTTTGTAACAGCTAGGCATCAAAGGAGGTAATTTGAAACTATGTCTATATCCTTGGTGACTTCTTCCAAATCCATAATTTGTACAGTCAGGCTTGCATTCATGAGTCTTTAATTCTTGGCTTGCCTGGCCAGCTCAAAAAAGTAACATTTTAGCAATGCTAAATTTTCTTAGTTTCTATCATCAGTGAGGTCTGTAAACACTTTTTATCTTATGCATTATAGATTACAGAACTGAGGAATCAAAGATTAAATTTAATTTTTACCACTTGTTTGGGTTTTTCACTTCCCACATTATCTAATTCTCTATGCACCATGTAATGTTTCCAGTGAAGAAAAGATGGTGCTGCTGTGATGTAACTTAGTGTACTGTAAAAAGAGGACACTGAATAAGGCAAGAAATTTCTGGACACCATACCAGTCCATTCATTTCAAATTATTTTTTTTATTCTCTGACTGGATGGAGCACAAAGACAAGGAATAATGTTCCCATTTGTACAACTGTAAAGTGCATTTTAAACATGCATTATTTAAACAAAAAATCACAGCATTAGCTATCATATGCAAATTCCATCAGGGAATCATTCAATTTCCAGATTTCAAATTCACAACGTTTACCACTACTATATAAGGAGTGTACCAGCAGTAATCCATCTTTACTTTATTAGCAGAAAAATTATAAGTTTTCACTCTTCACTTTTGAAAGTCGACATATCTTTTTAATCCATATTTGCACAATTCATTTTCCCTTTATGGGAACAACAGCTTCCCAAGTTTTATCTTCAGAGAACATCTACAAACACCACCCCTGTGAACAGCACAGGGGTTGGCAACCTGGTCTGAAACGTAAACAGCTAAGTCTAAATAATAAATATAAGCAAAAGAGTGTAATAAGTATCATCTAACCATATCTCAAGACTGGTCATCATATACAGTGAAAATTGTCCTGCTTTGAAGAAAAGAGCTGTCATTTCACTTGCACAAGAAAAATACAAGAAAGACAGTCATAACTTGAATAGGCTGCTTGGCAATTTTTCCTGATTGTCTAAACTTCTCGTCCTTTCTCTTTCAGATACAGTTTTTCTAATTGTGGTGTAAATACATTAAAATTGAATTCTTTGATACTTCATTCTGCAGTGACTGTGTTTTACAAACTACAGAAACCCCGTATGTTATATAGACCTGAAATATGTTACAAATTTCCACTGGAGGTAGCTCTGCCCTGCAGAAGATTATATGTGCATGAGAGAGAATTGCTTTTAGTGCAGCAACTGCAAAAATAGTCTGTGGCCTGCTGAGGACTAGGGACAGATAGATTCCTGTTCTGTAAAATTATTTCTAAATTACAAATCGACAGGAGACAACGCTAAAACAGTAGAAACCTACATACACAGAGGAGATGGTTCAGAAGAAAAACAGTTGTAATTCTATAATACAGAAAATTAATCCTGAATTATGTGCCTCTGATGATTGTAGTAAAAGAATTGTTTTTACACTGAGGAAGATGTTTAAGCAAAGCAGTCACACTACTCTCCTTTATTTCTCTTTCAGATGTAGTTTTAGAGCACTTTACAGACCTTATTGAGGTGATTTCAGTAAATTGATCAGATCAGTAACTCATAGGTTTAAAAAATTCTAACTTTAATACAATGAACTTAAATCTCCAGAGGGAGACAATTAGCTTATTGACTCTTCCAGGAGAAATTTAAACTGATTCACATTTCTTTGCTAGAATTACTTTCTTCAAATACTGTCTTGCCAGGTACCCACTAATTATAACTCAGTAAAAGAGTAAGTGTTGGACAGAGATATCGCTTCAGGATAACTATACAAAGTTAATAGCTAGATACATTAGAAATGTGAAGATGTAGAGAATGAGCATGCATACTCATTAAGTAGAATAGCATATTGGCCAGTCTGCGTCCATACCAGAAATAATCTGCTAGGCCATGCAACTCATCTCAGTTAAGGAGAACTCTCAGTAGTCTTTGGGTTCTTCACAGGGAGCAACTACAGGGTGAACAGTTCGTGAAGCTAGTGCCGCTCTTCCCAAGAAAGAATGAGGGAGGTAATGTAAAGGCATATCAACACAGCACCACTGCCTGAGTCCAGTGTATTGAACTGCTGGGTATCTTTTTGAAGTGACTGATTTATAACCTTACAGAAGAGCTTCATGACAAGTTGTTCATATATGATTTACTGTATTACTACATGTTCAGTAAATACTAATAACTTTCCATTCCATACTGTTTCTTAAGTAGTATGAAAGGTAATACAATATAAGGGCTAATTGTTTGATACATATCCATCACAGAAATGTAGCCAGCTTTTAAATCCTTCAGGGAAAATTTCTTTCAAAGTTAATTCTTTCCTTCTGTAATAAAATAATAATTTAATCTTACTACATAGCATGCCACTTCATCCTTGTCCTAGAAACAGCTGCCAATAGCTCAGTTATTATGCAGGCCATACAAGTGGAATAATACAAATAAAAGTCATAATTCATAAAAGGAGAGTCCTCAGGTGAAATCATTGTAGCTCCAAATGCATTCTTTTTTTCTCCCTTTTGACTCCAATCTGTATTTCTTCATGTTCAATTTCTTTCATGAACTGTCAGATAGTGATACTGCTCGTCTTCGTGGTTTAGTGGTTTTTCTAGGTTTCGTATAATCCAAATGTGCATATGAAAGAGTCTCATGGTATTTTTCTGTAACAAAAACTTATTGTGTTTTGACTTCATATTTAAAAAACCTTTTCATGGGTTTATTGGCACTATCTAACATTTGATCTCTCCCCTTTGAACCAGCAATTATAAAAAAAAATAAAATTTATGTTAAAGATTTAACGTATCTGTTAATTAATATGTAATATGTATGTAGTAAATTCTGAAGAGCAAAAATGCTGAATGACTGTGCAGTCCTTTGATAATTTCTTTCTGTTTCTCTCAGTCCTCGTACATACAGAAGTCATGTTAGTGTTTTGTATTCAAGGAACGGGAATAAGCCCATTAATGGACTTTTCAACTTACCTTTTTTCATTCTGCTTTTTTTAGTCACCTTTTACTTTCTGAATGGATGGAGACTTCTCCCATCTCACCTTGATCTCATAAATTTTGAAAGGCAATCAGTATTCTTTAAATGGCCCAGCAGAGCAGATTCAGCAGTATTATGAATGAGGGAGAGGAGCCTTCTGTCTTGTTGGAACTTTAAGCAATGTAGAAGGTCAACACTTTCAGATGTCTTCAGGAAAGTTAGTGAATAGTTGTTTGGGGAATAACTGAATTATATTCATCACTCAGTGGTAGTACTAATTAAAACTGCCCTTCATTGAAGGCTACAGCAAAACATACCTGAATGTTTGGTTTAGGTGTCTGTGATTTCTGTGCTGAGCACCTACAATCATCAAGTGAAGTTAATGAGGTCTCAAAATTAAGAGCTAGTACTTTGCAGGGTGTCAGGACAGTGCAAGAATGAAGGACAGGAATAAATTGCTCAGAATTGCTCAAACCAATGAACAAATATTCTGTACAAGCCACAAGTGCTGCCCTGTTGTGAACTCCACAGAAAGGAAATTACAATGATTGAGTCTTACGGTCGCAAGCATGAAGTTTTGCTATAGTGAGGGGATTGTGAGAAAAATACTAGAATAGCCTGTGCCATTTCTGTTACTGGAAAAAAAAAAAAAAAAAAGATTGTCAAAACCTGTGTTATTAGTAGGGAAAAAAATACCAAATTTCAAAGCTGGAAACCCTATCTTCAAAATGAAGAAACAGAAAGGAAAAATAAGTAATTTACAGAAAGAAAAAAAAACAGCTCTGATCATACCAAATAATAGTGATCTACTTAGTCTGTCCTAGATGGGAATGGCAATTGCAGATTAAAGAAAAGACATAAATTGATGTTCCACTTATCTAGAAGTAATGTATTGGCAGCTTCTTCATAGTCAAGCTTTATTATTTTCCTTATTTTTTAGGTAAAATAAGAAAAAAAGTACCTACTAGCCCATTAAAAAATATCTATTTATTTATTTGACTTGTGTAATATTGGTAGTGCAGACAAAAGCCACTCAGCTTTCAGTCTTTATGAGTGATGATACCTTTGTAATACCAGAGGCAAGAAAAGGGTAAGAAAGGGTGTTATCTTTAAAGTAAGCCTTCAGCTGAAATACCTTAAATCGTGATTAAATCTTTTTTCTGCCTCACTTCTCTTTAAAGTAGAATATTTTTCTCTGTCTAATTGTGGCATTTTTAATGTGTCTTAATCGAGTACTGCATGAAATTCATGACGTTTAAAAGAGAAATATATGTGGCCGCAAGCTAAACTAGGAATTTATTTAATACATAGTGGTTTAGATGCACACACACATGTAAGCAAAGGTCATAAATCTACAGCCCTCTTGAGCAATAAGGGAGGGGAAAGAAAATCAATTCTAATCAGGAGACCAGTGCCAGACCTCGTAACAATTTCTCCCTACACCTGAGGTACTTAGTGACATTTTGTTTACATTTTAAGCAAAAACCTTTTAGTCTGTAATAGAACGAGTTTGGAGTAGTATAAATTTTATTTAGTAGCTGGTGGTGATGTTGTCTCTGCAACCATTAAAATCCAGGTTTAATAGAATAACCATGCAATTCATTGGCACAAGTGCTTAGGTTTGTTTTCAAATATTTTGCCATTAAAGGATATTCTGTGTGAGCAGTCTTCCAAGCCGTCACTGAGACATGATTTATTTTTTTATTTTCTGAAGTGTAGCTTTATAAAATGGGTCACTTTATTGTTCTTGAGCTAACTTGCCTTGTATCCTTGTAATTTAAAATGCCAAAATATTTATGGAAAGAAAATTAGTTCTGTTTCTGGGCAGTTAATGGAATCATCGAGGGTAGTTAGTGATTTGATTTGCTTGATATTTGTTTTTTCCTAAGTCAAAAGTGTTCTGTTTTTCATTTAAAAAAAAAATTATCATCTTCTGTGCCAGAAAAAAGTATTTAATGTGCTTCACAACTGATTCCTGTGTAACCTGAGTGTCTAGCACTTCATAGATTCAATAAATGAACAGGCAAAACCTGCGAATATTAGCAAAGAAGTTGTTTTAGAATATGTGGAGATTTTAGCAGCATGCAGATATACTTTCTAAATGCAACTTTATGGATATGTTTTGGAGTGAGTTCCTACGTATTATTAAATGGTTGATTAATCTTAAGCTTGTAAGAACTTGAATCACAGTCAGACCAGCATTGCCATATCTAAGTGTGTTTTCTGTCACAAACTTTTTCCCTCCCTCTTTTTCCCTGCCTTTACAAGTTCCTTTCTCTAAATTGGCAAAATTGTAGTTCCTAAAACTGTAAATATATATTTCCTTCCATATATAATGCAAGATATTACTGTTCTTAGTTTCCCATTAGTAAACTGCCCTGACTTACAGATTTGGCTTTTTCAGCTAGAGATTATACTATTTAAAGTGTATTTTGAGATTGAAAAATTGTACTTTTTTAAATGTAGTTATTTTAATACCTGTAAAATAGTCGCACAACAGCAATACACTGCTAAAAAAGTGAAATTTCTGATGGTTGCCTTATCGCTTAGGAAGATTTGCTTCATTTAAAACAAAAGCTAATTACATTCTCAAATTCTTATACCATGTTCTGAATGCAAACAAGATCAATCCAAATTTCTCTGTCACAATTATTCTCAGATTTGCAGCTGAAGTGAATTTTCCACATGCCTGTCTTCTGTCAGATTTGTTGTTGATAAACTAGGAATATGAGCCTCAGTGCATTTGTGTTCTTCATGAAATATTTGTTTCTGTTTGCTAGCTCATAAAGAGCAGGCTTCATGAACCACATTTCCATTTTCTCAATTTCTTATTTATTCATTTTTCAAGCACTACAGTGGTTAATTAAATTTGCCAAAAAAAAAATCTATGTAGTTAAAAAGCTAATCTTTATTTCCTTTAAATTAAAGTTAATAATTACTGCTAAAGCAGGAAAGATCAGATATGAAGAAGCTGGATAAATGTGAAGCTGAGAAATCTGGTTTTCTCCCAACATTTTTTTTTCATGTGCTCCTTCACAACTGTATTCTCATCTCCCTATTTATTTCTGTTTGCAGAGATTTATTGTTCATGTTTAGCAGTGTGCCAGTACTATGAGCCATATTGTGCTTTGCTTTACCCACTCTGTACCCCTGAAATCAGCTTTCAGTGGCTTTGTGTCAGCTATTAGTAATTGTGTATATTTAAAATAATAATATAAATTATCTAGAATTAATTCACTATAATATACAGCACTGAAAAATAAAGTGGTAGTCCAAAAATCCTTAACTCGTGTGGTCTATGGAAAAACAGAGATTCTCTGCTGACAAAGATAGTACAGAAATCTGGTTTAGGGAAAGGTTAGTATCATCATTGCCACAAGGAGTGAGTGCAGAAGTTAGTAATGTGGAAGAGATGGGAGGAAAATCGGAGTTGTTCGTGGCAAACCAGGGACATTGCAACCTGAAGATTAGAGAAACCATATCCAGGGGTGAGAGTGAAGAGAACACCTTCATAAGGTGCTTTCTGATGTTGTATTTAAGCTCATATAAACTTGGTAAAGGCCCTTTATTCCAGTTTACACCAGGGCTACTGTGCCTTTCCTACTGTCATCTTAATTGTAATAAAAAAGCTGTACTTTTTGTGGTACTTGAGCTTTAGGCCAAAGCCTTGTTTCTGAACAGAAAGACAACTGTTCATGCTAAAATGGCATGAACTCTGGTGCTTTGGATTTCCTTTTTAAGTGGTTGGGTTTCTTTTTTCCTTCCCTGTTGCTTCTGGAAGTCACAATCCAAAGCAACTGGAGTTTCAGAGTTTAGTGTTTGGAAGGGAAGTGTATTAGCTTTTCTTAACTGTGAGTCAAATATCTGTTTTAGGTGAAATGTGATAAAACTAGCACCCAGAAATAAGGGAGACTTGCTTACAGACCTTGTACACAGTGGAAGGCTGGAGGACCTGAGGTTTTGCAGACTGAGTTCCCAGCCTCCTACACATGGGGAAGATAAAAATAAGGAGTAGATGAGCAGTTTGATTCCGTGCTGTGAATTTATTAGTCGATGCTGTGCCAAGCTGCTGCAATGGCTAGTGGTAGGGAAAGGTATCCCCTCCTTATTGTTAAATATAATGTGTGGCCTGCTGCCATCAGCCTGTCCTAGCTGCCTGCATAGTCTGAAAACTGCTCTTAAAGAAAAGCAGTGTACGAGTTCTCCATTTCATGTTCATAATGATTATCAGTAAATTTGAATCTCTGTTTAGGTGAAGCTATATTTTTCTAACAGTATTCTTTTAAACAATTAAGTGTATTCTTTGGAAAGTAGGACTAGAAGTCAAATCAATTTACAGAAAATCATGACATATTGGCGTTGATAGAAAGCTTGACATAAGTGGAACTAGTTTCTTTTTATGCCTAATAAAAATATTCTGTGTTTTTTTTCCCCATAATTTTTAGTAATGCAGTGGTTCTTGTACTGTAATTAGAAGTGAATTTAATTTTTATGCTTGTCCACTCTAGGTACAGAGATCCAGAAATAAGCAGTTACGTGAGCTGTTTCCAGATGGATTTAGTATTCATCATGCAGGAATGCTGCGGCAAGACAGAAATCTGGTTGAGAACTTGTTTTCTAATGGACGTATCAAAGTCCTGGTTTGTACAGCTACGCTCGCCTGGGGTGTCAATCTTCCTGCTCATGCTGTTGTTATTAAGGTTAGAGCTTCCATTACTCTGCACATGGGTACTTGTCTCAAAAGAAACCTGTAAGGAAGCATAGATAGCAAGATCTTTATTGTGGGTTTGGGGCCCAGAAGGGAAATATCTGATTGACGCGAAATGTTATTTATATCTCATTAAACTGATTCTCTCCAGTGGGAGTCTAGTTTGTATAGTAAAGATTTAAATATATCAAAGATTGTGAAAGGATTAGTTAAAGTACACTTCTGAAATCATGCTATATTTGCCTAATTTCAGTATTCAGCTCATCAGGATTATATTCATGTGTATTTATGTTAATTTTTATTAACTTTTCCTCAACCAGGGAACACAAATATATGCTGCAAAAAGAGGCTCCTTTGTTGACCTTGGAATTCTAGATGTCATGCAGATATTTGGTCGAGCTGGACGGCCTCAGTTTGACAAATTCGGAGAAGGCATCATTATTACAACTCATGATAAACTCAGTCATTACTTGACTCTTCTTACTCAGCAGAATCCAATTGAAAGCCAGTTTCTCGAAAGCCTTGCAGACAACCTAAATGCAGAGGTAACCTTTTATTTATTTAGAGAAACTAGTAAACTTTAAAATATTAATATTACTTGAAACAAAGATGCAATTTTGTCACACAAAATATCTGAAATGGAAATTTTATTACTGGTAGTCTGTAGGTGTGTATGTTTGAGGGAGTGAACTGTTATACATATGAAAATGTTGGGGGCCTTTTACAAAATGTAGTAAGTATTAGAAGTTGTACTGGTCAAAATACCATTAAGATAAAACTGTAGGAAGACAGCATTTACCTTTTAATCAGAAGCACTTTAATGAGTTTAATCAGTGTTCTGCAAAACTGCAAATTAAAATCCTCAAAAAAATGAAACCGTATCTGTAAAGAAACAAGCTTAGTTTTGGAATAGACTTTTAGTAGCAGTGGAGATTTCAATCTTTTCTGTGGCGAATATTGTAATAAGTGATGGTATTTGTATGGAAGATTTGATTGCAAATGAGGAAAAGAAGATTTAACTTGATGAACCAGGAGTTCCAGGCCTATTTCTTTCCTCTCAGCTGAGCATGCTTGCTTAAGGAAGTATGAGATTTATGCTATTAATTTTCAATGTGCAATATTCTGCAGAGAGAGATTGGTTTTAAGGAGCAGCGTGTTGTTCCTCTGATCTGAGCTGTAGTTCTGAATAAGCACAAATTTTCCGACAAGGCCAGAAAGCAGAGATGATTCTTATATGTAAGGTTAAAGGGAGGGTTTCTTTGATTCTGAGGGAACAGACATGAATTTTACATTTATTGATCATCTTATGCAGAGGAGAAAAAAAAATTGAAAACTAATTCTATTTTCAGTATCAAAGACGTATTTGGTTATAGATACACTTCAGAATTCCTCTCCACTTCCTCATTTTCCACTGTACCGATTGTGAATTCTTAGTTTTAAGTCCTAGGTATTTGTCTCACATGAAGTGTTTGGAATGGCTTAAAAAAAATTTACAATTGCATGTTTCTGTGTGTTATTGTACTAGATAGTAAATTAAGGTACCAAACTGCTGATAGCATTGACTTTGGTGCAGTTAGCACCAAAAAAAACACACTGAAGGTAGAACAGACATGGTTGATTGTTAGAATACAAAACAATTCTAATTTCTCCCAGGCTTCTGATTTTAACAGCCATTTTTAAAAGTAGTAATCTCTTATCTTTTTCCTTTTTGTTTTCTTTTCCCTGCATTTAACAATAAACGCTTTACTAGCATAAAAGCTGTTAAAAAATAAATCACTGGAGACTTGGAAAGTTAAATACCATTCTTTAGCCCCAGCTGAGTATGTTCGAATGGGTACTTAGTAAAAAGGGGGAAAAGGCATCCAAAAGCAAGGCATTCAAGCGGTAAAAGGCTCTATGAGCTTAGAACGTCTACAGTAACTATGAAATACTAAAAATTATCCAAAAGAAAATGAGTAGCAGCAATTTGGGTAAGATCGGTAACAATAAAAGCAATCTTAAGAATTTTATTGACTTTTAACAGTAGTCAAGTATCCAAGTAGTTTTCTGAAAAGTAGTGCTAGTAGGCACTGCAAAAATAATTTGGTTACATTGAAGGCATAAAATTAAGAAGGTAATACTCCTGTCCTGTTAAATAGTAGAACTAAATAAGAAAAAATGTGGAATAGAACAATAACTCTGTTGTGTAGGAGACAGTTATCTAAACTTATCCAATCAAAGATATATAGGAAGTGTGTGACATACAGAATAATAAAATCTACTTACTATTGCAAGATTTGGGGTTTGAGGAAATGTGCAGAAAATTGACAAACTAGTTTAGACAAAACTATTTCTTTTCAGATTTTGTAGTGTGGTAGTGTTATCTGAAAGGAAGAGTGTACTCCTGGCTTTAAATTACTGAAGATTCTGTGGCTGCAGTACAGTTCCAGCAGCTGAGATTTTTTTGTTCGTCACTGTGATAAGTGGTTGTTAGTAGAAATAGCAATGGAAAATGCTGAAAAGCAATACAGTAACAACGGCATGAAACCACCGTTTTTTGGTCATCTGGTATGTGTGGTGTTACTTCTGTCATGACATGCAAGAAAAATTAGCACCTGCCAGATTACAGGAAATCAATACTGTGAGCAGTTACAAGGACCTATTGTGTTAGGAGGGTTTTGGAAAGTAACTTTATCATTTCTTTATAATTCGAGTCAGTTTAAGCTTCTGTATATGCTGATTTGATCTAACTTAGTGGAATCCTCTGAGAAGGATACAGGTGCTTTAGAAATTGTTATGTTTATCTGGAGGTGGCTATTCCATAAGCTGCAGCATTCTGAAAAAAAAAAAGAAAAATTTAAAAACATATGCCATCATACTTATCAGTAAATAGTCTTAGGAAATACATTCAGTTTTGGTCATCCCTTTGATAGTAACTAGCACTATATATTGGGACAACATATGTGTTTATTGACTTATTTGTTACAGAAATCTCAACAGTATGCTGATGGCCGCTATCATCTTTGCCTTAACAGAGCATGTTATTAGTACAGGAAGTCTGCCCTGATGTATAATAAAACAACATATTTTAGGAGCGTAGTCTGTTTTTCTTGCAAGTCATTCAGGAAATCCAAATACTTATGCTGTAGTTGTAAAGAGGAACCAATTAAAGGCCAGAAGCAATGCTGAATTGTTTAAATTCTTAATTTATTATAGATGGATTGGTAGCTAGAAAAAAATAGTAAAATAAAGGCAGCAGTTGGAAATACGTTAAGACTCCATGTTTCCAGAAGAATATGAAGTTGCTTTTATCTAGACAAGGTCTCTTGACAGAAATAAGTAGGTGGTAAGAATGAGGCAGTGATTCAGACATTGGGGTAATACAATATGTAGTCCTAGCCACACAATCACCAGATCAAATCTCGTCCCTTGAATTTTGTATGTTTGAATAGACCTTGAATTTTGATCCTTGAATATGATGCAAGACAGAAAATTTGGGCACTGAGGCAATAAAATTTGGGTATTTCTAATTCTCCTTTCAAAATTAATTTTCTAGAAGTACAAAATTTTCAGGGAGGATGGGCAAAGGAATAGATCAGCTTCTATGAAAGGAACACACTAGTTTACCTGCATGTTTCAGGCAAGAACAAAGATAAATGGGAGATTATATGACAGAGTTTTATGAAGGAAAGAGTGATATGGCAAAAGAGTGAATTTCTCCTAGGAAAAGAACCAAGTGGCTTATTGAGATGAACCACTAGCAGGTTCAGAAAACACAAAAGAATGCCAGCTGGGTGGTTAGACTATGGAAATCTTTGCTGCAGGGAGTCGTACCTGAAAGGTAGAACAGTCCAAAAATGCACAAAAATGAAATAAAAATCAATTGAAAGATATCAAATGCAAAGACAGTACCTTTACCTAAAGTTCTTGAGGTGCAATAGTTTAAGGATTTGGGATAAATTTATATGATGCTTGTTTCTTATTGCCACATTCTGCCCTTCAGCATTTGGTGTTACCTATCATAGAGACAGCACGCTGGCCTTGATGTCCCTGTTCATTTTCTCCTAGGAGAGCTACAGAGTGAGAAAAGTCGAAATACACCCAACTTCATTGATTTGACACCAAAATTAAGACTTTAAATTTGTATGTCAGCACCTCAACCCACTGAGAATTCTTTTGTGCAGATTTCTTCTGACATTTGTTTTGGGTTTTGTTTTTTTTTTTCTTCTAAAAATGGTCAGAAGCAGCATAAATGGTCAGTGATGATCAACACAGGTGTGGAGATGCCCTTTTCGTTTTCTGTTAAGGTTGTGCCACTGGGCATAATGGAATGTAAAAAGGAATAAAAGAAACACCTTGTTAGGGTGCTTAGTTGAGAGGAGCAAGTCCTGAGTCAGTTGACCAGCTGGCAAGCAGAAAAAACCTACCGCTGTATTTTCTGGAAAAGCAGGAAGAAAGATAAGATGCAGGGGATGTGGTTTAATTAGACCATAAACTTTAACTTATCTGGGAACTATCATCAATAGCTCATACAATGCAGGTCACTATTCCTTCCCTAATTGTTTCCACCTGATAGAGCTCCCCCTGATATCCGCAGCTGGACCCCAGCTTGTTGCTGGGGTGACTCCTTTTTCCAGAGAGCTTAGAAACTGAGAGAATTTGCAGTGCTGGACAGTAGGTATACCTTCCCCAGGGGATTTTCCTTTCCTTGCATTTAATTAAGATTTTGTTATGAAGCCAGGAATGTAAAAGAAACACTCAGGAGCTGGGTAACTAACAGCTAATCCTGGTGTGGGGCAAAGCACTGCTGGGGGAAACTGAAGTTTTCTCCCTGGGTGTCCAGGGCCCTTGGGCTTGACCAGACCTGCACAAGACCAGCAACCTCATCCGTTCCCCTCTCCTCTTCTTCAGCTGTGTTCAGACGGTTGACAAGTTATTTGGAGTTAACGTACAATGACATTTCTGATGTAGTCCAGTTGTACCTAAAATAGTCCTTTGGTCACGTGTGACTGTTGGAGTTGCTGTCCCACTTGGAATGGTTCTAGTAGCATTAAGAAGTTATTTCAAAAGTCATACAAGAACAAGATCATAATCACTTCAGATGCTGAAGTACTAACTCAAAATACACTGGTTTCCAACGCAAATAAAAGATTGCTTTTTAGGTTGTTAGAAAGATTCCTTGCTCTCTTACCTTAACAACAAATATTTGATTCATATATATAATTTTTTTCACCCATGTAACCTGACTTAATTATACAAATATAATAGCAATTAAACATTCTTACATAAAAAAACAGGATATTATGTTCTCTTATATGTTATATAATACAGTATATATTAGCAGTAATATTTTTATGCCCTTTTCTAATCTGCATATAAATATCAGAGAAAAACTTCATTCTTCAAAAACTACCACCAAGAAGCTCTGCTACTTATATCTGTTTACACTTGTTTGAAAATCAATAACACCTCCTCTGAAATACTGCTCAATTTGATAAAGTCTGCAATTAGCATTTGTAAAAAAAAATATTTCAATGAAAATGCAGACTACTACATAACCACATCATTTGGTGTTGGTGATATCAGCCATTGAAGAATTAGTTGAACGTTTATGAGCATGATGATCTAATTTTTTTCATTTAAAGTGACACAGTGAGATTAATATACTCCTCAAGTTTTCATTTTGTGAGTGCAACACCATTATTTATATTTGAATGTTTTTTTTTTAAAAAAAGCATTTTGTGATGACGCGTGCAATCAAAAAATACAATGTCTACATAGTAAATATTTCTACTCATTGATTAATCTATCTATAACTAATTACTTATACATGGTTGAGGAAACTGGAAAATTTAGAACTTTTTCTTTCATTTTACTAAGTATCACCTCATCTGTTTATTGATTTTATAAATACTGCATATTTTAGGTCTTAACAGAGCTTCTCTTAACTTTGTAAATAATTTATTTCGTAATTACTATTAAGTGTTTGTGTTAATAAGATCTGATTTTCATACAGTTCCAGCACACGGATACGCTTTCAAACCATCAGAACTTTACTTGAACACTAGATGGCAGCAAACATTTATTAGTTGCCTTTTTGTTTCTGTCTCTGCATTTTATGCATTGACTATTCATTAAAGTTGGTTGAGAAAGTGCAGTGTTAGATTTCAGTACCGTATCTGAAACCCCACTGTATTGCGTAATCACTTTTTTCCCTTACTTTTACTTTTAACTCGTGGAAATGTTGAATTTGTAAGTAATACAATCAGATATTTGAACAAATGAGGAAAAACTGAGGTTTGTTTTGGCGGGGGGGGGGGTAATTGTCAGACTTCACTTTCCTCAGTAATGAGAATTTTAGATTTTCATGACTGTGAAAATTGTTATTTGGGTGAAAATGTTGTTATGTGATTTCACAGTGTGTACTGAAAGATATTTGAATCATGGAAAGAAACCAAATACTGAAATTAACCCTGGTAGCAAACCAATTAGTTTGTGTTGGATGTGGGCTGTAGGAGCCTATGAAGAACTGTAGCTTTTGTAGCTACTTAAGTGCATTATGTAACTATTTACTTTGTAAAACAACACCTGACCTCCTTATGCTATTGAAGAGCAAATTATAGCTTGAAAAATATGTAAGACAAAGCTTGGGGTTACTCCAAGTCATTAGTCATTAATATCAACAAGGTTTTGCCTGATTTGATAGTTAAGGCAGATTTGGCTTACATTATTATTTTTTACTAGATATTTCTGTTATTTCAAAATAGCACATTATGCAGGAAATATTACATTCTCTGGGTAAAATCAAATTAACTGGAATTAAGCAGTAAAATGCTTCTCAGGAATATAACCAATACAAAATAGATCTGAAATTATCGTGTAAAAATGTGTGTATGGTAATTACTTTGGTGCTAGAACTATTGAATTGGCAAAAAAAACTCAGTAAAAAAAAAAAAAAAAAAGCCAAGGCTGTATATCTGATTCAGCCTTGAAAAATAAATAATATATATTACCTGTTCCATTTTGGTATGTTTTGATATAACAAGAATGTAGCAGGTACCTGTATATCTGAATTGCTAGAACAAAAAGGAGAAAACTATTTGTGAAGTCTGTGTGTAAAAAAATTGCCAAGTATGAAGGCACGATGAAGAAAATCCTAAAGATGGTTGCTGTCATTTGGGTTAGGACTTGCGCTTTCACACTGATATGAATAATCTTTTAAATGTAAATAGATTTTTCAAGGTAAAGAATTATGTCACATATCATACCATGTTATGGTATAATGTTATATAAGATGAAGATGTGTAATGATGATTCAACAATGATCATTTTAAAATAATATTCTATGATGATTATTTTAAAATAAAAGTTGGAAACATACTGCTGCTTTCTTTAGTGCTAATGCTCTGAATTCCAAGTGGTTTCAGCTGTTACAAATACTTACGTTCAGCTGTAACATAGATGTTTAATTTTGTCTCTTCTCCTATTTCCAGATTGCTCTTGGAACAGTAACTAATGTGGAAGAAGCAGTAAAGTGGATAAGTTACACTTATCTTTATGTACGGATGAGAGCAAACCCATTAGTATATGGCATCAGTCACAAAGCTTATCAGGTATAAAATGCATTTTAAAAAAATCTGTAACCTGTTCTAGGTCTCTAATCCTTCTCTGATGTGAGGATAAATATTTGCTATTTCTACTTAACCTGACATCAGCAATTCTTTTAAAGTGCTTAGAAAAGGAAGATATTTTCTGTAGCAGAGTATTTTTAACGCTAAATTAAGAGGCCCCTTCTGTTCACATAAAAACACATTTTAACTGACCAAGTTATGCTCCAAAGGACAACATTCATTCCTAACAGACAATTACTGTAACTTAGCCTATCGTCAGTTTTTCAATTTTGTAGGCTAGATATAAATGGTAGAATAAAGCATTCTTGAGTTGCTTGCTTTCCCCTGTCCCCACCACCTTTTGGTTTAGAATGTTTCATCACGTGGTATCTTATAAATTATAAAATTACATTTTTAATTGAGGGTTTTTTTTCTTCCCTGTGATTTAGTAATTGTAAGATTTTTTTATTCATTTATTTTATTTGGCTTTGTTTATTTGGAGTGTTCCGTGCAGGATATAAATCAGAGCACAGTTACATAAGGGTGGTGTTCAATTTTTTTTTCATTACACGTAATTTTTAGGAATTTAACAGTTCACAGATTATCTGAATATTATTACTTTTTTCTATCCAGCTGTTTATAAGCATAAACATGATGACATAGTTTGAACATGGGCAACTGACCCCAATGCAGGTGAAACTCTCACAAGTGTACAGTAACTACAGTTTATTTCACATGTCCTGAATCTATTTTGTGATTTCATAATTTGTTATGATACTGTGAGACGCAGTTGTTTAGGTCATAGTAACGTGTAGAGATACATATCAGGAAGCATTTCTTGATAGCTTTTGTGTCTGATAGTGGAAACTGAAGCAAAAATAGGTAGACATTTTTTTGAGCAACTTTCTATAGACACCTTTAGACCTCTGGTCATCTCAAATTTGTTTTCTATAAAAAGCCTTACAGTTTATTACCATATGTTAATATGGTAATACTGTATAACACAAATCACTAAGTAATAGATAAATGAAAAGCAAAAATTAGTTTGCAGATGAGAAGTTGTTGTCCCATTCCTTTAAATGCCTTTAAAAAAAAAAGAATCAGATTTTTTTTTGACCAGTGTTATTAACAGATTTTAGATTAAAAGAAATGTATCCGTGGTGGTAATAACTGGTAAAAAAAAAAAGGTAGTAAAACGTTAACAGAAATATTTCTGTAAATTTAAAAAATAATAAGCAAGGGCAGTTGCCCCTTCCCTTGATTTTGTGTTTTCATTCAGCTGGTGAGAAATTGGAGATTGCCAGAAGTTGTCTTTTCCTGCTACTAACCTCCGTTCTGCCCCTTTGGATTTGATGTGCTAATAATAAACATTACTATTTTTGTGTTAAGGCAGTAGCAAATTACATCAATTTGAAGTGTTATCCATTCATGTAGGAGCAAACCAAATGCCAATCACGTTATTTTCTACATAAACCATTTTTAAACTCCAAAGCTATGTGCTATAGACAGTATACGGATGGTACAGTGCCAGATGCGGGCATAACCACAGGTTTGCTCACTTTAGGCTGTTCTGTTCCTTCTGTTCTGAGTATAGGTATCCAATTTTCATAATTGGTGTCTTACTGTTTCTTACTAGTGTCGCAGCATGCCAATTTCTGTCTCTGTTTTGGCTGACAGTCAATGCTACCCATTCAAAATCCAAATATCTGCATAACCATCATGGGTCACAGTTCCCAGCTATTCAGTGGGGCTGAGAAAATGCAAACGTATTCTGCTTTCCCTTTCCACAGGTGCTCACCACACCCAGTAATTACTTTAGGGCACCATGTGTCCAGCCTGTCCACACAAAAGGGGTGTGTTTCACCACACAAGGAGACCA
Source organism: Pezoporus occidentalis (assembly GCF_034315485.1). Classification (NCBI taxonomy): domain Eukaryota; kingdom Metazoa; phylum Chordata; class Aves; order Psittaciformes; family Psittacidae; genus Pezoporus; species Pezoporus occidentalis. The sequence goes on along the minus strand of NW_026913103.1, from coordinate 15,434,353 downwards.
GGGCAAGCACGCATCTGCCTCTGGGGTATTACTCTTCCCCACCTGGCCCGCTTCTGGGCTATGCCCAGGAGTAGGCTGCTCCAGGCACAGTGTTTTGATTTATGACTTTTCAAGTTGTTTGTTAGGAGTGCCAGTAATGCCTTTTACTGAGTTGAAAAAATGGCCAAAATTATGATGAGAAGCAAGTAGAAACAAACAGTGGAAGGAAAAAGTTGAGCAAATGTGGGTGTCATATGAATTAGAGGAATTTTTTCATCCTTTCAGGGTTCCAAAGAAAAGGTGGTCCCTTTGTCCTTTTTCTCCTTTTGTTTCCACTCTGGTGTTGCCATAGTTAAGCAAAGTTTTTTATCCCCATAAGGTGTATGTTTATGTTTAGAACATCTGTAAAAGTTAGAGGAGTTTGTCCCCAACGCTTCTCTGTTAGCTAGAGGAAAACGTGAATAATAACACAGTTTATCATGCATTCTTAAATTTCCATATGTATACTCCAGACCTACTCTGTTTCTTGCTGTGGGCAGGACAAGGTTCATTTTTGAGAGTCTGGCTGTTCTAGGCTGGATCTTTTACTCTGGATTTCTGATTACACAAATTCAACAAGAAGGTTCCTAGCCATGGGTCCTGCAGACTGGAATATTGCTTCACAGCCTTTTTCCAATTGGTGACCTTTCCTTTAAAGTTAAAACCTTTGTTTCTGTAAAAAAATGTCAGTCTACTGTTACAGCTTTAGCTTTTTTATATGTAAGACAAAAAGATTGGCAGGTAATTGGGACTGCCAAAGGAGTAGGTAAATTTTGATATTTTTTAGATTTTTTTTTCCCACTCTTTTGTTTTAAGAAATGTTAAAACATCTGGCATCCTGATCACTTTTTTTTGACCACCTCTGATCTGAAATCTGACCTCAATGCATGACTTACTATTGAGAAAAGCACTCTAGACCTTTGCCATCTTAGCTTTTGACATGAAACTAAGGCAAGCCATAACTAAGGAGAAACAGCTTCAGAGTAACTGGCAAAGATGGGGATTATTAGGAGCTAGCCTTGCAGCTGCTTTGTGGAGATGTCTGTATTTGTCTGCAGCTTCACTGAATGTGAGATGAAGCACTTCAGCACAGAGATGAAACTGAATCCTGGCCCAGGGAAAACCAGAGCAAACCAAGGCATAGCAATTCTTAAAGCTAACTCCTTTTTGTTGTCTCAGTCATATATCTCTGGTGCAGATTTACCAAGAGTGCTGGTGAGTGACTTGCCCTGTAGGAAATCTGAACTATACAAGCCCTGAAATAAGAATGATGCCTGCGGACTAGACCAGAGTTACAATCCTTTCAAATTTGGTGACTTGTGTAATTAGAACCGTATCTCAGGTGCATATATACCAGAGGGTTAACACAACTACAAATCCCTTTTCACCCATCCTCATCAGTGTGAGTATCCCAGGTGCATATGTGGAAACACACAATAACAGCAGTCCCGCTCAGATGGGAGTTTTGCCCAGCCTTGTATGTACTAATAAGATAATGTACATCATTACTTGAAAAAAATGTCGAAGTTCCTGAACTTTGATATGCATAGAAGTGCTGTTTTGCACAAGCAGCTCCTTGTGTGCTTTTAATGTGAATGTTTATGAAGTACATCAATAACTCAATAATTACAATATCCCAGATGACATACTCAAAGCTTTTGGGGGCATAAGAGTTTTTTTGCAATTCATTTCAGCCACCCAATTTGACGTTTATTCTATTTGGGATACAAAGTCATCCTCATGTCAGATACCCAGGCAAGGTATATCCTTAGCTATTTTCATAAATAGAAGATACCATAAAATGGCATGTTTTTGTGGAGTGATAATGATAATTTCATGATGAATATATTGTCACTAAAACTTCTTTTGAAAACTTCAGTGTAAATTTATTTCATAATCATGCTTTTTCATAATTACTATTAGTCTACATTGCATTGTTATTCTCGAAGCACTGTAAAAGGAATATTATCCTGATTGTTTTGTCCTGTACAGACAGTTCTTGGTCAGTAATGTCAGTGTAACTGTTATTAGTGAGATCTCAGGAAAATCATTTTATTTGATTTCTGCCTTTATGTGACTGGGTTATCTCAATAAAATTATTTACTTAACACTTTTTCTTTCATACAAATAAATATGTGTGTTTCATGTCTAGATGGATCCAGGTCTAGAAAAGCACAGAGAACAACTGGTAATTGAAGTCGGCAGGAAACTGGACAAAGCCCGTATGATTCGTTTTGAAGAGCGAACTGGCTTTTTTTCTTCAACAGATTTAGGCAGAACTGCCAGCCACTACTATATTAAATACAATACTATAGAGGTAAATTATGATGTTCTATTTCTGGGGTTTTTTTTCTTCTTTTTGAACCTGTAACCCAAAATAGTTGTAAGATATTACAGAATATGTAGCTGATTTGTTCAGTATATTTTCAAATCATACTTACCAAAATGGGGAGAGATGAAATAGAGAGGAAAAAGAAATAAACTAAATGTAAAGCAATACTGAAAATCTAGACTTGGAGTGAAGTAAGGTTTGAAATTTTTATTGTCAATCCTTTCTTTTAGGTGAATTATAAAAAACATTCTGATATCAACAGTGTGCACAACCATTGATACATGATAGCACATTCAAATTTAGAATCTGATAACAGAAAAGTTTTTCTGCATGAAATTCCTATCACCTTGCCAACCTTAAACAACTTTTTGTACTGTAATCAGATTGTGTTATGAATGTGTTGGAAAAATGCATTTGTACAAAACTTTGTAGTATTGGAAGCTTGATTTGATGTACACATTCATCTTACAACCTTTTTTTAATAAGAAATAAGTCTTTTTCTTGAACAGAAGCTGAAGACTGAGTTAATAATGTTTAACTGTTTACTGTCACTATGTATAATTAGTATCACATATATTTATTCACTCAAACATGTCCTATACTTTTTTGAAATGTCCATAGACTGCGTGACTCTCAAGTTTGGGTTGCCTGAGTATAAACGCACTGTTTTTCTGAAAGTGCTAAGAAGTCATTCTAGAAATTGTTGCTGTTTAAATTGTATCACTCTGGTCTTCAAATAACTTACATTTTAACCTTATATGCCTTTTGAAATCTTGGTTAGTGTTTCTTTTGTGCTGTATGTGTATGTTTATTTTCAGTATTAAATCAATTTATTTTATTTTTAACAGACTTTTAATGAATTGTTTGATGCGCATAAAACAGAAGGTGATATTCTTGCTATAGTATCAAAAGCTGAAGAATTTGAACAGATAAAGGTAAAGTTGTATCTTTTCATACAAAGAATGTCTTAAAACTAGACACTACTGTAGTACTCACTCCAGAGTGTCTACAGACCCAAGTTTTGTTAAATAATAAGCACCATAATAAAATGTTTTCTAAGTGTGCATAATTGCCAAGAACTATATATGCTATCACTCAAATTTATATGTTCAGCTTGAACTGTAGTGCACATTTAATAACTAGTTATGGATCTCTGAAAATTCCTTTTAAATGCTTTTAAGAACTTTTCCGCTCCTCAATTATTAACAGGTGAAGATAAGCGTCCATTGGAGTGGTGCACCCAGGGATGAGAAAGTTTTTCTGTTTGAAGTTTAAACCTTTATTACATATCTCCATGAGCAATTTGCTTAATCAGAAATGAGGCAGGACTCACTGAAGTTAACTCTGTGGTATACTTCATGTAGGGAACAATATTCAAGTAGCAGAATGATAAAATCTGATAAGTTATTTTCAAATTTGAAATCTAGAAAGTTGTTGTAACAAATTTTTTTGTACAGGCTAGATTACTGTACTGTCATACTCAGTTCAGTTCCAACCTCCTTTTTGCCTCCTGTGTGGGTAGGACTCAAGATAATTCATCACAAGCTGGCATGAGCTTGTTTGCCCATGCTTCTATATCATGGAGGTGCAAGCCAGACCCTGCAGGGTTTATTAGCTTGGGCTCATTGCCATTTTACGACAATTACACAACTTTCAGATCAGAGTTGGCTCTCATTCACCTGGCTCTGCAAACTGGCTGTGTGAATCCCACACCATCTACATATTTACATATTTGCACACATTGTATGAGTATTACCATCTCTTTATCTAATGGAAAAATTCTATTTTGCTGTAATCTTTTCCATTATAGAAGATAATAAGCAGTGAGGTTTTACACACAAACACTGATACATGCAACGTTTTCCAAGCTAAAAAGGATTTTTTCTGATAGTGATACCGCTTTGCTAATTCTAAATTGAATATTTAAAAGGAAAACATATGGAAAATATGATGTGATAAGTTTTTATATTTGTAGTAAAGTTAGTAGTAATGCTTCTGGACTAAAGTATAGTTTTTCTAATTTTGTATGGTTTTCTCAGATTTGTATGGTGTGGCATCAATGCGCCATAATTTTCAGTTTCTTGTGATTAATTTGCTGTGCAGCTCTGAATGTTAAAACTAGTAACTGATTTTCACAAGAATAACTCAGGATTTATTCCACTGTGTGATACAAATTGTGACTTTTGTTAATATGAATCATGCCTTCATAATGCCTTTAGACATTCTGTATTTTAAGATAGGTAGGTCACCAGTAGCTGAAATACAGATCTGGATTTGACCTTACTGTATAATGCAAGAGCAGAAAAAATTATTAGAAATGCTGTTCTACGCAGAGCATACTATTCCCCTGACACTGCAGTCATCTGTGATGGTTGTGTCTTTCATTTTTTTCTTTCCTATAGGACTAGTGGCTTGAAGTTGGGAATTTTATCCCTGTTGTCTCAGGGTATTTTATATGTCAGGTAGTCAGGTCCAAATTAAAATTACTTTCAGCTGGTTCCCTGCAGGGACCAAACATTTACCCTCTTTAAATAAGTTTTACACTAACAGACTATCAGTAAATCAAAGAATATGTAGATTTATGCTGGTTTTGCCATGTAAGGGTCATCAGTTAGAATGTGAAATGTTATGCATTATTCAAACCATAGATATTAATATTTCTTTACTCATATTAAAACTTAATCTTATTAACAGTGAAAATTTTAATATCGTGAATCATACTACTTCACAGTTTTGAGTTTAAAATGTATTATGCCACATGCAAACTATGTAACTATAATGAGTACATTTAATGTTAATTCAAGACTGCCCTAATCCAGATGGACAGAGGTTTTACTCTGGTCAAATAAAAAATAAAATCTCATCAGATGAAGGATGGTAGGGTCAGAAGATTCAATTTTGGTGGCATATCAAATTTTTGTATGTCAATGGCAACCTTAATAGATAGTGATGAATAATAAAATGTAATTGTGTCACTATTAAGATAGTTTCAATTATGCTCTATTAGCTACATTGTGGAAGATGCGGGTTTGCTGCTTTTTTTTCTTCTTTTTTTTTTCTTTAAAACTAGAGACTCCGTTTGAAAATAATGTAACTATGTTATAAGGAAAAATTTGATTTCAGTGTAAAAATTCTTATCAAATTGCTCCAGCCTCTTCATTATCTATAATTGTGTTTTAGGTAAGAGAAGAAGAAATAGAAGAGCTGGATACCTTACTGAATGATTTCTGTGAACTTCCTGCTCCAGGAGGTGTGGAAAACAATTATGGAAAAATTAATATCCTCCTTCAAACATATATTAGCAGAGGGGAGATGGACAGCTTTTCCCTTATTTCGGATTCTGCGTATGTTGCACAGGTAAAAACAGGGAATTTACATATCTGTTACTGTCTTCTGCTGTATTCATTCTCCCAGTTGTTTACAGTTATGTAAGTAGGCCTTGATCTGCAATTTTTTAAAATATTTTAATGCAAATTGATCTGAAAATCCGAGGCGTTTGTGAGTGTGCGCATGTGTGGCATAATATTTAAGTAGAAAAGATTTCCAAAAGCCTATCTTGGGAGACTGTTGATTTTTTTTCTAATTATGAATGCCCTTTTTGTTCATATTACCCCTGCAGTCTTTTTGCAGGAGTAGTTCTAATTGTGTTTACACAGACATTTTATTCTTAATTTACTGGGGTTTCTTCTAAATCTGGAAAACTGTTGCAATGTTTTTATGGTTTCTGTACTTTTATGCTTCATTCTGCAAAACATAAGCTATGTCTTATACACATACCTTAGTTTATACAAGAAATGTGTGCTATTACAATTTTATTGCTAGACGCACTCAAGCAAAATTACGATTTGCAAAAATCATGCAAAAATATTGGTCTATATATTTGTTTGTCACTTTGAATTGACACCTGAACAGATGATATTTATACAGTATGTTTACTTATTACACAGAATAATAAGAGAACTGCAAGTCTGTAATACAGAATTGCTTGCTTATACAACTAAAACCATCTTAGAAAGAAAGGGGTGTTGCCTGAAAGTTTAGAATCCTGGATCCAGAAGAACTTGAAGAGGCAAAATGCTCATAGACAATCCCAGATGTGCAGCAATAGTGAATGTATAAAATAGATAATAAAGTTTTACCTTTTAGCCCATTCTTTGTCTCTTTTGTTTTTCTTTTTTTTTCTTGGTCAGCAACATCTTGCATTGAATCATTTTTGTCTCATCCTTAGAAAGCCATTTTGGAAATAATTGATTGTACAATTGCATTTAGTTGGTGCTAAATATGAACGTTAAGTATTTAAAAGTATATGTATTCTTCAGGAAGATTTTCATACTAACATTACCTTCTTCAGAAGTGTTTACATTTCATAGCACGTATGAGTATAAATGAGAAAATTCTGAAATCATTATGCACATCATAAAAATTGTGGTTCTTGCACAGCAAGATCATTTTCAGTATGATTCTTTTAATCTTTGCTTTCAAGACAATTGCTTTTATTTGTCTGTCTCAATTATAGCATTTTTAGTGAGGCAACATGGCCGTCTTCTCAGATCTTCATTCTACATGTGGAACCAGTGCTACAAATTGGCAGTATTTTTAATTGGATAGTGACTATTAAGAAAATAATTCGTTCTTTCTAAGTAAAAGAAATGTGCTTCTTCAGTAACATGTGCTTCCTATCATGACCAAATAATTTTCTATTTTTTATTTCTTTTGGCATTGCAGAGCCAGCAGAAAATGACTGTATTCTATTTAATGAATCAAGAGCATAGTTGTTAATCCAGGGTAGGAAAAAAACAAAAAAAGAAAATAAAACCAACCACCAAAAAGACACAACTTCATAATACAGTTTGATAAGTTTATGAAAGTAATATCATAACTTATGTTTTCAGGATAAGACTGACCTCATTCAAGCTTATGTTAATAATTAATTTTCCAAGTCCAGAACAGATTTGTACAGGTTGGTTATACAATAGTCTCAGAAGATGGTAACATTAAAAAAAAAAAAAGTCACTACTATAAAACTTCTGTGCAAACGTCATGAAATTCAATGTGTAATGGGATGCTATTATGGAAGTACAACTGAAGTAAAAAGTTAAAACTTCAGATTCATAGAAACTGAGGTTGCAGGTGTATATTATGTGCAGGCAGAGGAGGAAGATATTAGGTACAGTAGGTGAATTTCTTTCAGAAGTGATTAAGACACAATAAATTTAGAACTCCCTAATGTTAGCACAACTAGAAATTCTATGTCAGACTTGCCCCTATATTAATTAGTTGCACATGTTTCTTTTCATAATTTCTGTAGGCAACCATGAGGTAGTTCTACCACTAGACAGTGATGGAAAAAGTAGTTTTCAAGAATGTTTGAAATAAGTTTGAAAAGAAAAATCTGTTGTTACGGTTTGTCAAAGATGAGTCTATGGGATCCTTTTCATTTTACAAAGAATACTTGAGAGAATGACAACATTTTTGCTTTTTTTTCGCTCTCCAGAATGCAGCTCGTATTGTTCGAGCTCTTTTTGAGATTGCCCTTAGGAAACGTTGGCCTGCAATGACATATCGACTACTGAATCTCAGCAAAGTCATTGACAAGCGGCTGTGGGGCTGGGTTAGCCCTTTGAGACAGTTCTCAGTGTTACCACCATCAGTCCTTTCAAAGTTGGAAGAGAAGAATCTCACTATAGACAAGATGAAGGACATGAGGAAAGATGAAATAGGTGAGAAATCACCAATGTTGATCTGCTTAGACTATTAGTAATCAATGGACAAGTTAGAACTAAGTCTGAGCCATGCGTTAATATACCCACTGTGGCCTGGAAGCCATGTAGGCACATTAATATTGTATTATGCTCTAACCAATAAAGAAGGCTTATTCCATCTCCACAGCTTGTAATATGGCACAACTTTGAGGGTAAGAGTAACCCATGTCCTGCCAACTCCAGAACACATACCAAATAGAAATGTATGTTGATATGTATTTATATACATGTATATATGTACATATTTATGTTGACCTGTGCTTTCTTTCTTGCTCATATAATATAATGCACTACTATAAAAGGCATCTGTTTATTTTTACCAATTGGCAAAATATGGCCATTTTTTTTATTGAAATACTATTAACATGAAAAAGAATAAAAGCAGATTATTATGTCCTGGAATACTATCAGTAAATGGTCTGCTTCTGAAACACTGCATTAATTTTCATTGAACATGAAGCATTCATTGTCACCGGTGTCATTGCAGCAAAACCTTAATGGAATTTTTTAAAGGATTTGACACTTCAATAATGAGAAAATCCACAAGGCTACTGATACACATAATGAAAATTTCTAGTACATGTGTATAAACTGTTGTGCATAAACTGTCCACCATTTGGTTGAAGTTAAACTAAAAATAAAATATTGCTGGTAATGCGTTTCTTTTTCCTATATTAGTGTATTTTTTTTTTCTCATTTGGACTTTCTTTGCACCTGTTATCACAAAGTTGTTGAGAAACAAACTGCCATTTTTTTAAATGTTTTTTGACTAAAAATACAATTCATAGTCATGTTTTTTTAGAAGTTATTACCTCTGACTCGACAATTCTTTCATTTGACAAAAGAACTACTTTCCTAATTCAGGCAGCTTTGTTACGTGCCTAATTTAGTTTGGATAAATTTAGTTGAATAAATATGCAAAACTTTGCAGAATTAGAAGCTATCTTTTTATTTTATAAGTTAAGCTGAAATATCATGAGAAAATTTTTAGGTGTGCAGTATAATAATAATTTTATAATTTTAAATGTATTAAAAATATAAAATTGGATTTGAAAAGCTAGCATTATCATGCTTTTCTTTTCAAAAGCATTACAGCGCTTTTTATTCAGATCTGTTATTTTCTTGTCTACTTATGCAGTCTTTTTAATACTTGATATTCTTTTTGATTAACTGTATTACTTTGGGGTTTTATTTCTTTTTTTATGCTTCTTTCTCCCCATGCTTACCTGTGGAAAAGCAAGAAATTTTCTATTAAGATACAGAACCAGTTCTGCTTCCTTAAACATAGTGGAACTAGTATTGACAAGATGGAAACGTATCAATATATGTCTATAAAATGTCTTTTTATGTTAATGTAGTTTGAAAGTAGATGTAACTTAGGATTTGACTGTGAAAATATGTCATTGCTGTCTGTATGTAATGACATTTTATGTTCTTCAGCGTTATAAACATCAAAGCAAGCTGATATGTGCATTTGTGTGAAATATTATTACATGGCATACTTCTTCCTGTCTGGCCTCTGTTTCCGATACAAGGGTGTGAAGGAGGTGCTCACCTGGCAACCTCATTTTTGTTTGAATTCAAAGCCATGTTCAAATGAGAAAAGGCATACCTTCCAGGTGCTGCCTTGTTGTCTGACTCCATATAACTAGTTTCAGTCTCAGCATTTCCTCCTTTTTAAAAAGTTATTGTGACCTTGGAGATAGAATAAAAAAGACAGGAACTAGCTAGCTAACTCAGTCCATGGTTTAGGGAGTATTAAAGCATCGGATGAGTGCCAGCTCTCCCTGTGAATGAAGACTATTTTGTGTGCACTGATCCTGGATTCCAGTGTACCAAACTAATCTAGACACTATTGCAATGTAACCCTGGAGTTCCCAGCAAGCCAAGAAATCACTGTGTTATCTGACACAGTACTGGTTTTTCAGAATACAGATGACAGTTGTGGGATAAGCAAAATTTATTCTTCTGTTAAACATACTATTTTCTCAAATTGTCACCTTTTCTTGAGAAGGTTTTAATATTTCTTAAATGCCATTGATAGTTTTTAATAGTGTGACTATTAAAAAAAAATAAAAAGAGGGTTGGGGAAAGAGAGAGAGTTTTATAATATTTACTAGAAGCTGGGAGAGGAGCCTTACTTTCCCCTAGCAGTTAAGCGTACAAAACCTCCGTATTGTCCTGTACAAGCACAGTTCATGTCACATGTGATACAGAAAGTGATTTTTGGCACGCAAAAGCCTACTTGCCTATATAAGTTTATTGAGTATTTGTCATCTACCTTTATTTGAGTTTCTGAGGTTTAACCTCTAATTGCAAAAGCCAGTCCCTGTGCAAGTATGTTTTAATACTGCATGTATCACCAAGTTGTAACAATAGAATAGTTTGGGGTTTTAATTATCCACTTGCTGGAGGTGCACTTACTTCACCAACTGCAAAATAAACTGATTAAATACGTGTTAAAACATTTGCATTAGGGATTTGCTTCTTAGGCAAGGTCACCATTCATTACTTCAGAGTATAGATTAACACCTGTGTGGAGCAAAATCTGCCAGTGTATTAAATAAGGAGAAACAGAGAAGGTCAGTAACAATATAAAAAAAACCTCTAACAATTGTGAGATGTTATGCCCCTAAATTTTGTGCAATATCAAGAAAAGGTTTGTAGCACCTTTTCACTTTGCATGTAATACAAATAATGGGATTTTTTCCATGGGAAAGCGTGCACAGGGCACATCACAAAACATCACGACACAACATCAGAAAGTATCATTAGCCATTTGTAAGTTAGCTTTTAAAACTTAGGACCTATGACCATTACAATTAAAATCTAAAATATGCTCCACATAATTATATAAGGAATTTCAGTGAAAATGTTATAAATCCACCTTCTTTCCCTAAATAAGCTAGAAGTTGAAATATTTTTCGGGGGGGGGGGGGGGAATCACTGCTACATAGTATGTTTTATATTTAAAATGAAGAGCAAGGGAACAGAGGTTTCATCTGTAAAAGATAAGTAGGAATTTTTTTTTACTGAATATAATTATTGCCTTAGTTACCATGACTGTGATAGAAAATAAAATCCGTTGCAGCATTTAGTTTTCCCTTTGTTTCAGTTACACACTGATGTATCCTGAAAGATACAGCTGCTGTGAGATGTTTACTAGTTGTGTGCATTTTTAAGTGACTTACCTTTCTTCAGTTTTATGAAAAATGTTCTATCTGCTTTGAATCAGTACACAGGAATTGTAGAAGTTCAAATGTATGCCCTTCATTAAGTAGAAGGTCAGCATTCATGCTTTAAAAAAGTATGACATGGCTTGGTAAGAGCCTGGTCAAAAAGTCAGTAGAGGAAACAGAACTAGCTTGACATTACACATTTTCAGTGTGAATTCTTAATGGTTATTTTAACCCCTTAGTTATAGCCAACAGTGGGGTTAATACTGATTTTTCTAAGCTATAAATTGCTAATTCAAGTTAAGTATTACAAAATATTCAGACATGCCAGGTCAAGAGAGTCAGACATTTATGCACATAAAAGCAAAACAAGCAATAATACTCTCTAAAAGCCTATTTGAAAGTGGGAGTTGTATTATTTTTCCTGTAAATGCAAATTTGTTACACCTAATGTTTTCTTTTCAGGTCATATGCTGCATCATGTGAAGATTGGGTTAAAGGTAAAACAGTGTGTCCATCAAATCCCCTCCATAATAATGGAAGCAACAATTCAGCCAATAACCCGTACGGTCCTCCGAGTTCGGCTGAACATCACTCCTGACTTCACATGGAATGATCAGGTATAAAAAAGGAGAAGGAAGGAGGACTGGAAGCATTAATTCAGGCTCAGTAAAGAAGATGATCACAGAGAGTCCATAGTTGTTTGGATAAAAAAAAATATATATATATATATATTATTTTAGCTAAAAAACAAATTCAGTGACAGGACTGGAATGACTTTAAAGACTTTTGTAGAAGGCAGCAACCAAAGATATTCTCTTTACTTCCACTAGTTGTTACTGGCTTGTATTGTTTATAACATGTTGAAGCAAGTTCTTACATTGAATATTAAAAGTCATATACAGATTTGAGTTATATGCCCAAAAAGGAGAAGCAAGAAAAAGGGAGACACAGATGGCTGTCTGAACTGTGAATGAATGTCAAATGCAGAAAATAAAGCCTTGAAATGCAGTTCATGTACGCCAAGTTCTGCTCCTCTTTATGGCTTTACAAATGTACATTCACAATATCGGTGCCTTTTCTTTTGGGACTTGTATGAACAGAAAAACTGTGACATGTTTGGAACTATATTCATCTATATTTTACGGTGCAAATTTATACAAAAGGAATTGTGCTAGATGCACATTTAGATATACCCACACCCTTTGATTCAGAAAGTGTTCATTACAAATAGATTCAAGATAAAGATAAAACTAAATTAAATACAAATGTCCACATGGGGGCACTGTATTGTTAGTGTTACTTCTGAAACTTTCTGCAGAAAAAAGGCAGATACCTCAATGGGCAATCATATTTTTCTTTTTACATTCTCATATTTGCACTTAAGACAAATTATTCTAAAAGGCAGCTATTAAATATCTGTTCTTTTATTACAAAATAATTTTTAAATCCCTTAGATTACAAATTTACCTTAATCATAGGTAAATTAGAATTTTATTCCACAAACATTTAGATTATTTTAAAATTTATTTTCCCTGCCTAAAGGCTTTTCCTTTGGACATTAGCTTATGAATAGGATATTAACAATCGTAGATTTTGTTTGCTACCTGGATTTATTACAGAAATATTCGAATGAAATCCTAACATGAATTATATATTATTTTTTGCTGTCTTACTTATGTGCAATACTTTGGAAGGCAAGCAAGCATTACTTTTTAGGATTGAAACAAATGTTTATTACTCAATCTTTCATCCATTTTACCTGTAATCTATTAAAGACCAAAAAAAAAACCCTTGCCAACTGTTCTTCATATTAAGATGTACCTTAATACAAAGTAATATCTTGATCCATTTTTATATTTTTCTACTCAATCTAGGTTCTTCTGTATTTTTACAAATTGAAAAGGGATGCACACAGAATTATAGTCTCTTAGTTTGATTCTGAACTTCTGCAGTTATAGCACAACTTCAGCTATCAATTTTTTACTATGACCCCTTGGCAGAGCTTTCTTTATGATTGCTTAGAAATATTATGATTGTTTTTTCAACTCATGGAGCTGGTTTTGTGTGAATTTATATAGTGGTACTCATCAAAACTTGGAAAACTTTGTTCTTCCTTTTTTTATTTTTGCAAGGTAACTGTTGATGTTATTGCTTCTTCAGTAAAGTAATCTTTTATAACAGTAAATAAATTTTTAAAAAGCTGTTAAATTTTAATAGTCTCTAAAAATTTATGTCTCTTTTAAATTCAACCATTGACACTCCAAAACTGATTCTGTATCATTACACAGCACTTTAGCAAGCTTTTCGGAAGACTACAGAAGGCTAGAGGAACTTACAAGTATAGCTGTAATTGGTACAAAAACATGCTGGCAAAAATTCCATTAAAAGAATGGGAGTAATCAAATTCAGAATATTAAAAATGTAAATACTGTACTTAACTGGAATACCTCACTTGACTAACATTTCATAAGTTTAAAGACTGTTTCTTTTCCTGGATACTTAATTCAGAACAATCTTATCACAGATTTTGCACTTGCCTTTACAAAAGAAAAAAGGTATGTTTGGTAGTCATGAGATACAGTATCATTTTGACCTTTAATAACTGCACTTTTCAGTGTTGGGAGCCCTTTATTTTGGTACAAGAATATGAGCCATATCCCAGTGGAAAATTCTTATTATACTATTAGAAGCAAAGGACTATAAACGTACCCAGGCAGAGCAAGTAAGTATTACAGCCAGGAGCCCAGCAGAAATAGAAATAGAACAGTGCAACTAGTATTAATTAGACACGCAGTTTTAGAACAAGGGTTGTCCAAAATACAGGTATGTGTCAATTATTAAGAGCTCCCCAGAGTTCTAGAAAATCATTACTGGAGAGCATGTTGCATTGCCTGTTTCCACATTGTGCTTCTTTCCTCATACAGCTTTTGTCACAGGACTCTCCAAAACAAAGATGCTGTTAGAGTTGATAATAAAATCTGTGAGCTTTAAAATTTATCGCCTTCCTTATTTCTTCTTTCCTCTCTTAAATTCTTTTAAACCCTGATGAAGTAATAGTCTCACTGTAATTTTTCATGTCACCTAGAGTGACCTGTGTCCTTTCAGTTTCACTCCACTTCTCAGTGAAGCTGCTAGTGAAATCCAAATGTAATGAAAATGAATGACAGTGTCTTTACTGTCCATCTGCTTATCTATTGTACAACTGTATTAAAAAAAGAAGCAAAAGCACCTTAGTTCTATTCTTAGTTCATATTTTTGTCTTCAAAAGCCAGTACAGACTGTTTTCCAGCATACACACAATAATGAATTGTGCTGAAAATAATGTGTGTGCTGTGAATCAATACCAGATTCTTATAGCATTAAAATTGCCATTAGAAGCAGCTACATACTTTGGGTTTTATTAAGTAGAGTTTAGGAATAATTCAAATTCTTTTTTGATCATCATGCTGGTTTTGTACCTTAGCACAGTTATAATCAGAAGCATCAGAAATCTATGTTCATTTAATAATACGTCTTCCATACACCTTTACTATGCAGTTTTCCTAGATTTTCAGTAAAATGCTTGTACGTTGGCACAAGTCATTTATTCTGACAAAGAAACAAAAATTCTTAACTGAGTATCCCACCTAGCTATGATTTGTGGCTGACATTGCGCAGTAAGGTACACAAAAATGCAAACAAAAATCTAGGATGAGATAAAGTGTTTCCAGATGGCATGGGAATCAACAAGAGACAGCTCTATTTATCTTATTCTCACTTCACCTGTAGCAATGACTAGATCTACAGCCTTCTCAATCCACTTACTGTGTCTTTCTGTTGGAGAGGGGATGAGAGAGAGGAAGAAAGAAATATCACAATTCAAAGTCCAATTTTTCCTGAGATGTTTTGACTGAAAAATGAGCATCGAATAGCAAACAACAATCCTCTATACTGAATCCAAGGAAAGAAATATCAGAAAGAAAAAGATAGAAAGGAGGAGTTCTTTTTTAGAAGCTATGGGAAAACCCTGGAAGTTCAGTCTTTTTATAAACAGGCACTAGTTTCTGTTGCATTTTTGTCATGTCCATTTATATTATGCATACCTTAAACAAACTCTTACTGAAACATTATCTTTGAGCAGCTTGATCTAATCAGAAATATTACATTACTCTTACCTTCTGTATTCCTTTGTAAGCCTCCATCATTTAGAAATATATCTGATTCACCCAGCTAATCTAGAGAACCTCACTACAGCTGTAACAAGCTATCTTTTCTCCTCTTAAAGGTACACGGCACTGTTGGAGAGCCCTGGTGGATTTGGGTGGAAGACCCTACTAATGATCACATTTACCATTCAGAGTACTTCATCGTTCAAAAAAAACAGGTAATGAACTTTATTCAGATTCTCATAGCAAGACAAAAATAAAGTTAGTGAGCTACATATCTGTAAGGCCAAACTGTATTTTGACCTAAGCAGATTTTCAAATGAGTAGCAAAGCTTTCAATTTCATACGTGCATGACGAGCTTGGAGTTCCACAAAGACGTTTTCTAATCTCAGATTTCCCCTCTTTGTCCTCTGATGGGACAGTTATTTCCAGGTGAAGAAAAGGAAGACTGTAATATTTTTTTCTGTTAAAGAAAAAGATGAAGAACCAACCTTATTTTTATCTTTTGAAGTCCATGGAAACAAAATACATTCTTAGTTGTGAAATCTGTTATAAAGGTGTGAATATTTTGCATGGAGTTGCACAAATACTTTATTGCTTTGTGTTGGTAATGCTTATGGAAGTGATGTAAACCACGATTTTTCAAGTTAATGATTTGTCCATGCAATAATTATTCTCTACACATTTGCATTAGGTCATTACTAAAGAACCTCAACTGCTGGTGTTCACAATCCCGATTTTTGAACCTCTACCATCTCAATATTACATTCGAGCTGTGTCTGATAGATGGTTAGGAGCAGAGGCTGTATGCATTATAAATTTTCAACATTTGATTCTTCCAGAGAGACATCCTCCACACACGGGTAATTTCAAATTTGATCTTTTTGTTTTAATTCATTTTGCTCATACTGATTTTCCTTATATAGTGCAATAAATCTGTTTGACTTCTGTTTCATCATAGAAAAGTATATGAAATCTCACTTTGTGATACATTTGTATTATTGTAACCATTTCTTCACTACACTGAAAGTGCTCTAAAATTTTAAATTCCCAAACAAATAGCTGCTTATTTCATCTCAACATAATACCAGTCTTTTAATTTCTCCAAGTTCTCTATAAAACTTAGGAAATTTGAAACTGTCATATACAATTTAGCAAATCTCTGTTATAGTATGTCTTATCTTAGTGCTTGTAAGTATTACATTTCTTCTGGACTGGCTAAAAATAATCTTGGAGCAGATCATTGGGTTAAAAACTGCATTCAGAAAAGAAAAAACAGTTAAAATTTTGAAAATTTGAGACCTTTCACTATTTTACTAAAATTAATTCATCATAGCAAGCACTGTTACAGTACTGAACATCACATTTCAATTCAGCACTGCTGATCAAGTCATGGCCTTCCCCTCCTCCTCCTTTTTTAACACTTGGCACAGAAGCATATGTTTGTGTTTTTCTTCTTTTTTTTCTGGATACATAAATTGCCTTATACATTCATTGTGCCTGATGTCATTGTAAAACCTTTCCACTGTAATTACATTTGGCTCATCTAGCAGTCTGTGAAGTGAGTGCCTTCAGAAATATTCAGTTCTTATACGGTGTTGTCCTTTGGCATGCATAAATTCACATGTGTTTGTGAAGTGTTTAGCTATTGTTATACTGTACCTACGCTGTCTGAAAAAGCATGTGTAACCTTTTTATCTAATTGACTGATCACTGACTACTATTCAGAAGAAACAGAAAGATATTTACACATCACCAGTTATGGAGCCTCCAGGATTTATGGTAATTGATTTCAATTCCCATCTGGTTCCCACTCAACAATGAAGTACATAGAGGCCCTGCTAGGCAAAAAACCTTCTTTCTCCTCGTCAGAGCCCAAGAAATCACAGTTTCAGTGGGAATGATTAAACAGCCATAAGGTATCAGTGAAAAGCATGTGAAGAATATTAGGCATCATTGCCTCAGTAGATTTTATGACTCCCATATCATACCTTAATGTGAAGCACCCTGAAAAGACAATGAGACCTCCAGCCACAAAAGAAAAAAAAAAAAAAAAAAAGAAATCCAAACTTCAAAGCAAGCATCTGCATAGCAGAATCACTGCAGTTTCCTTAATTTGGTAGGATTCCAAATCCAATCTGGTTATATATATCATCTTCCAAATTCCACAATCTCTAATTGTTTGGATAGCAGATGCCCTCAAGATATATGAAGAATTATATCTTGAAAAGTTGTTAGTTTATTTACTAAGTTTGTGTATTTAATTACATGTTTAAAGGATTAGATGCAAGATTTAGTTGTACTCATCTGATTTGTATTACTCCATCAACTTAGAAACCCCAAAGGATCCTTCCTTCTTAAGTAGATTTATTTCCTTGAAACTGAAATATATACACTATGATGGCCTTCAACTCCACGTTCTGTTATCATAAGAAGCTGGACATACATATAATCTAATACAATGAGTTTAGAACTTACTACAACTGGGTAAAAAGGAAACAGCTTTAAAGAAAGTATTAATTTATGCAAATGGCTGCTTCATAGCTATCAGAATACTAACAGTACTTGCAGAAATACCTCAGAGTTACAAAATTAACTTTTCGTTATTCCTTATCAAAGTTAACAATGGCCCAAATGCAGACTTGGTGTCATATGAGATATTAAGCAAAACAATTTCCATGTAACTTGTTTTCCACTAAATTATTGTTTAGTATCTGTATCTTCATAATAAACTGTGTTATGTTATGGCATCTGTTGTCATACACTTATGATTATTTTGTGGTTTTAGAGCTTCTAGATCTTCAGCCTTTGCCTATCACAGCCTTGGGACATCGGGAATATGAAGCCCTGTACAAATTCACACACTTCAACCCTATTCAGACCCAGAT
Source organism: Pezoporus occidentalis (assembly GCF_034315485.1). NCBI lineage: Eukaryota > Metazoa > Chordata > Aves > Psittaciformes > Psittacidae > Pezoporus > Pezoporus occidentalis. The sequence continues at coordinate 15,416,028 of NW_026913103.1, read as the reverse complement.
ATTTCATACACTTTATCACACAGACTGTAATGTTCTTCTTGGAGCTCCGACAGGTTCTGGGAAGACTGTTGCAGCTGAATTAGCCATCTTCAGAGTTTTTAACAAGTATCCCACATCAAAGGTTTGTAAAATAGATTTACTAGAATTATTTTGTGTAGACATGTTTTTAGCAATAAAAAAGCCTAGAAAAAGACTATGGCAATCTGATGGGGTTTTTTTCTCCAATTTAGACCTGTCTGAATATGAAATGGCACTGCATTATATATATTATGCTTTTATTTCAACTTTATATCTTAATCAGTGTACAACTAAAGTGACATACAGGAATTCTGGATTTCCCTTTCTATACTTACTGTCATTTCCTGCTTTAATCTCCGTCTACTAGCAGTAGTATTGGTTTATAGCTATTAGTTCCTCTCCATGTGAATCCAACTAGCCCAGTCTTTCTCTTATTTAAACAAATAAGTTGCAATTAATTACTGCAAACCAATTTTCTGTTCCAACTTGCCCCTGTGTTTTATTTCTTAAGTTGTCTAAAAGCTGAACAATTCAGCTTTTGGGGTTTTGATTTCGAAGTGAATATATATCTGTATCTTGACTTAGCCATTTTGGCCTAGTTAACTACATTTTAGCTTTAAAGTCTTTGGAAAATATATTTATATCTGACTGTGATATTTAACCAAAGAATAGCTTTTGAAATTAAAAGAAATCATGTACATAAATCCTTATTCACCTTTGAAATTTCAGTATCTTCATGTAATTTGTGAGTCCAGGTGAGGTAAGGAAGACACTCATACATTTTCAGCTAATCTGTTAGACTTACAAAATAGCCAGTTCGCAAAGGACTGTATCTTTTAGATTTTAATAAAGGCGAAAACCTGACTGTATGTTTTTAAAAAATGTGTGTGAATTCTTCATGTAGCAGTTTCTTCATCTTCAAAAGCTTCAGAATATTTAACTGGAATATTCTCATTAATTCTGAATATTTAACTTGGAATGTAAATAAATCTTTCTACATGTCAGAGTATTCCGCCCCTGCGCAGCAAACTTCTTTGAGGAAAGTATTGTGACACTTTGCTTAAAATAATCTACTTTTTAATTTAATTGGTAATGTTTTAGTAATTTAATGACATAACTAGAAACCAGGTAAGATATGGCTTGCTGGAAATTCTGATTATTTCTGTTCTAGAATGTTAGCTTGCAGATTTTTTAGTCGTGTCAAAAATTGCATTATTTATATAAGCAGGTTGTGATATTAAATGCTGTGATAAATACTTCCATTTTGAGAAACTATTCTTTCTCTTTCTTATTTGTTTGTTAATAGCACAGGAAACAAAGCATTATTTTCAAGTATTAAGCCTGTTGTAAACAGAATCCTATTGTAGGTCATTTAAGGAACTCAAACCTTTATCATTTTAATGAGTATGAGAATGAGTATGTTCAAATCTCACAAGTATTAAATATTTTTCCTTGTGGGTACTTTATTGTTTAACTTCTGGTTTTGTGATTTCTTTTGCAGGCAGTGTATATTGCACCCTTAAAAGCACTCGTTCGTGAAAGAATTGAGGACTGGAAAGTTAGGATTGAAGAAAAACTTGGTAAAAAGTATGTTTCTCCTTGCCCAATCAGAGAAATGAGAAGCAAAAGAATAGCCCATCAAGTATAAATAATCTACAGAATATAAATAAATCTACAGAATACTCTTGAATATTTCAGAATAGGTTCTGGTTGTATACTATCCTTCAAATTTCTAGTACTTTAAAAATATGCTAATGCTATCAGTAGTCACTGTAGTGATAGCAAAATCAAAACTTAAAAATGGATATGCTTTAATACCCAGCTATTTTTATTCTCATTACTTGCACATATAACAAATATGAAGATCAGATTTCTCTTTCCAGTATCCTTGGAAATTGAAATTGCAATCCAAAATAAGCTTTTTTTTTTTTTTTTTAGAAAAAACAGCTAAAAGGAACTCAAAGGACTTGCATGAACTAATATTCCTATATGTTTCTTCATATATAAATTAAGATAGAGTTTTATTCCTTCGTAACATCAATTTCTTGCTGATCTCAAGTATTGGAAGTCAGCCATTACTTTATGACATATACGGTATATCAGTCATGTTGGTGATTTCCAAAATTAGACTTTCTTGAGTTAAAAATTATATCCATAAGATGCATTATTTAGGGACTTTTCCTTTCCTATATATAGCTTTTTGCCAAGCTAAAGCTCAAAGCACACCTCAGGTTTCACTAGAAGTGCTACTCTGTATACATGAAATTACCAGTGAGATTCCTGCCATTATTATATCAGTGAACTATTAATTTGTGATCTTTTTTTCTATTTTAGTGGCCTGTGAGGATAAATTATTTGCCTCATGATTTTAAAATCTTTTCAGATAATATTTTCTTTTTGAAATTTATTACTTGTGACTCAAAATTTGAAGAGAAGATATACATTACTTTGAGGAATTTTTGTTAAATGTTTAACTGGATGTAGAATGCATCATAGAAATGTCAAAAATCCATTGCATTCTGTCTAAAATGATGGATCATCTTAAATGCTGTCAGTAGAAATTGAAAGCTTAATAAGGCAAACAGCTGGAAAAAGTCTGCTAATCTTCCCCCAAAAATCACCTTAGGATAATTCCTACTCCAGTTTTAATGGAACTTCACCAATAAATGCAGATACACTGCTTTCTAGCATTCTAGCCTCATTATTCAAACCAGAGATCTATGCAGACAGCAGGTATCTTTATAGTAAGGTTTCATCCTAGCTAGGATGGCAGGATGTTATGATTCCAATTATTATCATCCTAATATTCTTATATTATCTTGATTTTGAAAAATTAACCATAGGAAGTTTGGGAATCATATTCGCCCTTTTCTATTTGGTACTTGTATAGTATTCTAGGAGTATTTGACCAGAAACAAAATTACTTTGTTTAATGTTATTTCTTCTCTCTTTCAAGAGTTTTTGTTTAGGAGTTAATATTTGAACGTTAAGATATTCTAAAGCTTTGTAAAGCAGGCCACCATCTTTCTTGATTACAGGGTTGTAGAGTTGACAGGAGATGTGACTCCTGATATGAGAGCTATCGCCCAAGCTGACCTGATTGTTACTACCCCAGAAAAGTGGGATGGTGTTAGCAGAAGCTGGCAGAACAGAAGCTATGTTCAGAAAGTTTCCATTCTTATCATAGATGAGATCCATCTGTTAGGTGAGCATGTTTTCTTGGTTTTAATGAGAATTGTTTCTAAATTTGAAGACATGTGCTGGTACTTATGACATGAATATACATTTTGACTTATGAACCTTTTCTTTTTCTCCATTTTTCAATGGGCTTTTCGTTTACTAGGGGATGAGAGAGGACCAGTATTGGAAGTCATTGTGTCTCGAACAAACTTCATCTCATCTCACACAGAGAAGCCTGTAAGAGTAGTTGGTTTATCCACTGCTTTAGCAAATGCCAGAGACCTTGCTGACTGGCTAAATATTAATCAGGTATGAAAAATGTTTCAGGGGATGGATATGTGTTTGCACTGCAGAAAAACAAAATAGCAATTTATAAGATAGTTCAAGGTTAAACTTGGAAAAAAATGTTTTCTTGTAGATGGGTCTGTTCAACTTCCGGCCGTCAGTACGCCCAGTTCCTCTAGAGGTGCATATTCAGGGCTTCCCTGGGCAGCATTACTGTCCTCGCATGGCTAGTATGAACAAACCTGCATTTCAGGGTAAGCAACAAGCTCCTAGACCTTTTCTTCTTTCTGTAAAAGAAAAAAAGACTGAGCACTTTACACAGTTCATTTGCAGCATATTTACAACATGTGTGTATGTACTCTTGGCATGTATAGGGGGAATCTGCTCTGCTAATGGCCCAAAGCTGTTTGTCTGAAACATAAAGTGTGCTACAAATGCAACATAGAATGGAGGAATGTAATGTATTTAGAACAGAAGAATAAAATTAGTGCTAGTGAGGGGGGATAGAAAATGTGTTTTCTCTTAGTGTTCGACACCATAAAGAAACATTTGTGTAAAAATATTTGAAATTTAGAAAGTAATAAAACCATTCATATTATTAATCTGCTGAGGTATTTTCATATGGACCACTGTATGTAAGCATTAAAAAAATTGTGAACAGAAGCTGCAAGTCAGGCTAACCTCCTCCTACAATTCTAGTTTCAAAGCAATAACCATAAAATTCAAAATTTGTAGTGCATCCAGATATGCTTCTGTTTCCAATTTTTTATTCTTAACAAAGCTGGCAAGCAGGGTAGATTTAAGAAAAGCTCTCATATTTTATTTGAACATGTTTTGCTTTGGTTACATAAGGAATATTTATTATATCAATTAAAAATAACCTCCAAAATAAATTTTGTAATGTGAACTGCTGTTGATTGTGAGGTGACATTTGTGGGGTGACTTTTTAGCTGCTTTAATTAGCCTTATGACAGAAGCAAAGTATTGATTGTGGACTAGAGACCAATCTTGACAGCCCAGATTATTTACACCTCCACAAGAGCGTTGTACAAAAACACTAATGAACAATAAATCTGTCTTGGGCTGTTCTACAACACCTGTTCCTGAAGCAACAAAAATCCATTAGATGGTGGGCTTTTAAAATATATAGATATATTGGCATATATAGTTGTAAGGTATAAATACACTTAAATTATTCTGTTTCAATAATTTCACAACTGTATAGTATGTGTATATGCAAGAGCACATGCTGGGTAGTATTCATGAACTACCCAGCATGGGTAGTTCACAATACCCAGGGAACAATATGTGATAGTGGATACTATGAAATAGTTTTCAGAAATAAACAATGCAAAAATTTAATTGCTAGAATGAGAATTGCATAAGAAAACACACAGTTGGATTTATAAGAGATTCTGAGAGTATTTGAAACTCTTGTTTATATTTCGAGTGCTTGTAGATGTTAAAAAATCTGTAGATGTATGATTTATTGAGGACTTTTTTCACCACTTGTTTGACGTGAAATAGTCAGGGTTATTTTAACATTTCATGGCAGTGCTTATTCCTGAGGCCATAAAAATTTCACTGCAACCTGAAACTTTTTAACCATGTGGTGAGCAAGAAAAAGGACTGAGCTTTTTTTAAAAAGTCCTGAAACATAATTGGTTTAAATATATCTGACTAATTAGAAAACAAGAGAAACAAAGTTCTTTTCTACCATAGTGCCCACGTTCACAGTATTTCTTGAAAAGTCACTTTCTACCTTTTTTACCTTTTCTGATTTTGGTAGATTGAAGTGATCTTTTGCAGGCAGACATGAGTTTATGCAGTCTGGACTCTGGGTCCGCCAGAAAGCAAGTTTTGGACCTTGATGGCAGTTAGCTTAACCTAACGTATCCCAACAGGTAGAGAAAGCAGAACATACTTATGCTAAGATAGAGAAAGAAATTCACAAGCTTTGAAGTCTAGAAAGCTTGCGCAGGTTTTGTGGTGGTTTGGTGTTTTTTTTTTCCCCAACTGGTTCTGTTACTGAAATCGCCAGAAAACTAACTCAGACTCCACCAAGCATATATTGATTTGATTCAGCAATGGTATATGCTCACTTCAGTCTTGTCCATCTGGTAGAATAGAGAAGTACACATATCTGTGTATCATCTGCACAGAGGCATATCAGCTGTCTAGGCAAAGAGAAACTCTGATTTTTGTCATTAAAGGGCCTAATTCTCAAGTTCTGCTTTCCTCAACAGCGATTCGGAGTCATTCTCCAGCCAAGCCTGTTCTTATTTTTGTATCATCCAGACGTCAGACAAGGCTTACTGCTTTAGATCTGATAGCTTTCCTAGCCACTGAGGATGATCCCAAACAGTGGCTGAAGATGGATGAAAGAGAGGTACAATCATTTTACCTGCATTATTTGTGGTTTGTTTCTATTTTGTTGCTATTTGTTTGAAAAGAAAATACATCTAAGACAAAAGAGTCATGTGAGCATAGATCTTGAAACAGCTATGATTAAGCTAAATTTCAATATGTATTAAGACTAGCATCAGCATTAAGGCCATATAAACATCTTTGCAAAGGCTGAACTTAGAACACAAACTCTTTTATCTTTGTTTTTCCTGCATATCTATTATTAATGCTAGTTCCCTTGTCCCAGACAACATATATCACATGGTAAAAGTCTTTGATACAAAGATAAGACAAAGAATAAAAGAAAGAGGACTAGTGTTCTCCAAAGTTTACAGCTGGAAATGCGTGACATAGAGAGGTTGAGCTTGAATTTAAACCAAATCTCTTTCAGTGTTTTAGGAACAAAATCATCCTTCTCATAAGATAACTGTATGTCTAGAAGGTCATGTATATGCATATATATCTGTGTGTATATATGTACATATGTATATAATGCTTCTGTCCATCTATATTCATACATATATATATGGAAATATATATTGCAGAACCAACTGTTTAGGAATGGTTCAGCTTTGCATATCAACGAAATAAATCAATGTTAAAAAAAAAAGCTTCTGCTTATGTATTTGTTTTAAGAACATAAAAATTACTGTCAAATATTCAGATGTTAAGCAATACTGGAGTAAATGTTTAATTTTTTTATTCTTTCTCAGGCAATACAATCTTTAATTACATTTTCTTGTACTGTTTCTCAAAAAAAATCCTTTCAGTTATTGCAAAATATGAATGATGGTCAAATAAGAAATAACCATTTAATATTCTGTTTCGTCTTCATTCTTCAAAATGTATATCTGATTTTATTTACTGCACTTGGTTCAGCACCTGCTCTGAATAATGAATTATTTATTTCCTTCTCAACTAATGGTCCTGATTATAGTATATTTCTGCTTCAAAACAGTTTCTTTGGTTGATACTCAGATTTCCCAGGTTTTGGAAGTTAGATTTTTTAATGGTTGCAGACCCTTTTCATAGGAATTTCTGTGATAATACTGGGCCAAAAGACCTCAAAATGCAGGATTCATAAATACAAGATCCAGAATTAATATTGTATGAACATTAATATATCAGCAGTTGTGTACCAAAAATTGTATGCCAAAAAGTATAGTTTTCTAAATTAGGTTATTAGGTTTTGTTTGTTCTTTACAAAAAAATAAAGTGTGATTATCTTTTTTTTTCAGACATAAAGCATAACATCTGTATCCTTCCTCTTTTGGATGGATTATAAAAAAGAAAATGGATGTCTTGGCTGCTAAACTGCTACTACTAAAGCATGTCTCAATTTGAATCTGATTTTCTAACATTATAACCTCTGTTTAATGCTTTCTTGAGCATAACAGGAACATTTCATATCAAAATGATTACTGCTTAGTAGAGTACTCTAGTACCTTATGCTAGGTTACTGTAGTGATCTCACCTACAATTAGAATATGTGACATGCAGCTTCCCCTAAATGACTTGCATTAATATGAGTAGCTTCCTTATGTCCTGTAAGCCACTAGCATCCTCAAAAGAACTGTAACTGAAGCTTCTTTGCTTGCTGGAAAAGGGTTTTCTATTAGGAGTCTTTGAATTTCATATTTTTCAGAATAAAACTGAAGGATTTGAAAGAGGAGCCAACAAGGACAAGCAGACTTTGCATTTATTAGTTTCATAACATTTGCATATTATTTGTATCTGAATTAATAAGCTGAATATTTGGAGCACAAGACACCTACCAAGTTACTCAGTTCTGATTACGTAAAAGACTGAGGATTAATTCCTAAGTTGTTATATCTTACCACTATTATGCAGAACACAATTCCGTTTGAAGCATTTCAAGTGGATATTTCTTTAGGTAATTATGGGAGCAGTTTGTAGTTTTGTGTTTTAAATGAGTGTGATTAGCCTGAGTTTCATTTGACATTGAAGCAAAGAACAAAGCTCAGTAGTGCTACATACCCAGCATATGTACTGCTTAATTCTTTATCCATAATTGGTGGGTTGGTTTGGTTTTTCGGTTGGGTTTTTTTTAATTCTAACTTCAAGTTATAGTAAAGTCAGGCTTGGACTAGGTGAAATAGACAAAATTCCTCCATACAGCTATGGCATTTTTGAGTATTAAAAGTAGAGCTAGTGAATATTTACTTTATAGGAGGTATTCCCCACTTTTTGGGAGGTATTGCCTGTCTTGAGTACTTGCCCAAATATTTCGTGTTTCTCAATTCCATATGGAATAAAAATATTTAGAATAATTTTTTCTTGCCTTTAAGCAACAGTTTCTGTTGCCTGTCAGTTTTGTGCCTTTGTTTTTTGTCAACCCATGTTCCTTTAGGGGAACACTACAGATAGATTATTTCATTCTCAAAATGTTTGCAATTGTTAATTATGAAGTATGTTGAGATACAGGAGATTTTCCATAGGCGGGTGTATACAAAGTTTACAAGCTTTACAACAGGCCTTGGAATTTCTCTTCATTCAACCTTGTTGTATAATATTAATTTTGGCTGACGTAAGAGTCCTTTAAGAACTCATTGGTTAGTTTTCTTTAATGGTGTACTTGATTTTGCTACATGACAGTCTATGTTTAAGTTAGCTTCCCAGTGGGTATACTGCATAATATATACATACTGCAACTTCTTAAAATGCTGTAAACAATGCCATTCATAATAACATCTAGAAGACTGATAATTGAGGTAGACACAGATTCTTAACAGCCATGAAAGGTAATTTTACTCTTACCCTGCATGGCAGCTTTTCTTTGATGGTAACAGAGTGACTCAGGCTCTGAGGGGGAGAGATAGAAGTGGGGGAGAGCCCAGTACTGGATCTTTGCTACCTGTTTATCAGCTATGCTATCATCTTAGCTTCCCTCATCTTCTCTGTAGAGATGCTCCCTATAGTGATAGTGCCAAACAAGACTCTCATTTGCAGCATGTGAAGGGTGCACTCTCTTTTCAGCAACTCCAGACTGTTTCACTTCACAGTAGCAGGCAAATCCACCCCCATCTCTGACACCGAGCTTCAAGTATCAAACTTAGACAATATTTCTATCAGTTATATTGCAAAGGACATGAGCTTGTATGAAGCTTCTAGAGTACAGATTTGTATGAATAAATGATGTACAGAAACAAACCTTCAACTGCTGCCACCAAAGTAGACAACAGCATATCAGGATCATGGAGGAACTGTACAAGACATTCTTTCCATCAAAAAGCAGCCAGCAGTCTAACAGGTGCAGCTGAATTATAGTCGAGAAGGAATTTTTTCTACATCCATCTACTTTTCAGTAGATGTTACAGGCAGCTCTATTCAGTTTTGGAGACGGTTCTTCCTGAATGTTTTCCTTGAATTTCATGTCTGATGTAAGTTTCCTGTTCATACCCATGTTCCTGCATTCAGAAAGTTGAAAGTTATTCGGAAAGTTGAGACAGCTGTTAGTCTTCGTAAGACTGAACTGTTGATGAAAATTGATCTTTCTAGTACAAGTAAGTTTTCCAGTTCTACTAGATACGTTGTTACACAACAATAGTTAGATCTGTTTAATAGATTCTAACAAAGTTTCAGGCTATGTGCATGCTTTTTGTTAAGAAATTCTGTCCACTCAGATACCTTATGTCTAGTTTAGTCTGAGCAAGAAAGCCTCCAGTGATGTTGAAATACCCTACTTAGTGAGATTTGTAGCTGATTCTTCAAAGCTCATCCCCACATTTGCCAACTGCTGTGCATCACAGCACATGCAGACATTCTTCAGGATTTAAGCAGGACTGCCACAGTTTGCCAAAAAAAATACCCTAGGCCTTACAGGTGTTTTCTTTTTTTTCTTTTTCTATAATGTGTGTTGTCCATATACCTTCCAAAATTAGCTCTCTATCCCTCTTAGGATTTGCAGTGCCAACACAGAGTTTATTTTTTGCCAAAGAGTGAAGAAGCAGCTGAAGCTGCCCTCCTTGCCATTTGCACTTGTTGCAAGACCTCTTCAGTTGACATCACTTGTAAAGATCATCCTCGCTACAAAGCACAGGTGCATCATGACAGAACTGTGAATAGGCATTACATCTGAAAGAGTGCACCTATAGATTGAGTAATTCTTAATTTCTTTTTGTTGTTCATTGATGCCCATGTGCCAATGAAAAAGCAAATTTTATGCTCACCCTGCTTGTTTGTACAGTAATGAGATGATTTTTAAATATACGCATTCCGGCCAAAATTCTAACTTGGAGCTGTCAGCCAGGACTGTCACATTGAAACTTGTGACCCATTACTTGTTAAAAGGGACAACAGCTCAGATTATCCTTTTGGAAACAGACAGTGCCACCAGTCTGTAATGGTAAGCTTGGATAAGATCAGTCAGGCTGTTCTACATTAGAAGCTGACTGAAGAGTAACAAGTTCTCCTCTTTCAAAAATTGCATCTACATCTGTAGTGGCAGCAGATGTTGCAATCTTTTTACAACATAATTAATTAGAATCGAGTTTTCAGTTTATTTGTTTTTCTCTAATGTTTTTTTTAACCTAAAACAAAAGTACAAAGTAGTATTTATTGTTTATTGTTTGAAGTTAGAATGCCATTCTCACCAGCAAATAAGCAGGGTGTTTTCTTATTTGGGGTTGGGTTTTTTAAGAAATTTATTTCCTGGCCAGATATGTGGATTTTTTTTTTTTTTTTTTTTTTTTTTTTTATATTTACGGTGCAAAGATGGAGAAGAAATGTATCCATGTACACAGTTTTAACTTTAACCACAATGATTTTTGCATTCTGCTTTGTGCATTATTTTACCATCTGCATCTTGTTAAAACTGTTCTTTAGGAAACCTCTAGAAATAACTAAAATCCTTCAGTGCAAACATACCTACTGTAATATTCAATAGCATCCATACCAAGCAATAGCCAGCATCCACTGAGTTCAAGGGCACTTGAATGAAAGGCACTCATTGACTCCAAAAAAATTAATCATCAGGCCAGTACTGATTTTAAGATTTTAGAGATGTGATTACATAAACATGTGTGCGCTAATTATGGATTTGTGTATGTGTTCATATGCTATGTGGAAATATGCAAAGACATATGTATGAAAGTCAATTAAATTTTACCATATAGTTCTGGTTTGCATTGCTAAAAAAAAAATTTAAAAAACAGCACCCAAAAAACTCCTAAGACTTGCTGGAAAGGCAAAGGATTATTTTTCCTGCTCTAACCTTTAAATAAAATAACCTTTTATCTCCATGTTAATATTCTGAGGTAATGCTGTGCTATAAAACAGGAATAGAAGAATCTGGTCTGTGTCATGAATAGGTATATTGCTGTCTTTTAGATAAGATTTTTACAATGTATATGTTTTAATAATATATATCAACTGTTTAAACAATAAGACATTTCATGAATAATCTTATTTGAGGTGGTTTAGGCATCTTTTTTGGGGGGGAGAGTTCTGGAGTATAAGTCAACTCTTCATCAAAAATGAAGGGGGGGGGGGGTGGGGGTCTGCCTTTAATAGTCGGGAGGATACCCAAGAATGATTTCTAAGTGTTTCACTCATTATAGAAGTTCAACTTCCTTCTACAAGATGTTGGTTTTACAACACAAAAGTGTGTCATAAAAAAATTAACATTTAGTTATAACAAGGAGTTGTTTTTATTTCATTTAACATCTGTACCAGATGTGAAATATATAATTATTTTTGTAAAAGACTTCATAATTTTCATGATTCTTTTGTTTGGCACATCTTTCTTCTATTGGGCATTTTAGTCAATTGATAAGCATTATTCAGTGGCATATGGTCTGAGTCTGACGTGCTTTGAAAAGAGTAGAGAGTACTAATAATGAGGATTCTGTGAAAATGGGAAAACCAGCACAACAGATATGCTTTGAGAAAGTATGGGGTTTTAGCATCTTGAAACAATATATCACACTCAAAGGGACAGAATTGGGCTGCACAATCTGTTAGCTCATTCTTGTCCAATCTGGTCTCCTCCTTTCTTTTGGAGCCAGCATTGTCATCAACTTGCTGAATTATATTCTGGCTGGAATGTATTTCAGGCACAGGGTAATGTATCTACTTAAATGGAATCCTATCTTTCTACAAAAGCTTTTTAAGTATAATAAATTTAAAATATAAAAAAGTTCTATTAGCTTAAAGTAAAAGGTTCAACAGTTTACATATGTGCAGGAACAAAGAAAATGACTACTTACTGGTTTGAGAAAAATCTAGCTTGTTCAAAGATCAGAATAGAAAAGCTAGAAATAAACTTTATTTTTTATGGTATTTTGCACTGCTACTAGAGTCCCAAATTGGTCTTAAAAAGTGGTTTATTAAAAGGTGAATTCCTAATCAACCTGCTGTTAGGAAAGTGCAAGAGATATTTTGTGTGTTCCTCAAAAAAATCTGTGAAGGATAGATAGCAAAACTTTTTCTGCATGGGGCCAATCCTGCCTGCCTTAGAGTGCAGGAAAAAATCCTTCCTTACATTAAGCTTCCTGCTTCAGTGTTTTATGGGTCTTTTATGTCAGTACTGTGTATATTTCCTGATATTATTTTTAATATAACATAATTTCTGGTTTTAAGATGATAAAATATATTTTCTTTACCCTTATGTCTTTCTTTACCCAACATTACAGTTACTTTCAGAAAGATAAATAGCAATGAAGTTATACCAATGCAGAAATGTCAGGTTTGTTTTATAGCCACAATGTGTGTCTGTTTCTGGCTAATGAACCTATTAATTGTGCCATTATTTCTTAATAGAAAGTGATAATATTCTTACACTACACTGACATAAGAGAGTTATATTTTTAAATAAATTGTCGTGATAATTTTAAGCCTTGGGTTGTGCCTATGGGTAAAATAGTTATGTTTATTACATTGATTTATGTGAAAGTAAGGGGTCAGCTAAAAATGACTAGGATTCCCTGCTGCTAAAATGACAGGATAGAAGTACATGCGCCAGCTCTCCTGCTAAGGGTTCTTTAGTTTTCTTGTGGTAAATTACACTGCTTTGCAGGTGTGACTAACAGCACCACAGGCCACCGCTGTAATACAAGTCAGAGGGGAAAAAAAAAAGTAACCACCACTGATTGTAAAAGCAAGAAGAACATCTTGGAATAAATTCCCAGTAGTGTGAATTTAGGATGTTTTCTGCTGGCAAGTCCATGGCAAAAAGATTTAGCTCTGTACTGAAAATAACTAACTGTACTGAAAATAACTGACGCTAAAATTGCATGTGCTGAAGGAGCAATCTAATTGCTATAGACTAATCCAGATCAGCTGATTTGATCCCTGTACTCTTCTAGTGGAAAACGGAGTTTAGATTCATTATTTTCCCAATATCAAATTCCACTTACGTAATAATGAAATAAATGTCATTGGAACTGGTTTGCTCCCTTACACTAGAGACATAACTATCATAAAGTGAGGATTCTTGGTGGGGAGGAGAAAACATAATTCAGCAATATCATATCTCTTGTAATTTTTTTGAATGCAGAAATTGAGTAAAATGTAAATGCATTTTTTCATTTATTTTTCTGATATTTATCACTGCTTTTTTCTACTTTTTCATCTTAATTCCCTGCCAAGTGTATACATAGACTATTATTTCCCAAAGTGCCCATCTAAGGATAAGAAGCCTGTGCTATTTTTCAGTCATAAGAGAAAAAATCTTTAAGATGGGCCATAATTCATATCATCTACACTGCAGTCACGTGTCTACATGTTGACTAGAGAAATCAAAGGTTTTCTGATTGTATCTAGATAGATAAACTTTATCCTTTAACATATCCTGCTTTCATTCAGTTCTTTACTCTCTTCTGCTTATCTACCCCTCTTCTTGTTTTCCTTTCATAGACTTATCCCCTCTTCACGTCTCAATTCCTTGCTTTTTTCTTTCTGCTTTCTTTCCTTTCAGTGCTTTATAGTCCCTTTCACTCTTTTTTTCTGTGAACATCATTTTCAGCTCAGTTTATACAACAAGCCTTCCATGTCTTATAACATAGGAAACTCTCAGGAACGTCCAGGCCACTGCATGGTGAAGGAAGATGAAGTCTAGGAGTTCCCAGCGACAGATCAAATAGATTGGACCTAGCCAAAATTTGAATTTTTTTTTTTTAATTGGGTTCTCTGTTACTTCCATCAGTATCCACACTAGTTCAAAAAAATAGATTTGATTTTTTTTTTACATGTTTTGTAATTTCCTCTTCCTGACAAAACTGATTGATTTACAAAATCTGTATTGTTTGTGGTTTTTTAAGTCTTGGATATGGACTATTATCTGCTCTTTTTTGTACCTTTTAAGGATTTTTTTAGTAATAGTAGTGATGTGTGTTACTTGGGTTTAGATATGTGAATAATTTATTAACATTAAGGTCTGGGAGTTATAAAACCCAGGAGACATTTAGAGAATGTTACAATTTTGAACATCAGAAGTACCACACGCCTCAGAGTCCTAAGTGAACATGAAGATATCACTGTAGTCATGTCATGTATCTGTATCTTTGAGATACTCTGTCTGAAACTGAATATTCAGTCCAAATTCTTCAGTTACCCTGAGTAATTAGCTCTGCACTACTATTTTTTCTCTAGCCATGGCTATACCTCCTAGGTTAATCGTGAATGATGTTGTCCAGAAGAATGCAATATCAACATGCCACTGCTGGTGGCACCAGGAAACCACTTATATGAGATGAGGTTTGAAAGTTCCTGGCTATAATTATATTAAAATCACATAAAATAATGAATGGCCTTAGCAATAAAATATCAGAAGGAAAATTGATGGGTAAAGTCACTAAACATGACAGAAGTTATAAAGCTCTTGCTTGTTATTAAGGACAGGCTTTTCACACAGGTCATCTACAGAACTAAATGAACTTATTATGGAATTTACTACTTGAAAACATAGGCAAGAAATATGGTTGAAATGATAGCAGTTCAGGTGATTCCACTTACTCATTAGTATGAGATTTGAAAAAAATAGTAATAAAAAATAGCTATCTGTCTGGATTTCTAAAAGTTTTAAGTGAAGACACTTACTGTGTTTTGGGTTTCACTACAGGGTTTGAGTCTATAAATTACAAATTCACATGCAAAAAAAAATCAAATTAATTTGCATTTCAGCATGTACCTAGGAAAGTTTTTTGATGAATAATTGCAGAATTATCAAACTGAAGAACTGTGTCCCTCTTTTCACAGGCATTGGAGAGAGACAAATTTATTTTTCATGACTGTATGTTACTGGTTGTGGGGCTTTGCTATGTTTTTATACCAGTTCTAACCCCTTTGATACTAGGGATTGCATTAAACAAACACAGAACAGAATGTACAGCAGTTGCCAGACCTGTCAAGATATTTTCAGCATTTTCATTTCCTTATCTGTGCTACTTACTGTGTCAATAAAGTTATGTGAATTTTGTATTCTTCCCATCTTTAATATAGTATTTGATTGATTTTTTTAGACTAAACTGAGACTGTTCAGAGACTGAAGATTGTGCTTTCCTGTTTGTTGTAAACAGTGTTAAGCAAATTATTCTTTCTATTAAAAAAAAAAAAAAACAAACAAAAAGACTTAAAAATTTAAAATTTGTGAGTGATCTGTTTTAAAACATGCAACTGTTCTTTCTGTTACAGATGAATGACATTATAGCAACAGTTAGAGATTCAAATCTGAAGCTGACACTTGCCTTTGGAATAGGTATGCACCATGCAGGTCTGCATGAAAGAGACAGGAAAACTGTGGAAGAATTGTTTGTGAACTGCAAAATCCAGGTACATTTGTTCTCTGAATCCTGCCGTAATGAGTTTTACATGGAATTTTAAAAGTTGGCTTTTTGTTACATATACCTCATTAATCTTTCTTTCTGTTTTAGGTTCTTATTGCCACAAGCACATTAGCTTGGGGTGTAAATTTTCCAGCTCATTTAGTAATTGTTAAAGGAACAGAATACTATGATGGAAAAACAAGGCGTTATGTGGATTATCCCATTACAGGTACTCACATAAATAATGGACATGCTCATATGCTGAAATGTATTTCAAGCATATGCAAATGATCTGAATTAATTAGTAACTGATCACTGAAAATACCTAATTTGCGTAGAGACTAGGATTGCTGAAGAAAGGGTTTGTTTGTTTAATGCAAGTTGTAAGAGAACTCTTAAGATTTTATGTAATAATGAAAATGTTTCCTTAATTCCTTTAATGTGTATCATCCAAAATAGACATTAAACAATTGAGGAGACAATATAAAGTCATATTTAGCTACCTAGTTAATTGTATAAAAATACATTTTCATGCATTTTATTTTTGAAACCTTTTTTAAATATACATGGATTTCTAACAGTAAACTAAGCCGTGGTTTGAAATGAAACAGTTGAATTATGCATGTAGGAGAACATAAAATTTATACAGTCATTTGACAGTAAGCAAAAAAACATAACTAGTCTAGGATCTTCAGTGATTTAAGTGATACTTCAAGTAAGTGATACTTCAGAAATAGCTAAATTAAATATTTGAACATCTAGTTTGATACAGACTTTCTGGTTTCAGTAGACTCTACTTTTCATAAACTGTTCTGCAGTATTTTCAACAAGCTTAAGAAAGTGAACCATGGAAGAACTTTCAGAGTTCAGACAGGGAGGATATTTGTCTGGGTTTTACTATGCTTGGAGAATGAAGACAAACTAAATTTATTCCAGGTTTCCTCTTTCCCTTTCTCTTTTCGCAAGAGAAAGTTTGTTATTCAATAATCCTATGCTGTGATAAAGAGGTGTATACCTGAAGACAATCTAAATGTTACTTGTGGTGTAAATAAAAGGCTTGCATCTTTTTTACCATGCACGCTCTTTTCAGCAAAGAAGCTTACTAAACAAAAAAGCGTCAAACTGAAAATACTCTGAGGGTTACTTCTCCCATCATAGAGCTTAATTTAGTGGTTAGTGCTCTGCAGGAAACTTAGGATCAGTTTCCAGACCAATTCTCTTGTTCAAAGATTCTGGTATGACTTGAGAACTTAGCCCTCCAAACTAGCATTTTGTGACAGACTTTGGCTGATGTAAACTTAGTACAAAGAGTCTCTACAGAGTAGTATCTCATACATCCTGACTGGAAGAATAGTGGCAACTGACTTTATTACTGAGTGGGGAAAAGCGATGAGGAAAGAAATCAACTGAAGTTTTAAATTTTATTTTAAATCTGTGGGACTGTCACAGATCAGTAATAGAGAAAATAATAAAATAAACCAGAAACTCAATAAGCATTTAAAACGTACTGTGCTCTTTTAGAAATCTGTGTGCAAATACTCACAAAGGCTTTAGGGAAAGCTTATGCTTTCACTTTTTATTGCAATTTGAATTCAGGTGACTTGGACATCAGGGATTGTTCAATTCTTGAATTTTCAATAAAGCTCTGGGGGGAGGGGGGGGAGGAATACCACCATCTGTGATGGAAGCATTTAGATTTTGTTGTCTGCATTGCAACAGAAAATGCAGATTCCTTACTTTATGAAGAAACATATGGTGCGGTTTGCTTAAAGCATTTTTATTTTTAACTTTCTAGAGAATATTTATGCATATGGAAGTTCTGTGGATAGGTAGTACAGTTTTGCAGCAGCAATAAAAATGAAAATGTGATTAATTTCTTTCTGAAATACTTCCAAAAATTTCACAACACTGTCTTTAATGCTGCCCACAAGTTATGCCTTCACTGTTCCATCATTGTATAACTTGGTTTCTCCCTGCTGAAGTTACCTTTCTGTATAAAGGATGCGTTTGGCTCCAAGGAAGCAACTGAGGGCAGAATGAATCATTCTGGAGAGTTCAGTACTTTCAAAATAACTAGAAGTGCCTCTTTGAATGAAGTCAGAGGTTTGGGGAAGACCTTTTCTCAGTTACCAGACATTTAGTCAGCCAGTTGGATCATGTTTAAAGTTTCAGGAGTTTAGTCCAGTGATTAAAAGCAGCCAAGCAGCATATAATCAGTAAAGAAAATACTGGGTTTGGATAATTACATAGTGGATATCAGCAAAAATAATTTCCTGATGTTTTTCAGTAACTCCATTTCGTATATGCCATTATCCACAATTTAATTCACAACATTAGAATAGGAAGAAGTTGTTTCATCACTTCCTGTGCACATGCCTATGCAGAAACATCATTTTCAAACTGGTTTGGTTTTACATTTTCATGTCACTCCTAAATTAACAGAAGATATAAACTGATAAAAAAAATTACTATCTATATAGTTCATGTGTACACTAGTGAAAATGTGTTATTAAAAACGGTATATTGTCATTGGGCTGTTTCTCCTATCACGGTCCATTGCTGTATCCCATACTACACCCTCTGGCTTTTCCTTCCCCAGCTGACAATTGTGCTAACAGCTTATTGATTCTGAAATCAAAGAAATCACTTTTCAAAATGTCAGGTACTGCAAACCACATGTTTTGCAGGCATGATAGAGCTCATAGAGAATACTCAAAACTAAAGAGCTTTAAAATAAACATGTAAAACTTACTTATGATTTTCTTTCCATTGTTTCTTCAAAGTTAAATAGTAGTTGGAAGCACCAGAAAGGAATCAGAGCTCTGCAAATGCACTTCTCACATTTGAAAAGACACAAACAGATGATAAGCATACACATCTTGGTGGCCGGGTAACAAGCTGAGCATGTTTTGTTTCAGCTAGTATTTTCAGTATTTATAGAAATCATTAACTAGTGTTTGCAAGTAATAATGTGTAGACAGAGTAGAAGAGGTAAGCCTTAACTGTACCTGCTTTTAAATTTGTGTATCGTGGTGTGATATGAAACCATCTCTACTCCAGTGCTAATAACTAATATCAGTTGTCATGAAGTTTGAATGGGAAAGATCATAGCTGTCAGTAATTAGAATTTGCCTTGACCAGTTTATCTCTAAAATATTCAAAACCTAGGAAATAATACGTGGCAGAAAAGTTTATAAAAGGGACTTCTATTATTGTGAAGTCAGATACTTGAAAATTAGGAAATAATAGATAGTTTCTATTGTAGGCTTCATGAGTTCCCTGACTGGTCATCTTTAATTGCATATGCTCAAACAAGGGATGGTTGTGGAGTGCAAGGAGAGTAGAGAAAATTTATATTAGATGTAAGCTTAGATTCTATTGCAGTGGGTGGTCCTCAAGTATGCAGGAAGATAGTCTCTGCCAGAAGGAAGTTCATCATAAATTTATCTGAGATGGAAAAAAAAAAATTAGATTTGTCAAAACCAATATTGCATACAAGGCCAAAGAATTCAAAAAATCCTGTATTGTACATTATGCAGACATAAATACATTTATTTATACATTCAAATAAATTCATTTGGTTTATACATTATTGTCTCTTTGGCAGATGTGCTTCAGATGATGGGACGTGCTGGCAGACCACAGTTTGATGACCAAGGAAAAGCTGTAATTCTAGTTCATGATATTAAGAAAGACTTCTACAAAAAATTCCTTTATGAACCTTTCCCAGTGGAATCAAGGTAAAGATAAAGCAATCAGAAAAGCTAATCAAACTATAAATAATACTACAAATGAGGAATCAAGAAAAGTGAAACAAAATTCCTGTGCCCAATACCTCCTAAATATTGTGGTCCTAGAGGGAAATAATTTTTTAAAAAATATTATATATCTTTATGCAAAAAAATCCTTTCTTCCATGGATTTTGAAGCACTCTTGGTCTTTTTAGTCCATTTCCAGATAAAACTACAAATGTTTCTCTGGTTTGAGTGTTGTCTCAGGCATTTGAATGAGAGCACAAACTGTTCTTCAGGAGCAGTGTATAGGACAATTATACATGATCCTCAGAACCCTCCCTGAAATGTTGTGACAAATTCTTAATAGGAAAAAAATAGTTGGGTTTCGAACATTTTTTACCTAGAATAATTGTACCATTATAAATACCATATTCTTCAAAATCTCACAAGTTCAAAAAGAAATCTGTATGATGTAAATTATTACTGATATTCTTTCAACACATCTTACACTTCAGAATTGCAGTATTGTTGTCAGAAATGTAGAAGTACCACCTTTTTGTTCCCTTTCTGGACTTAGTCAATACAAAGTTTGCTGTCCAGCATAATGTAATTCATGCATTGATTTTGATATTTATAATATGCTTAGTTGTTCAATGAGAAGCAGAACTAGTTGCATTGGTCTCCCATAGATGCATGTTTCGTGGAGGAATTCTGAGGTATGTGGTAAAGCATGAGCATTACTGAACGCTTTTCTTGGTGATGAAGGGTTAATGAAGTATTGTTCTCCTAAGGAAACTTCATCCCTCAACATAAGCAGTAATGGGACCTCTATCTGCTCAGGAAGTTTGTAGGAGTTTGAGAGTGCTATGCACCTGTGAAATGTAGTTGAAATGGGATGGTGTATTTGAAAGTTAATTTCTGTGGTACACAGATAGACATATAATTTTTTGCAAACAAAGAATGTGGAAACATGCGCTTCATTTCCTTAGGAAATCACACTTTTTTTGACATAAATTGCACTTAGCACAAAAGGCTAGGAGTTGAACTTCTTGAAAATTGTAGCTAATAAATCAAAAGAGCAGTGTGATGATATATCCAGACTGTATGGCACTATTATAAACTAGGAAATCTATTCATAGCAAAGTAGTGTTTCTAAATAAAGTAAGTGTGTCTTCAAAATAACAGTAGCAATCACACCTTGTTCCTGTTTGAAATACTCTAAATACTCTGTGGTTTTAGTAGATTTTTTTGTGTCTATATACTTACTCTATAGTTTGATATATTTCATCTTTCACTATAAACAAAGAATATTTTATCAATCTTCAGCTGAAGATTCACATATTACTAGCAATCTTAAGTTCCATGTAGGTTGTGAACCCATTAACTTAGAGTTGTCTTGAGCTCTTTTGTGATCAAGTATGTGAGGTAAGAGGCTTCATAGCTTCAAAAAGAAATTGGGGGGGTCTTGAGAGTTTTTAGTATTAGAATGCTTTCCCAACTGTTCTATCAAAGAGTATATTTATTAGCTTTGTGTAGTATTTCTAATTTGTAAAATTAAACTTAATAATTTTTTAATTAAAGTTTTTTCTAAAAGCCATTGTCTATGTATTAGTTTTAAGACCTGAATACACAACTCATACTTCAGGCCTTTTTCTCACTGATCATGGGTTTGAAATATAGCACATTAGAAGAAAAAGAAAAAGCACTCTTTATTATGGAATAGCTATTGAATCATTTTTCCAGTTTCTGTTGGACAATCTGGGTAGAACATCTGCAGTTCTTACTTCAGAAGCATACAATCAGTGGTACAGGGCAGTAAAGCAGCTATTCATACCAAATTATTCTTTACTTTTAGCAACAGGGAAAGAACAGTAGGAAAAGAAAAAGTATTATAAGAAAAATTAGGCTGATTCTTAAGGATATTTGCTATTCCCTGATTGAACTGTAGCCAGGCATGATCTCATTAGATACCCTAATGGAGGTCTTTGTTCCATTTAATGACACTAAGCAGTATTTTACTTTGTAAGAATAATTTTAAACTGCTTTTGTTCTTCTGTTTCTGATTTTAGATCTTTCTGAGTAAAAGTAGCAGTTCTATGGCTCTGTTTTGTTGGTTTTTTTGTTTTTTCTTTTTACATTGGAGGAAGATGAGGCAAAATCTGGGGGAAGTAGTTTTGATGTAATTTTACCAGCCCTCAAGTATTTGTCAAGTATTAGCTAAGCCATTGCCACTGTTTAATTTCCTGTTTGTCTTTCCATATGATTCTCTATTGAATTAAGCCAGCATGATCATATGGTCAACATACAGTATTCAGAAGTTACCACTGAGTAGCTCCATCTGAATACATTCCATGAATGACTTAAATTTCTTCATTCTTGGTCCAATCAAAAAATAATTTGAGCTTCATTCCACTATCATTTAAAGAAGATGATTGACCTTGCAATTACATTGCCCCTTTTTTCCCCCTTTTCTCTTTTACCAGAAGATAAATATATAATATTTTCAGATTAAAAGTAATAAACCTTTTAATGCGCAACTCTACAAAATATATTGCCTGTCTTTGTGATTGTTAAGTCAGCTAAGTCCTCTTGTTTTCTGTTCTTCAGCTTGTTAGAAGTGCTGGCTGACCACTTGAATGCTGAAATTGCTGCTGGAACTGTTACTTCTAAGCAGGATGCAATGGATTATATCACCTGGACTTATTTCTTCCGTAGACTTATAATGAACCCAACGTGAGTATAAAATACAAATGCAATTTAATCTGAAGGTAACTTGAGGGTAGAGTTGATCCAAAGGTGATCCTGCTGCTTTCCAGCCTAGGATACTTAACAGTTTCCAGCATGGGAGCATTACTGGCCCACACATGGAATACAACTTCTGTGCACGTTTTTTTAAATTATTTTTTTTTTTGCTCTAAATATAAATGCATTTCTTGGCAAATAATTTTACAATTTAGTGATAACTATAAAATAGCCTTATTGAGAAGGCTACATCAGTATCCCTAAAATAAAACCCCAGATTATCACATTCCTTTAGGTATTGTATTTATAATTGTAAAATCATAGAATAGTTAGGGTTTGAAAGGACCTTAAGATCATATAGTTCCAGCCCTGTGTGGTGGGCAAGGATGCCTCACACTAGACCATGTCGCCCAAGGCTGTGTTACTTTTTTTTTCGCTACCACATTGATATGTTCTGCCCAGTTTTCTATAGAAAATCTATTAAGACCCGGACTTTCCTAATAGATGAGAGAATAGCTATCAGCTGTTTCTCTGTGATTAAGTTTACTTTCATTAAGGTATCATGTTGAAACCATGTGTGCAATATTTTCAATGATTGTTATCATCCTGCCTAGCTCCAGCTGCTATGCAGATCATTCTGAGCTGTTCCAGCTATGTAAGCTGCCTTTGCCACAGCAGTGTCGTGGGTAAATGGTATGTTACCTATAATGGGATCATTCACTCACCAAAATAATGTGGCAAATAAAGAATTAGGCATTTATACCACTAAAGATTTCACTTCTCTAGAGTGCTTCAGAGTGATTTTCCTGACGATTGGAAAAAGGGAAATATAACCCCCATATTCAAGAAGGGGAAAATGGATGACCCGGTGAATTACAGGCCAGTCAGTCTCACCTCTGTGCCTGGCAAAATCTTGGAGCAGATTCTCCTGGAAGGCATGCTAAGGCACATGAAAATCAGCAAGGTGCTTGGTGACAGCAAGCATGGCTTCACTAAGGGGAAATCCTGCCTGACCAATTGGGTGGCCTTCTATGATAGGGCTATGGAACTGATGGACAGGGGTAGAGCAGCTGATGTCATCTACCTGGACTTCTGCAAAGCATTCAACACTGTTCCACACGACATCCTTGTCTCTAAATTGGAGAGACATCAATTTGATGGATGGACCACTCGGTGGATAAGGAACTGGCTGGATGGCTGCATGCAAAGAGCTGTGGTCAATGGCTCAGTGTCCGGCTGGAGACCAGTAACAAGTGCTGTCTCTCAGGGATCGGTGTTGGGACCCGTCTTGTTCAATGTCTTTGTCAGTGACATGGACAGTGGGATTGAGTGCACCCTCAGCAAGTTTGCCAATGACACCAATCTGTGTGGTTTGGTCGATACACTGGAGGGAAGGAATGCCATCCAGAGGGACCTCAACACACTTGTGAGGTGGGCTGATGCCAACCTCGTGAAGCTTAACCATGCCAAGTGCAAGGTCCTACACCTGGGTCGGGGCAATCCCAGGCACAGCTACAGGTTGGGCAGAGAAGAGATTCAGAGCAGCCCTGCAGAGAAGGACTTGGGGGTGCTGGTCAATGAGAAACTGAACATGAGCCAGCTTCAGTGTGCACTCACAGCCCAGAAAGCCAGCTGTATCCTGGGCTGCATCAAAAGGAACATGACCAGCAGGTTGAAGGAGGTGATCCTGCCCCTCTACTCTGCTCTTGTGAGACCTCACTTGGAGTATTGTGTGCGGTTCTGTTGTCCTCAACATAAAAAGGACATGGAACTGTTGGAACAAGTCCAGAGGAGGGCCATGAGGATAATCAGGGGACTGGAGCACCTCCCGTATGAAGACAGGCTGAGGAAGTTGGGGCTGTTCAGCCTGGAGAAGAGAAGGCTGCGTGGAGACCTCCTAGCAGCCTTCCAGTATCTGGAGGGGGCCTATAGGGATGCTGGGGAGGGACTCTTCATTAGAGACTGTAGTGACAAGAGAAGGCGTAATGGGTTAAAACTTAAACAGGGGAAGTTTAGATTGGATATAAGGAGGAAATTCTTTCCTGTTAGGCTGGTGAGGCACTGGAACAGGTTACCCAGGGAGGTTGTGAATGCTTCATCCCTGGCAGTGTTCAAGACCAGGTTGGACAAAGCCTTGGGTGAGATGGTTTAGTGTGAGGTGTCCCTGCCCATGGCAGGGGGGTTGGAACTAGATGATCTTAAGGTCCTTTCCAACCCTAACTATTCTATGATTCTATCCATACTACAGCTAATGTTAAAAACTATGCCACTGCAGACACTGTCCTTTTTTTTTTAGTGTAAAGAGTAAGTGGTGTTATTTTAAAATATCTTGCACTTGAATTGCTGTGTTAAAGTGATTTTATCGGTTTGTCTTTGGCAAGCTTTGATCATGT
Source organism: Pezoporus occidentalis (assembly GCF_034315485.1). Taxonomy (NCBI): domain Eukaryota; kingdom Metazoa; phylum Chordata; class Aves; order Psittaciformes; family Psittacidae; genus Pezoporus; species Pezoporus occidentalis. The sequence continues at coordinate 15,391,488 of NW_026913103.1, read as the reverse complement.
GGTATGTGTGGTAGATAGATTTTTAAGACACAATATGCAGCACAAAGGTAAGTGTAAAATATAGAAATGCAGTCATTTGATTTAATAGGCAAGCTTTTCCCTATATAAAAAAAGGTTCCCACTGGAATATGAGCTTGGCGTGTTGACTGATGGTCCTTTTTTTCTCAGCAGTTTCTTTAATGTGCAGTGTTGTGGAAAGCTAAATCTGAAGTTATCACAATCTCAGCTTTTAGGTAGAAGTTCTGCTATTCTGAGAGGATTGTGGGAAGAAAGTGGGGGGAGAGAGGAGGGAAGATAAAAACCCACCCTATTTCATTATGAGATGCATATGCTTTGTTGTGAGAAACAAGATGGGCAGATTTTGACCAATGGTGTCCATAATGGCAAGATAGGAATGTATACTGAAGTTTCTAATGAAATTAAAGTCTTTCATTGGAACATCACACATGCAGGTTGGAACAGTTCACAAGCTGTCCTCCTTTACCCCGTCATCCACACAGAAGTACTCAGCATTCTTTCTGTACTTAGTCGTTCAGGGAGGATATGAAGATATGAGGTAATAAAGGATATTGCTGAATATCAAAGAGGTCACTTCTAGATTTCAAGGGCAAATGCAGTGGATGTGCACGCTTTCTATTCTTTGACATGGTAATAAATTCTATTACATTTCAACCAAAGTTACTAAGCTAGTAGATTTCCTGGACCTACTACTGTCTATAGTATTTTCAGACCTCCTTCAAGACAAGCAGTTCCAGCATTGTCAGTGCTTGTATAAGATACATCAAAGGAAAACTGAAAAGTTTCATGAGGAGAAGGCAGTGACAGTTGGATAACTGAATAAATTGCAGTATGGTAATGGAGTTTCCTGTGCCATAGATGAGCATATGAAATGATTGATAGCACCAAACAAGAACTATTTGTGGCCTTTAATAATCCGAAGGATTTAAGGTTGGTTTTTTTTTTTGAAAGAGTAAGAACGCAATGGATGAATTTTGGTATGAGTTGTTACACAGTAAGTTGTTACACTCAGTGTCACTTGATACAGTGTTCTCTATCATGTCCTGCCCCTAAGCAATTTTGTTGACTTTCCCTGCATTTTGAAACAAGAACTACTTTCCAGCCAGCAGGTGATTTTACCTTAGTGGTGAATAAGTAATTCCTGTATGCATGATTGGTAAATTGCCTTGGGATTCATTGACATAAAAGTCATTGCATGTGATGCTGTAAATCCCCAAAATAATGGGCTTAGGTAATATACAGAAGATTTATATTCTCATTTATTGCCAGTTTTACCTACTTGTATATTAAAGCTGCATAAACAAATGTAGGATTGTTTGATTCCAATCCAGTCACATAAAATGCCTTACTGAATGCCTACAATTTGTACTATTTAATGCTAATCCACCTTTGTTGTGAGATAGAGATCAAAGTATCCTTTTGCTCTAAGAATCCAGGTTTCTTCTAAACATGCAGTCATTATGATTTTTTTTCTGGTACACTTGAGATACTTAGTTAAGCTTGCAATAATGGCTTTTTTTGCATGTTGCAATACTTCTTTTCATCAAACCAGTTTAATTTCCTAGTTTGATGTACCTTGAAATCTGTGAAACGGGGTTTTACTATCTAGTCAAAGAGGAGTAATTGAGCTGTTGATTTGAGGGAGTGGAGTAGCTGAGTGCTAGACTAGACCAGACAGAGATGTGCATGCTATTCAAGAGATGATGTGCAAATGAGAGGGGTGGTCCAAATAAAACTGTTAATCAAAATGTATCAGTCTCAATATCCAGAGTTTATTCCCTGTTTTTTCCCTCCCCCAAAGCAATCATTCCTAATTGTAGAGGGGTTTGAATTTGCACATGAAGTCAAAGTTTCTTTGCTACTTCAGTCAAGTACTACAACATGTTCCCCTTTCCATATACAACTTATGTCAATATGTTCTTTACTTATTCAAGATCATACAAAACACATCAGTGAAATGCCCTGTTCTTTGAAATGGGCTATTTTGAGAGGCTTGTCTATCTCCTTTCCTTGGCTGAAATTCTTTGACTATTTCATTCTTTTACCCTTATAAAAGATTATAATCTCCAACTTTCTAAAGAGAAATGGCTATGGGAAGCATGTTCTGTAAATCAGGTTATGATACTTTCCAGATACATGTGCAGTAAAAGAGAAATAGAAATTTACAACATATGTAAAGTTAAGCAGAATCAGCTTTCATTTGGAAAGCTAACTTTTAGATACTCTAATATCCACATCAGTGTTAAAATGTGTTTGGTTTTTTATGAATTTATAAATATATATGAGAGTCTGTGAATGTGCACACTTACAGAATAGGTTTTCTGTGTAAATTCCTTGTGAAGACCTGAAAAAATTATTTTATTAATTCATTCCAATAATTATTTTTAAGGTTTTCTTTTTTTACTTTATGTCAGTCTTATGAAGCTTTCTGGAATGAAAGAATAATGTATAGTAATTTATAATTAAATTATCTCAGACTGATGCCATTACCATCATGCACTTATATTTTACTTTAAATTTCCTTTTCTCAGTATGATTAAGCTGAACATGTCTAATAACATGAATAAAACAGCTGAATAAGAATTATGATTATATACTGTTCCAATATAGTTTCCACTATCGAGGTGACAGCTAATATCAGCCAGTCAGGATAGAATAATACGTATTTTGGTGATGCAATCACAGTAGTTCAGAATTTTAGGGCAAGTTTGGAATTCTATTAGAAGGGGGGGATGACTGAAGAAAGTTAGATTAATTAAGACTAAGAGATAAAATGGAAAAATTTGGCAGCAGCTACTAAGAAGCTAAGAAGGTGCAGGTACATTACACTGCAGTGATTACCAATATCCATATTTTGAGTTGGTAAACTGCTCTGCCAGGGAGGAGGGTAAGCCAGGAGGAAGCAGAGACAGGACACCTGACCCAAACTAGCCAAAGGGGTATTCCATACCACAGCACGTCATGCCCAGTATATAAACAGAGGGGAGTTACCCGGAAGGGCTAGACCGCTGCTGGGGTCAGGCTGGGTATCAGTCGGCAGGTGGTGAGCAGTTGTATTCTGTTCCCTTGTTATTTCCCTTGTCATTGGTGGTGGTGGTGGTGGCAGTGGTGGTTTTGTGTTGTACCTTGGTTGCCGGACTGTTCTTGTCTCGACCTGTGGGAGTTGCATTCTTTTGATTCTCCTCCCCATCGCTTCGGGAGTGAGTGAGCAGCAGCGTGGCTCTGAGTTACTGGCTGGCCTAAGCCACAACAGTTCTTTTTGGACAGTTCCTTGTTTCTCAGGGTGGATTCGTTCTTTTACAGTCGCATTTAGATCCATGTGCATGTATATATACTTAATACATAACAGCTGTAGGCATTATTATGAATTTCATAACACGAGCTTGTTCTTTTAAATTATTAGGGTCACAGTGATGTGAGAAGCACAAGAACGTGGTTCATGTTTTGCTTTCACCAAACAATTCACACAAATAAAGTTTTTCCTAGTCTCAGACTGGGAAGCCCCAGGCTGCTGAGTATTTGAGACACCTTCTGTTCCCCTAGTCTGCTGCAGCCTTGGATGAGAATGCAAAGCTGAAGACTGCTCATGTCCCTATTCAAGAACCAACTTAACATAATCATCTTTGAAAAACTGATTAAAGAGAGCAATATATCTATTTCTCATAGCTAGCATAAGCAAATACATGAATACAAGAAAATACAAGTATCGATAGAGATTACAGTCTGCAGCATTTATGCATGCTGTAATGCATTTTTGCAAGCCAGTCACGGTCTCCAGAGTCAGTCAGTGATGCCTTAACAACTGAAGTGAGTTGGTATATTGGTTCATAGCTCTCTGGCTATGAAGGTCCATCAATTGTATCGTACACTCAGTGCCACTTCCATGGTGCCATTTGAAGATGGCAGCTGCTGGAGGCCACAAGCCAATGAAAGCAAACACGATGACTGAAGTAAAGTGATGTATAAAAATTACTATCTGTGCTTCCCCCATAATTGTTCATAACCAAATTCTGCTTTCAGGACTGTAAAATCTCAGAAAACACGCTTTGTTCCTATCAAGTAAATGGTGTAGATTTGTCCTTTTGTGCATTTGTTACAAAAAGCCTTCAAGCTAGCAAGTTTTTTCTTTTAATATTTTTGGCTGACTCTGCCACCGATTTTCATTATGTGTGTCACTATTACTACCGTATAATCTGAACATAAAAAACATGGTGCTGTAACAAATGACTTCACAGCATTGACAGTTATAGCAGGACCATTTCAAGGCTGATGAAAAATTTCCCAGAGAGATCTCAGGTCAGGTTTACATAAGCTAAACAGGAAATGATTGCCACCATTCACATTAAATCCTAAATGTTTTGTGTAACTTCATCTACATTTTATGTTGCTGCGCGTCTCTCTGTCTTTCTCAGCTGATGAAATTCCACACTTCCTTAGATTAGAGAAATAAGTTCATGTTTCATGGTTTGTTGTTCTTGCTAAGCTCTACAAGGGTTAGGATTTTAAATATATTATTTAAAAGACAATAAAAGGTTCCTTCAGTTTTTGGTTGTTTAAATTGTACATACTTTGTAAATTTTTATGATTCCTAGGGGTTTGTTATTGCTTTTTCCCAGTGGACTACTAATAGAAGTTAGCCTGTCTAGCCCATGTGCTAGATGCTGTTAGGATAAAACTGCCTTTGACTTTCACACCTCTCAGGGGACGAGTAATTGTTGTGTTCAAACAGCCTGTAATTGTGATCCCGCTGGCTTTCTCAGTACGCTTCTGGCTATTAGAATCATTAAACAATTCAGCACCTGTTAACAGCATTGTAAATATTCAACCCTGCTTGTGTGCAGGTTGAGTCCAATATAGGAGAAGGCTTACAGAGCCCAGCCTCATAAATTAGAGCTTCTGACAAGTCAATTATTGTGAAACTGGGCTTCACTGTGAAATAAATGAAATGGTGTGCTGATAAAAAGGTAGGCTGTCTGTTTATAGCAAAGGGAAAATAATGACTAGATGATTCAATGCAGTGAGCATGAAACTGCATTGTTTTTATTCTTTATCTGTAATTAAATAGTTAGGTAATATAGCTTCATAGAGGAACTCACACACAATGCAGCTTTTATACTTGGAGCATACCAACATGCAAAATTCAACTTCTATTTATGCATTTCAAAATACTATCTAATGTCATGATCCTCTGTTTTCACTAATGATTTTAACATAGTCTTTCTAGATGAATGGCTTTGCATTTTTATTAGGGGAAGATGTGCTGAGTGACCAAGAATCTCCTGTGGGTGTGCTTAAAATTATACTTACCCCATTATAGATAGTAGCTAAAATACACTGGTACCACTTCATTCAAGGTTACAGACCATTTAAGATTTTTCCTTACATTACTTTATTTTCACCAGGCAGATAGATATTTACTCCTCTGATGAAAAAAAAAATACCAAAAATCAGCAAATTTAAAATTCACATAATTTTCAAAAGGCATTATGACTTTTATGATATGGCTTCAGTGTAAAATAGTGTAAATTAATTTGAGCCCAAGATAAAATCTGTTTGAATAAAACTGTCTTAAACTGCAAGCTCAAAAAAGAATTTGTTTGTTGCCCGTTTCATTTGTTTTATCAGTATTCATCATCAGTGTTGTGATACTGCAAATGACAGTGCTGAAATGACATGGTGAAAGTCTGAATACCGTGACAACAACACACCTTAATTATAATGATTTCAGTACTCTCATATTCAATTTGGAGGAAAATACTAATGAATCATTATTGGTTTCACTGTATGAAATAGAAAATCTTTTCACATTCTGAAACAACTTATGTAGTTAATTTGCTCAATTATTTTCAGAAGGTAAACAAAATTTTACAAAGTAATTTGTGATAATAAAGAGAATCTAAATGTGTTTCGTGAGAAGATGTCAGGCAGATAAAAGGTGAAGATGGAAGTATTGTCCATTTTTTATCATTACTGTATTACTTCAGTAAATTTAAAGGGGGGGCTCATTAAAATTAAGTTGCATTGAAAACAGTATTAAAGTATTTCTGCTACAAATGTTTTCTTCACAGAAGTCTAACAGTATATGGCTGTCTACCATGTAAAACTTTTTAGTCGATATAAATATTCCATTTGTTTAGGTTTGTTTTGGACACTAGCTATGTTTTAAATATTTGAGGTCATCTCAGCATGAATCTGTATACACTACTATTACAGAGTTGAATACTCCACTGCCATATATATATACGCTTTATTGTTGTCTAATGTAGCTATTTTCTGCTATCAGAACAGATTTTTTTCAATTCCTTTCCTATGGTAATAGTGTGTTACTTCAACCTCACCCAATTCTAACTGAATGTTCAAAGCATCAGAGATTTAACCCTATAATTTGGGATTAATAAAAAGGAAAAAAATCTGGAAATGACTGCACTGCTAGTTAGCATGCAAGCTTTTTTCAGTTACTCTATTTCTGTTCAAAAAGATAAATGTTTAAAACTCTGCTTGAGAAAATAGTAATGCAAATCAAATTCCATTAATAAAACAGACAAGAAAGGATGCTTGTACTATATAAAACCACAATTCCATCTTTTGAAATTTGTTAACAGCAGATTTACAGTAATCGAAATAGAACTTAAATCAGAGAATGGGATTCATGTGCCCAAATATAGCATCAACAACTAAACTGATTATCTAAAGTTTTGGGGCTTTTTGGCAGTGATTACATTTCAACTCATCCTAAAGCAGATATATAAAATACTTCAGATGAATAACATTCTGCATGTGCACACTTCTCTCCATTGGCCGTAAAGCGAGTTAAAAAGACTAACTCTCATAGCTGTAACTATGTAAGATCAGCTAAAATGAATCTCAACAGACTGTTTTGCAGCTTTTTGTTCACCTGCAGAAAATAACACTGAAGGAACCTACTTTCCATTACTGCATATGGTATTGTTTCCAGTGGGGATGCTGAGTACATCATAACTAGGAAATTCTAGTAAAGCAGCCAGCATGAACAAAGGAGCTTCTTTCATCACTGAAGCAATCCCAGTACTCTATTTGTGCAATAGTATTTTACAGAATTAAATGAGCAGAGACAGCCTTTTTTACTGTGCTTTGTAACATTTTTGATAAATCTTTTTTTGTTTGTTTGAATTCCACTTTGAAATTGCATGATATAATTACTCCTAAATTCAGACTTTTTAAACTTTCTGAGCATGCTCTGTTTTTCTCTGCTGCTCATTGAACTTAATTGTTACTTTCTGAATCGGTGCCTTTGTTGAATCTAGGGCACAAGTTCTAACTACATATTTATCTAGAGTTTTTTAGGGAAAACCTCTCCCTGAAATTGTGTTTGTGTGAGTAAGAATCTTAATACCACTTAAATTCTACAGTTAAGGAATGCAAACTTCAGTCACTGGGTCTTTTTTTGTATTCTAGCATAACAATACGTTTTGGCATATTTATAAACATTTTTCCTTCATATAGATAACTAAGAACCATTACTACTATATATAGTTTACTTAAACAATTTTTACCTGAAAATGAACATGTGAAGTAGGCACATTGACAAATACCCTGTTCCCTTTTTTTTTTTTTTTTTTGCTATTTTAACTTTGAGAATAAAATGACACAACACCAACATTTGGATTGGTATAAGATTACTTTTTCAACAGATGTCACTATATGCCTAGTTTTTATTTTCAGAGTTACAGGATGTAAGGACAGTTGCAATCCTTGGTTTTCTTCTTTCTCGTGAAGTTAAAATGCTGTTAATCGTGTTAGCATTGCTTTTTCACTTTCATACGTATATGATCAGGAAAACATACATATGCAGCCAGGAAAATTTTCCCACTAACAAAATATGGTCAGTCCAGCTCTGTTCGTATCAACTTTTCTATTAATAGACAAATTACCATTTTTCCATATGTACATGCTTGCATTATGTTGGTTACTCCCACAGACCATTTAGGAATCATAAATTTCTTATTAGACTATATAAGGGAATAGTTTTGTGTTTAATTGTTTGGATATTTGCTGTTCCAAGTATGTGTGTGCATTACAGCAGCATTGTGGGTTTTCCTACAAGGCATTATTGTTAAAAATCTTCAGAGTGTAAAAAGTATTCATGTAATGCATCTGTTTTCAATTTATCTAGTTACTATAACTTGGATGATGTGAGCCATGACACTATGAATAAGTACCTCTCAAGCCTTGTTGAGAAATCCCTCTTTGATTTGGAATGCTCCTACTGTATTGAAATTGGGGAGGTAAGAGTAATCTGTGCCTTACAAAAATCAGTAAGATACATGCTTCTAGAAGTTCAGAACAGCAAGATACATGCTTCTAATTTGAGATGTTAATCTATGGAGCTATTTGTAAGACTTACATTGGAAACTGATCTTAATTGGGGTTGCAGCTAAATTATGATGCTAAATCATTTCTTGCTGTTCTCTCTTATAAAGTAGTCTTAAAATATTTTACAGTTTTGTAGGAACCATTTATATTGAATTGTGTAGGAACCATGTGTATTTGATTCCTCTTCCAACAGGATAATTGCAGTATTGAACCTCTGGCATATGGCCGCATTGCTTCCTATTACTATTTGAAGCATCCAACTATTGGAATGTTCAAAGATCAGTTGAAACCTGAAAACAACATTGAAGAATTGCTCTTAATTCTGACAGTAAGTGCTGATATTTTCTGAACTGAAACATAAGTCATGACTCTTAAAAGACACAAGTGTATGAAAAAACACCCCAAAATTAAGAAAAACCTTTCTTCATGATCTGCAATTTCTTTTTGTTTGTTTCGAGTAATACAACTGAATCATTTTTGTTGTTTCAAGAGTTTTATCTAAACCATACATCAAAATGTATTTTTCTCTTATGTCCCTTTATCGTTTTCAGGATCTATACAAATCTTGTATTTGTTTTTCTCTAAGTAAGTTAGGTATAATTCTAAAATGCCAGAATAATAACTGCATATCAACATCCTAAATCTGTACCAGGACCTTGTACTTTGGACTGGGACAATCTGGAAGATACAGCAGCTTTAAAAAGCAGAGAAGGCATATGGGGAAGACCTGTTTCCTAAAATGCCTTCTTTTCCTCCTCCCAGCTACCTGATGATCTCTGAGGTCATAACCTGTAATAATGCTATACACTGAGTCTAGTGACTGTTTAATGGAGAAGTGCAATACAAGGCAACAGATTTTAGGGTACAAATCTGGAGAATCGGTGTATAATGCAGCATGATAGTAGCATATTCTGATCATAAAAGAATTAGGTTTTACTACATTTTTTTAAGTACTTAAATAATTATATCTGCAAAATCTTTTTCAGAATAGTGTTACTTCACTTGTACACACATATTAAAAGTAACAAGTTCCTTAATATTATCCAGGAAAATTTATTTCTGCCCATTCATGATGATAGTTGCTGTTATATACATCATACAAGTGGCCCAAATTCTGTAATATTCTGATTTCCAAGTGCAAACTTCAAAACACAGAGTCCTATCTTACAGTATTTATATATGTTACTTTTATACTATCTATTGCTTTGACATACCACCACAACTTCCCTGAGGGGAGATACAAGAAGAAAAATAAAACCAATGCTATTCAACAGTTTGCATCTCAGCAAAACCAGATCAGTGTTTTATGACACTAGGAAAGCCACTTTTCTAGTACAGAGACTTTCTTTCTGATAAATTTAAATCGCCTGCTGCAAACATTCGGAGTGTTATGGCTCAGAAATAAAGGTCACAGTAATCTTTTATAATGGAAAGTGTTATACAGCCTAAACAGGGGAATTGCTATCACTGACCCTGCAATATCTCTTATCCTGTTGTTAGAAAACATTGCAAATTATATGAAATAAAATTCAATGTATTTGGCTGAATTCAAAATGGCAATCAACCACAATCCCTATATATACTTTGTGTAAGGTAATTGGGAGTTTTAGGAAGAAATAACCACTATTGAACAGAAGTTAAATAATATAATGTTGAGTTTTCAAGGTGACAGCTTTACTGTAGCTGCCATCTCATTAAAATCTCCTTTCCCTAGAGAAAATTTTCTCCACCTAGAAACTTCAGATTTTTTTTTTTTCCCCCACACAAATTTGGACGGGGAAAGTTTGAAAATAGTATTAGCAGAGATGGGGAACATTTCATGACGCTGCTAAGCTAGTGAGCAGCATATGTAAGATGAATGATGGCAGCAGAAGCCAGTGTGGCCTAGCTTCTATGTTCATCTATTTGAACAGCTTGCATCCATGAAGCACAAAAGTAAATGGCAAATATTTCTGTTGTAGACAAAACATGGGACCCTACTGTTGGGCAGAGATTGCAAAATTTAAAAATTATTAGTCTTGCTTTAATTCTATTTTTACGTCTTTTTTTCTTTTTTCCAAAATATATGTAGTCTTGGAAGTTGTCCATTTGGAGTCCTAAGAGGAATTAGACTAAAAATAAAATTGATTAGGGGTCAAAATATTCCATGTGTCAATTTGAAAGATGAAAGGGATTTATGAACGCTGGATGCCATTATACCTGACAGGTTTTCCTTACTTTTTATGCAGATGTCGATTTTCATAATTAGTAGTGGAATTACTATTCTGTCTTGTTAAAGGTGTAAATTGAAAGGGAGGTTTTTTTCAGTCTGATGTAGGGTTGAAAAGACTTCAACAGTAACTGCCAAGGATTTTTTTTTTTTTTTTTGGTCCTAAACACTATGAATTAATGAGTTTTATAATTACAGCAGTTGCTTCACACCTCTATTGTTAACCAATGACATTACATCTGCCTTGCTCCACTGGTGCCCTCCTCCTTATTGAAGCATTTAGCAGTTTTGGCAATAGGGAATTACATGGCATGGGGTAAGTAGTCTAATTAGGTATAAGTGAAAATCCTTAGGGAAAAGGATATTTAAAAAGTAATTTGAAGAATCTCTTAATGATGCTGGGACTGAACGCTGTAGCTGTAGAACAAAAAGGCCTGTTATCATTGCAAAACATGATTATAATCGTGATTATTCTGCTAAGCATTCAGTTTTAAAGTTTTGAATTTTGGACTCTGTTACTTATGAATAAGCATCCAAACCATTTCTCAAGTAGATTTGCAGGATTTTGTAGATGTGACATGTAGGTCTTTGGTTTGTTGTTTTGTTTTTTTTGCATTGTTCATAATCCTGGAAACCTTTAGACATCTACAAGTTGGCTGGAACATATAAGGAAGGCAGAAGTGTACAACTGTAACAAAGAAAATACTGCTCCTGTGGATTTGAAATGGGATATATTCAAGTTTTTACTAAATTGTCAATGTGTACATTGAAAAGAGCAAGACTTACTTTAAAACAAAACCAGGAAAAAATCAAGATTGCATTCAAGAATTCAGAAATTTATAATTGTATTCAGGGTTTTAAATCTGAGTTTGATTAAGGGATTTGAGTTTCAGACTGATATTTTGCCATGCTGATGGGAGCATTCAGAGTTCAGGATCATTCACCAATGAGTTATTAAGGAATCTTTGCAACTCATGAAAAAGTAGTTTTGAGTCATCCTGTTTCTGGTGCTCATGGATTTCTCAAATAAGTCAGTTGATAGCAAGATTTGTTTCCACTTAGAAGTTAAGACCATTCATAGTCTTCTCCAGTATCTGTTCTCTTCTCTGTTTTTACTTTATCTTTTCATTTGATCATCTGTCAGCATTTTGCAAGATGAAATGTTTTTTCTTTTTCAGTATGGTTTAGGGGTTGAAGTATCCGTAACATGAACAGGAACATGGCACATGGGAACAGCCTCATAGTCATGTTAGAAGTATACCATAATAAGTGATAAGAATAGGTAGGGTACAATCCTCTCATGTTTTCCCTTTTCCTCTCAGTAATAAATCTGTGCTCAAGATATTTTTCTTGGGTTTGCAGTTAGCAGGTGAAGTTCAGATTCAGTTACTTTTGTAACTGACTTGTACTAGTGGACCTGTGTTTTTTCTTAGAGAAAATGTTTGGAGCTTTTCCATAGATTTCTTTAAAACTTTCCTAACCATGCTTCAGACAGTAGTAACCCAAATGAGCTTATTCACTGTTGAGTGAACAGACAAAACTGATACTTTGGGGTCATTTTTGTCATTTTCTGTACTAAAGTAGCAGTCACAACAAATGTTTTCAAAAATTAAATGCAGATTTGTACCTTGAGGAAAGGAGGTCTGTTGATGGCTGATCAGGACTGTGATGTCTAGGTCCACTAGTGTTATGATTTTGGGTGATTTGTTACTCAACTTGTCTGATTATCTGGTTAATATTCTTACTTACGGAGCAAATACTTTGTCATATCTGATCATACCAGACAGTAAAGTGGAGAACATTACCATCTTTCATCCCTTGTTTTATGTGCATGTTATCCATTATTTCTGGTTTTGAATTCTACCTACAAGAGAGAACTGCTTGGTTTTCTTGTGCCTACTGCTGTCTTTCATGTGAACTGGTTGCAGGAGATGGGTTCCTTTCTTCCTGGGGAGCTTCAGAACAGAACAATATGGTATTTGTGTTACAGTGGGACATATGTATCCATCTTTCTGTGATACAAACATGGGCTTATAAGTTTGGTATCCACATACCTCCTCCCTATATTTCTATCTGATAATTGGCATAGTTTTGTTACACTGGCTTGTATTAGACTAAATATTTTGGAACTCAGCAGAATATCTGGCATTGCTGGAATCACAGAAACGTAGAACGAGTTTCATGAAACAGGCACTCTCCATCCCAGATACATAGGTAACAAAATAGTAAAGTTGTTAATGCTTTATCTGTCTTTCATTACCTGTTAGGCATTTGTACTCTGAGATTCTAATGACTTAACCTATAGCTTTACTTTCTGTTCATCATCATTGGTACATCCAATTACAAAACTAGTCCAAGGACAAGCTAATGTGAGCTGTTTTGTGGAATATTTTCTCTGCAAGCCAGGGCAGAAACATTGATTTAGGGTTTTTTAAGATATTATATAAAATTGATTTTCTGTTCTATAGCCATTTCAGAAAAAAAGTTAGATCGCTCTTCCTAAATCAGTGATTTTTCTAGTTTAAATTCACAAAAAAAGATGCAACTATGATTTTCTTCAAAGCATAAAAGTTGAGCAAGACTATATTTGTTTGTTTCAGTGTCAAGAGTAGAAATAATTTATTATGTAAACTTTATTGCAGATGAAAAGCAGTTATGTTACATGCTAACCTTTAAAGCACTTACATATTTAATTTCACAGATACTGTGCATTCTTAACAATGTGAACATGATTTCTACCTAGAACTGTTCAGTGCATAAATTCCATCCTGAAGACAGGCATTTCCAGGATCATTTACTTAATTTTTATAAATCTTATATTCTCTGAATTTTAATATTTTGAAACATTTCTGATTCAGTTCCTGCTTGGAAACATCTAGATAGTATCATAGTGTGTTTTATAAAATAAGTTTAAATTTGAAAATTATGTTTGGCTTCATGAAAATAAACCAAAATGCTACAGTGAATTTTAATAGCATCTGAATGTCATCATCTATGTCCAGTATATTCAAAGTATCTTGTACTTAGCAGAAAGAGAACTTATGCATATGAATACTCATACATTAAATTTGTCTTGACTTTTCTTTAGTCCCAGTAGATGGAGCAGTTTTGAATGTTGCTGTAGTACTTGAATATAGTAGCTTTTTTCTAACATCATGACACAATTATTTTCTTTTTCCAAATGATTGTTTGAATTTTAGTTTAAAAGCATCATATCTAGAAAAGCACAATCAGTTGGCAAAAAGAGATGACAATGCCCACCACTGACAGCTAACTGAATGTAGCATAACTCTTTTTTGACATCAATAAGGAAGAATTATGTTCAAAACCAGAAAATGTAAAACCTTCCCATCTCCAACACACATGACTTTCTAATCTCTGATTTAACAGATCTCCTTTATTTTCTCTCTGGTCTTAACCCAGCTTCATTAATTCAGTTGTCATTACTTACCAGCTTAAAAATCTGATTCAAAACTCAGGCAAGTTAAAATAAAACCTATTTTAAAGTTGAAGGATTCTAACAAGTGTTTTCCACAAGGTAGACCATAAGACAAGAACTGTTGTCTTTTAAATAAGATAGTGTCTTTAATTTTTTCTTTCTTTCTTTTTTTTTTTCTAGCCTGCTTTGATTGCAGTGCAAGGTCCAAGGGAAAAACATCTGAAAGTGTGTATAGCTGTGGCAGTGGAAGCCAATAGCCTCGGTATATCCCTATTTCAAACAGCTGCTTCAGTAACCATTTCTGCCAGAAGAATGCGGAAAGAAATTCCTTTCATAAGAGCTACAGATACAGTTATAGCAGCAAAACACTCATTTATGCCAATGAAAACTGTTCTGATGAGCTAGGAACCTTGTATCTGCTGGGGCATATAGGACTACTGTCCTGGTCTTGTACTTACACACGTGAACATTGGCTGCCATCTGTACCAAATCAATGCTTGTCCATGATATATATGCTAGAAGAAAGTTCAGTGATAGTAAGCTCGGTTTAGCTGACTGCTTAAAACTGCAGGCAATTCATCCGCTTACACTTTGTTGTTTGTTTGTTTTAGCACAAAAGTCTTTTACTTCCTGCGTACTTTGCAGTTAGAACTGTAGCCATCATCATATGAGATTTCAAACTATGCACATGCAGCCAATGCTTTGCAAATTAATCATATTGAAAATGAAAAGGCATTTTTCATCAGTCATGTCATATGGCCCTATTTTCAGATATACAATATATTTGTTGAAATAATGTTTGTGTTATTATAAACCTCATCTATTAAGGTAAAGCTGCGCATTTTATAGAATGCAATGCTGCTTTGATAAATGACTGTGGGTTCTCATGCCCGAAGTACTCCAGAAGGCACTCTTACAAGCTCAGTGTGCCTTTATCAAGGTGGTGCAAGTTCTACCTACTTGTCCTGGGTTCAGCAGTAGCAGTTTAAACCATGACACTACTTTATGCCTCCTGATTTGTAATTAAAGCATGATAGGCAAATTTAGGCCCTCTGCAGCCTGCAGTTCTTTTGTCTTCACTGGTTTCCAGTTACTGCTTTGCTTTTGATAGAATTATACTATTGTCCTGTAAATTATAGCAATTACAATTATATTGCTGATGAATTTGTCTTCACAGGATTCAGTTCACTTAGTGACACCAACTCAGCCTTACTGAGCACTGTTTAAAGGCACACAGATGTTTTTCTCTGTCAGCAAAGAAGTTATTGCTCAGACTTGTAAAACTGTGAAGACAGAGAATGGCATTTTGTATGTTGTTTTCTGAGTGGAACAGAAATTTCACAATAAGGATTGGTTTGTCTGAAATAATTGCATCATGCAAGATTGGTACCCAGCATATTCCTTTAGCATAGTATTTTTTCTTAAAAGGACATAAGAGGATTACTGATCGGTCCTTAATGAAGTATCCGATACTCGTATTTTCCTATTTACATTTAGATTCTTTCTTTGTCTCATTCTTTTTGTTTATTTTCGCTGATGTAACCTGGCTGGCTTCAGAAGGTTGAATTTTATTTTAAGGGTTGATGTTATATATTATCACAGATGAATTATTAAGAAATCGGCCTCTTCTATTATTTGCCCAGTATTTACGAAGTGTTTTAGTTCACATTTAAGTAACGTGTGCTACCTATAATGCTAGAAGAAATTGCAGAGAGATTTTTGTTACCAGAAGGCCAAAACTTTTCTTAGCATCTGAAAAAAGTTACTATGTATATTTGTAAATTTGGTACAGCATATTAAACTTTCTTTTAAAGAACAAACAGTTGCAGATTTTCTTCACCTCTGCAGTTCAATGAATGTGGGCCAGGCATATGGCAAAATATTGAATTTATTTTATATGAAAACTGTTAGATTATGCACTTTTCTAAGTATCTGGGATGATGCTCAAATACAGCTTTCCTTAATTTATACTACATCCTTGTCCTGTTTCCCATGGAAAAGCCAAATCAGACATCACCAATTTGACTGGATTTCCCACATGCAAATTTCCCACTGCCTTTTTTTATTGTCTTCCAGTGGAAAAGACTGGCAAGCCATCAGAGATTATTCAAACTACTATTTTACAGAAAGAAAATATATCTCAAGGCTACTCTTTTCACCTTAGAGGGTGAGAAAATGGCTAAAATCCCTCCCATAACAGGTCTCTTAAATGCTGCTTCTGTCAAGGTGAAGGCATGCTACTGTGTTGACTTATATTTATTTAGTGTGTGAATGCATGCCTACTCACAAAATATTATTAGGTAGAACTGATGCATACAATATAAAGAAACTTTATCTTAAACATGTTAAAACATTGAATGCAGAATGTTCTGTAGGTTAATGAGATTAATTGCAACTGTTTTATCATTCGCTTAAGGCAGCAAGCAATGTAAATATCATGAGGTGTAGATAATTATTTTTTCTTTTGTATATGACTGTCTTAATATTTACTATATGCATTCATATAAGATGCTAATTTTTAATACTTCTTTAGCTATAAGAATGTATGTTTGCTTTCTCTTGATTCACACAGAACAGATGGATGCTTGACTGCCTGCTAATCCACAGCTGGAATGGTTTCAGCGGCTTCCACGTTGCTGGGTTAGAGTGGCTTTTCTAGTGGACTGAGAGGGCAGCAAGAGAGGGATATCATTATTCATCAGTATCCCAGTGGGATTGCTGCCAGCAGAGATTAATTTTTTCTGTTATGCTTGTAAAACAAGCTCAGGTGGAGTCTCTAATCCTCAGGGCACGGGTGGCAGATCAAGAAAGATGCTACAAAGCTAGTTAATTTTCAGATTCTAGGGGAAACAGAAGCTCTGTTAGATGTATAAATACATGATTGCAAATTTAAGTAGCTCAAATCCAAATGGGATCTTCCTAGACATCTGGTACTGAAAATCTCAGTTTTCTTTGTCTTTTTAAAGAAGTTCTTAAAACTTTACACCAGAAGTAAAATATCTGCAACTCCCTTAATTGTTGGTTATCTTTCCATTTTATTTTATTTAATACAGCTCTTACAGTGTACTTTAGATGGATGCCTTTCTACCTATAAATAAAAGACATGGTATAAGCCTGCATAAGAACTTTGAGTTTACAATGTTCTCACAAATTTGTGTGCAGTGAACATCACCAAGAAAAATTACCACTTGCCATCCAAAAAAGGGTTATATCTGCCCTAGCAGTGCATGGTACATCCCATCCAGGTAATAGGATGTTCTGTTACAGTCAGGTGTGGCACAAGGGCACTTTTTTTGCCATGTTACTGTATCAGAACTCTGGTTATTCATGACAGAAGCGTTGTTAGAACTTCCTCAAACCAAGGACACCAAAATACTGACAGATTGTCTCTTCGTTTAGTAGACTTCAAATATTTTTTCTTTTACTGACTTTTTTTTTTCCTCAGTGATTCCCCTTCTTCCACACCCTTGTAATTAGCAGTGTCTTCCATACCTGCATTACCTTGTACCTCTCAAAACACTGGGTCAGATTTTCAGGCAATGTTAATCCACATAGTTACACTGAAATGAGTGGAGATGTGCCAGTTGTTATCAGCAGGGAACTGCCCTTACTGAAGTTTACTTGCAGCAGCTGTCACTTCCTCTTACAGTTGTATTTTTTTATTATTAAATTAAACTATTTTCATTTTAAAGGTCTCAGAGTGAGACCAGTAGCAGCTTGCTGAAAAGACATTGTGCATGTAGGCACCTTCCAAGTTTCCCATATATTTCTGCCAGTTCATATTGTTCTCCTATTATTCTGGGCTCGAGCCTCTCTTGAACAGAGGCTGCTAGTCATTTCACCACATGATGACAGGTATTCACGCCTGTGAACTTTTTATTCCCTTTTGTCTCTGATCACGTAGTAGTCTAGATCCAGAATTTAATCCAGTACAAAAATGCAGCAGTGTGCATTTGTGGCTCCCTGCTAGGGGAGCTGCCACAGGTCAGCAGATCTAAAATCTGGTTTTCAACACACAGAGCTTTTGCAGCTTGCCATTAACATATACAGTATGTATGGGCCCCATTTCACATAAAGAATTAGTAGCGCTTACTTCTGTCTCCATGTAGAGTAGCATTAACTTAATGCAGAGATCTGTTAACTTCTTCCCTCGGTCTGGGCTCTGCACTGGAAGATCCCAATGGAGGATCAAAGCCAAAGGCAGAAAATGACTGATCGCTTTCCCGGGGAAAGCTGTGTGCCAGGATTTGCTATTACAGTTTTTATTGCTATCATCATCTCAATCAGTAGTTGAGCCAGCTAATTCAGCCAAGCTCAGCTTCAGAATGTGGACAAATGTCCAAATGGAACTGAAGTAGATTTCTCATGACAATAAGACTTTTGAATGTATACTCAAGAGAGATTTTCCCAGTTTCGTGTTAACACATTACTGACCTCATGCACTGAAAAGGTTTTCTGTATTAGTGCAATACAATTAGTTTCAGTACAGCCAAAGCCAGTTGGTTTTATAAATCTTTCCTTGACTTGAGATTACAGGGAAAGAGTTGTGGGTCACTGCCCCATCTAGGTCTTTAGATAAATTAAAAAAAAAAGAAAAGGGGATGATTATAATGCGTTCAAAATGTGCAGGTTCAAAGCATTCTTATGAAAAGTAATAGGAAAAGTCAGGCATCTTGGAGAGGCAAAATCTCAAATACACCATTTCAAGTGATAAATGTAATAATCACATCACTATAATTCAATTTAGAAATGGAATTTTTACAGTTCCATTTATATTTATTTGCTATGATCAAAGTAACTTATTCTATGTGAATAATGTGTATTCTATACCAGTTTCAGATGTTTGCTCTTATTTTTGTCCTACTTCAGTCTCTTTTGCATTTATTTTTCCTTAAACTGATCAAGTGTTACAGGTTTACTTATAGTCAATATTTTAACTTAAAAACCTAAGAGTGAACTAAAGCCACTTCTGTGAAGGTTGAACAGGCTTAATAAGTACCTACACATTTGATGGAAAAACAAATATATTGTAAGAATGATTTTTTATTAGGATTGGCAAAAAAGTAGCACTGAATTATGACTGTGATCGTAAACTGTATGAAATACAGATTGAGAGAGTGAAGACTTAACATCATTAATTTATTCCTTGTTTTCATATGTTTCAGTAAAGTATGCAATTTAAAGAGGAAATTATTCTGAAACAATGGTTCTATTTTTTTTACTATTTGGTAAACTAATTACAATGATTATATTATCTATTGCTGTATCTTCCTGTACACTGAAGCCTAGCCTCTCTGATATGCTTAGGAAGCTTTAGGGGGAAGAAAAAGGGAAATAAATTTCCAAGTTATTATAGAAGTCCTAAAAACTTTTTTCCCATGTCAAATTACTGTTATTTTATATAATCCTCCCTCTCACATGTGCTAACATGCTTGCATTTTCTTTGAGGTCTGTAATTTAACTTTGTACTTTAGAAGTTCCCAGATTTGCCAGCTCACCCTCTGCTGCTGGTAGCTAATATTGCTGACCTCCTATTGCTCTGTTCACAGTGGCAAAGGTCTTTCAGACTCCTGACCTCTGGTCATCAAGAATGTCATCAGTAGTTTGTAGTTTGGGTGTTTTAAGTAAAAGGTGAACTTGTGAAATCTAAACCCTTCAGGGTGTTTTTAAGTGATCACTCAACTGTTTCATTGCCCTAGGATGTACTTTTTATGATGTCTGCAATTGTAAAATTTGTGGTGTTTATCATATGCAGCTATTTAAAAGCAGAACTCAAACAGTTGTCTGTTTAAACTGTTTAAAGTCTGAGAATACAATATATGATTTCTCTGATCACTAAGACCTTGATAAGGATTTATAAGAACTTTAAATTGTATGTTCTTATAAACTGTGTTTGTAGGTCTCATTGCTGAAATGTGCCCATTTTAAATCCTGAAAGATGGTTATAATTTTTTTATTTTTTTTTTTAATATATAGCTATACATAATTGCATGTTGATGGGCTTTACTAACTTTCTCTCTTGAATGTCTCATGCTCAACTGGAAATTTCCAGTGCTCACTCTGGTAAATCTTAAATCTAGAGACAGAGCCCAGGGTAGCCCAGCCTCACTGTTTTGCTCCTACCCAGTTAATTGGATTAACTTTACAATTTAATTCTATACTTGTTTGTTTGTTTGGACGCATATCTTTTATCTCTAAAAATGCATTAACCACTAATTACATCATTAAAAAATAGTGTTTGTTTCAAAAATATAATGAGCAGCCCTTATTCCTTGGATTTTGCTCTCCATCCTACACATTTTCCTTCTGTCATTTTTCCAGGAGTAGAGAAGAGTGGAGAGTACTGCAAAAGAAGTGGCAAAATCATTTTCCTATTGCCCGAGCTCGAGTAGAGAGTTAGAGAAGGCAGCGTCCCCACTGAGAAGCACTGGTGCCAGAAGGACCCCTTTTTCCGCATTCAGAGACAGCTGCTGCCCAGGAGCTGCAGCTCTGTCTCCTCTGTGTCCTGCAGCACAGGGGCTGGCACAGGGCTTTGCTTCCTGCCTTTTCTCCCTTCCAGCTACTGACCCTGGAAGGAAGTGATGGGAAAGCCCCCATGGGAAAGGAACTGCACTGCAGAATTGGCTCTGATATTCTGGATGCCATTCAGTTGCATTTCCACATACACTTGCAGTTAACAGGGCAACCCTCAGTATCAATACAGGTTGGGGGATGAAGGGACTGAGAGTACCCCTGAGGAGATGGACTAGGGGGTACTGGTGAATAAAAGACTGGACATGAGCCAGCAATGTGCACTTAGAGCCCAGAAGGCCAATCATATGCTGGTCTGCACCCAAAGGAGCATGGCCAGGAGGTCAAGAGAGGTGATTCTGCCCCTCTACTCTGCTCTGATGGCTCCCCACCTAGAGTAGGATGTCCAGCTCTGGAGTCCTCAGTAGGAAAGATACAGACCTATTGCTCTGGAGGAGGGCCACAGAAATGATCAGAGCACCTCCCTGAAGAGGAAGGGCTGAGAGAGTTGAGGTTGTTCAGCCTGGAGAAGAGAAGGCTTCAGGGAGACTTTATTGTGGCCTTTCAGTTCTTAAAAGGGGCCTGTGAGAAAGATGGGGATAGACTTTTTAGCAGGGCCATAGGATGAGGGGTAATGCTTTTAAACTAAAAGAAGGGAGATTCAGGCTGGATGTGAGGAAGAAATTCTTTACAGTGAGGGTGGTAAAACACTGGCACAGGTTGCGCAGAGAGGTGGTGGATGCACCATCCCTGAAGACACTCAAGCCCAGGCCAGATGTGGTTCTGGGAGGTTTGATCCAATTGAAGATGTCCTTGCTCATTGCAGGGGAGTTGGACTAGATGACCTTTGAATGTCCCTTCTGACCCAAACCATTCTATGATTCTATGAGAGGAAAAGATGTTACATGCTGTATGAAGTCAATGAGCATATTTAGAATGGTCTCCATGAGGAATTACAGTATTGTGTAGTAAATATGTTCTAATCTTGCCTGTCAATTTTTTTCTTTTTTTGCATCATGCTAGCCACTCTTCAAGATCTCTACAAACCTTCAGCCTGCTCTGTTGCTTAGTGGAGCCTGCCAGGTGGCCCTAAAAGTCTGGAATGTCACTTCTGCAAAGTATTAAACGTATATTTTTATATGTGTAAAACAGGCTGAGGAAACTCTTCATGCAAGTGTCTGCTGTCTAAAAGAGACAATCTAAATTTCCGGTCTAACAATCTATGTCATATAGTGGCTTCCATAAGCTGGTAGAAATTACATGGGATATTATTCCTTTTTGTCCATAATATGAATCTTGAAAGCATGCATCGTTTGTTCTTAAACCTTGTAACTAGTAAAATATGTTTATAACTGTCTTTAACTAGGATGTTGTCCTAGAGCTTTTACATCTAAGAGTAAAAAAAAAAAAAAAAGAAAACCAAACCCTCAACATTTTAAACTTTGGAAGTTTGAATTATGTCCCATAAAACTGAGACCAAAGCATATATATTTATAGCCTACCAATAAATTCCTTAAAATAGGAGTTTATAATGGAATCACTTAACACAGATAACAATTTTCTGAGCAGCATGTTTTCCCACATTTATTTGTTTTCTGAATATAAATACATCGGAAACTTGAAAGAGAGCAAAACACCTTGCAGGTTTATTGAAGTTGAAAATACATGTGTTTGGATTCACTGTACCTATAGAAAGGAAATGAACGTACAAGTAGTCAGTCAATTCTAAGTTTCAATAACAGCATTGCTAAAGAAAAGACTACTGCCTCAGCTCTGGAATGTGAGAAACTATTTTTGGTTTGGTTTAGACCCTCATTGTTACAAATTAATCAACTGCTCTTTAAAGTCTAGAACTCATTAACTTTGCAAGTTTTACTGTTCCCATGACTGAACTGAACTTAAAATATTCAAGTTTACTTTAGTTGCTCACCTTGATCTGTGTCCGTCTGTGTTCCACACGTATCCTCTTCTCTCTTGTAGGCAGATGGCAAGATTTAGTTAGAGATTTAAAACATTTTAGAAGGTTTGCATGTGGTATAGGTTTATAGTTCAGCTCTTACTATGAATCAGTAATTTCAGACAAATTTACACATTTTGTGAGTAGAAAGAAAATCTGATTTTTATTTTTTTTTTAACCCTGTGGACACTGTGGATCATAATACTCACCATGTTGGATACCTTGTTTAAACTTTAGTTCAGTCTGACTCCTCAAATGCCTCATAGTACCAGAAAACTGCAGAAGGTATATTTTAAAATGGAGTAAGTTGTTTAATTTTAGAACACTTCTGACAATTCAGATAAAGGGTGATGACAAACTGCATATCCGGAATGTTGCAGACAGGATTCTAAGATGATTCTGTGGCTAGTGTTATGCAGGAAACAGAATTACCAGAATAGCCCTTTGGCCTTGTAAAACGCAGCTATCAAGTTGATGCAGGTCTAGGTGTGACATTTCTCACTGGCAAAGCAAGTTGCTGTTTGCTATATGACCCTGCACCACATACAGGTTGAATTGCAGGTTTCTTACACTCTCAAAATGATGCAGCAATCTCTAATGATAGACATTATTGGGAAAGTCCATCACAGACCTATATAACAGAGAGATGTGATATGTCCACCAAATGCATGATTCAGAACCCATAACTAAAATTCCTAGTTATCTCCTGGTATACTCCAAGTTATGCTTCATGGTATAGGCGCTTGTAAACATATTATTTGCTTGTAAACATATTATCATTGTCTGCAATAGTCCTGATTTAACAGAAGAAAAAGGGAAAGTGAAAAATGAACAGCCTTGCTTTGTGGTTTAACTCTAAAGTTTATATTAAGTTTCTTGACTTCAGAATGAAGATTAATGATTGATATGTAATTTGATCTGTTTCCTCACCCATGGAAGTAAAAATGGTATTCAGACATAGTGTACTAAACTAAAATATATTACATGTTCTGTGGAATAGTTGAAGCTATAGGCTTTGCAGAACAGATTGAGATTCACAATGAAAAGGAATACTAAAATGAAAAAATATTGAGTGAACAGCAGGGCCCATTTGAGGTTATTACAAAGGATGTTTCTTTATTCTGTCTTTTCTTGTGCAACCTGAAAACAGTAGCAGGGGGTTACAAGCACAGTTCATCACAGAGTTGTCAATCACTGTCATTTAACGTTTTGCAGTGGAAGATGTCTTTATTCAAGGACAGCTGGGCAAATCAGAGAAACAGATTTGCAGTTAGTAGTCTGTCCAGCCTACACTAAGCAAACAAGGACAGGGCAGACATACTGGCCTCTCACATAAAAATATAATGGACTCTGCTGACCTCAGTGCCCTCCATTCAGCTTCATTCTCAGTTGTATAAAAGCTTCACTACCCATTCTCAATTTCCTTTAATTACCTACACGATGCAGATAAGAAAATGAACCTCACTTACTTACAGTCAATGATCACAAACAGGAAATTAAGTAGGCAAGTTGTTTAAAATAAGAGGAGTGTTTTGGAGGTAAATAAAACGTGTTGGGGAAGAATTAGGGAAAATGCATTTTCAGGAGTACCAATTGGTCTGGAGTGACTTGGCTGATCCTTCTTCTTTCTGCTACTTTAAACTGCAAAGCAAAACTAAGTAAAAAATCTCCTTGGTAAATATTCTTTAAAATATCTTTGAAGAAGAAGCCAGTTAAATAAAAAGAGTGAAGCAAACATGCAGCCTTCTATAGGGCTTAAAAAGATTGTGACCTTAGGTTCAGAGAATAAATGACCACAGTTTTCACAAGAGATCTAGCAGAGACATCCAGGATTAAGCAGCAGTTGTCTTTAGTCAATCTTCACTTCTAATCTGCAGTCGAGATATAAAATAAATTAATTACATTCTGATTTTCTTTCCAAATCTTAAGTTGTCTAATACTTACTTTTACATGTATATCACAGTTTAGGTGTAGTTTCATTGTGCCATTAAAGAAAATAGAAAATTTTGTACTGTCAGTTTTCAAAGGGGTGAAAACCAGCTATGTAACTGGGTTTTAGGAATTGTCAAAAAAGGTTCTATGCGTTAGGCTATTAATGAGTGGATACGGTACTTTGTAAGTCAATTAGGTAGCTCTGTTAGGTGTTCTAAAATTGCCATTTTCATTACCACACTCTACATTGATTCCTTTTGTGAATATTTCATTAATATGGATTTGCAGGAAGTCTGACTGGCGATTGAAGACTAAAATGCATAATACGAATTTATACTTTAGGAGGAATGTAAAACCCTGACCACTTTAATTTAATGGTCTCTGCTAAGCCCATAGTTTGAAAGACATTGCCCTTTGGGCTACCCAAATTACTTTTTACTTTATGACAAAAGAAATACACTCTCTTAAATTACAGATGGAAAAGATATAACATACTGTAAAACTCTTACTTTACTTGCAAGTTTTATGCTTTAGAAAGATCATTCTCATTCCAAACAACATGTAGGCATACATGCACAAGAGAGTTTTGTGCAGGAAAAAATTACCAATTAAGTCACAGAACTAATTCTTCAGCCTAAATTATAGTTCTTAGGGTGCTACTGCTGAATTTTCTGTCTTTCAGAGACAGTGGATTTGCCTAGCACGAGAATGAACACCTCTGCTCTGACTACTAGGACTGTTCCTCACAGCCCCATGGATGTTGCTACTCATAACTACATTTAAATTAATAATAAATTAATAATTTATTACTTGATTTAAATAATGATAAATTATTTAAATAGCTGTTGGCCTACAGCTCTTTTTGGCAATAGTGAGAAAGCTCTTAGACAGTTTTCATTTTGACATGAATGGTATTAGTCCCACTGTGGAGCACAGAGAATAGTTTTCAGCACCTACTTACAATTTTGTTCTTTGCTCTGATCACTGATCATCTGTTGCTTAGACAATGGCTGTTCATAATATTGAAAGTACATTTTAAAAGAACCTTACCAGAGCAATTTCAAACCCACTGTGTTTTGAGTACAGACAGAAAAGTAGAAACCCTGAAAACTGAAAATGTGAATTATTGACTTTTTTATAGCTAACTTTACAATATTTTTGTGAGCCAATCAGGCAGACGGTCATCTCAAATATTGAGTCCATCCACTGAATGTATTTAATTGCTTTTATTCTCCTCTCATCAGCTATGTGAAAAAAAATTAAGGCCTATAATTGTGTGAATATTTGTGAATATTTTACTACCTATTGTTTTCCCACACACGTGATTTTAACAAATAAGTACACTTTATAACCACTAAAATGCTGCTATTTTAACATTAAAATCAAATCGTATTTAATTAAATGCATATACTTTTAATGTGTCAGTAAGGAATAATTATTCTGAAGTTGATTACAATGGCTAATTTTTTTAATTTTTTTTAAGAATGCTGAGGAGTACACAGATTTGCCAGTGAGACACAATGAAGATCAGATGAACAGTGAACTGGCAAAACATCTTCCAATTGAAGTCAACCCCCATTCATTTGACAGTTCACACACAAAAACACACCTCCTGCTGCAAGCCCACTTCAGTCATGCCATGCTGCCTTGCCCAGATTATGCAACTGATACAAAGACGGTGCTGGACCAAGCAATTAGAATATGTCAGGTATAGTAATGCATTTCAATATTTAACTCTTGCTGGTTTACTATTTATTGTTAGTGTGTCGTAATATTTTGAATATAGCAGATCTGAAGATTTCTTGCAGTCTTGTCAAGAACTGGTACCACACAGTATGATACCTCTTTGTTTAGTGAGGAACTAGATGCCTATAAAGATGCCCGCTTTACAGAACTGCAGGTAAATGAAGTTACGGTAAAAGACTGTGGTACTCTGGTTGGAGGCACCTGTTGCCATAGGGTTTGCCTCTTTCATATGCCAAAGCTTTTTCTCTCTTTATCATGGAACACTGTATGTTAGTCATTCCTGTATGGGTGCCCTCCCTGCAGATTGTTATGCTGACCACCAAGAACCTGTCTCCTACAAGAACTTTTATTTTTATAGCACCCGAAAGTACTGTAGTCACAACCAAGCATGAATAAAGTGTTCTGAAATGTGATTTGGGATAAGACACAGGATTTTTCTCTAGCTTGTGAAATGATACGTCTTCCATTCCCCAATTACCACAGAGTCAAAAAAGCATGCTTTTAAATCCAGATTTTAAACTTGGTCTGGAGGCTTGTGACTTTTACAGTTGTACTGCAGTCACAGCCCACAGAAACTAAACTGACCATGGAGAGTACTGGTAACAAGCGATCACATGCACAGCTGCATGCCTCAAAAGAATTTCTGAGCAGCAGTTGGAGCTTGGAATAGAGTGCTGCCATATATGAAAAGCAGTTACAATTACAGTTACAGGTACAGGTACAGTTACAGTTACAGTTACGGCAGGAAGGATGAGCTCTAGCTGATGCAGAGAACAGCCACACCTGTGATTCCATCAGAAAGGAATAATATTCTGTTAGCAGAACAGGACAAGGACTCACTCACAGGTTCTTGAAGATCAGGTGACCTTCCACAAACTATTATTTTTATCTTCCTCGGTTCAATATGTGTAAAATAGGGACAGTAATTCTTTCTGCCTACAGTTCTTGTTTGCTCAGATATTAGCATCCTCAGTGGTCTACACGTCAACTGTCAGAATGAGGCTTTGATCTTGTTTGAAGCCTGTTTGCAATGTGGTAACTGTAAACATCGTGTCAAGCCTACCAGTTTGTAAAACCACTCTAAGAGAAATTGTTAATCAGTGCCCTAAACAGACAAAATACCACAGGCAGTTCAGTGTTTAGTGATTTGGGTGAGTCTCAACCTTCCACTAGCAAAAATGGCAAGCTTGTAATACTAATATCAAACAAAACAAAGCTATATTTAAGGAAAGTAAGAAGCAAGTAAGACCACAGATATTATTGCTGCACAGTCTTAAACTTGGCAACTAGCAGTGCTTGAGTGCAAATCTACTGTAAGTATTTCAAATCAATAAAATCATGGTGCTGAAATCTTCAGTGTATAAACAGCTACTATTCATAATACTTGGTTATTAACAGAGAACAACATCACTTGCTCTGGTTAGAAAATTCACCTTTGTTTCAAAGAAATCACCTATTTAAGGTTCATTTAAACATTTGTGGAATTAGCGTTTGGGGAGGTAGTTACATATTTGGAAAAAGATGTAAATTAAAGATTCCTTTCAGTAATTATTTTGCTCAATATTCATCATGGTTTGCTAAGAAGTGTATTTTTAACGCTGTTACAGAAGAAACAGTTCCTTTAAACTGGAGTTCAGGATACCATTCCATATTGTGCCTTGGCACTGTGGCCTTCTGTTGACTACTACATAATGTTACATATATAACCATCTTGGGGGAAAAAAAGAAAAAAAAGGATTTCCTCTTTAAAAAAGAAAAAAAAAAACTATGCAAGCATTTTTGTATTTTGAAGCTGGTGCATGGTTTACATCTCTTGGGAGAATATTTGTTCCATCTTATTAGTCACGCTTTCCAAACGGAGGTTAAAGTTCCCAGAATCTAAGCAGTAGACAGGGTTACACTTTCAATACTGGTTGTTACCTTTTTCCTTAGCACTGACCTGCTGATGAACTCTGGGTCAACAGAGGTGGAAAAAAAGATGTTAGTTGTGAGAAAAGGAACTGAACCATGGAAGGACCCATTGATAAAACATATTTGGTAGGTGATGTTCTCTGTGTGTGAACACTCGCTCATGCACCACCAAACATAAAATTCAGCAGTGAGATGGGAATTGGTTTTTGAGTTATGTTGAACTTCTGTTTATTTACTTACAAAGTACTTTAGCTGTTAAGGTTGTAGAGCTAACCTTAAAATTGTGACCTGCGCATAAACTGTTATTTTTGCTGGCGGGCTTGTGAATGATGGACTTTCGGTATAAGCACTGCTTTTCTGTTACAAGAAAGCAAGATCTTTCTAAGAGCTTTTACAAGTGGTTGCATCATGGTATGTACAGCAGGCCTCCATCCCAGGTCCCCTGCAGAGCAGATTTGCCATCAGTAGCAGTGATATGTAAGCAAGCCTTTTTCCATCACAGGCTATTAAACTTACCCACTCTTCTGTGCTCTTTCACCTGAATCAGCCTTCTCTCCCATGGTTCCTTTTACATCCCACCTGTTATGTCCTCCCTCCCATTCCTCCAACATCTGGGCCTTTCTCATTTCTAGTGGCTTTAGGCTGAATAGTGTTAATGATCAGACAGTTAATATCTTCAGAGAGATAAATGTAGCTGATGGATTTCAGGTAAGATTCCACTCTCTTCTAATTAAAAAAAAAAAGTATGCAACCACTCCTAAATTTATTTTCCTGAGATATCTTAGAAGTTTTAGTTTTATGTTAGAATTCTCTTCATTGATACTCTTGATGAAAGATAGATGTCATAAGCATTTTACAGAATTTAAGGAGTCATGGTGCTGACTCAGTAGAGGAATGTAACTGTTAACATACAAAATGGGAGAAGTATATTCTGTTACAGTTTTCATATAGTTAGCATTTGTTAGTTATAGATGGAGTTCATTACAGCAATGTAAATTTAGTGTCTATAGTATCTATACACCCAGGATGAAATACAGAAGTCTTTCCCTCTTGCTGCAGAAATATAGGAAATAGCAAGCAGTATGTAACCTCCTGGAAGGTGAATGCCCATCTCCTCCCACACCCATCTCTAGTATCTGGCCACTGAGGCATTGACTAGGCCAAAGGAATCTCCCTGCTCTACATTGAAAGGCTCAAGTCAAAAGCTGACAAGTTTGTTATCAGTGACAGGCTCTCACAGATAAAGCACAGAAGGTTCCCATGGCTCAAAAAATCTGCCATGACCTCCTGTGTGACCTTGGCCAAGTCATTTATTTTTTATTTGCCTCTGTTACCCTCAATACAATTACAGTGGACTGCATATTCTCTTCAAGCCTAGCACTCTATCTCCATTGTTTTTTACTGAGAGACGATAGAGGTATCAGTAAGATGGTGCTTCTTTACTTCTTGCAGAAGAATATCAAAGAATAAAAATTCTAATTAAATGATTTGTCTAATAATTTTTAGACTATAAGAATTATTGTGAAGACAATACCCCACTTTTTTTCCTATCTCTGATTTAAGAATGTGAATTAGACTAATCTCTTTTTTACTTCTTTTGTCAAGCCTTATATTTTGTGACTGTGTATTCAGCAGGCAGTTCTTACTCTGCTGTTCTAAGACCATCGCCTATATTTGCATTAATTGAAATGGATAATTGAAGCAGTAATACTGTCAGTCTCAGATTCAGCAGGGCAGTCTCTTCTCGGAAATAATGTGACAGTTGCTGGCTTTGCATTAGGATTGGCCACAAGCCTCCACTTGTAGTATAATCGTTGAAAAAATATTTTAATATTGCCAGGAGCAGGACTGCCATGGAGCTCAGCCTTAACCTTGGCGAAGTGTTTACCTATGGATGTGTTAAACGCCTCTCAATAGGGTAGCTGTGCACTGAGAGAAGATGGACATGAAGCCAGATTCCAAACTGCAGAATAAAGACTAGTTTGCAGAGGAAGCATGCGCATCCCTGAAATGAGGAAGCCTTGTAACGCTGTCACTGATGGCCTGCCTTTCCCCATCATGTTACTCCTCCGGAGAATCTAATTTTGACAGGAAAGAATAAACTCTATGGGTTAAGCACTGCATTTCCTTAGCTGCACAATAATGTGTGTAACACCATGTTACCCGTTCTAAAACAGCTGAAGTGAATTAGTTGTTTCTGGTCATTTAAATTGCAGGTTTTGCTACAGTTTTGCTTCTGAGAATCGTCTTTGTGGTACACGTTCAGAGTCATCAAATACTACACAAAAACATGCTAACCAATCCAGCTGTCTTTTAAGAGCTAGCTTCTGTACGAAATGCTCGTTCTACTAAACTGCAGACTTTTGTGACTGATGGTGGGAGCTGTAGCTACTGCTCCTCACACAAAAGGTACTGTCTGGCCATATCGGCACAGCTACAAACAGCACAGGTGCTCAAGCTGCAGTTCCAGGACTAAAAGAACAAGAATGTCCCTCAGCTCTGGACTTTGCACCCTTCCTAAGCCTCATCAGTTCATAACAGCCACTAAAACTACCGACCTGGGAGCCGTGTCACTTGGATTGTTTTCCTGCCGTGAGGAAATGGAGAAGTTCTTAAAGGTCCTAAGTGTGTTTTAAGCTCACATGTTGCCTATTGTTAGTCCAGGAGTGCTGCTCACTTGCTGCAAAGTGGTGGGAGTTACAAGAAGGGCCTCTTCTACAGTTGTGTGCGTAAGATTTGTCCAGAAGTGCCCCAGGGCAAGAGATAATTGCTTTGTTTTAGAGGTGCATCAGTAACTATAAATAAATGGGCAACTTTGCTGAAGGAAGGGAAGAGAATCAAATTAACTTGAGAATGCGGCAGATTATTCAGAAACAAGTGAAGAGCAGAGGCCATATCTCTTGAGCTACTACACACATTCTTTGTGTATGTGATAATATTCCAGTGATAGCACCATGTTTGCAATTTGACTTAAATATTGGCTGCTTTCATGGTTGGATGGCTGTTATTCCACAGGAGGGTGGAAATAATAGAATAATCAAAAAACTTGTAACACAGATACTGGAAATTAATGCTCATTTTTAGATACTAAGCAACAATGGAGAGCTTTGTTGGGAAAGTACCTGGACAACTTGGGGTGCAACTACTTGTTTCCAGCTTGTGGTTTATAGGTATATATGGGGGAGAAGGGGTAGTCACCTTTGTGGCAGTGGTGGTGGGGTCTTTGGTTGCTGTGGATAATTGGTGAACTGGTATATGGAAGCATCTTGGTGGCAGTTTAATGGTGAGTTGATGCTCCTTATATATAATCCTTCCCCCACCCATGGCGAAACTTTTCCCAGCTGGGGCTGGAGGAAATGAGTAATGCTTAACCCATTTGTGTGATCAATTCACTTAAGCAGCTACTGTGAAATGTTAATCACAACTTTAATTTGTACTGCATTAGCATTTTGATTAACTTGTAGGCTTGCTAGCACACTTGAAGCACTTTTACTCATAGTTACAGCTCGGAAATGACTTTTTGATTAATTAAGTTTGTTAGACAGCAGCTGAGCTTCCTGAATGCTAACCTTATGGGGCTAAAAGTTCAGGAGAAAGTTACTGGGAATAACTGTTGCTGTTGAAAAGGATTATTGTAAATGCACTCAAAAATTTTTTATTATTGACAAAATATTACATTACTGCTTTGAAACTGACTTTAAACTCTAAAGAGGGCAGATTTATTATGAGAAATATGCTGTATATTTTTCATGAGTTTGGTAGATTTTTGTAAGATTTGGAACAAATGCCATCTTGAAGACTAACATCCTCAGTTAGGATACTGATTTCTTGCCAAGAGATTTTTATCAAAAACATTGTATTTACAGTTCACTAACACAGTAGAGAATATCAATTTTTCAGTTAATAATTTGAAAATAAATTGGATATTGGGACTCAGCAAGTTCTGAACGTGTTGGGTTGTGCCCTACCAAGTTTACATTGTTGGCATCACATGCCATAGCTGTTCTTACCTCTGTAATACTATCAAAAAAAAAAAAAATAAGAACCCAAGGGTTGCACTCCATTAAATGCAGACAGTAAGTGATTTGTCCTTTCCCTGGTTCTGATCATACTAATAATGTTACTATGGAGGCTAAAGAATGAACACAGGGATAGACAGGAATCTTGCAAAGCAGCTAGGAAGGTCATAATTTGCATACATCAGTGAGACCTTTATGATGATGGGAGAATGAGGAATCAGTCTCTCATAGGGGGTAGCAGAGCATATGGAAAAGGGAGCTGAAAATGCTTGTAAAAAAAGTGAAGGGAAGGGAGACACAGAGGGCAGTATAAAAGGAGTGCCTTCTAAATAGGCTTAATTACATCTTACTATATCTCTTGATAAAGTGCAAGGGGGGGTGGGGGGGAGTGTGCTCTGGAGGCTGAAATGATACCCCTGTATAAGTCTGATTTAATTGATTCTTTCCCATCAATTAAAAATTCAATTCAAAGGATCAGTGCAAAAAGATCAATCAAAAAAAAGGATTCCTCCCCTCCCCAAGTTAATACATTTCTAAAATGTGATTTTGGTCTAGATCTCTGCAGTGCAAAGGATCTGTAGATACCTGGTTTACTGATACATAACATACAAAAGACAGGGACCTTAAAACCTTCTGTAAGACTTCTTCAACTGAATTCTAGCTTTTCAAGTAAGTTGTTTCTGGGGTAAGTGAAGCATCGTAATCATGATTTATATAAAAACATGAAGCCTCTAGTACATGGTATGCTTTAACATCTGGAAAAATATTTTGCTTATATTAGTGTGATCTCAAGTCACGTGGATCATAATATTACATATTGGAAGGCTTCCTACTTTTGAAGCATGTGCAAAAAAGATTTATTATTGTGAATTCATAGTTTTCAGCAAAAGTAATACACTTTTGCATATTATTATCTATAAATATTTGTCATATAAACTCTGTAGTCCTAAACACCTGTAATTAGGCACCATTCAAAGGATTTTAATGAATCTGTGGATTTAAAGTCATATTTCTAACTGAAGTCTAGTCCTAGACAGCAGAACTTACACTAATATGAAGCGAAGACACAAGTGGGGGTATTTTGATTATTTGATGTTGGAATACTGTACACAATAAATTCAGGTACAAAAATAAGTAACTATTTTTCTAAATAAACCTAAATATTTAAACTGTTTAAATAATTGTAAATAACTATTTTTGTTAAAAAAACTAACTGGCGTTAACTGCTCTTTGATATAACTGTGCAGTAATATTTGAAGCATTTTAGTCTTACACCATTTATTTCTGTTTCACTAAGGTGAATGTCATTTCACATGGAAGGCTGATCATTAGTGTGCCAACCTTCAACTTCATAAAGGTGCTCAAGAAAGTGCCATAGTCTGTGAAGCACTAATAAAAAGGATAAAATTAATCTTTTAAGAATGGATACATTTGAGCCGTGTAAATCACCCTGAGTACTCCTGAAGTTTCAGTCCCCATCCACCAAGTCATTACCACCAATGACATCACTGCAGGCAGTCGACCTTTAGCTGAGTAATCACAGAATTGACAGTTGCAATGACATTTCTTAGATTACCTTAAGTCTCCTTAGCTACCCTCTGCATTCAGAGCAGTTATCATTGTTCATTGAACTCATTGCCACTTTCCTTAAATAACATTTAGCCACAAAATATTGACATTTATATTTACAATGTTTACATTTATATTTACAGTATTTAATTAGAAGTACTTAGTATAACCAGAGTTATATTACAGGTGACTTCAAACAGAACAAATTACTCCAAGTAGTATAGCAGTTTCTGTTAATAAGATGCAGGCTGTTTCATTTTAACACTCCAGTAACTTATTTTAAAGAAAAAAAAACATTTTAAGTCATTTGAGTGGATCAGAAATTCTGCTAGTTGTTGACTCTCTGTTCCCCTGTTTAACCAGCCATACAAGAGTGATCCAGAATATTTGGCTTTCAAATGAAGGATGTGAAAGTAATACCAAAAACTGTTAAAACTAATCAGAATATTTCAGTTGCCAGACAAATTTCCTAAATGGGAAGTGGGGGTGGGAGAGTGCGGTAGATATGTTCATTATGGAGTAGTTTAGTATCTGTTATTTTGAGCACATATTCAGAGTGCTTAAAAACAACAGAGAAAAGCAATGTTTTACTATCAGTGTGTGTTGCTATCGATGAGTTTGCCACACTCACCTCTCCTATGTGCTGCCTTTGTCTTTGCTTCCCCTCAAGCTAGGGAATTATAAGCCATAATTTAAATTCCAAGCATCAGTAGTAATTTTGGCTAAAAAGAGACACTTTTAAATCTCAGCTTCATGTTGGACCAGAAAGGTACAATTTGATCAGTTTAACTAATTCAGTACTGAAGGATAACCAACTACTGCTCCTGAAAATATGATGAAAACCTGATAATAGGCACTGAGGGTTTCATATTATTGCACAGAATAATATGAAATGGAATGAAGAAAGGAATAGCAAGACTTTGATCCAAACATTTTGACATTCACTTCTGAATACCAACAATATTTAATTTTTTGCCATACCTGACAGTTACTGAGCATCAGCATTTTGTCCTACCCCTGCCATGGTTTATAGCTTGTTGGTTACCCATGTTGGTACAAGACAAGCTATTTTTGATAGCAACAGACAAAATGTTAAAGGACGTGTCACTAATTGGTATTATTAATTTGTTGTTGTCCAAGTATGACACTTGAAAGGCTTTTAAAAGCTAATGCCTGATTCTTTCATTAAAACCCACCTCAGTATAGGCCTCTGCTTTTATTCTGCTAAGTGCATGAAGAGGCCCGTATAAGATGATGGAAAACATAATTTTCATTGTAAGAAGCAGTACTTCCTTTGACTCCATCTATTTATCCCATCTTTTCTACTTTAGTTTAAAAAGTGGTGGGCTTAGGACTTTTTGGTTCGTTTGGTTTTTTTTTGTGGGTTCTTGTTTTACTTATCAATTTACAAAAAAAAATTGTATTTTTTTTCTGTAAGTAAAAGCATCTTTAGAATTTGTTGGTTTACTTGTTGCACTCACTGCCCTCTTATTTTTTTTCTGTGATGAAATTATCTTGTGTTGGCATGAAATTCTGAGGCGAGAAAGGCAGATAACCAATTAGTGCCATTTCTCAGTTAAGAATAATATTCTTAATCAGTTTCAATCTTACAGCTATAAGATATTTAGAAACTACTTACTTCTTTGCCAAGCAGGAGTTAAAGTTAAGAAGCCACAAATTTCTACAAAATTATTCTGGTTTGTACTTAAAAGCAACAGCAACAGACCAAACAAGTAGCAGCTGGATAAGCTAGAGAAACTAAATGTTATTCATTGGATATTGTAAATTTTAAATACTTCTTTTTTTCCTTTGTCTCTTATATATTTTTTTTCATGTAGTTCCTACATTTTCTATAGCTAATTTTGAGACTGGGGAATTGCTCAATTTGTTACCTTGAGTATTTATAGAAATTTCAATAACCATTTGAGTATCAAGCATCTGTGTTTTACACTTAGAGGAAAATTAAAGTGCAGGTTTCCAAGGCAGCAGATGAAACAAGCCAACTTTACCATTGTTCTGACTTTTTCACAATGTCATGTCTTGGATTTCACATCCAGATAGAGATGCTGTGAATAAATTCTATGGGTGAAGAAGCAGAAAATAAGGAGGAAAAGAGGATTTGCTATGTGGATTCATTATAACAATGTGGAACATAGTATCTCACACACACAGGCTTTCCTTACTCCCTACGGGATATCTATCTGTAGGCCTCTATCAATTTCCAGGAGATTTTCTATGTGAAAGGATCCTCCAGTTAATTTCAGTGTATAGCTTGTTTTAGATTTATCTTTCTCTTACGTCTTCTCTCTTCCTTTCCCCTTTTCAAACCTCTGTTTAAAAGGGTGGGGGTAGGGGAATAGATTTAAAAAAAAAAAAAAAAGAAAAAAGAAAGTAAACAATGAAAACAGTGTTACGTGTGTATCCTCACAAGCATTTTATGAAAATACCACTGCTTCATGCTGACTAAAACCACAGCTTACTGTATTCTTCTTGCTCCTTGTGGAAAAGAACAGGGTATCTCTGCAGCCATTATTCTTCATGTATATACAGCACTCTCACTGAGGAGCATGATGTTTCAGGCTATGTCAGAAAAGCAGAAAGGAAATAACAATGAGGGAGTGAATAAGAGAGATGTACTATACTGTCTCAGCAACATGGACTGTACCATATATGTAAGTTTCAATATGTTTTAAAACGTGGAAGCAGGCAAAGAGTGACTTGCCCTGTGAGTTTAAAGGACAGACTTCAGTCTGGTACATGCTGAGAATAATTCCCTCTTTATCTGACTAAAACTCGTGTGAACCAACACATAAATCCACAGGCTATGAAGCGGCTCCTTTCAAATGTGATTTCTAACATAATTTTATTTTCTATTCAGTACAATAATCATACCTGGAAGTGACCTTGGCAAGCTGAGTGAGAAGACAGAAAACCATCAGCGTTGTGCTGTGAGGTCCTATTTCTAGGGTCATTAGGAATGTTATTAGTGTGTTTCAGGGTGCTGTGGCTCTTCCTTCAAAAATGACAAGTGCAATGTTTAATCTACATCTTTATTACCTGAAAGGCACTTTATCCACAATTCATGAGAAATGAGACAACATCAATGTAATACAGGGTAATGCTTTAAATAGTTTTCTAAGTGTCACTGATCTTATCACACCGACCTGGAATAAAACCTGTTGAAATTGCATTGTAAACTGCTAAAATAAACTGCGTGACTGGCCAGGACTGAAACTAAATTGTGTCTTTAAACTCAGTATTTCTCCAGAATCAGTGTAATTTAATTGAAATAGCTCTGCGTGTGTAAACAACTCCTTTGTTTAAAGAAGATTTCACTGTTTAGTTTGCCTTAAGTAAATGCTGCCTTTTGTTTGTAAAACATTTGATTAAATGTGAAGACTTACATAGACAGCTTCCCCTCATTACACTAGTGGCTGGAAAATAAGTTAAAATGATGCAGGTATCTGCTGTCTAAGGAATTACCAAACAATATCATTTGTCTTTAAAAGAAAAACCATGAAAACCTCTTACGTCTAGTCCTAAAATCAAACTACAACTCTCCTAATACCAAGAAGATGGTATTTAAAGTGCTGAAACTGTTCAATATACCAGACTCTCGTTTCTTTCTTAAAAGAATGTTTTGTAGTATTTTAATCAAACTCCACATTTCCTACTTGGCAAACCACTTTTAAATACATGACTTTCTACTAAATTAGAGTGTTGTAAAATTAAGACCCACACATAATTGTTAACATAATGGTATTAAACAAGACAACCACAACAGTGGTATTAAGCAAGACAACTAACATATTAATAGCATAATTTTCTTCACTAGCTGAAATGCTTCTATAAATCATAATAATTGTATTAACATAGGATGAAAAGTATACTATATATTCAAATAAGTGCATTTACTATTAAAACAGAATGTTGAAACTAAAAGCTCATCTTTGTTCCTTTCTCCTTTGGAAGAACTCTTACATTCTTTTTCAGACAAACCAAACAGAATTTAAGTCAAGTCAGGGAAAAAAGCAGGTATAACAGTTTTTTCATGTCAGTAGGGCCACTCACAGTGCACAATCCATAATGAATTTTGCAGATTTGGCTCTTTATGCTAGTGATATTTAGAGTGTCCTTTTTACTTGTATTCTCAAAAGCGTAGCAAGTAGAAAAGGAGCAGAAGCGAGATATGGAAGGCAAGATGATCGTTAACACTTTAAAGTGTGAGATATTGCTGGATAAGGGATTTTTGCTTGCATGGGTTTTTAATGTACTTTGGGAAAGCTTTTCCAGTTCAGGATAGAGAGGAAAGGAGAGACAGCCAAGCATCCATCACTCTCAAGACTGTCAACTGTTTACAATGCAAAGGATGAAATCCATGGTTTTCCTGACTGCTGTTACTCACCCTATGTAGACTATTAGCTATTTTGTCATTTTTCTTCAAGATTTCAAGTTAGGTGTCAGTGTTGAACAAAACCTAAAAAGTGCTCATTAAGCTAAATTTTAGTGGTTTTATCCAGTCTGATGCAAGAAATATTTTTAAGTCCTGAAGTTAAAATGGGAAAAATAACTGCTACTGGTAAGTGACATTAGTATTAATTTTTGAACAAATGCAAATATGTTGCTGTTGTTGTTCTTAAATAATTCAAAGATTTTTGAATAATTTTGCAATTCTGGCAAAGCTCTCCTGTCAAAATATAAACCGATACTGCAGTTAATTTTAACCTCTTCCTTTCCAATAAACTTCGAGATTTATTCCTTTCATTCTGAGTTGGATTATGTAAGAGAGAGATTATTTGTAAGGAAAAGATCCCACTTTCTGCTCTCACCCCAACAGCATGGTGTAAATTACTTTCTGAAGGGTAAAAGTTGATGATGATGACACAGTATTTAGTCCATCTTTTTTCAAGGTTAATCCAAAAGTTGCCAACTGACACCAGTAGAGGTTGAAGTAAATTCCTATGTTGAAGGCCTAGAAATTCCTGTGCATTAAATATTAAATAAATGCTCTTACTTGTATGAACCAGGTACACAATTATCCTTTCATTCTCTTATTTGTATTTTATGTCTTCTTCTTTCGTTAGGCAATGTTGGATGTCGCAGCGCACCATGGCTGGTTGGTGACTGCTCTGAATATAACCAATCTGGTGCAGATGGTGGTTCAGGGTAGATGGATACACAACTCTTCCCTGCTTACTTTGCCCAATATAGAGCTACAACACCTCTACCTTTTTCGGTATGTAATACTTCTAAGCATTCCTAAGTTTGCAGTCTCATTCTACTACTGACTGCTGATTGTGTTTGAATGTCACTGTTGTGCCTGAGAATGTTCGTTAATGCACCAGAAGCAGAACTTGTTCTTTCATGGTGGTGCTTTCCCAAATGGAGTTTCTATTTCTCTTTTCAATATTCATTGATTAATTAACCCCCACAGATTATTTTGAGAATCATGATTCCAGACAAATCAACAAGAGATCACTGGAAGGGTTCCAAGTATGAATAAATCTAACCCTGTATATTAATTATCTCTTTATTTTAATCCACTAAAAATATATTAGTATCCATCCTAGTATCAGAGGTAATGCTAAGCTCTATAGATGCCTAGATGGTGCAGTAATTAATGCTACTGAAAAATAAATGACCAGCATTTAATAACAGAAACTAGTATCAATTTTTACCACCAAAACAACTGAAAACAAATGTTTGCATTCCCTCCCTGGGCATATGTTCTGCTGTCTCCATCAGGAAGTGGAGCCAAGGCAAAAGGAAGAGCGTGCGTGGAGGTTACCAAGGACCTATTGAGTGTCTTCCTGAACTAATGGCTGCCTGTGAAGGAAAAGAGCATGTTTTTGCTTCCATTGTGGATGGTGAATTGCAAACAGCCCACATTTCACAGGTAATACTCTCTATCTGTGGTCATTATCAATGTGACTGGAAAGGAAGAGTAGTTGGGAAAAGAAATACTCTCCCCTTCAGCAAATATCATAGGACGTTCCATATAAAGTGCAGCACATTTGTTGCTTTAATTTCAAGGTACTGGCTAGCTTTACAAAGGTTCTTCTCTGTCTGTTTTCTTAATATTATTCTCACTTCTTTCCTGCTAACCAGTAACAGAGCCTGGTTTATGGCTGATAGTACCACATCTCTTTGCTCTAAGGATGCTTCTCTAGGTCATTCAATCTGCTGAATGTTATCCATCTTTCCATAGTCAGGTGTGTACTAGGAATACATGCATTGCAAATGCCACCATAGCTTTTTTCTGAAGTGGTCTGTCAAACACTGTTTTTTCCCAAGAACACCCTTAGTAGAAGATCCAGCACTCATTTTCTGCTTGAAAGAGAAAAAAGGAGATGAAAATTTCACACTTCACAGAGGGAAGAAAAAAATACTATTCCAAAATGTTGAGGCTGCTAGAGTCTCATTTTCAGTTTGATTTTAAAGTCGTTCCCAGGAAAGGACAGCAATAGTCCATAGACAGTTAATCCCATTGATTTAAAATAAATGTACGAAAGATGAAAACTTAAAAAGCTATACTTCAAATGGTTTTTATTTGTATATTTTAAAGGACAGCAATATGTCCAGTGTTTGTTCAGCTTCAGTTAAACCTTTCAGTGGTATGCAAACAAGAAGAAAAGTACTTAAATGTCTATAACAGACATCTGCATTTGTAACTAAATTAACATCAAAATTTTGAATTAAGAAAATGTATTGACATCAAAAAAAGGCTTCCTTTAACAACAGATTTTTAACATAATACAAATTGGTTGCAGTCCAACTTTTGGATGTGATAAAAAATTAGAACATTGTTATAATTAGTTCAGGGAGAACTCAGAAGTAAACTTACTTAATTTATTTGCATAAATTGCCATTCCGTTATCTTTAAAAGCAAATGCAAATTGGCTCTGTCTGATATGATGATGGTTATTTGGCTCAAAAGTGCTTCAATTTGCGTAGCAATCTGCTGTCGTCTCTGCAGTGAGGCGATCCCAGGTAACATACAAATCCTGAATTATTCCAGAAATTAGTATGTTTAAAGCATCAATTTAAGTGCTAATTGCAGTAGTAATGAGAAAAAGCAGTACTACTGTGAGATTTGCATCTACTGCCCCATCAGTATGCCTGGAACGGCTGCTGACTGGCAGAGGATTTGGCTGCTAATTAAATAATTGTATGCATGGCAGTGTTCTCGTCTGATTCAATAGATGAAGATTAATCCTCAGATAAATATGTTTGGCTGGTATTGAAATGTCTTAGCAGTTTCTTCAAAAATAGCTTGTGTGTATGTGATGTATATGTTCACACTGTGAATGACTCTATGCCTCTATATATCTGTGTTTGTAAATACAGATGCATATAAGAGGGGAAAACATAATATCTTAGCAGCATAGAAGGAGAAAGTTTCATTTCCATGAGTTGGGAATGGCCATATTGGGTATAGCAAAGCCATGACTGTATTATGCGGGTCATAGCAAATGTGAAACCTTTATACCAGTGTTTTATATTCTTTAAGGTTTGGGGGGGGTGGGGACAGGTTAGAAGAAAGAAAGAATAAAATAAAAAAAAATATTGTAATACTTTGCACAGAATTAAACTTCATACTGAGTTTTTCTGTTGAGTGTTTTCCTACATAAAGGCTTTCAATGAGCACATAGACAGGGGCCAACAAAGGGAAAAAATTATTCAGTAAAGAATGCATCTTTATTATATATATATTTTTTCTGTAAAGAAATAATATAAGATTACGGAATTTAAGCCTAGTGTTCTGACACCAGACATGAAAAAAGTCAAATAAAGTGGTAAGCATACACTACTAAATTGCCAAAACCATTCTTTTCCTAACGAAAGTTCTGCTTCTTACAGTGTATAGAACCTATACCTTAAGCCTGTTACCAGCATGAAACTGGAAAAAAAAAACAGCTTGAGCTTTACATATAAATTTGAGGCAGACAGAAAAAGGAAGAAATTTTACATTGGGAAAGAAGAAAATGTCTTTTAAGCAGATTGATAATTTTTAAATAGCAGCTCTTGAAGCTGCTCATGGACTTGGAATATTAGTCTAAATCCTGGGGAGATAGATTATTGGCAAAAATGCTAATGACATTACTAAAAGTTCATGAAGAACTTCTCATGTGATTATGATTTTTATCTATGGGTTTGGTAGGTAAATATATATGTAGTATAAATGTACATGCACACATTGGGCATGTTGATATATGTAAAAGGAGATAGTGTATGCTTGTGTCATCCTATACAAAAAAAAAAATAAATAAATACAGTAAAATTGTCGAGAAATTACTAAGTAATGTTGGAGCCTGAGTTTAATTTTCCAAAAGTTAGCTAACATCCTAAACCTCATTGGAAGTCAGCAGGGCTTTAAAGCTGACAGCCTAAATTCAAAAACTATTTAGACTGTGAGTCTGATTTTTGGCCTAAACTCCGTGTTTGTTTCAGTGATTCATTCTGACTCATATTTCTTTAACAAATCTCAGTTTCCAAGTCACTTAGGCATTAGGCACTAGGCACCTCGTAAAATACTAAGCTGGTGCTTATATTATTGAAAGAGAAAAAAGAAACCTCAGGACTGAATAAAATTATATATTATCCATGCTCTAGTATCAGCTGCTTTTACTCTGGAAGTACCTGTGTTCCTATAACCTTCTTTTTCATTTTCAGCTGCTACTACTTGACTTTCTTCCTCAATAAAAATATCATCACTATGAATGATGACAAAAAGGCAGCCTGACATCCATACTGTAGCAATGATCAAGCAGTACTAACTTTGCCTTTAATTTTCAAATACACAAGGCCTGGAGAATCACAGAATTGGTGAGGTTGGAAAAGACCTTCAAGATAATCAAGTCCAACTGTTAATGACCAATTCAAATATTACAACTACCTTTTGTCCATTTAGAAAGTCACTCAGACTTGCTTTGTTTGCCCTGTAAAAGCTACATGAGAACATGACAACCTTTGACAAATTGGGGGTTGATACAATTGGGGTTGTATGGTATAAACCAGACCAAGCCATAGTCTTCAACAGAGAGACAGGTGACACCACCAAAGGATTGAATACATTATGACATCTGCTGAAACTAAACTTTATTCTACCATAATTGTAACAGGCCTTGTCCTCTGAGGTAGTGCACATAACAGGTTTTCAGGTAGATGATATCTAAAGTGTTACTGAAGGTACGATCATTGAGTTGGCATGTATTAAGGTGCCTCCACTGAACACAGCAGAAGGACACTGCTTTGGTGCATGGAGAGCCTCAAGCAGCAGGTCTGTACAGTTCCTCAAGTCAGCTTCATCTTTAAAACCTTTACATCAAGCATAAAATCATTTGCCAGTTAAGGTGTTACTGCTCAAGTTGTTTCATCCAGTGTGATGTGCTGGAGGTGATTTCAGTAGCATCTTCTGCGTTAAATGTAACAAAATCCTGGCAACAACTAATTAATTAAGAATGCCTGCAGTGTTTTTTCTTCTTTTTCTTCTTCAAGGTGCTGCCTTTTTTAACCCTGTTCAGAGCTGGAACAAAGAGGAGTATCTTTTCCCTTAACGTTCTAGCTGTTTATTTTCTGTTACAGTTTTCCCATCCTTTCTGCATTAAGAGCATCAGTACAATTCATTCCTCGATATCCCTTGCTTTACACTGCAGCTCCTGGGTGCTCACAGGTGGCCCTCCCCACTTTCACCATTGAACAGACACAGCTGCTCATGCAGCACAGAAGTCAGAAGAGAGAGAGAGATTAAGGTTTACCCTAAATCAGATTTCTCATTTATTTCAGCCAGGCTCTGGTAACGTTTAATCCAACGTAAGTCTGTGCTGCAGCTGAAATGGGCAGTCCTGCCCCCCCCTTGTGCCATTTTCACCTCTCCTGACCCGGCTCATTGCAGAGCTGCACAAATGCCGTGGCTGATTCAGGCGAGGAGGTAGGAACAAGCATCAGGGGATGAGAAGGGGAGGGGTCGTGTCAGCCCTCTCTCCGACAGTCAAAATGGCCTATAGCCAATTGGTGACGCGATGCTTGTGCCAGCAGGGAGGGAGGCTGGACCACTTCTTTCAGTGGCACTGAAAGTCCATGCTTATTCAGAGTACTCACAGGATTAGCGAATATGCTTCCACAGTCAGCTTTAAACTGGCCTAAAATCATGCTGTCTGTTGTCACCAGAATGGTTAGCAAGCTGATCCATCTAGCTGCACAATCACAGCATGGCAGTACCAAGGTATCAGGGGTGAGAGGCGAACAGCTAGCTGGTGGGGAGGGTGTCATAAAGAGGGATGGCAGCAGATAGTCAAACCAATACATGAAAAATAAAATATACTTTAGTCCTTTTCCAGATAAAATATTTCTGTTCTATGCAGTATTGCCCATGCAGCTATGCTGACTCTCCTCCTTCCCACAAGTTCCCATTTTGGTATCTGCTGGCTCTACTAGGATCAATATTCTTCTTTCCTTCTTCTCTTTCCCACCCTCTAGCTTTTCATGTGTTGTTTGAAAACACAAATGAAGTGCTGGTTCCTATTTTGTTTTGGGGGTGGAGGGGAAGGAGGGCAGGGCAGAGGGTGGTTCTCATTCTTTTAGGTTTTTTTTTCTTCCATTGCCAGTCTCATCAGTCTTTTTCAGGCCACAAATCACTGCCTTCATTCCACAATGGATTTTTCCGTTTCTTCTTCCTACAGATTTCATTGAGGGAATATGATGATTTTCTTTTTAGCAAATGCAAGCTGTGTTACTTCCTTCCATTTTTGTCACAGCTTCTTAGAGCTGCTTTTCCTTGTCTGATGGAGACCAAAATGAGAGATCCATAGGGCTGCTTTTTCAGGGTGCCTCTTTAAGACTGAGGAGAGTGTCATGTTCAGCTACACATA
Organism: Pezoporus occidentalis; assembly: GCF_034315485.1. Classification (NCBI taxonomy): domain Eukaryota; kingdom Metazoa; phylum Chordata; class Aves; order Psittaciformes; family Psittacidae; genus Pezoporus; species Pezoporus occidentalis. The sequence goes on along the minus strand of NW_026913103.1, from coordinate 15,346,955 downwards.
TTGTAAGCCTTTAACAACAGTTCTCTGTACAAGGATGAGAGAAAATTGAGGGGCTGTTGCAGTTCACAGAGAACTAAGGCTCCTCAGGAGGACTGTAAGAAGGAAAGTTTGTGAAGAGCAATGCAAGAAAACCTTAAAAAAAAAAAAAAGTTAGGTATAACTTTTGGATATGTGGTTGAACTTTTGGTTAATTATCTGAACTGATCCCCTGAACTCTCTGAGGTTTGCCCATTGCTAATTAGCACTGCAGTGACTTGTTCTGTATGGATTATGTTATGAAAGTTTAATTTAAAACTTAATTATACTAGTTTTTAAGTGGCTTATAGGGAAAAAATTGCTTTAATCGGGAGTGGTAAGGATTTTTTCCTGTGTTCAGACGTCAGTAATACTAGTGGGGCATGTGTAATGTGCTTGAGGAGTTTCACGTTTGCTTTATTTGCTTGGATTAAAGTAGAATAAGAGGTTAATAAAAAGTATTTTAAGCCTGTGACTGAGAGTTGTACAATTCTGTATGATAGTCTAATATAGAGAATCAGAATAGTTTGGGTCAGCAGGGACCTTCAAAGGTCATCTAGTCCAACACCCCTGCAAATGAGCAGGGACATCTTCAAGTAGATCATAATAAAATATTATTAATGTAGAATAAATACATAGACTGCACATTGAATTGTTATTGTTACAGTGACAATGATTGTCTAGATTGTCTTGTAATCCCTCGAGATCTGTTTTTTCTACAGGCTTGGAATTTCCTGTGCCGTTTGCCAATTCTAAACGTCAGCCTGAGCATTAAGGGCTGCTGGGATGACCCAGCTCAACCACAGAACGAAGTGCCTGTTCCTTCTTTGACAACAGACACAAGAGATGACAAAAGATGGATCAAATTGCATGCTGATCAAGAGTATGTGCTCCAAATAAATCTGCAGAGAACCCAGATGGGGTATCAGGTACATGAATTTATCATTTCCTTCCCAAAAGCACAAGTCTCCAATAACCCATTTATGTTATCAATAATGCTTTATACGGCATAACAGGGAGGTTTAAGGTTTAAATCTTATGTAAATTATGAACACTTTCAAAGCGTTTTCTGGGTTAGCAATGAAGCAAGTGGTTTTTCAGGTTGCAATAGGATAGGAAATAGACCCTTAAGGTAAAATCCTAGGCCAATTCAAGCCAAAGAAAAAACTCATTATTTTTTACAAACCAGAAACTCATAATTTCTTTGGGTAATTTCTGTAAGCAGTGACAGTAGAGATGATAACTTCACAGGCAGTATTTTAGTACTCGCCAGCCCCTCTCCCCCTCATACGCTTGCATATCCTGCTTCCCCAAGCCAGTGTATAAGCTTCCCTATTACATCCCCATGTACTTCCAAATTGCATACCAGGCCCTGTCTGTAAACATGTTCCTACTCGTAACACATCCTCAGGCCTTTACTGAGGATATTTTCTTCATATTTTACACATGAAGCTTTTTTGAACAGCTCCTACAACAACTTCGACATGCAATTCTTCTCCTGGCCTAAGCTGAAGCACATCCCACTTCCTCTGTGGCTGGTCACCTCACTGGGCCCAGCATGTGCCCAGCCAGAAGCATCAGCGGCAGGTTCCCAGCTGCTCTGCCCCTCACAGCAGTAACTCCCTGTACCCATTATGACCATGCTTCCTCCCTTCAACTTGGGCACTGCCATCACTGTAGCTATCACTGACTCATAGACTTACAGGTTTTATTCACATACCGTGAGTGGTATGGACCACGATGATTATAATATTGCTAATTAATTTTTCTAATATTTCAAACAACTAAGAATGATAATTACCAGCATTTTTAAGGTGCAAAGAAGAGTTCAAGATACAGGCAGAGAACAGTTTTGATGTTAGTTGTGAGACTCTTACAATAACTTCATTTTGGTAAAAATAGTAACAGAGATATGTTCGGTTGTAAATCCTGGAGTTAATTTACATTAGTTAAATAATTATATTTTAAAGTACTCTTCTTCCCAAAAGATGACTTGTCCTGACTGCAGCAGGTTCACCATAGCTTTGAGGGAAGACTTTATCATTTGTAGGAAGAAAAGGTATCAAAGCTCCTCCATAAGTCATTCCATTTGCTGTGCAAGTTAGTGACAGAGACTCTTCCTAACCAGAAGCCACAGAAAAGAAGGAAGCAGGAGCATTTCACGAGTCATCACTGTTTTATAAACCTCTCCTGGAATTTGATCCCTCTTTTGTAAAAAACAGCTGGATCAAACTGTTTCTTTTTCTTTTCTTTTCCATTGCTTCTGTGATGCTTTTTCTTCTGTATAAATCTTCAGTAAAACCTTTTCATCTACAGAACACCAAATGAATACTGATAGAGTGTGCATTATTACATCTTCAGCTTGCAGAAGTAAAGTCACTGTCTTAAAGAATCACTGAGATAATCTTTCATTTTGCTATATCAACCTCAAATAAAGACTCCAAGTGCTGGTTTTGTATTTATATTAATCTTGAACAATACTGTTTAGCTTTATTTAAAGACACTAACATTTACAATTAACCCTTCTGCAGAGAATAGTATTTGGAATATATTAGATAAAACTACAAAAAGGGAGCAGTATTTCCATTCAAGTTTTAACAGCTTACAAAATAAGTGGAATAGTATCTCGATTCTGTTTTTTTCTCTGGACTGTGATTTTATTTTATCTATTTATTTATTTTTAAATAATAAAAAAAAAAAAATGGAAATAAATATCTTAGTCTGCCTAAATTAGAGTCTTACATAACAATTCACGGCCATGTGGCTTTGAGGTATTTTTATTCAAAGAATGGCATTGTGGGATGGTGATTTCTGCTTCTACTAAGTTATTTCTTTTCCCCAACAGGGAAAGCAGGACAGTAAAGCAGTGGCTCCTCGATTCCCCAAAGTTAAAGATGAAGGATGGTTTTTGATATTAGGAGAAGTCGATAAAAAAGAACTTATTGCCCTGAAAAGAACTGGATATGTCAGAAATCGAAATACTGTTTCTGTTGCTTTTTATACACCAGAAACCCCTGGAAAGTATGACAAATTTACCAAATAAGTTTCCTTACTTACTATCTTTTCCAACTAGACAAGACCTAATTTCTAAACTAATGATTCTGCTTTTATATTTTAGGTGTATCTACACATTGTATCTCATGAGTGACAGTTACCTGGGCATGGACCAACAGTATGATATTTACCTGAACATTATACCAGCTAGTACATCAGCACAAGTCACTGCAGAGGTGTCTGATACTCTGAGTCACCTGGCTCTGGAGTAAGGTGATCTGAAAGGCCCATCCAAAAGGACTGGTCTTCCAGTCAGACATCCGGTCATTCTGGACACGCAAAAATGTGTTTGCCTTAGTGGAACCAACTTCAAACCTCAAGACAACTAGGAAATTCAAATTGACTACTGTATTGACTCTGGTAGCACAGAGTTAGCCACAGTGGCCTTATTCCTTTATGAAGAGTTGTCTTTTCTTGTTTCATCTTTCTCCTCTCAGAAATCATATTGTTGATTCAATTTTGACACATCAAAATAAAAGACTAAAAGATATTGTAATTTGTGCAAATTTAGGGCTAAAATCTTCATTTTGAGAAGTGTCCTGTAGCCTATGTACTGATGTAGCTTAAGTAGACAGGTTTTTTAATCTGTAGGGAAAAAGACAAAATTTGATCTAAGAACTGCTGAAAACAGACAGATGTGTTATATTTCATGTTTAATAAAAATATGTCCATAAGAATGTTTTGCATTAGATTTTTCAGTGAAAAGCATGAGATTATATAGTAACAAAATCCTCCTCTTACACATACTACATTTTGAAGGTGATAATCTAAACAAAGAATTTCATAAAATTATAGGTTCAGTAAATCTGGTTCTAAAGGCATCCTAAATAGTATAACATATTTCTCGTATAGCAATAATGCAATTTATATGGATCATAATTAAAGTTCACCTTTTACAGGCATGTACACAACATAATATATATACACACATCATACATGTATATTACGTGTTTGCAACTTATGTAGTGTTTTTCCCTGAATTTTGGATGACTAAGGCATACAACATTGGGTGTATTGTTCTAGGGTTCAGTCCTAACATGGGCAACTACATTCTTTAAATAAGGGAGAGTGACACTCCAGAAATGGGGTTTACGTTACATCACTGAGACAGCTTGATGAGCACAGAAGAGTTCTGCCAGGCGATAGGCAGTTGTCCAAGAGATGTGCAGCTTGATGTGATAGTACTATGAGAGCACCTCCATCTGCAAGACCCAAATCTGAAGGAAGAAAGTAGCAGCATCTATCTTCTGCACAACACAGCAATAATCATGCTGATCTACACATCCTGCAGTCAGTCCTTGTCTCAGCCTTAAGGAAATTCAAGATGCCAAGCAAGTACTTGGAGGCAGTGTACTACAAAAGCATCATGTATCTTCATTCATACAGACTAGACCTTAAACTGAATATTAATATTTTAACTTGTTCAGTTTTACCTTTAGCTGATAAGCATTACACCAGATGAAAGAATACAGCTCATTGCCTCTGGTCCTGCCACCAGACATCACTGAGAAGAGCCTGGCTTTGTCCTTGTTGACGTCTTCCCTTCAGATATTTATACACATTGATGAGATTCCCCCTGAGCTTTCACTTCTCCAGGCTGAACAGTAACAGCTCTCTCAGCCTTTCCTCATGCAAGACATGCTCCAGTTCCCTCATCATCTTCTTTGTGGCTCTTTGCTGGGTTTTCCAGTGTGTCTGTGTCTCTCTTGTACTGGGGAGCCCCAAACCAGACACAGTGCTCCAGATGCGGCCTCACCAGCACTGATCACCTCCTGTGCCCTGCTAGCAATGCAACACTGCAGCAAAGAGAAGGCTGGCTGATTTCAAAGGGTCAGTAGTTAAACATTCATTTCTTTCACATGTATCTGGCACCTCTAAATTGTGAGAAGAGTTTTTGAAATAATCAGTTCTGTAGTTGAGTGTTTTCAGAGATCTTCACATCACTCAAAGATGTTAAAAAATATATATATTTCATTACTATAGGTTGACTTTATTGCCTGTAAATATATGCAATAATAGAAAAAGTTGTCCCTATATTTGCAGCCTGCTAGACACTACCACTGCCAGCTTTGCTGTCTAGACTAAATGTAATGTGGTGGTGTGTCACACAGCAAACAGCCTTTTTTTCTTCAAACTGGTAGGTGAAAGTTTGATTATACATACATTTACTTAGTCCTACACCCATTTTTAAGAGAACTGTTTAATCTGTAAGCAAATTTTCACAGAAATTAAGTCCTTTCTTTGGGAAAATTCTTGGCTGAAGCAATATATTGTCCCTCAACAATTTTAATTAATTAGGAACAAGCTATGCTACAATCAACATACCAACATAGTGACTCTCACTCTTGTTGCTTTGTAAATGCACATCACAAAATAGTCCAACTGCAGAGTAGCAGACAATAGCTTCAGTATTTTGTATTAATCAATTTAAAAGTTTCTGTAATGTCACTTGTACCATTTGTACTTTGCGTTGGGAATAATTTAATTTCCTAGCATATTAGTTTGGTTTAGAAATAGCTTGGTAAAATTTTTTAAATAACATATTTAAAACTGGTTTTGGTTTTTTTACATAAATGTACTGGATTCATTAAGACAAAGTCTAAAGTAATATAGAATGAATTTAAGCAAATTGACTAGAATCAGTATTTATCTGAAAAATCTCAGAGAAGAAATTCTGATATATTTGAAACAGCTACTTAGAAGGAACAATCAATATGTTCAGTGATATTCTTTAAGTGAGAATAGCTGTCTGATGAAAGTATGAAAATCAAATACAGGATAAAGACAAAATAGAGGTAATTACTTTGGTGATATAATTACCATCATTATGGGTAAAAGCAAATTAACCACACATACAGCAATTTTTCATGTTAAGTTTCTCATTTCAGTTTACAAGCAGGTTTTATTTTACTTTCCCCCACACCTTCTGGGAGCAGCTGCAGTTAGTGCCTGCCTGTTCAGGTACAATACTTCTTCCAAAACTTGGAAAGAGCAACAAAACCCACACATATCTTGTGTATCAAGACATATTTAAGGCTGCCTATGAGACTGCACGCTTTCCACCTTACCTTGTCCTAATCTGGTATTGAATGGCATCACAGCAGTACTGAGCAGGAGCTAAAGGAGGTTTGGGTCTGTACAACCATCCCCCAGCTCTTCCCAAGGAGCTCATACAACCCAATCTGCTTTTCACAGCCTTAAGATTCTCCTTCTAGTCCAAGAACTGAAATTATCACAGTGACACCATGAAGCCATCTTCACTACTACACATCTTTCTCTTTTGTTGTAAATAGAATATTTCACCCAGATGAATTCAGGGGTTTATGCTACTGAGCCAAAATTCCTCTTCCTCCTCATTCGTTTGCTTCTAGATACCATCAGGAAGGAAACTTCAGGAAGTCTCACATCAACTTCCATCCTAAAAGACTTAAACGTTCACTGAATGGGCTGTGTTTAGAGAAAGGTAAGTTCTGTAATTCAAATTTTCTAGTTCTGGTGGATACTTAGAAGGAGGTATCTCGTGCATCTGCTCACACACATCACAGCCTGAATCCAAATTCCTCCCTCACTCAAGAAAAAGGCTGTGATATTTTTATGACAGTTTGAACCAATCCAACAGGCATTGCTTCTCTGCAAAGAGCCTTATTTACTATAGCTTGTTCTTAAAGTATTGCTCTCTTGTCTTGCCTCCACCCCTCCTGTTTAAGGTAGACTTCCCTTTAGCGCCTTCCATTATCTGTACACCTTACAGTCACCCCTGTCAGAGACAGTCATCCCATACTAGTGGCAGCAAATTATCACAATTTTTTTAAGCTCATCTCTCTGTGATGTGGCATGGACACTGCTCAAGCCAATATAATAAGTGCTGAAGCAGAAAAAAGTAAGGCAATACAAGCAAACCATGTATACTTTTTCCACATCCTAATGGTGTCCATAAAAAAGTCTGAAATCATGCTGAGAGTAGAAAAAAAATCTGTATGATAATTCTGTAACCGGAAAGCTGAGCTGCAGGTGCAGAAAGCCATCCATCCATTCAAGCATGCTTTACACCTCATGTGAAGTGGTAAATTTGTGTGATTTTTATGTAAACTTTTAGTTTTAGGTACCCTTTCTTCCAGCTAAATCACACACCATTGGCCGCAAGTTAGTTGCTTACATGAAGTTATCTAGTGCCATTTAATACACAGTATCTCACCTGGCGTCTACATTCAGCTCCAGAAGAACACGTGCCATCTGCATAGGGTTATGAGGTGTAAAACCTGATCTATTGTATCTGTCGCTCTCTCTGGGTGCCTCAAGCAACCTAAGGCTTCTGAAATAAATAGCACTGGTTATCTACAGTCTGGTAACCAAATTCAGCCCTTGTTACTTATTTTGTCACAGGTAACCAAATCAGCTGCTTCACTGCATCTAATGCACTTTAAAACCACCAAAGATATTTTGGTTGCCACTCCAGAAGACAGTAAGTCTTTCATTAGTCCTGTGTCACTTCTGCTATCCCCCTGCAGGTATGCCACTATAATGGGATAGGTACTTACACACTCAGGCTTAATAGCCCATGCTATTTTGTAAGACAGAGGAACCATTAGGTGTTCAGATTCTCTCTTCTAAGCTGTTCATGAGAAGCACTGTTTCCTCACAAAAGGTTTGCATGCCCAGACAGACATGTGAGCTACAAGAAGGTGAGCAGGGCCTGAAATTTTGATGCACATTTTTCTGAAGTGATTTGCAAAAACTCAGGAATGAACTAACCACGTTTGCGATTAATGTCACACACTGGTAGCAGTAAGAGGTTAAGCCACTCTCATAAAGTGTGTGAAGGGGTCTTGAATATTAAAGGAACTTCTCTGGAAAGCAATTGTATTGCTTGTCCTAAATGGGTCTCTGGATAAATAATTCCTACAGAGGATTCCATCTAGACAAAAGAAACAAGCTCTGTAGAAAGGATTCTCCACAGCTATTATGCCATCCTGCAATTAAATATGTTTACAATATGTCTTGTACTCAGATCTTCTAATAAGCTCCATACTGCATCAATGTGATTTGAATCTGGGACTCTCCAGTCTTCCTCCTGCATCTCTGTTCCCAGAAAATCACAACCACCTTCTCTGCTCAAATCTCTCCTCAGAAATAAAGAACATAAAGGCCTCACTAAGCCTGTGCATTATGTTTCAATGCTGCTTTTTTTCCTCCAGTTTAGCCTTGTCCTACCAAGACTGTCAATAAAACATGCATCCAAAATAGGCAGCTTGCATCTCTCCACATAGCAAATTCATAACAGCAGAACTAGTGACATCTCATTGCACAATGACAAAGATCACATAGGCGAGAGAAGAAGACAGAGATATCATTGAAAATATCATACATGACTGCTGAGGGGGGGCAGTGTCTACATCTAGATTTCAGAATAGAAATGGGAATATGGGGGGAGAGGAAAGTAAATAAAGACACTGGCTATCGTTCAGGTGATAGAACACCAATGGAATAAAGAATGAAAAGCGTTCTGTGATGACTATTATTGCAAATAATAAGATTCACACTAAGCATAATGACAGCAGAGGTGAGTGGGCCATTTTGAAAAATCACATTCTTGAGAATGTGATATATGTACAAATAGTTATAGGGCTGTGGTATTAATTACTGGCAAGAAGAACAGTAGAAAATGGAGTCTAGAAATAACACCATCTTTTTCTAACTACACTCTAAATCTCTACATAAATGTGTTACACAGCACTCATAGAATCATCATAGAATAGTTAGGGTTGGAAAGGAGATCATCTAGTTCCAAACCCCCTGCCATGGGCAGGGACACCTCCCACTAAACCATTTCACTCAAGGCTTCATCCAACCTGGCCTTGAACACCTACAGGGATGGAGCATTCACAACTTCCCTGGGCAACCCATTCCAGTGCCTCACAACCCTCACAGTAAAGAACTTCTTCCTTATATCCAATATAAACTTCTCCTGTTTAAGTTTGAACCCATTACCCCTTGTCCTATCACTACAGTCCCTAATGAAGAGTCCTTCCCCAGCATCCTTATAGGCCCCCTTCAGATACTGGAAGGCTGCTATGAGGTCTCCATGCAGCCTTCTCTTCTCCAGGCTGAACAGCCCCAACTTTCTCAGCCTGTCTTCATACGGGAGGTGCTCCAGTCCCCTGATCATCCTCATGGCCCTCCTCTGGACTTGTTCTAACAGTTCCATGCCCTTTTTATGCTGAGGACACCAGAACCGCACACAATACTCCAGGTGAGGTCTCACAAGAGCAGAGTAGAGGCGCCGGATCACCTCCTTCAACCTGCTGGTCATGTTCCTTTTGATGCAGCCCAGGATACGGTTGGCTTTCTGGGCTGCGAGCGCACACTGAAGCCGGCTCATGTTCATCTTCTCACCGACCAACACCCCCAAGTCCTTCTCTGCAGGGCTGCTCTGAATCTCTTCTCTGCCCAACCTGTAGCTGTGCCTGGGATTGCTCTGACCCCAGTGTAGGACCTTGCACTTGGCATGGTTAAGCTTCACGAGGTTGGCATCAGCCCACCTCACAAGCGTGTCAAGGTCCCTCTGGATGGCATTCCTTCCCTCCAGCGTATCAACCGAACCACACAGCTTGGTGTCATCGGCAAACTTGCTGAGGGCGCACTCAATCCCACTGTCCATGTCACCGACAATGACGTTGAACAAGACAGGTCCCAACACCAATCCCTGAGTGACACCACTCGTTACTGGTCTCCAGCCGGACATTGAGCCCTTGACCACAGCTCTTTGCATGCAGCCATCCAGCCAGTTCCTTATCCACCGAGTGGTCCATCCATCAAATTGATGTCTCTCCAATTTAGAGACAAGGATGTCGTGTGGAACAGTGTTGAATGCTTTGCAGAAGTCCAGGTAGATGACGTCAACTGCTCTACCCCTGTCTATCAGTTCCATAGCCCCATCATAGAAGGCCACCAAATTGGTCAGGCAGGATTTCCCCTTAGTGAAGCCATGCTAGCTATCACCAACCATCTCATTGTTTTTCATGTGCCTTAAGTATGCCTTCCAGGAGAATCTGCTCCAAGATTTTGCAGGCACAGAGGTGAGACTGACTGGTCTGTAGTTCCCATTCATATGATTATAGAATGGTTTGGGTTGGAAGGGATCTTGAAGATCCCAACTCTTTGAGTGTTAATTCCTTATCTACCAAGTTGTCTATCAATCAAATCCATTCAATTTAGAGACAAGGATTTCATGTGTTCACAACAGACTTCACGGGTCTTCACAGACTAGCAAATTTGCACCTTGGAATGGAAATAACTCAGTTCCTACTGTGTAATGCTAATGTGGGAAAATTAGGCTCACCTACTTAACAGTGGTACTTTCTTCTAGCTAATAGGATAAAACAGTTTCAGAGGCCAATAACACATGGTGAGTTTCCATCATGTATTTATCAGCAAATGAAATAATGAAGGGGCTAATTACCTGTTGTAGTAGCACAGTAATATGAGGTTCTGGTAAACTATCATATTTGTTGCTGTGAAGATTCTGCAATTAAGCCTTATTTTATTTTCTCAAACGATTGCAATGGCTAATGAGAGAGCTGGAAAAAAACACCAAAAGGATTCTACTATCTCCATAAAAAGGCCACTTTATTTACCCATGCCAAAACAAGACTTCTCTCTAATTTTGTTTTGTTTGGGGGTTTTGCTATTTTGCCTTATCTAAAATATAACACAAAATAGTTCATCTCTGTACCAAAAGAGACTACATGACTATTTAACAGTTTACCATAGTTATGGGATCTTGCTGTTTCTTTGGCATGGCTCTTCCCTGTCCCACCCCACCCTCCTACCCCTGCCAACACCATCTCTCTTGGTACACTTGGATGAAGCTTTCTGGGATAGGACCATTGGGGGAATTTCCTTCTGTTTATAGGACACATAGCACAGAGGAAGTCTTGGTCCAGGAATAGGTTTCTGCAAACTGAGATCTACAAGAAAAAAAATACACACAAGACCCTACTGTGCTAAACTCAAAATACGATACAATATTAGTCCAAGAATATATTAAACAAATAAGACAGATGCAAAATACACATCACAGTAGCTCTATAGTTGAGCCAAATGACAGTTTCATTTTAGATTTAAGTTCTAAGTAAGCAACTTGAGTCAAAGAGGGGATGAGCAAATCTGGGAAAAGAGGGATGTAGTGGTTTCTCAGTTCTCCTTGGTAATAAAATGTTAAGAACTGACCAAACAATATAGGCCATATCCATGTGTGTGATACCCATCTAGTCAAGACAAATTCTGTCTTTGTGCATCTCTCACATTTTATTATTTGACTACTCCATGCAAACATGGGCAGTAGCTTTCAACCTCATCCTTGGTGGTACCTGTAAAATACATGCCCCGCACAATAGAACAGACTCTCCATAATTTACATACAATAACATGTGCATCAGAAGGCAAACGATCCCCACAACTTCACGAAGACTCCCCTAGAAAAAGATTTAGAAACTGCAAAACACATTCACAAAGGATTAAGACTTTTCTTTTGCCCAGATACAGATGTAGTTGAAGTACCATTCTCTGCAACACCACACACTAACTCAGAAGGAATCACAACTAGGTAAAGCTTCTGAAACTTTTGCTAACAACTTTTGCTTCCTGTTGATAAACTGTACACAGACATGGCCACCTACAAATAGTTATCACAGAATCACAAAATCGCCAGGGTTGAAAGGGGCTTCCGGAGATCACCTAGTCCAACCCCCTGCCTAGGCAGGGTCACCTAGAACTAGGTTACACAGGAACGTGTCCAGGTGGGTTTTGAATTTTCCAGAGAGGGAGACTCCACACCAGCCTGGGCAGCCTGTTCCAGGGCTCTGCCGCCCTAAATGCAACAAAGTTCTTCCTCATGTTGAGGTGAAACTTCTTGTGTTTCAGTTTATGGCCATTGCTTCTCATCTTGTCTCTGGGCACCACTGAAAAGAGTCTGGCATCATCCTCCTGGCACCACCTTTGAGATATTTGTACACATTAATGAGATCCCCTCTCAGTCTTCTCTTCTGCAGACTAAACAGGCCCAGCTCTCGCAATCTCTCCTCATAAGACAAATGCTCCAGACCCCAAATCATCTTCGTGGCCCTCTCCTGGACCCTCTCGGGTAGTTCCTTTTTTTTCTTGAACTGAGGAGCCCAGCACTGGACGCAGTACTCCAGATGTAGCCTCACCAGGGTTGACCAGAGGGGGTGGATCACCTCCCACAACCTGCTGGCCACGCTCCTCCTGATGCACCCCAGGATACTATTGGCCCTCCTGGCCATAAGGGCACACTGCTAGCTCATAGTCAACTTAGCATCTCCCAGTGCTCCCAGGTCCTCCTCAGCTGAACTGCTCTCCAGTAAGTCAGCCCCCAACCTTACTAGTACTTGGCCCAGGTGCAGTACCCTACACTCACCCTTATTGAACCTCAGAAGGTTTCTCTGTGACCAATTCTCCAGCCTATCAAGGTCCTGTTGAATGGCTGCAAAGCCTTCAGGTGCATCAGCCACTGCCCCCAGCTTCACACCTAGCATTAAGCAATCTAAGCTCTCAGCTATCCAGATCATGAAATTTTAAATTGATACATAAATTTGTTGTCATTTTGTCAAAAGTGATAGTTGCTAAATCTAAAATTATGGTTTTTTTTAAAAAAAAAACTAATTTATGAATGAAATTAGTTGTAATGGTAAAAGAAATTAACTTAATGAATTCATTTAGTTCAGCCCAATAGAGCCAATAAATGCTACCAGTCTCCTAGAGTTATGTCCATTCATAAAGCAATGAGACATAAAGCAATGTCATTCAAACTTTGTAGGTGCTTAAGAGTAGGAAAAAATTACATTTGGGTTATGCAAGCTGAATAAAGCATGCTCATACTTTGGAAAGTCACAAGATAATGATTTTTATTTTATTGATGTGTGGAAAGCTTTGGGGGGGGTTGCTGTTTAGCTTTCTGAGGACAGAAAAGCAGGTTGCTGTGCATCATCTTTGGTACATAGATCTGATCTGGACCTCCCTGGAAAACTGTAACAGAATGTGCAATGACAGCTCTTCCCTTTTGTTGCTGAAACCAAAATGTCTGTATCAGTGTTACCCTAGGACCTCTCTGAAAGAGACTGACACTAAGCATTTAGTTCATTTTCTACCTGGTTTGTAGGAGGTGCTCAGTCAGGTACCAGCTGTTGGGTATGTTGGCAGCAGCACTCAAGCTCAAGCAGAGTATGGGAAAGTTTACATGCATTTCTCTGCCTTACACATGCTACAGAAGGGGACGAGTATGTCAGCCCTTCAGGTCACACTTCAGCTTCCTTTACCAGCAAGAGTGTGTGCCGAGTGAGATGCTCTGATGCACTGTTTTGGGAACAGGATCCTAAATGTCCATTCCAAACACCTCAACTAAACTGAACCTTGTCCAAAATTTTTTGGGACCAGGGTCCTCAAGGAATGCTGAACTTAAAGAACCAAAACTTTAAGAAATAGGGTTGTTTGGGTTTACGTTTTATCTAGATGGATTGCTAGAATATTCTGTCCTTTGTAAACATGAGGTAATAAAAGGGAAAACCTCATCAAAAGGATATTGTCAAGAATCCCACTTTGTTTCTTCATTCTAAAACCTATCTAGATAGATAGTACCTATCTATTTCTCTGAAATTCTGGGGGAACAGCTGGATTAATTTAATCAAATCAATGAAAATCTTTTGGGAAATATAGGTGCTGCTAAGGAGACAAACAGAACCTGGAAAAAAATCCCAACATTAAGCGATGAAAATTATGCTGAAGTTTGTTTTCTGTTGATGCATTGCTCTTTTGCTTCAGAGACCGCAGGATGAAATACATTCCCAACATATACTATTAGCAGATCAAATTTAGTTTCTGCTATTACTTTCAAAGGATTTGGTGAATAGGCAGTATCATTAGTATTACCTAATCCTTCACTCAGACCTAGGACTCAAAGATTAACAGTTGCAGATTTCATAACATTTCTAATTCAGGGATAAATTGTATTTTCTTTACTTGGATGGGTAGGTAATGTCCTAAAGTTATTTAATTCTTAGGAACCATTGACTTTACAGGAACAGACTAAGAACTCGTGACCATGAAAAATTACTAATCAGATGAAATTAGATGAAAAAAATATCCCTAATGAGAAAAACAGGATAAGAATCCTGTCTCCAAGGAGGGACAGAGCTTTGTCTCATACAGACAGGGCTGCTGTGAGGCAGCAGACGTGTTTGTTTTTATTATACAATCTGCTTTCATTACACCAAATTATTCTGTCATGATGGCACGCCTTCCACAAAAGCATGCTCTCCAATAGGGCACATTACAGGAAATCATGGTCAGAAAAGGGAAGAAAGAAATCAAGGAGGGAATTTTATATGGGAGTAGATGGAATAGTAGAATGCAGCTAATTTTTAAATAAGAAAGCACAAGTCTTCCCTCTCATTCTGAAAGACAGCGAGCCTCCATTTTCAGGGGAAGGTTCCAAGTTAAGATATCCTAACCAGACAAACACTTCTCCTGTAGTCTTAGGCAAGGTATCAAACATAAGTTACATTTCTGTGTTCCATCATTGTTCCAGGCTTCCCTCTTCAAATACAGTTGTGCAGTCTCATTTGAGATACCAAATTTTCCATTTTCACCAGGTAGGGAAATTTCAGCACCTCACACCTTGAATTCCACTCTGGGTGCATTCAGAGGTGAGAATCTTGGCGTTTAAAAATCCTTTCTTAGCTTTCTAGAGAAGTGTATACTCTTCATTTTATAAACTATGTATGATCTTCCTTCTGTTTTACACACCTTTGCTTGTAGCCCTCATGTTACATCATACCAAATCAATGTTAAAAATAAGTATTTCAGATTAAAAACTTAAATTAAAAAAGGTCCATATCCTTACATTTGGAAGTATAACATGTGAAATTAATATAGTCAGTTATGTCAAAATTTCTCAGGGAAGAAAGAATAAACAGATTCACATATATATGTATAATCATAGACATAAACATTGTAGTAATATGAACATGTTACCAGTTATTAGTAATTAGTAACACATTCATGTTATTGACATGAACATAACAAACCACTGAAGTTAGCAGTTACTGTTGCTACCACTACTGAAGGAAGGCAGGAACCCATCAAAGCTAACATTCAGAAGAGAAATGTTGCTTTGATCTCTTGGGAGAGCAAAGAAATTACTGACAGGAATTAGATCCCTGTCTATGTGTTTGGTTTATGCATAGCTGAAGATAATCTGCTTTAAAAATAGCTTTCACTGCTCCATTTCTTTACTTAAACCCCTTTATTTTCCTTCAACTAAAAAGAGATGATAATTTAAAAAAAAACAAAAAAAAAAAAAAAAACAAAAAAAACACATACACACACTTTGTCCTTGTCCACATTCATTATTTCATTCTCTTATCTGTCACTTATCCTTTCCCTGTCCAGCTCAGAACACCAATGCAACATTGTTCTGCCATTTTTGCTCCAAACCACAAAACTTCAGGCTATAAAAAATAGAAATAAAGTAAGATATAGGAATAAATCAAGTAATTTCCTGTTTGATTTTTTTTTCCAATTCTTCTTCTTTCCCCATAATTACTCACACTCTTCCATTTCAGCCCTCATATCCATGTCAATTTCCCAAACTTGCGTAGTAGTTTCTATTTTATTTTACCCTTCTTTCTCTTTTCCGTGCTGTACCTTCTTTTGTCTTGTAGACAAAAAATAAACATAAACCTAAACAAGTTAAAAAATTATTTTCTTACTACTGCTGCTGCTACCCAGAGCACTTTTCTCTGGGCTTTCTGTATTTTCCATTGCCTTTTACATTTCTACACATTTATCTTTGAACTGTGTTCCAAACCCTGATTGTGGCCTCACCTTTCCCTTCACTCCTCCCCCATCACCTTTGTTATGTGATCTGCTATAACCCTCAGAGCAGTTTGGTTTTGATCCCAAGTGCTAGTCACAAATCTGTTTGTGGCAGATCAGGCTCTCCCTTTTCTATCCATCCATTTGGTGTATTTGCTGCAGACTTCTCCATGTTTTCAGCAATAGGTAATAAAGTCTATCTTGTCCATATGGACAGAAAGAGGAAAAACCACTCCTTCCCCTGGGCAAAAATTTAGATGGTATTAGGCATCTTCAAGAGGTATCAATATGTAAATACATATGCTATCAGTAACACCTAGCAATAAGATTAAGACTACCACAGAGCCTTCCATCTTTTTCCTGCGGCCACCCTTCACTTATACATTACAATACCATCTGTGATTGCACAGAATACAATCTGTGAATGTCCGTGGCCAAACAATCACAAAACCAGGGGTGGAGCATGTTTCAGACACATTTTCTTCATTCCTTCACTCATACTGAAGAGGGATAAGCAGCACAAATCTGAATCAGCCTTCATTTGACCACAGGAGATATATACTTTTTTCCAACCCTAGTCTATGCTCTTCTACCATCTGAGGCCCTCAAGCAATCAGTTAAACAACAGCTGACTGAGAAACTAGTCAGGCCACAAAGTGTCTATAGAAAACTTTATCTCCAGGGTTAATTTCAGCTCACGTTCTCTTAGTCATAAAGTATTACTGAAACTGCCCTAGGCAAAGGTTGCTTACCACATGACAGTTTGAGAACAGATTCCTTTCAATTTAGGTATAAAATAGCAAGTTCCTATATTCCGCACTCAAATAACAGTTGTCAGGCCCCACACGTGCATGAGATTGGATCATGGCACAGAAGGATATAAATCCACATTCTTGAGATCATAAATCAGTCAAACTGGTTGACTGACTGCAGACCCTCATAGGACTGGGTTATTCTCCAGCTGCCCATGACGAGATTCCCCTGGTGCATTCAGCACTGTGAGAACCAAGATACTGGTCTGCTTCAGTTGGATGCTCTTGCAGTATGTTTCAAACTGTTGAATATGGATATCTCCTGATGGTAAAACATATGCAGTTCCAGTGTCCTGATCTTATACAACTCTTCCCTTGACAGATCAATACATTTCTCAGCAAATATTTTATTTCTGAAATAACTAAAAAAAAAATTAATTACATTCATTTGACCTAAGCACACATTTGAGGGAGACAAACTCATTCCACTTCACGCTAATTCTTGGATCTATATTAAAAATAACCAAAACTAACAAACAAACAAATAAAAACACCACCACCCCTATGGGGTTTTGCTTCAAAATGAGGGAAAAACCCTATAAGAAGATCAGATCTGGGGTACAAGATAACACAGACAATTTCCAGCATAAATGCTAGTTATTAGATGTCATGTAGAGTCAGGAGTTGCCATGGAATCCATTTGCTTCTAAACCAGCTCCTCCTGCTGGAATACTTTCTCATTATTATTTGTTTCAGTAGCACAAAAGGAGCTGGCTATAGAAGAAATGTTATTTTGGGGTAAAGTTTCTACTATGTCTGCAGTCAGACATGAAATTAAAATCTAAATTTAAAGCCATATTTATGTTCAAATGTAAAGTTACATTACTGCAGTCAGAAGAACAAAATCATCGTAGCCTTTTTATAGATGCAGTAAAGCAGAAAAAACAAATTATAGCTGAAGTCATCCTTTCAGCTGTCTTCCAGTAAGTGAAAATAAACATCATGTGATGTCTAGTATTTACATTTTTGCTACGTTTATTTCCCGGAATGCTTAGCTTTTACCATTTCACATTAGTTATTCTATGCAACAGCAGCCGCTTTACCACCCTAATTCCTAACATCCTGGTACACAGAACAGTGTGTGCATGCTGGACACTGGGTTCATTAGGCCAATGAACTTACTTGTTGTGATGTTAGCTTCAGTAGATGGATTTCAGAGGAAAAAATGCAATCATGCCTTCAAACTCTTGACTTGCTGATTATTGGGTTTCAATTCTTTTGTATACAATGTGTTGCAGTAAGACAGGAGGACAATACTGGAAAGTAACCAGCAATATTATAAAACTATGTCAGTGATTTTCAGCTTGGCATTTTAATACTTATTATTAATATTATTATTTATAATAGACATTGACTAGAATTGCATCTGGAAGCCCTAAACAGAAATAGGAACCTACTGTGATCAACATTGTATGGAGATAAATACAGCCTTTGCCTCCAAGAGCTTATATTGAATGGTCCCAGCCTTGTAAAATGAGCTGGTCAGATAGATTCTTGTGCCCCTGCAGAGTCCCCCAGCCCCCCAGGGCAGTCAGCTTCCTGTGTAACCCTCCTATATGGAGAAGCAGCAAGCAAGCTTTGGATGCAGGGAGTCTTTCTAATCCATTCCTCTCCCTCCCTTTAGCAGTTGAGTTACACCGAAGCTTAGGTGAGTCTATTATTTCACCAGACTTCTGACCCTTATTTACATCTCTCCAACTCAAAAGTTTTGCTCCTGCCAGGAAAACAGAGGAAGCTCGGTGCCATGCAACACTCTTCTCCCTCCAGCCCTGTGTTTTCTAAGGTCCCATAACTACAGGCAGGCTTTGGCACCCACCAAAAGGCCTGTGGTAACTCTCAGGAAGCTCCCCAGAGAGCAACATCTTCTAGAACAGGCACTACCCTTGGAAAACCAAAAGAGCATGGACAGGCAGGCTACAGACTGACTCCTTTGCCCTGGAGGGAAAACAGAACTGTCACTGAAGCCCTCCAATGAATAGAAGCAGTCCAGCATTAGTAAACAATGAGGGCTGAGCTGTGGGAAGAGGACAGGGAGCCACAAGCCAAGCATGACAGACAGGCCATTAGGGCAAGGGCCTCACTAACCGGGGCCCACCCCACACTACCTGAGCAAGGAGATCTGGGTTGGTACAGGGATAAGTCGGGCTCAGGCCAGAGCACAGCTCATCAGGAAAGTCCATAGTGGCAAGACAGATGCAAGTTCAAGCTGTGAAGTCAGTCCATGCATGGGTCAGGGTCCAGATCAACAAGGCATCATAGCAGTGCTGCCAGAGCCAGGAACTCCTACAGGCAAGCTCTGGGGGAAGGTGTGAGCATTGCTGCCAGGTGAGGCCAGTCAGGGCAACTAAGGCTTATTAGTGTGCTCAGGGACCTGATACCCAGAGTCTTATCCTATCCTGCCAGTATGGCTGCTCTGATAAGTGGCTGGGTGAAGCCATGGTCCAGGAGCATTTTGTGCTGAAGCCAAAATTTAAACCAGAATATCCTTAGGATTTGTTACATTTCAAAAATGTGGCATTAGCATCACAAAGCTACTGCCAGACCAAATCAATAATAACTCCTTGTTCATCTACCAGATAAATCTGATAGGAACTACACAGAGTGAGCAAGCCCTGGAGATTCCTCCATCTGGGTGCAAGTAGTGGACACTTCTTGGGAGAGGCAATGTGGGGAAGCTGTCCTTTCAACAGGCTCTAGCTTCAGCTGGTTACACCCAGCCATCGCATTGTCTAAACAGAATCCCACCATCAGTGAATAAGAGCCAGAATTCAGGGTTCAGACAAAACATTTCAACAGTGAGGCAAAACTTAAATAACAAAAAAAGTATTAATCTCAGGTATATACCAATCCTTGGAAACATGCCCCTACCCCTGCGCAGCAGACTCAACACAGTTTGAAGTAGGTTAAAACCAGATTCCAGCTTACAAATCCAGTGCCGTTTCCCTGTGCCCCCTTCCACCTTAAGCAATTCATCCCACAGTGTTTTCCTCAGAGACGTCATATTCTCCACATCATTTCCAAAGAAAACGGCTACAAACTCAGTTCGTACTGCAGTTGCAATAAGGAATCTATTCACCTCATGGGGAATGCAGAGGAGAGTAGAGACGCACTTGCAGAGTAATTGAGAAACTGTTAAGTGACAGAGGGTCAGACTCCCAGTTTAGCATGCAGTGCTCCTGAGCATAATTAGACTTAGCCACAAACAGGTGTGAGACTAAAACAACTCAAGCTCCTATTAAAACCCACGCAGGGTACACTTCCCATCTTGCATTACAACAAAACTGTAAGCATCCTGATGATTGTGATATACACCAAGTGCAATGGGCACCAGTTCTGAAGCCACCAGGCAACCTCACACCCTGCATCCCTCCTTTCTGGTCTGATTAAGCCTATTCTCTGAGGTGATGGGAGGCCGAAAGCAGAGTTTCAGAGCAGCAGAAGGGGGTGGTTCCTCTTGCTATCGATTTCATCTCAAACTGCATGTGTTATTTTGAAGCAAAGTGTGCCCTCGAGGGGGCCTAAGCTGCTTTCCTTCACTGAAACAAAGCAGTGATACAAGGTATTTGTGACCTGTTAATTATCAGGTTGATAGTAAGAACAGACTGTGGAACGGATCCCACTGTTTTAAGCATTATTCTTTGGGGTGCTGAAATTTAAACAGGCTTCTGATGACAGATTTTCCCCTGACCAATGAAATAACTTCTTTGCTAATGAAAGCCAGGCCTTGGGAAAGGAGATTTCAGTGATATGGATTGGAGGAAGCCTTATGCAGCTTTGGCTCCACTAGCATAGGTAAGTGTGGGTCTCACGCTGTACCTGAGGAGGTTTTCCCCCAGACTCTATACCAGGGCAAAACCCCAACGAGGGAGGACGAAATCCAAACTAGCAAGCCTATGAGTGAGTAAAATAACATAAAAGGCACGTTTGCTCCTCAAATCTCCTCGCGTTGCGGAAAACAGACCCGACCCCATGCAGAAGAGCGTACAAAATTAGGGGGGCGGAGGTATAAGGAGAAGGGGAGGGGCTAGCACTGGCGGCTCGCGTCGTGCCCTCGTGATGCGCCCCCGGGCCGCGCTGCAGGTGAGGGTATGCTAATTGTAACAGCAGGACCGCGCCGAGCCAGCGCAGCGCCGTGTCAGCCTGCCTGCCTGCCCGCCCGCCCGCGTCCGTCCGTGCGGGGCGCTGCGGAGACGGAGTGGGGCGCGTTGGCACGCACAGGCGTGCTCGTGTCGGGGGTCGTCGTGGCGCATGTACCGCTGTGGATCCAGCGGCCGTTGGCGTCGGGTGCGTGGCAGGCAGGGCCGGGCCGAGCCGAGCCGGGAGGGGGCGTGGGGCTGCGCTGCTCGCTGCGGGCCGCTGCCGAGTCACCAGAGAGCCTGGCGGAAACACTGCAGCCGAACAAAGCCCTCGGCGGCTGAGAAGCTTCCCCTGAAGTGCGCCGGGGCCTTGGCGGGGCGTTAGCGGCCCCCGTCTATGCGCCAAGGGGGAGGGAGAGAAGCAGCGCCGCGGCTACCTGCAAGGCAGAGGTGCCACTCGCGGCCGAAATCGGGGGAGCTCGTACCCCTGGGGGTGGTTTCGCGCGACGTGGGGAGGGCGCCGATAGGCCCCGCCGGGGGTACCGAGGGCGCCCCGGCGGTCTCGGAGGCGCCTCCCCGCGCCTGGCAGGCTGTGGCGTAAGGGGAAGCCCCTGTAGGTGAGGTGCGGAAAGAGCGAAGCACCGACACCGCCCGGGCCGCTTTCAGCGTGCGACGGCAGGAGGGAAAGAATGAACGTCGGTGCAGCAGGAAGGAGTACAGCAGCTAAGCGAGGTGTCTGAGAACACAGGGAGGGCAGGAAACAACTTCTTAAAGTCTGTAATTTCTTCAGAGTTCGTTTCCAGTCCAGTTTCCTTCCTTTACCAAGGACGTTTCAGCTCATTTCGGACGTTCAGCATACCAGGCTCCTTTGGAAATGCAGAAAGCAAAAACGATGTGTCTGGGGATAATTGTTACTGGTCACAAAGCAGAGTTTTAGAAAAAACGTTTCTTTATAGTTCATGTTTTCATTCGCTGCTCCACGTAAAATAGCTTGACTTCCGATCATTAGCGAGAGTGTATTCAATAAGGTAAGGGCTAAAAGATACTGACCTTTGACTCCACTGGAAAAAAAAAAAAAAAAAGAATATAAATCATCTCGTTACATTCATGCCAAAACCAATAAAACTGTAAAGGTGTGTGTGGTCAAGAGAGGTGCCCCTCCCCCCACCCTCACCCCGAAGCATTGCTTAAAAAACCATAGATATGTCGCCAAAAACTGTTTGAGTCACCGAAAATAGCTTAGAATCGTGCTAGTAGTGGAGTACTATACTTTTGCAGTGTTGCTATAATTATTTGTAAGAGATGCGTTCGGATCCGCCTGTCAGAGGGCTGCTATCCAAGCGAGGGTCTACGAAGTGTTTCCTGCGTTTTGTCAGAGAACCGGCTTTCTCGGTGCCCTGCTCCCCTGAACATCCTAATGATATTAGCGAAAGAGCAGGAATAAAGCACCTAGAGCACGGCTCGAATCTTGGGGGTTAAGATTTACATCAGTTAAAACCTATTAATTGCTTCTGAATGGTCTCTAAGGGCGTTTGCCGTGTGTGTGTTTCTGTCAATAAAGCCTTTATGAGGGCACGGGTGAAAATTCCCTGGCACGCCGATGCACCAAGATACCCGAGTGTCCCCTGGCTCTCAAGTTACCGGACACGGGTAGATGCAGCACCCCGGGGCCGGGCAGGGCCGGTAACGGTGGCGCAGTCACACCGGGACTCCCCCCCAGGCAGTGCGTGTCCGGCAGAGGCCCCGACGCCTTCTCGTCGCTACGGAGTGAGAGGGGTGAGGATTGGCTTGTCAACATCTGGCTGTGGCGAACATCAGGCCGATGGGGACTTGTTGTAAATAATCGTGAGAGCGACCCGCACGGTTAGTTCGATTATACTCACCTTTTGCAAGCACTATGAAGAAAGCGGTGTATGAACGATGGGTTCTGCGTGACAGAATTTTTCTCTCTACATAAGAAATTGTCACTTTTTTTTTTTTTCTTTTTTTGGAGGGGTGGGAGCGGGAGTTAGTAGACGCACCCAAATTCATAAATATATCAGAGTACGCCAGAATGTGCAGGAGCAGAAGCTGGATCAGACTTGTCCTATAGGGAAATGACCCAGCAGGGTGGTTTTGTGGTTTTTTTTTTCCTCTGCTTTGATTTGTACAGCTCCCTCCTCTACCCCCCCCCCCCCCCCCCCGCGCCCACACCCTCCCCGCACACACTCACACATTCACGCAAACCTCAATATAGTCTGCATATTGTGCCTGGCTAAACCAAGTTTTCTATACGTCTCGTTGGAAACCTGCCTGAAACGCTTTGTTCTCACGCAGCCTTTCTTGAGATATCCCGGTTTAGTATGCGTCTGTTTAAGTCACATAGTGCTGCTTACCTGCTCAGTTTACTAATATTATCTCTTTTCCAGAGTATTCTTGCCCGAGAATGAATGCACCTGGACTGAGCGCAGCGATCCCTGCGCTTCAGGTGGCCAGAGGGTCTCTCTCGCCTCCCCCCCCCGCCCCCCACTCTCCCGTGGTGTCCGGCTCCACTTGCCGACAGCGGGGCACCAGCAGGACACCGCTGCCCCCCGCTCGGCAGCTCCGGTCCCTGCTTCTCGGGGTGACGACGACAGGGACACACAGGGTGCGGGGAGCCGCGGTGCTCCCCCGGTGTCCCCCGGGGCTGGACCCCCAGCCCGCAGGTGTCCGCTCCGACGGCGGGGTTACTCCTTGGAGTAACCGCGGTACGGTCATCCGATGCACGGTGGTGCATCCACTTTATAGAGCGGCATCCTGTCCTTCCCTCTAGGACCGACGGGCTCCACCGGGCGCCCCGCGGAGCCCGCCGCGGGTGACATGGGGCTGTTGGACTCTACGAAGACCAGCAGTTTGTCTTCTGTGGGCTGCCTTGCTCTGCGTAGCTAGAACAGGCCAGTGCTAGCTCTCATCTTCGCTGTCAGATGTCGCGTGTTTTGACGAAAGAAACCAAATCTAACGCCTCTGAAACGGCCAAATTCTCTCTTTCTTCGGGATCTGCCTCTCGCAGGCTGCTGAGAAGCGTCGCCAGCGCTGCCCCGCGCCTTTAGCTCTCCAACGCGGCAGTGTACCCTCGAAAGTTGAACTTTTTTCTTTCGCATACATCGTGTACTGTACCTGCCCTAGCATCTGTACATTAAAAATCCACACCGGAGCTCCAGTCACAGGGCTCCGGCCACGGGGGAACCCGGGGCGGCCGCTGACACCCACCGGGCTGTGCTGTGGGGAAGATATCACGTCCTGGGAAAGCGGCTTCTCGGTGAGCTGCTCTCCTCGCTGGGGCCGCAAGGGCCAGGTAAGGTGGATGCTCATGGTCCCTGGTATAAATTAGCAGAAGTGCATCCTACTGGTTTATTTATTTTTTTTCCCAAACCAAGGGTGTTATAAAGGACATTCTCTGCGGCTCATGTTGGCAAATAACTCGTGAGCTACCTGACAATGTTAGTCCAGTTGTTGCCCATATGTCTAAATACCCTCCAAGAGACGTCAGTGCCTTTTAGCGAGAGGATTACTTCAAATGAAAACCAGAAGAAAGATGGAGTTTTTTCTTCTCCCCCAAAACCCGCTTTACACCTGATTGGAGCAATGCCCAGAATAGATTTTGGAATATTGAGTAGCACTTTCCCCATAGCAGCCTCGCAACATGACTGGGGTTGGGAGGGTTTTATTTTCCTTTATTTTCTTTCTTTTTCTTTTAAATCCATACCTTCACTAAGTGACTTGCGTGCGTGTTTGTGTAACAACGGGTCGCTTCGGTAAACAAGACAATCAAATGAACATGAGAGACGACGTGGATACATTTCTCGGCTGCTTATAGACAAACGCCCGGACACCCAGAGGAGTTGTTGAATGCTTCTCCTCCCGTCCTCCCTCTATTTACCCAAATGAACACAGGGAAAGCTTTTAACCGAAGGGAGATTTAAGGTGATAAGCAGCGAACAGGCGGTCGGCACTTGAAGCCTGGAGCTGCAGCCCCTCCGTGGGGTGAGAAGGATGGGGGGTGCTTCAAAGGCTGGGGGGTTTGTTGACGTTTTTGATCTTTCGAAAACCGAGACCGTTTCTTCTTCCTCGAAATATTCCAACGGTTGCCTTGCCAATGCAATGTCATTTTAAATTGTTTTAGCCGAAATCTCGCATCGGCTGGTTTGGCAATTAGTTCAGGCTTTAGAGCGTCCCTTATGGTTTTAGGAAAGTCTCTCAGCCCTTCTTCTCCTCTCCCTGCCCTAGGCGCTCACTTTCTGCTCTATCTACTCTTCTTAGACCCAGCAGTTTTAGGAGCCGCGTATGGATTTTTTTTTGTGGGTTTGGGGATTCTTCTTTTCCAGGGACTAGAGAGATGAAGGATAGTCCTGCTCCCTGGGAAAGAAAGAAATCCCCTCGCTCCACATCCACTTTGAGGACAGTTTTAAAGTGCCTGTATCTCCTGAGGGTTGAGTGGGGGTTTTTAGCTCTTTCTTTGGTCTGTTTGCGGGATAATTTATTAATGTTTTTGTTTTTCCAGCGTTTGTCAAGACAAACCTTTCTCAATCCTCCTCCTCCTGCTCCGCCACCAGTCGGTTCACTTTGTGCCATACAATGAACCGTACCCCGTTAAAAGGTGGTGGGAGGGGAGACATACAGGGAATCTGGCTGCACCTTATTTCTCCCAAACAAGATTTTGGGGTGGGGAATTGCCCATCCTCACAACCCACAGTCTCGACGAACCTTGGCCGCTCCTCTCCGGTGCCCAGAGGGGAGAACGGAGCGGCTCCCGGATCACCATAGCCAACCCCGCCTCCCCCCCCACCTAACACCCGAAAACCCCTAAACCCCAATAGAGCGGGGGAAGGGGGGGGGGCGGAGGTGGTGTACGCAGCACGGGTGGAGGGTCCCTCCGTGCGCGTCCCCGCGCTGAGCCCACCGTTCCCCCTTCCCGCGGAGCCGCCAGGTCAGAGGGCGGACGCGGAGAGAGAGGGGGAGGTGTGCCCGGGACTCGGTTACGTCATAGCCCCCTCCACCAGTAGGAGGGCGGGCGCGGGGTGGTGTTCGCCAATGGGAAGCGAGGTGGGTCCGTGAGTGGGCCCGACCCGGGATGGGGGGGGGGGTGAGGGGGGGGCTGGGAGAGAATTGAAGTTGTGTTAAAAGGCTTTTAGCCATCAAGAAGTTATTAGGCATTTCTCAGCCGCAAATTAGGGATTCTTCATTAATACCAACCTCGCCCCCCCACCCCACTCCACCCTATCCACCCCCCCCCCCCCCCCCCCCCGTTATGTGAGAGGGATAGCATGGGAGACGATAAAGGGGCTGGGGAGGCGGCAATGTCTGTCTGCCCATCGGTGTGAGGAGCAGTGACAGGCGCAAACTTTTTTCCCCGTGCCATTAATGAGCCAATTAAAGAGTTGGGCTCCTCACCCTGGGAGAGCTCTCTGCAGGCTGCCGGGCTCAGGGATTCAAGGTAGGTACAAAGAAGATCACAGCCAGCCCACCACAAGCCGTCAGCTTCGGCAAGGAGCCGCAGAGACGTGTGGGTCTGGGCTGGGGGTCGCTATCCCCCGGTGCAAAAAGAAGGAAAAAAAAAAAAAATCATGATTTGGTTGGGAAAATGTGATGTTCGGGTGGATTCCGGCTCTGGACGGGGCTCGGCAGAACGTGTGTCCCCTGGCTGGGGTGCAGCTGGGGTAAGACACCCTCCCCCCCAACCCGGGACATGAGGAGGGCAACCGAGACGAGGCGAAAATTTAAGACAGAAAAAAAAGGAGAAAACAAAAAAGAAGGGAAAAATACGTGGGGAATGGCAGCAGGGGAGATTTGGCCGCGGCAGTGGTGCCAGCCCGGAGGAGAGCGGAGGGGCTGGCGCGGCCCCGCCAGCACCGAAACCGGCCGGTAACTGTGAGCTGGGGGCTGTTTTCTGCCGTGACTTCCTTCTGGCCACGAAGTGCACACCTGGGCCAGGGAGTGAGAAGGCTGTGGGAGGGGAGCACGGGACAGGCTCCTCCGCGGGCGCGCTGGGTGGCAGGAAAATATCCCCTTTTTTTTCTTCTTCTTCTTTTTCTTTTCTTTCCCCTCTGGTGGGAGAAAATACTACACCCGCCGGAGGCCCGTTCTTGATTATTTCTCGCGGTCCCGCTGAGGCGTTGCGCGCCGGCTCTCTCACCCCAGGACTGCTGTTGTCTTCACAGAGGCTCCCGGGAGGCTGCCCCCGGCCCGCCGTTTCGGGCCTCGGATTGACAGCGGACCACGGGAAGAAATGGGATTATGATGAGTCTCTTCCGAGGAGCTATGCTGCCTGCCATGAGTAGGAAAAAGGGCCAGAAAAACCTCGTTTGGTTACTGCCTGGTGCCTCAAGCTTCTAGCTTTTTTTTCCCCTGCAGTTGCTTGGAGTCTCTGAACTGCATTGGATAAATACCTTTCTTATCCGATTGACTCTGCTTTCCAGAGAATATTGTATTTTTTTCGTTTTAAGAACACCTCTCTGGTCTTCAATACTTGTTTGCATTTTACGCAACCAAGCAGTTTCCCAGAGCAATGGCCGCGCTCAGAACCTGATGCTCCGAAGAGATGAATTGCAGCTGAGTTTCCCTTCCACCTTTGGATGAATCTCAGGAGCTTAAATTGTAGGAAGGAAGGGGGGAAAAAACCACGATGAAAGAGAAGTCAAAAAATGCTGCCCGGACTAGACGGGAGAAAGAAAACAGTGAATTTTATGAACTGGCTAAGTTACTACCCCTGCCCTCCGCTATCACCTCTCAGCTGGACAAAGCATCTATAATCAGGCTCACCACCAGCTACTTAAAAATGAGGGTGGTTTTTCCAGAAGGTAGGTGGGAATATCTATTTGTCTCTGTTTCCATTCCGATCCAGGTGTCTCTTGTCACTTTTATTTAAAACAAACAAAAAAAAAAGTAAATGGCATGGAGTGTTGTGCTTGGAGGCAGGGTGCTCTCCGCTGTCACTTTTCTCTGTCGTAAATACTTTCCCTTCAGTTCTTGTGGCAGGTTTGGTTGAGGACTGAGGGTGCTTTGGTCAACACTTGAAGGGCCTGCGCTCTGCTGCCTGCTGAGCTAAAGAAACAGGGGGGTTCTTTTCCCCCAGTCCCCCTGTAAGATGTGCGTCGCCCTCAGAGCACGTGCATGGCAGAAGAGGGGGCGATTCCCCCCTATATATAGTCATACTGTAGAGGGGGAGTTAATATATGGGTAAATATTTACATAAGTCTATGCAAAGTCGTAAAGCCTTAGTTCAATTGTGGAGCAAAGGTGCGGTTTACAGGTACAGCCGTGCTCACACACACATACAAAGCATAAATAAATAAGCCAGTCACACCGATTCGCATCGTGAATGTGATGTGTCTCGCTCTGAGGAACACAGGGCAGTTTGAGGGCGTTAAAAATTTCTGAGGTCGATTAACAGCCGTTTTGGATTTAGATATATTCCCCACACACACGCACAAGCTGCCAGCCCAGCTCCTGAGTCTGGGCCGGATTCTCATCGACAGTCGGGCAACAGCAAATAGGAAATTTCCCATTGGCTTTCACGGCCGCAGCGATGTCCCGCTTGTCCAGCAAAAGCAGATTTCGCCTTCCTAAACTATGTCTTGCTTTTAAGTAGAATTAGGATTCTAAAGCGACTGTCTTGGTCTTCTAGATCGGCTGCTAAAGGAAAGAAACAGCACAGAAAGTTGAGAGAGTCAGAATAAAGTTCTCCTGTGTTCTCGCTCTATTGCTTTTAAAAGATGGAGAAGTGGGGAGGGGAATGAATCAGAGGTACTTCACCAATCTTTCATTTAGATAACTCAACAGTGAGTCTGCGTGAAAGAAAAATTAAGAGCTTTTTTCCCAGACCTAATACCAAAATGTGTTGTATCTTTTGTTGTTAAGTGTGTATACGTAAGAAACAACGTAATATACACATGCCCCCTGTTTTCCGTAGTTGTAACTCGAGTCAGTCGGTCTGTACGTCCACAAAGTTTTATAAATCAGGACTGGGTATGTGGTTTGGTTTTTGTGTACGGTAAGGATTGGGGGAAGCAACGATGGTGGTGTTTGTTGGGTTTTGGTAGTAGTTTTAACCTGAATAAGTCTTTGAGCTACGGGTCCCAATTCTACTTTTTAAAATGTAGGCATTTTAAATGGGGCAATGATTCGGCTGGGAGAGGTTCCCGCCCTATACATCGTTAGGTATGAAAGTTTACACCTTAAGTCCACAGCAGTGATTTCCAATCGAGGGCATCTTGCAATAGTTTCTTCAAACTAGTGACTGAGAACCAAAGAAGGGGACAATGAAAACTTTAAAAAATAGTGATAAAGCCTCTGTCAAGCTACTTTCCTATGTGATCTGCTACCACGTGAGGGTCATTATGCGGGACAGCCCTCGGCTTCAAAGGAGACCGAGTTGTCTTTTATACTGTCAGCGCATACTTTATAAAAATAAAGCTATTGCAAGCTCTGATGCCCGTGCTGTTCCTAAAAGGATTATTAGCAGTGATTTGTCAGCTCCGGCGGTCTCAGTAGGCTACCTTTCTGCGTGATTTTCGAGCAGGTCTTGTCAATTACTGGTGCCTATGTAGCGGGTTGTTTGATCAGAAGAAGCATATGGTGTTGCTTGTAGGCTGTGAGTAATCAGGGGAAGAGCAGAATAGCTGCTCCCCGTCCCTCAGTGGCAGCGCAGGATGTTTGAATGCCCTGGGGAACCCTGTAGCCAAGTGCGCCGGGGTCGGCGCCGCTCCCGGCTGCAGCAGATGTTGAGAGCGGAGACAGAGGGGACGGCGGAGCCCTTGCAGCCTCGTCAAAGGCAAACTCAAAAAGGCAAAATCTAAAGAAAGGCAGCGAGCAGGCATGGAAGGGCTCGCAACGCGGCGGCAGGCCCTGCTTCTGGCTGGCAGGCGGCAGATCGACGCGGGACCGCAGCCGCGTCCTCACTTGTCCCCTCGGAGCCGTGCATCCCTATGCAGGGGGTGGGGCACAAAGGTCCGAGAGCTGGAACGCGGAGTGGCGCGGGGCTGGGCGGGTTCTCCGCGGCCCCGCGCGGGCTCCTTCACCCTTCCGCGTACTTCTGTAGGAGGCGGAGAGCACGCCGCGGCCCCGCGGGTTTTCTGGCTCTCGTCGGTTTCTGCCCATGCAGGGCACTAGGACAATTGTTTTTCCCGGGACCTCGGGGGGAGGCAGGGGCTCCGGGAATGAGCAGGAGCGGCTTCTCGGGCTCCCGGTGCGGCTGTGCTTTTGCACCGGCAGTTTCCGCTCTCTCGGCTGCAAGGGAGGGGGAAGAAGGCGAGGAAGAGAGGCGGCGGAGGGGGGCCGTGTCCTGGTCTCCCGGTGCCCCCCAGCCAGGAAAATAAGTCACTGCTTTGCTGGGAAGGGAGGACAGGTAGTGGCACCGAAAAGAAAAGCCTTCATGAAAGTAGAAGGCAGGAGAGGGACGTCGGATGAATTTAATAGAGGGGGAGACGTTTGCTTGTTTTTCCCTGGGGAGAAAAGCAATACGAGAGTCAGGACAGAGCCGATGAGTTGGACAAACGGCTGGAGATGGGCAGCAGAAGGTTTCAGAAGGTTTGGGAGCCCGGCAAAATGCCGTGTTATACAGTTAAAGAGATCGTGGAGGAGTAGGGACGGCGAAGCGTGGTCTCCTTAGGAGCGAGCTGCAATTCCAGTGTAACTTACTCCCTCTCTCCCCGGTACAAAAGCGAATTCCCATCTGCCCGGAGAGTGCTTACACAGGGGCTGGTTGTAAATAACCACGTACAGGCAAAGGCGCGCTTCTCACCGCCGCGTCCACCCAGGGCTGGGGACTGGGGTAGAGGCGGCAGCGTCGGACTGCAGTTGTCGGCGTAGTCATGTATCTATAAGGTTCCTAGATAGAGAGAAGGTGGGGAGATTTCGGGTTCTTTTTGGAAACGAAAGTTTTCTGGGGATAAAACGCCAGGAGAATCACGTGCAGAAGAATCACGGTGAAGTTTCTGTCTCACCCCCAGAAATCTAAACACAAACTAGTGTCACTGTATAAACTTAATAAACCGAGCAGCGTTTTTCCAGGGAGCTCTCTCTGGATATGGCGGTGAAACTCTCCTGAGCTACTAAAACGCTCGCGTCGTTCTTTCTATTCCTCATTTCACTTTACTAGTTCTCCAGCAGATTAAAACTGTCAAGGGCGTGAAGTGATCAGCGGCTGAGGTAGCTTTTCATCATTTCAGTGCTAAAACTCTTGCGTCTCAGGAGAAATCCTGTGAAAACATACAGTAGTTTTGGGTGGCAAGGCAGCTTTTGGAAAGGCTGACGGTCTGCTAAATTGCTGAGGACAGTAAGTAAGGAGGAAATTTTGGTGGGTTTTTGTTTTTTGGGGGGTTTGGGTCCCTTCCCCCCCCCCCTTTTTTTAAAGCAGAATTTCTTAATAAATTTATTCATGACTTAACGTTCTTTAAAAAAAAAAACAAACTAAAATTGCAATTTAACATTAAACTCTTAATGGCGAGTAACATACCCTCAAAAAATGTCTGAAAACATCTCCGGAGTGTCGAAAGAGCTTTCCTTCAAAGGAGATCCTGTCGCTGTAACTAGTGGGGTAATTCTTCACTGACCCTCGCCAGGATCCCAAAGTGAATGGAGGAGAGATTTTTTTTTTTTTTTCTTTTAAAGAAAAGAAAAAACCCAAAACACCCCAAGTGTCTCAATATTTTTTTTTTTTGTGTTGGTTGGGCTTTCTTTTTTTTCTATTTTAGTGAAGCATATTGTAAGGGTGTCATTCTCCTTAGGCGAACAGGGAGGAAAAAGGAGGGTTTGCCGCCTCCATCCTTTGGGGATGGATCCTTTCAGCGGGGAAGAGGCGTTTGATTTTTCTAGACAAAAGGAGAGGCTCCGTTTACATAAACTTTCGCCGAATAAGGATGGTTAACATTTAAATATTGAAACCCTTAACCCTGTTCTATTTTAAAGGGGGAAAAAAGCGGGGGGGGGGGGGGGGGGGGAAAAGCAGAAATCCGTTTCCCACGTGGATAGGTGATTTAATGCTGTTTTTCTTACTGCTAAGGGAAATGATTGAGCATTGGGTTTCAGTGTTTATTTCTTTACAGAAGTTTTTCTCATTTAAGCTGCGGTTTACTCTCCACGCTACCTCTCTGTTTAATTCCAGTTTTGATGTGAACTGAAAACGTGAAGTGCAGAACTAAACCGCCTGCATGGTAGCTGAAAAAAAAAAACAAAAACAACCAAAAAAACCAAACAACCCCAAACCATATTTAGGTGTTAGAAAGAACACAAAGTGATGGGGGGGGGGGGGGGGAGGGGGAAATCGTATTTTCTTCAGAAACATCCTCTCCCTTCTTAGTAACAAATGGCTGTTTTAATGTTGCAGGCTATCGTTCAACTTGGATATAAATAGTGTTAGCAAATGCACCGGTGAAATCCATTCCCTTACCAATTTCTTCGGAATAAGGGCTATTTGAATATGCATTTTCTGCAGAAGCGAATAAGTAGTTGGAACTCGAAAATTTCCCGATTCCTCCCCCCCTCTCCAATTTGGGCATGGTTCCGTTTGTTTGCATTTCAGAGCGCTATTTCCTTGCCCCGTGTTTGCCAAAATGCTGGTATTTCTGTATAGAGTGAATCCGTCTCGGCATTGTTTCCACTACCGTTCTCTCAATAGGGTTGTTTGTTTAGTCAACAGGACTTTTCCTCTTTCTCGTTATTATTATTCTAAAGAAAGCGGGATGCTAACTTATCTCTGCTTCAAATGAACACGTGTGATTTACCGATATAATAAATCTTTACAAAACCTTGCTAATGACATCCGCAGGCAGTTGGAAATGAGCAGCATTTTTTTTTTAACATAGCTTATTCCATTTCATCTGAACCCTCCGACGGCGACCCACTCCTTCACAGAAGCCTCATTTGGCCGAGCTTTTGAGTTATCATTAACCACTGACTGTTAAATTAACTGAGAAATCAGCTCCGTCGGGCGCTGGGCGATGGCAAATCGGAGGGCTGGCGGTGGGCTATTTAATTAAATGGTTAATCGAATCAGTTTAATTCTTCGATACGACATCCAATTGCCTTTTCTGGGACATCCAGCTTCCGTCCCTGCAGCTCCCGGCGCTGTTATTTGTCATTTTCCCGAGAGAGGGGCAGAGAGCAAAGATGACCGCCGTGACGGGGATGGGGACCGAGCTGTCCTGCTTCCCTCTCCCCAAACAACTGGCAGTGCCCCGCTTCTCCCTGGAGCTGCCTCAGAGAGGGATCAAAGGCAGCAGTGAGGGGCGGTGGGGATTTGGGAAGGGTGCTACACACCGAGGTGGAATGCCCTTGGTCTTGGGTAAAGCTTTATGAGCAGCTTCGCCAAGCAGGTTGTGTGAAGCAGGCGTGCGGAGCCAGGAGGTGAGAGGGGCCCGGCCGCCCCGGTGTAGGGGAGAAGGGGCGAAACCACCGGGCGAAGGTGCCCGGGGTCCTGCGCCCCTCGTCCTCCGCGGGGTCAGCATCCCCGGAGGGGCGGGCGGCCGGGCTGCTTCTCCTTCAGCTTTAATAAGCAAAGTGCGGCTGTTAAAAGGGCAAAACAAACGCAACGAAACAAAAGTAAGCGGAGACGTCGCCGGGCCGCGGCCCCCGGCAGGCGGCGAGCTGCCTGGGGAGGGGGTTTTAGAAAGCGCCTGGAGCTTCTTGGACTGGGTTTAGGCAAAAGTCTGAGCTGCTGCTCCGGTTTCTTTCCTCGCGGGCTGTCTCCGTGAGACCCCCTTGAGCCTCTCCTGCTTCCCCTCTACAGAAAAGGGGGGAAACTCTCTGCCCACGGGGCTCTGTGCCCAAACCAGCAGCTAGCCGGAGTCCACGGCTTCCGTGGGCCTGTTCCCCGCACCACCCCTGCCCGTGGGCCTCTGTGGGCCGTGCGGCCAGGCAGAGCTCAGGGAAACGTTCCTGGGGGAGTCCCCAGATGGTCCCCTGTCCCTCAAAGTCTGCCCCCCAGAGAAGCTGTTCTGGGGCTCAGGCAGGGCTCTGCAGTACGGGATTTTCAAACAGGGACGTCTGATCACCCGCTCTGCCGTTGTTTTCACTCCCCTGAATCCGGATTGCGCTGAGATTTCGTGACGGATAGTCCGCTGGGGAAATCGCAGTAGCCGCTTTCGAAAGCCGGCAAATCACAAGGTAGATAAGGGCTCGCATCTTCTGGCCACCCCACACTCCCCCCACAACCTCCCACCCCACCTTTACTATTGTCAGACAAAGGAGGGGGTCGAGGTGGGTTCTGCTCTGCAGATGCTCACAGAGGGACAAGCAACGCGGAGATCAGCCGGGGCCAAGGAGCTGCCCTGGCCTCCTGGAGTATCATTTCGCTGCGCCTGCCTTCCTCTGTCTTTCCTTAGATCAAATTAGGAATGACTGAGGAATCCCTTCTTTCCCGTTCTGTGGGACAGAGTTGCTTCTTGCGACAATATCGCCACTGGGTAGGGACGATATCCACCCAGCCCCTTCATTGGCTGCCGGCACTAAGGCTCGCATCAATCACAGGATGAGGGGGAAGGACAGGCAACGAGGGTCAACGTCGCCGAGCGCAGGGAGCCCTGCTGGGGGGCAAGCTGCCGGGGTGAAGGCATTTCACATGGACCCGCCGGTGCAGCTATCCCGTGAAACCAATGGAGATGCTTTTTGATGTGGAAAGAGGAGTGGTTTTCTATTGGGAAATGCTTAGAGAAAGGCTGAGTCAGCACGGTCGCTCCGAGTGGGATCCGGGCAATCTCGGCGCACGCTCTTACGGAAACAGACTGCTCTTTGCAAACTAACCGAGAGCCTGGCTAAAAATTGCCTCCCACCCCTCACCCGTTGTTTTAGTTTTTGGTTGGGTTTTTTTTTTCCTTATTTTCTTCCATGACAGTAGACACTTTCTTGTGACACAAATTCTTCACCTTCTTAGGAAAAAAAAAAAAAAAAATCCTCTAGTCGAGGAGATTGTTAGGTAGGAGCCTATAATCTATATTTTGTCAAGAGTATCAAATCCATTCCGAAAGAAAAGCTCGATCCATTTATTTTTGCTGCTTGAATAACACAGCTGGATGATGCCTTAAGCTTATGCTAGGCGGTTGCTCATCATTCATTCGCCAAGAACTGGCCTAAATGGTGCCTGTGGGATTAGGTCAATTTTAGTGGATCTACTTCGCCTCATTTGGTTACTAATTGGTTTCTTGTTTTATAAATCGAAATCTCATTTTCAGGAAATTACAAAACCCATGCAAGCAGTCCATCGAGGTAATCCGTGGGTCGGGCGTATTTAAATGGAAATGGTTCTACAATGCATCAAGTACTAAGCAACGGTAAAACTTCGCCTCTGTTTCCAAATGAAATGTGAGCTCACCCAGCTCCTTAGATCCATAATAGACACATCCCTTCTAAGGCTACTTATGTAAATATGATAAAGCAGACCATAGTGGGGGAGGGGACGCGGGGAAGAAAGCAATTTTTATCTACTAAGGTTAATGTGGAATATCTTGGAAATCTTCCAAAATAAATTCTATTTTGTTTTTTCTTCGGCCACTTTAGCTGGGAAAATCCTTTGCCTAAAAACGATTTAGTTATCCTTCCCCTCACAAAGCTGCTTGTTTCTGTTCCAAACCTATTATGCTGTTGGCTCTCCAAATTACAAGAGAATCTTTAGATCTTGTTTCCAAGCATAATCCTGAAGCAAAAGGGAGAGCTGATTTCCTTGTTTTGTTTTAAATAGACAATCAAAGGATTTGCAGAATTTTCTGCGGTAGGTCAAGTGCAAGAAATCACAGTTTGCCCTCTCAATAAAAGGAAATTGGATGTTAAAGCGAATAGATGGGGGGAAAAACTATAAGGGAATATTAATGGAGAGGTTTTCTCGTACAAGCTTTAAAATCAGTATTTAAAGGGCATCAAGAAAGCCCGTCGATCTGGGAGAGGCTGGGCTTGGCAAGGAATAGGTATAGTCTCCGATTTAAAAGTTCTGAAACATCTGGAAAGTGAAGAATAGTCTCATGTGATAGGGTTTCAAAAAGCCGGTTCGGGTAGACAAACGAAAACGTTTAATTATAAGCTATTAATAGACACAGCCCTGTTTCCACCTGAAGCATAGCTAGGAGTTCAGCGTCCCGTGAAGAACCGCCTTCTCAGGGCGGGGGAGTTAGCCTGTGCTGCCCGGGAGCTGTTCATTAACCCACCGGGCTCGGGTTATTTTCCCTTTTAGAAGAAGAATAATTAGAGCCGTAAACTTTGATTAATAAGCAACTTAAATCATAGGCGGGGAGCGCAGATTTAGTCCCCAGTACAGAAACCTGCCTTACAAACCTCCATCCAAGTGGGGGAACGTGGCAAAGAGCCTCGGCCACTTCTGCTCTAGCAGGCCGACCTGGCCCCAAATACACAGTGGGGTTTTCTCTCCTTCCCTGAAAGCTGTGCAAGATTTGCCAGTTTCTTGCTGATTTCTGACACTCCTGGGAATGGGAAGGTAGAGGTGCCAGAGGATACCAACCCCCCCCCCCCCCCCAGTGCATCCGCGGCTCCGCCAGCGCCGGAAGGTGCAGGGAGGAGTAAAGCCCGGGAACACAGGAAAAGAAGTCGCTGGGTCCCTGTTGATTGGCATGAAGGAATGACTGGGAAGGAGCCTGGTTTTGGCTGGCACCCTGGAACACGCTGGTGTTGCGGGATGGGGCCCAGGCCGGAGAGGTGACCCTACCTTTGTAGGGCTGTGAAGTTAAGGAGGAAGGAGGGGAGTGTAGAAGCGGTGAAGAGACAAGTTGGAGTGGGAAGAGGTGGACAAGAAAAGGAGAAGAAGAGAAGGAAAAGCGAGAGGAGAGGGGCGCATGGCTCTTGTGGTGGGGAGGGCTGCCCTGCTCCGACAGAACCGGGGAAATCGTTAGCTTTGTTGAAGTCGGCAAACACTGAGGTGAAGCCGGTCAATAGCGAGGGATGCCCGTGGCTGCCTGCTCTCGCTACCTTGCCTGTTTGCCTCGAAATAGCTGGAAAACGGAGTCTTGCCTTCCCCGAGGCCGCCCAGCAGGAGGGAGAAGCTGGCTGGGCTCTCGCCTCCCCCGGGCGATCACCACCCCAGCCATCAATCAGGATTTGTATGTTTTTTCCTCTTTTTTTTTAACTTTAGTTTAGTGTTTCTGTTTGTCAGGCTGAGCCTTAATTCATGGCATAAGCGTGAAAGGTTTTAACTGCATCGTTTGAACTATTTCAGCGATACCATTGTGAAAACGCATCGCCCATAAGTAGTTTTACTCTGGTGGAGTCATTTCCATCTGGCTTTTATTCCTCCCTACTTTGCATAAGAGAAAATGAGGGGCGTCTGAAACATTAGACGAGTCCGGAGAGATTTATTTCTGGAGGGGGCTGTTTGAAGGAAAATCATCCTTCCCTGCAGAGAGACCAGCGCAGCGGGTAGAGGGATGGAGGGAGGAAGGCGAATCCTGGAGTCTCGGCTTCGTGGGGCAGGAGGACAATGACTTTGCATGGGCGTCCGCGAAGTGCCTTACAGCAGCCGTGAAACTACTCTCGGCTCAGCGGCAGATAGTTTGCTTTTCGTGGGCTTGAGTAAGGATGACTCAAAAGTGTTTTAACACAGGGCTTGGGGAGAGCTGAATGAGTTGACTTTCTCCCTCCCCAAATATGTAATTACAAGTCTTCCAGGTGAGAGGACAGTGGCCCCGAAGAGAGAAAGAGGCAGGTCACAAACCAAACTGGAAAGTGATGTCTGGCGAGCAGGGGGTCTCAGCGCATCCTTAGCCCGCCCGGTCCATAACCTGCTGGGTAATTACCGGACAGGTTGCTGCTGAGCTCTGCCTGCTCCAGTGATTCCTCCCCCTGCGGTCTCCCCGGGTGCCGTAGGACCGGTCTCATGGCTGCCCTGCCCGCCATCGAATGCTTTCTCTTTCCAGACACCGTCGTGCTACATTAACAGCATCCTTGTCTCGAACGTCTTCTCCCCGCACAGCTCTCTTTAATTTTAAATAGTCCTCAGTGTTGTCCAGGAGGAAAGCTCTTCCCCTGAAGTGCAGGGAGCCGGTTCCAAGCAGCCGAAGGCTGCAGTAAAAGCCCTTTTATCTGGCACGTTGTTCCACTAAGGTCTCAGGAAAGAACTTCACCGTTAACTCAAAATAGACATTTTGGTATTTTTCTCTCACGAGAGTTAGGTCTTAAAAAAACAAAACAAACAAAAAAACCAAACCAAAACAAAACAAAAAACAAACAAACAAAACGAAACAAAACAAAAAAAAAACAAAACAAAACACAAAACCACACAAGAGACTTCTCTGTGCAACAGAATGATACCTAGTTTTCCAAAGATTACATGTGTGCATGTTTTGGAGGGAATACAAGCAAAAATTTGGGGGGAGGGAAGTTCCTCTCTAGCTGGCAAACAGTAGGCAATTTTTAATTTCCTTACCTTACCTTTTTTGTGCTTGTGTCTTAAATAAACAGGACTTGGAGAAGCCTGGGGCCACTCCAGCCGAACCAGCCCACTTGATAATGTTGGACGGGAACTGGGATCCCATCTTTTGCAGGTACTGGTCTGGAAACGACAGCCATGCGGTATTAATGGTTAAAGAAATCATTCCCTCTTCTGAGTTTTAATTGCCACCTTGACTAATTTTTAACTGTTCAGGTGTTTAATAGAAGGGGGAGGGGAAAGGGGGACGACACGGGAGGGGGACAATCTGAATGTCGTGCCTTTCTTTCAGTTGGGCTGTGGTTTGGTTCCTCCGGGTCCTTTGCCCCAGCAGCGTCCCACACAGTGTCTGTAGTGGGGGATTCCCAGAGTGTCCAGGTGTGCCAGGATACAGGAGCATGATGAATTTTCCCCACATGATTAACAAGGTGACAAGTCCTGACAATGTGCGGACAAGGTAGTGTAGAGACAGGGAAAGGCTCTAGAGACAGGCTGGGGGAGGCTGACCTGGACAGAAGGGCTCAGCCGGCACAGAAATGAGTATACGCACAAATCAGGTAGGACGCATCTGAAAACTTGCTGCCATCTGATGTACTAAGAAATATTAGAAGTGATCATCACCACGCATTTTTGGCAGGGTTGTGTGGCCTTTTGGGGTCCTATTCTGCCCTCGGCACACCCCCGTGACCCATCTATAGCCTCTGAAACGTGCCTGATACACTGTCTCTTCCCTTATTTACACCGTGAAGAATTTTGTATCCTCCTCGCTCTCTTAAAGTTTCCTTAGCAAACACCCGAGCGCTAAACCCTCAGTGACATTTGAAATGGGATAGAAGTATTCAGGATTTCTGGGACTGACATATCAATTATCGTGTAGCTGGGACCTGTTCTTAGATGTTTCCCAGGCACTCTGCATTACTTTTGAGCTCGACCTCTCTGAGAAGTGGGTTGTATCTCAGGACTCCCGGAGTTTTAGAGGGATACCTGGCCAGGACTTGCCCATTTCCTCTCGACGTTCTGAATCATCACAGCCTGAAAAGAGATGCTTATTTGCTAAAACAAATCAGAGGGAAAGGTACTTAATGGATTTTTCTGTCTTCGTGGGTGGGTCAATCTGTTGATATATTTATACTTCCCATTCCTCAACCCTGTTCTGCAGACGTTGGACGGTTTTATATTTGTCGTGGCTCCGGATGGCAAGATCATGTACATCTCGGAGACCGCCTCTGTGCACCTGGGCTTGTCGCAGGTACGCGGAGGGGGGGACGACACTAGACCCCTTACCTGCCTGTCGTTTGCCCCCATTCCCTGCTGCCAGGGGAGGTGCATGCGGGAAGCATGGTTGGTGCCGGCAATGAACGGCTTTCCCTCCTCCTCCTCTCTCACAGGTAGAGCTGACCGGCAATAGCATTTATGAGTACATCCACCCTGCCGACCACGACGAGATGACGGCGGTGCTCACGGCCCACCAGCCTTACCACTCGCACTTTGTGCAGGGTAAAGTAAACAGCCCTCCGCTCCGCGTGGCCTGCGCGGCCGCGGAAGAGCCCGCGCCTCACCCCGCCTCTGCCTTCCCCCCTCTCCCAGAGTACGAGATCGAGAGGTCCTTTTTCCTGAGGATGAAGTGCGTCCTGGCCAAGAGGAACGCGGGATTGACCTGCGGGGGCTACAAGGTTCGTGTCCACGGCCAGGAGCCTCCCCCCAGGCCTTCCTGGCCCCTGCTCCCGCAGCGCCGAGCACTTGGGGAGGTCGGTGGAAACAGGGACAGGCGTGGGGCGAGCCCTCTGCCCGTGGGGCTATCCCAGCCCGGTGCTCTTTCATGTGGTTCAGAGCCAGAATTTCTCTGAGAGTTCCAGGTTAAAGAACTCAAACCACAAACCTGAGCTCCCCGTGGGTCTTAATTTTGTTGTTGCTGTTTTATTTTGCTTTCTATACTGAACCTCGCACAACCACTGACGGTCTTGAGGTGTCTGCGGAGGCTGCCAGGTGGCAACATGGGAGTGCTGGGTTAATTTATCTCTTTACTGGGCAACTCGTCAGCTTCAGGGCCAGCTCTCCAGGTTAAGGGGTTTGTCCCGGTGGTTCTGCTTAGGGCTCCTGGGCGAGGACAGCCCCTGCTCTCCCACCTTCTCCCTTCTGTCGTGTCAGCTGCACGGTGTTGAAGAGTGGTGGGTACCTACAGACCACGGAGATGCTGTCCTGTGTTGTGCCGCAGAACAAGAACATCTGTTGAGCTTATTCTGGGAAGAAACATTCTAATAATAGAGGAGTAAGGGTAGAAATACACAGCAGTCATCTGCAAGGATACATTTAGGAGACATACCTAAATCTACGTCCAAAGATACATCCTGGCTAAGGATCACGTCTGCTCGATCTATATAATAAACATATCTTGCACATGTGACATAAGCACACATGTAAACTCTTTCTCTCACACGCATACACTCTTCATTACAAAGTTGTAACTGGCTTGGCACTTCCACGTCTTTCCTTTTTAGAATGACAACAAAAGCGTAGTTAGGAGGTGGTCCAAAAACCACTTAAGTCAGTGGAAAATAAAGAAAAAAAAACCCAACTCATTGACTTTAATGGGCCTTAGATAAGTGCTGAAATCTCGTATGGGAAAAAACCCAATCCCAACCGAAACAGAACAGAAGCAAGCTCGTAGACAGTGCCATTTTGCTGGAGCGGTGGCAGGGGCAGTGGCTCCAGGACACCCGGCGGCGGCATCGGCTACAGCCGGGGTGACGGGGGGATCCGTCCGGGTCCCCCCCGAGGAGGGGGAGGTGGGAGTGGGCGACGGCGGACTCCTGTCACAGCCCCTCCTGCCCTGCCAGGCAGCTCCTGAGCCTTCCTATGTCTCCGGCAGGTCATTCACTGCAGTGGGTACCTGAAGATCCGCCAGTACAGCCTGGACATGTCCCCCTTCGACGGCTGCTACCAAAACGTTGGCTTGGTTGCCGTGGGCCACTCGCTGCCGCCCAGCGCCGTGACGGAGATCAAGCTCCATAGCAATATGTTCATGTTTCGGGCCAGCCTAGACATGAAGCTCATATTCTTAGATTCCAGGTAGAGCTGGGGTTATTTCCAAGTCCATTCCCCTATCCCCTCCCTTCCTCTCCCCCAGGCCTCCTCTCATGTCCTCTCACCCACTGCTATCATCATTCACTCTTTGGTGTTATGTGCTGCCTGTCTCTTGCAGGGTAGCTGAGCTAACGGGTTACGAGCCCCAGGACTTGATAGAGAAGACCCTTTACCACCACGTCCATGGCTGTGACACCTTCCACCTGCGCTGCGCCCATCACTTGTGTAAGGAGATGATGATCTTGTAGACAATCTGCCCCTCACCCTCTCCCTCTGCAGATGGACTTCGGGCATGCTAGGGTTTACCTCTAGGTCGGAACGGGGAAAGCCAGCTTACTGAAGGGGAGGATAAGCAAAATCTGCAACAGGTTTTAATGAAACGAGTCGTTAGAGACTGAGCACTGAGCTGGAAGCAGGAGGGAGATGAAGGGGGTCAGCAATGAAAGGTTGTTTTTCCCTCCTCAGCTCCCGGTTGTAGGACAAGTCCCCTGCACAAACCTTAGGCTCTCTGCTCACTTCAAATTCCTGTTGGGAAAACCCGTTCTTTTTCTTGCTCCAAAAAGTCATGCCAGTGAAATTCAAATACTTTTGTTCCACTTCCATCAAATCTCACAAATCTTATCTGCGCATCTAATTTTGACTGCTATAGTGAGCCCGATTCGGAGAGCTGTTCTTTATTATATTTTGATATAATGATGACATTAATACATGGATAGATGAATAAGAAGGTATTAATTTCTGGTAAGTTTCCTTGCAGAGAAAGTAAGGAGAAGAGATAAAACCCAAAGCCAGATTCATAGAATTAAATCTCGATGATGAGATGTCTGTGTTGGGGGTGGCGGAGATCATTCACTCACACACCACCCCCTCACCCCCCCCTCGGTGTGCTCACAATGCCCCATCAGTCTCCCCGAACAGCCTCTGATCACGACTGGCCCGGCCTACAGGGAACGAGATCAGCCCTGCCCGGGGGGTCTTCACCACTGTTGCTCATGGGGAGGTCGGTCCACGCAGCTTCCCCATGTGATGCTAAGGGGATTCCCACCCCATCTGATCGCCCAGGAGGGTCTGGGGCTGGGGTGTGTCTGTACCCCCTTCCCAGGGCCGATGGAAACAGAGGAGCTGAGGCTCTTCCTTCTGTGTCCCCGCAGTGCTGGTGAAAGGGCAAGTGACCACCAAGTACTACCGCTTCTTGGCCAAGCACGGCGGCTGGGTGTGGGTGCAGAGCTACGCCACCATTGTGCACAACAGCCGCTCCTCCCGCCCTCACTGCATCGTCAGTGTCAACTACGTCCTCACGTAAGTCAGCCTGCGGGTCGCGGCAAGGTGCGCGGAGCAGCGAGAGGCCAAGCGGAGCCGAGCGCCGGCCACCTGCCTGTGCCCGGTCCCGGCGGCCGCAGCTGCCGCCGCCGCCGCCGCCCCCCTTTCTCCGTTCCCCTGTCACGGCTGCTGAGCCCCTGGCTGCAGCACTGACCAGGTCTGCTAGAAAACACGTTGAGCACTTTCATCTACATGAAGGGTTTCCCATCTGTCTGTTTCTTTCGGGGGGTGGGGGGTGGGGGGGAAGATTTAGAGGTTTGTCACCCACATATTTCGCTGCCTTCCCGCCTCCCTTTAATTTTCTTTCTTACAGTTTAAATGCACTCAGCATTACATAAAATTTAATGCAGCGTAAAAGAAAAAAGAAAAAGAAAAAGAAGTTTTCCACGGACGGAGTTATTTATACTCAACAAACAGGACATCTGTTTTTCTTTTCAAAAATCTGGGGTTTGAAGTTCTTAATTTCATCCAGAGTTTCTATCAAAGCTCCGAGATTTCCTTTTTGTTCTTGGAGAGCGATCCTTTTAGTGAACCACAAAGAAAGTTGGTGACCAGAAAGGTCAGTTAAACTTTTTAAAACATAAAATACAATTTTTTTAATTTTTTTTTTTTAATGAGAGTGATTGCTGAGATAGCGTGTATCCCAATGCATCTCCTTGTGTTCCTCTATTGGGAGATTGCTACGGTGTGCTTTAGCTGAAGTCAGGGGCCCAGTGAAGGACGGAAGTTCGTTCGAACTGTTTGCGTTTCCTTATGACTCGGCAGTAGCTGCAGGCAGCAGCACTGATGCTTCCTTGGGATCGTAGGGCTAGTCAGGGCGACGGTGCTTCGTTGGTCCTCGGGGTGAGTAGTCCTCTGCTCCGCTGTTTTTAAGTCTCCGGGCAAATGCAGATGTGGGAGATGTCTGTGAGGCACAACCCCCACCTCCCCTAAAACTGCGGGATGGCAGCATCACGATTTTACCGTGGCGGGCTTCATGCTTGCGCAGGTGGCAAGTGATTTGGAAGCCCAGTTCAGGACGTGCTTCCCAAGCTGAGGTGGCCCGGCTCTGGGCATGTGTGCAGGCGCAGCTGGTAGGGCAGGAAGAGGCCTGCATTGCTCGGACGTAATCACTTTGGTGCGTAGGGGCATCGTGCTCTCAGATGAATGGGCAAAGGTTATTGCGCCTGCATAAGGAAGCATGCGTTTGGGTTAGCACTCAGGTGTAGGGAGTAAACAGAGATTTCCCCTTTAAAGAAAATACCTTCAATTCACTTTAAAAAGGGATGCTGGGGGCGGCATCGTAACACTCCAGCATTCACCCAGCAAGTATGCAGATGGGCAGAGGAGAGGCATCATTACCTCTGCTTCAGCTATATGCCCATTTCCCCTGTACCAGCCCCTCTCTATTTTTCTCTGTTTATACTGCTCAGTGAAGCACAAAGCACTTGTCTTAGGTGAACGGGAAACTGCAAAGACAGAAGTCTGTGTAGGAAACAAGGAACCCAAAGGCAACTAGCACCTTAGAGGGGTTCTGTACAAGAAACACTACCTGCTTTTCTGTGAGCACCTGAGTTTATCGGTTGTTTCCCTCTGCTTTAATCCCAAAAGCGTTAACATCAATCACGGATCCCTACCTCAAATGACCCTAGTGGAAACGAAACATCCCATCGGATCTGTTTAAAGTCGGTCGGGAATCCAGCTCGATCTGTTCCCGGCCGTCACAGCAGGCAGGGAACACCCGTATCCCATGGGGCCGGACAGACAACCCCCCCCGGAGCTGTTTTCCAGCAGCGGGACGGCGGCACCCTGTGCGGCCCTACCCCGTCCCTGCCCGCGTATCAGTGCGCGGCCGTCACTGCGACACCCCAGCTGGGGTGGCTGCCAGTGATCCATTCTCCCCCCGCAGTCATACATAGCTCAGGTGCGCCGCGCTCCACACCCCGGAGGGATTTAATCCCCGCAGACTGGGAGGTGGCCCCGGGATGGGGGGGTGTCTCCCCCCCTCCCGCGTAGAACG
This sequence comes from Pezoporus occidentalis, assembly GCF_034315485.1. Classification (NCBI taxonomy): domain Eukaryota; kingdom Metazoa; phylum Chordata; class Aves; order Psittaciformes; family Psittacidae; genus Pezoporus; species Pezoporus occidentalis. The sequence continues at coordinate 15,302,324 of NW_026913103.1, read as the reverse complement.
GCACAGGAGCCGTACCACAGCAGAGCGATTCCTCCGTCTCCGTGGCTTTTTCGCTGGAGGCAGCATCTTTGTATTTTGGTGCATATGTATGGATTTTAAGAAGCAGGTTAATTTAAACCTGGTTTCAGCCAGGCAGACACGTAGGAGGATTGTAGTTGTTCTTTCAAGATTTCCCCTGGAGAATGTAGTTACACTGCGGCACGCTTTCATTACATCTCGGTGTAAGGCTCCCCTTGCGCTCTTCGAGTAATTGCCTCGAGTGAGAAGGATGGCAGGAGAGCAGGGAGGGAGCCAGGCTGGCTAAACATGAGGATACTAAAGGCTGAGAGGTCCATCACTGGCTGCAGCAACTGTCATGTGCTGCCGGCTGCTGCAATGCAGGGACCACTACCGCATTCAAGTCGAGTTTTGGGACATTCAGGTCCTCGGTGTCTCATCAAGCCTGCCCGGCTCTTCATCAGAGTGTTGCAGAAGAAGAAATAGAGTCCTGCTTGCTTCTGCTGCTGCTGAAGTCACTGCCCTGGGTTTAGGGGATGGATGGAGAGTCAACTATATTGTTCTTATTCCTGTTATTATTATTCTGGCCTGTCATTTGTAAAAACGAATGAGAAGCAGAGAAAGGGCTAACTTTTAAAAAAGTGAGAAGCCACCAATTTCAGAGGTGGATTATCTGGGGCAGAGGAGAGCTGCTGGGGAAGGTGGGAGAGTCAGGCGGGGGGGGGGGGGGGGGGGGGGGATGCTGAACTTCATTTATTGTCTTAATGAGCTATTCAGAGTTAGAACTCAAATGTGGAAGGTAGGTGGTGAAAATGCAGGGGAAAATGAGAAGTTATGGGGACTTGCTGTTTTCCTCTGGTATGAGGTAGACTCCACTTCAGGAGGGCTGTATAAAGGCCTTGTAGTGCTCGAAATTTACAGATGTTAAATATACTTTATTCTGGTATAACTTCTATAGCTCCTGCAGTTCCTTAAGGATGACACTGGATTATTCCAGTAAGCTAGGAACAGCTGAAATATATGTGTGTGCTGTGGGTTCCCTCCAATCTTCTGCTCAGCACCTGGAGCAGATGCAGCTCGTGACAGAGGCCTGGCTTTGCCTGCTGCATCCCAGTGTAAACCTGGGGAGGAAAAAGATGCTCATGAAGGAGAAAGGCAAACCTTTGCACATCAACTTTGGGGTATGGAAGTTGAGGAGAAAGAGGGGCAAACAAGTGCTCAGGATTGTAGGGTTAGAGCTTGAGAGGCGGTAAGCCTGCTGCCAAAGATTCCTTTGGAAATAGGAAATGTTGGTCCCTCCTGCTAAAAATAGCAAAAGCGTTGGAAGATTTGACCTGCTGAGTCCCTGCTCCCCTCACATAGTACTTCTTCACTCAGGGAAAGCCCCATGAGTTTTTTTGTTTTGTTTGCTTGTGGGCTGAGGAACTTTTTGCTCACTATTGAGAGGAACCCGAGTGCTTTGATGTTTTGTAAAGGAGCAGGCACTGAGTGGTGCAAGTGCCAAACTGCTAAGTAGGTATGGTGGCAAGGGCATTTGAGAAACAAGAGGAAAGGTTATTTTTTTTTTATAATAGCAGTGTGTCAAAAATTAATATAAATGACCTTTAAGGACTCCATCTGTAAAGTGCACATATTTGATCTTCTTTGTATTCTGCTTGGCATATGTGAGTACAGACAAAGAATATTTTTCCCTTTCTTATTTGTTCTGTACACACAGTTGCATTATCATTGATTATTAGCTGTGCATGTTTACCACTGAGGGAGACTCAAGTATGAGTCAATTGATAGAGAATGCAACTGTTGAAGTTTATATTTAGATTGCAAACAACCTCCCTTTAAACAAATGGATAATGCACAGTGCAAATCCTTTGACTTTTTGAGCATGAGCAAATATTGCAATAATTTGTCCCCAGAGAAAGCTAAGGAAGATATTCTATATGTATTTCCTTTTCCTTTAGCATTTAAAAGAATAGCAATAATGGTAATGCACCTGGATAACAGGGATTAGTTACCTAATTGTAACTAATCTCTGTTCTGGTGACACAGTACGTATATGATGTAGTTCCAGTTACCTCTTCACATTGCATTATGTAACTGGCTGATTAGAAGCATAAATTGAGTGCAGTTTGAAAGATTATTTCAAATAACTGCCATATTGACAAATGTTTTACTTAATGATGTGGTAAATGAAATTTAGAATAAATTAACTGTTAATTGTATCTGCACACTTAATATTTAAATTATTATTACTATTTATATAACTTTGTGTATGACCAGATTTAAAATGACTGTATAAGCAGTGTGGTTTCATTACGTATGATGTCTCAGACCCTTAAAGACAGTCTTCCCTGGCGTATTAAGTGGCCTTTAGGGAAATCTGTCCTTCAGGTGGAAAAAAATCTCTCCCCATATTTTTGGATAGTTACAATGAAGTATTTTCATAGCTGTTCATAGAAATCCTCATTTTGGTCTATCTCTGGGACATGAGGTCAGAGTCAATGGAGAAAACACAAATTATATTTCCACACCTACAGGCCTATCTTTCTAAAGTGTTTCTCTCAAATTGGCCATTTGGAATTGCCAGAGTCCTCTCCTCAGTCACATGTAGATACATGGTCTCTTGTACCTCTGAAGTGTGTGATGGAGTGTGTAGGATAGTGAATACACTGTGAAAGTTATTACTTGCAGAAATAATCTTGCTCTTATATTATGAGTGGAACTAGTTGTATGAGTAAGCTTAGCCACCTCACTTTATACTCAAGGAAAGGCTTAGAGACTTAAACTGGATAATGTATTTTTTATTAAGTAGTTGTAAACAGTACAATTAAATTTTACCTTCTGTTTTTCCTTTATAGTTCTCTGTATTAATGGGAATTTTGCCACTTACTGAATTGTGCACAGAACTGGGTTTCAATTTATCTGTGCAATTTGCAGTGTACTTTTCCGAAGACTGGAAAGCATATTTCACGTGATTGAATCACCAATGAAAATATATAGGGGAATTGTTTTAATAAATTAAAATGCTTAGGAAGCATATGTCTCAAAAAGTATAAAAGGATTCCTCTTGAACTACTCACTGCAGTATTCTGTTTGTTCACCATTAGTTTTTATTACAGACTTGTCTCCCTGGAACATTGTTTATATATTTCTTGCCAACAGGAGACAGGCTTTTCCAGGTGTCCACAATACGTTTCTGCAGTTCTTCTTTGTTCGTGTAGGGACTTTCTTTGCTACCATTTGTTTAATTCACTCCAAATTTCTATGCTTGTATTTAAACCAGGTGACTGTAATGGCTAAGGCACTAAAACTGTGGGCTGGAGTCTACAGTTGCTGCTCATATGAAGAAAGTTTTATTTGCTAGAGTAAGTATTAAAGGACTGCAGCTCAGGTCTACAGGAGAAAAAGATACAAACCCCAAACTAAAAGCAATCATTAGTTTAAATATGTGCATACTGATAGTCTCACACAGCATGAAATTCAAGATTTCTAATAGGTGTCTCTATTTCAAGGAAGAAAATGCCTTCTACTTCATCCTTTTCCCATTCAGTGTGCTGGCTGTTTCAGGCCTTTGGAAACTTCCTCCTCTCAAAAGTTACAGATCTTGTAAAATGATTGTCTGGGATTGAGACACATTCAGCAGGGGCAATGGCTGAAGCAATTACTATCTCCAGCTGTTTGCCTTGCTCCACTGATGAAAGGTACAGGGCCAGCTCTAGGGACTTTTACTCCCAAAATGCCACAGTTTAAGGTAAACTACCACAGATTTCACTATATCGAAGCATTGAGCTGTACACTGTAGCACAGCTGTTCCTGCTAGGAAGGTTGTTCACACTTTATCCTTACTTTGCCCTTCTGCACTCTGAATGGCATGAATGAGACTTGTGAACACCACTACAGCAGCTGGGTGCTTCAGTCCCTTTGGGGATCAGCCCCTGTGGTCCTCCTGCACAGCAGAGCTGGAAAGACTGTAGGAGTTTAGGGTTATGATCACTGCTCTGTGACAGTTCAGAAAGCTGAAGACAAGCTAGGCATTTGGGAGAGCATCTGCTAGTTTTACTACACATTTTTCTGTCATTTATGGATTATGTCAGTGGCTGTGCATAAGAGGCAGGACAAGCAGTGAAATGTCTACCGAAGTATTCCTCTCCGTGCTGCCACCCTTTCAATACTCTGCACAAACTGGACGCAGAACCGGCTCCTACTCATAACAGCAACAGTGTGGTCCTAAGCAGGTTTACAATTTTACTAGCTCTACTTCTGTTTCCTTAATGGGTTGCATGTTTGCCTTTGTTACTTTGTGCTCCATCTCAGTAGCGCTGTGATTCCAATGTTGTTTCACTGTAATTATCATGAGATACAACAGGTGTGACAAGTTACTAAACTGCTTCTGAAGTAAGCTCTTCCCTCTACAGTATAATGTTCTTGCTAGTTTTTATTCGTACACACACAAATGTGGCATTTCCACATGGCCTAAATTAAGTGTTAACAAATAAATCTCCTTTGTCCATGCAACAGTGGCAAGTATCTGTTTAAAATCTAATTCTCCTTCCCTCACCTCTCTTTTGTACTTTACAGCATGGGCCAGGCTCCAGCACACATGTTCATACTCAGTAGGTTACTTCAGAGGCAGCCCCTTTCACTTTGATGACACTATTTATGGAGGCAGGCATCACTCTGTGTGAACAAGGATATAGCATTCGACCCTTCTGAAGGCTGAGGATGGCTGAAGTCTGGAGTCAATCACATGATCTTTAGCACAGTTAGACGATTTATTCCTGTTGTTGTCTTTTGTTATCATCCACTTAGTGCAATTAAATTGCAGAAGCCCTGATTTACTAGCACTTGAGCACATGGCAGGCTCTAAAAGTGCTTAGACGTAACTTTCAGTACATGATTATGTCCTAGTGAATTCAGTTTTGAAATAAAAAAACCTCAAACAAACTCTTAGGCACATGTTCAAGAATAAGAATATTCCTTGGCTTTGCCAAATAGAGATGACTTGAAGGACACTTTTGATACTGTGTTGAATTGGGACCAAATAAAGAACAGCCATAGTTTTTCAGCTACAAACCCCTATGTCTAAACCTTGGGGGTAGCAATGTTGAGAACAACAGCTATTATCTGCTGAAGTTTTAGTGTCGATATGGAAACTCAAATGCTTGGCTAACTAAAGTTTGGCTGTATCCCTAGCATTGTGTGCATAATTTGATGCAATCTTGAGGGAAGATCCTTTAACCCATTCAATATTCAGCTTTCTTACATTTCTGCTGTGAGTTAGGAAGCAAGCATGAATGGTCTGCCCTGAAGGCAGCCTATTCCCAAGTAGCCTGTGGCTTTGATCATCTCTGTACTAAGTTTGGCAGCTAGTAGCCTGGGCTGTTGCTATAGAAAACTCTCTTAGGCCCCGGTTAGCTGAAATCCACCCAAAGGCATTGCAAGCTATTTTTCTCTTGCTGCTTCCAAAGACTGTTTCGCACACAGACCAAAATAATAATCTCTCATAACTGCTTCATGAGGCATATCCTGGTAGAATGTTTGCTCAAGTAAAGGCTGGATTTAGGGATAAATAGCTTGATAGCATCCTCCCACTCACAGCCAAGCTGCTGCACCTTGTGCCCCAAAATAATTCTGTTGATTCTAAGTTTCTAGTTAGGAGAGTTAAAGAAAATATGTCATCTTCTGAAAGATGATCAGCCTCCTCAGTGCTTTCTAGCTGGTGAAAACCATCAGTGGGGGTGGGAACATGGCTTGAGTCCAAAGAAAACTGTGTGTCTGTGTGACTACAACTCTGTAACTTAACATGGGTTATGCAATTAGGCCTTCCATTATGATATAGTGAGTTCAAGAAAGCAGTAGGAGACAAGGTGCACACTGAGGCGTGATACCCTGGAGTTGCTGTGTATGTGCTGCAAAACTGGTCACTGCAAGCACAGTAAATCTCATACATTATGATATTCCAGGCTCGCGACACAAAGCAGATCAAATTTTCAGTTACTTCAGCAGCAAATTAGCTGTAGTGTTGGTCTGAGGACTGTCGTAGGCTGACAGTGGAGTTGATCTCCATGTATGTTGTGATCACCTATATGGGAACACAGAGCAGGCTGGTCAGAGACACTTCTAGGCATTCAGAAACTTTGAATAAATGTGCATGTGAAGCAGTGACAACAGAGTGGCTAAAGCCACGAAAGATCCCTGCCTGCCCTAGTAAAAGCAAGGACCTAGAGGGCAAAGGTGCTAGTCATATGATAGATTTAAATGTATAACGAAAGCATAGCTAGATGTTACTGTGTTTTATTAAATGAGTTTAATTTATTTGTTCAGAAATTTTAGATATGCCTAGTAAATATTTAACTACCTGCAACCATTCAACACACTGGACACTTATTCTTCAGTTTCATAAACTGTATTTTTACATGAGCATGCATTTCTGGAACTGTTTGTTAATGATAAGTTGTGATTATGAATATTGTCAGAAAAAAATAACTACCATTAGAAAAGTATCTTTTTACTGAATTTGATAGAAAGCATAGGGTCAGCAGTAGTTATGCAGTGTACAGTGGTTTAACTTACTGTGTGGCCTAGAGGATCAAGGTGGTCAAGTAGGTTATCTTGTATCACTTTTAACATTTAATGGACCCACTTAACAAGTCTAACCATATCTAACATATACTTTGAGGAGGTGGAATTAGTGATTACCAGGAAAGTATAAAACTGAATATTGTGTGTTATCTTATAGCCTCATGATACTGGCTTTTCTTGCTACTTGTCTCCTGTTTCATTAACATGAACATTGTATGTCTTATTAAAGGCGGATGACCAAGGGAAAGTTCAATATGAACAGATCCTTAGACTCAAGTGACAAGTAATGTGAGCAGGATTTGAATGAAGTAGATGTTTGCCTGTGAGTGGGAAAGAGCTAAAAGGCAATCTATCTCAGGTACAAATAAGGAAATGAGAAAACAGGTATATTCATTTGTAAAAAAAAAAAAAAAAAAAAAATATCAAAAAGCCATTCTCCCCAAATGCCAAAACCCACTTGCAAGTCCTTGTCTGCCTTCCTCCCCTTACTGCCTCTAAGATTCAAAAAGAACAAAGTTCAGTTGAAAAGTATTTATCAAGTATGCTATGACAGTTACTTGCTTTGTGGGCAGATAATGGCACACAGTCGTCCTCAGGAGCAAAATGGTGTCACTTTGCCAGCTTTTGTCAAAGCTGAGGAACTCTGGACAAGTGAATTGGAAGGACTTTCACTGTAGAAAAGTCTTGTTTCTTGTGAGGATGGTGAAAGTCTCATGACGATAAAGAAATAATCTGATGAAAGAGAAAATATTTGAAAAATCATGGCAGTCAGATGATGTTCCCAGCAACTGGAAAAAGGGAAATATAACCCCTGTTTTCAAGAAGGGGAAAATGGGTGACCCAGGGAATTACAGGCCAGTCAGTCTCACCTCTGTGCCTGGCAGAATCTTGGAGCAGATTCTCCTGGATGGCATGCTAAGGCACATGAAAAACAACGAGGTGCTTGGTGACAGCCAGCATGGCTTCATTAAAGGGAAATCCTGCCTGACCAATTGGGTGGCCTTCTATGATGGGACTACAGAACTGATGGACAGGGGTAGAGCAATTGACGTCATCTACCTGGACTTGTGTAAAGCATTCGACACTGTCCCACACGACATCCTTGTCTCTAAATTGGAGAGACATCAATTTGATGGATGGACCGCTCGGTGGATAAAGAACTGGCTGGATGGTCGCACACATAGAGTACGGAATTCAGTAACGAGTGGTGTCCCTCAGGGATCAGTGTTCGGACCCGTCTAGTTCAACATCTTTGTCGGTGACATGGACAGTGGGATTGAGTGCGCCCTCAGCAAGTTTGCCGATGACACCAAGCTGTGTGGTTTGGTTGATACGCTGGAGGGAAGGAATGCCATCCAGAGGGACCTTGACACACTTGTGAGGTGGGCTGATGCCAACCGCATGAAGTTTAACCATGCCAAGTGCAAGGTCCTGCACCTGGGTGGGAGCAATCCCAGGCACAGCTACAGGTTGGGCAGAGAAGAGATTCAGAGCAGCCCTGTGGAGGAGGATTTGGGGGTGTTGGTTGATGAGGAACTGAACATGAGCCAGCTGCAGTGTGCGCTTGCAGCCCAGAAAGCCAACTGTATCCTGGGCTGCATCAAAAGGAGCGTGACCAGCAGGTTGAAGGAGGTGATCCTGCCCCTCTACTCTGCTCTCGTGAGACCTCACTTGGAGTATTGTGTGCAGTTCTGGTGTCCTCAACATAAAAAGGACATGGAACTGTTGGAACAAGTCCAGAGGAGGGCCACGAGGATGATCAGGGGACTGGAGCACCTCCTGTATGAAGACAGGCTGAGGAAGTTGGGGCTGTTCAGCCTGGAGAAGAGAAGGCTGCGTGGAGAGCTTCCAGTATCTGAAGGGGGGATACTGGGGAAGGACTCTTCATTAGAGACTGTAGTGATAGTAGAAGGGGTAATGGGTTCAAACTTAAACAGGGGAAGTTTAGATTGGATATAAGGAGAAAGTTCTTTACTGTGAGGGTGGTGAGGCACTGGAATGGGTTGCCCAGGGAAGCTGTGAATGCTCCATCCCTGGCAGTGTTGAAGGCCAGGTTGGACGGAGTCTTGAGTGACATAGTTTAATGTGAGGAGTCCTTGCCCATGGCAGTGGGGTTGGAACTAGATGATCTTAAGGTCCTTTCCAACCTTAACTATTCTATGATTCTAAAATGATCTGCTGTAAATGGGACCTCCTCACCAGATGGAGCTCATGAATCCTTTTGGATTCAACAGGCTTCTTCACTATGCTGGGCAGCTGATTAGGAAAAGCAGGTTAGAAGGGTGGGCTAGTATGTTATGAAGCATGCAGATAAGAAATTTCCTAAGGATGAGCAAACAGAATGAACAGTAAACCTTTTTTAAACACATTGTTTTTCCTGAAGAAATACTCGCAGATCACAGACGCTTATCCAGAAAGCCACTGCAGAAAAGTTAACTAATTTTTTTAATTGTTCATCTTAGGATACTAGGAAGCTTGGCACAACAAAAGGTTTATGGGGAACATAGAGGAGTTGATAAAATCTGAAATATCAGTAAATTAATTTTTACTGTAAATTATTAAAAATAATAATAGAAAGTTGTTAGAACCGCTCTTTACTGCCCGGTTTCAAAGGAGTTGAAGTATAAAATTGCTTAAGTACTGCAGCATAGAGTGTAACATAACAGCTATACAAGATCAGACACATACTGATAGTAACTATGGCAAATACTTTGGAAAGAGTTTAAAAATAGAACAAGCATGCAGTAATGCTTCCCTATCACTTTGTCACAGTCTTCAAGAAGTTCAAGAGTCTTCCTTGAAAGAGATGAGATCTTTGAGTGTATTAGTTATCAATGTTCTGTGTTTTTTTTTTCCCCACAAGTTAACCTGCTTACTTTTTGAAAGCATATGAGCTTTTGCCTAGTTTAAGTGAATATGTTAAAAAAGCCTCGTGTTGTGAAAATACCACTTTTTCATTCCTTTCATAGCTCATATTTCTTGCATTAGAAGAAAAAGTAAAAAACTGCTTCCTATTAATTTTCTTCATGTTGCTCATAATTTACTCACCTTGTTCTCCCAGACATCTCTTTTATCAGCCTGAGGAATCTCCTTAATTGTTCCTTATACATAGGCTGTTCTAAGCCCATCTCCCTTTCTGTGCCACTCTGAGTTCTTTTCAGGTTTTCAGATGGGATGGTCAGAATATACAATACTTGGAGTGTCTGTACATGGGGGTTTGTGTATGGCATGAGGTTGAATTCTCATTTTTATACTCTGCATTTACTGCATAATTATGCAATGATGTGTATTTTCTTATACACAGGGCAATCTGTGTTATCAGTGACTTCTCTGAAATGTGATATATCTTTCTTGGTGACACTTCTCAGTGTAAGTGGTGAAACACATAAATTACAGGATTCTTCACCAATATGGAGTTTGAGACTACTAGTTGTAGATGGAAAAGTCTGAAACAAAAATTTAAAGACCATACTTAAACCCCATAGAGGAGATAAAATGACTTGGAGTCCATAACTACAAAAGTGTCTTTTGTGGCTTCTGAACAATTTTGTACCAACTTTTCAGTTAGTGTTACCTACAAAAGATAGAATAGTGGAATCTTGACAGTATCTTGGCCCTTTTAGTGCTTTTCCTTGCCATGAGGGGACAGGATTGGTATGAGGCTCTTAGCTCTAAAAAAGTTCCTGGATTTTAAATTTAAAATACCTAACATCCTTCATGAAAATCATGAGGATCAACTTTTGATTCTACTTATTACATACCCTAATATGCTATGGAAATCCTTAGGATGTAAAAGCCTGTTAATTTATAATCTCTGCCAAAAAATCATCAGCATTCTCTCAAATCCTTTTGTCCACGGATATCATATAGCTCTCTAATGTGCTATTTCCAGTAAATTCTTCTCAGGTACACAATAACAAGTGGTATTACATGTATTCAATTAAGTATTTTTATTCATAGAATACATCTCAAATTTATTTTAGCAGTTTAAATAAATGAGTTTAATGTATATTTGTTCAAGCATTACGGTAGTGAGGGCTTAACTAGATTAGAAATAAATGAATCCAATTAAAGAACACGTCTGTGAAATTTGATATGTTGTAGGCATGAATGAACTGTTTGCACAGCAGCTGTAAAGAAATCATTAATGATGAACTATCTAGAAGAGGTTTAATGAAGGATAAATAGTATAGGACATAGTTGAAAGCATTTGTGTTGAATACATAGAGATGCTGAAATAATAAAAACATGTTTTGCATCAATGGTGATGTGAGTAGTGGTCTCAGAAAATGTATTTTTTTTGTTATCTGTAGTAGATGTGCGTTCAGGGGTTGCAGCTGAAAGTTAGCTTAGTAACATTAGCTATAGTGCATTAATAGTGGGAGATCGTTCCTTCCAACAAAAAGCTTAAGTTTAATAGGCGAGGCAGCAATGTTTCATAGAAGCGTTTCCTACAAGAGCACATTATTATCCTCTCTTTCAGAGCTAATGTTCAGCAAAGTTAAGGTAGGGATTCTCATAAGTGATCAGTGGTGTCTGTAGGTTTGACCCTACATGAAGTAAAAGTCTCACTCTCTGACTTGAGTGTAAGCTCAGGCAAGTGCCAAGTGCTTGCTGATATCTCATGATACATGATTTGTCCACTGTGGCATCAGTATCTGCAGGAGGGTTTGGAATCGAATCCAGATCACTTGGCTACTAGTTCAGTGTCTTAAAAGTGTCACTGGTATTAAAGGTATATTTTTTAACCCATAAAAATCTTAAGAAGTCTGAGATGGGAAAACCTAGCTCTATAACGGCAGTATGTTTCACTGTAGTCAGGATGGCTTTCTGCAAAGTGGAAACTGTCTTACATGGATATGTGAGAACTTATGTATATATGGCATTAATTCCTAAAAAGAGTGCTGTGTACATGCTGATGCACTGAGGAGAAATTTTTTTTTTATGGAGTGGTTGAAAGGGAGTAGTTGGAAAAAAAAAAGAGACTTTTTAAACTCTCATTTAACAGGCCTTTGGTTTATTCAGAAGTATTATTCTGAATGTGCGGGTGAATCTAAAATAAAGGAAAACTACAAAGGATTACAAAGAAGTCACCACAATAACTTAATAAAGGCTAATAGTATGAATGTGAGTCAAGGAGTTCTGAAAGGTTTAACATGCATTCAGATACAGTATTCTTAATTTTGTGGTGGCCATTGAAAAAAAAAAGACATTGCAGGTTATGTTTCTCTAAGCCAAATTTCTCATTATGAGGCATATTCTAACATATGCAAACATTTATAAACTGTCAAATATATTTCTCCATCTAATTTGGCAAGCACTAAATATACATCAAACATGACTTTTAGCCAGTTTTGCTCCTAGGCACCTCTCATTTGACAGAAAGCACTCCCAGTATAAATAAATATTACAGAATTAAACTCAGGTCATCATATTTTGCTTATTTAAAACATTTTTTCAGTCCTATCTGTAACTAAAAATGGTAAATCATATTTATATATAGTTAGTCTAGGATATCTTTCACATTTTATCCACAAACAGTATAAATCCTTGGCACATATTTTTATCTAGGAACTCTGGTAAATAAAGGCAAATACAGAGTACAAAAGGCTCTTTTTGGAGCCAGAGGTAGCTAGACATGTGGTTGAGAATGACAAACTGTACCTTCAGACTGCTGGAACCTCTGCAGCACCATGATTATCTAGAGGCCAGGATGTTTTATTTAACTCCTACTGACAGTTAAATGACTGCATTCTGAGATGAGAAACCAATCAGGGAATATAAAACTTCTGACTCTAGTTGTCTAGGGGATATCCTCAGATATTTGTGTTAAATGATCAATATAGGTAACTTTGTGCTTCAATTTTCCTGAATGTATCAAATAATTTAATTAAACTTTCTGGTTTGGTTTGCTCTGCCTTTAAAAGCTAATACAGAAACATGATATCATGTATGTGAATTTCATGGCTGGAGAGGTTGTAAACTTTGACTCAACAAGATGTAAACAGCTACCACTGTTTATGCTATTTATGGATATAAATGAGTGCCTGAAACTTAATGAGGGGATCCAATATACAGATCTCATACTTCTGCAAGGAGATGTATTGCTTAACCATTAAGTGTACTGATGATAAACAACTGCTTGAAAGATTTCTAGAGGGTCTTTCCAATTACTTTGGTGAGCAGTAGGACAGGCCTATATGGGACTTCATTTGAGAAGTTTCAGAAAGGAGGATTACTAACATCAGCCCAATGACCGATGGGAAAACTGTGGCAGGGAGTATCTCTGAGGTCACACAACTGAATGTCAATGTAGGTTCATAATGAACAGTGAGGTTCAACAGCTTTTTTTCGCACTTTGTCCTGAAATTTGGCTTCCTGTATGAGCTAAGTGAAACCTCCTTATTTTCACTGGTTCTGGAAGATGCTAAAGGAATTGCATTTGCTTCTCCTGACAAGTCTCATGAGCAGACTGAGGCCATTGTAAACCTTTCTGAGACACATTGTACATGAACAGAGAACACAGCAGATGAGGAAATTGTCTGTTTTGTTGTACCATCTGCTGATTTAGAAAGCTATGAAGATGACAAACAGCCAGAATCTGCTCTCTTTTCATTCATTTGCTGAATGGCATTCTGTTAGCGTTGCATGAGCTGGAGTGTGGAAGTGCTAAAAGTTGCAGGTATTGTTTAAAAGAAGAATTATATATAAAAGTATTGTGGTCAGACATGCATGAGGAAGTGGCAGACTTTTACTGACTTCATGGCTGATTATAGCTGAATTCCGACAACTCGGCAAAAAGATTGAGCATTAATGATATTACACCTTTAGTTTAATTTCACAGTTTCTATTCTGTGCTTTGTTAGATTGGCAGAAAATCTGTCAAATATAGTTTTTCTTATTTTTAACTAAAAGAAATGCAGAGTGCATATGAGCCTTTTTATGTTTTTAATGTAAAACTAGAGGAAATGTTGAACATGTATTATGTGTTCAATAATAGTGCAAACAAGTAAAATTACACCTTGCTTTCTTTTGCATGAGCAATGCTTTCCACTTTGCTTCTGTCATATGAATGATTGTACCCATGATGTAGGAACCTGCCGCATTAAGTTCACCTAATGTTTTTACTTCCAGGTCGTACTTCATTAATTCCTTAAATATGTGTAAGGAATGACATGTGTTACAGTATTTGTCAGGTTCAGGTGGTCATATGATGCCTTTTTAGTCTTCACTTGATGTGATTTCCAGTGACATTATGATCACTGCATACTGTTCAGACTATCAATCGAAAGATGGCTAGGAGTAAGATTTATTTCCAGTTGTATACTAATAATTTTGACTGCTGCTGTAGAGAATGAACAGCAGCACATTTCTAATTCAATGCCATAACTCCATCTCTGAAAACTGAATTTCTGTGAATCTTCTTTAAGGTGTCTAAATTTAATGTCTTTTGATGGAATTAAAGACGTTGCAAACATCTGTCTTTTTGTTGGTCATCTGTATATTCTCAGTTACTGCATGTATAGCTTATTCTTCCTTTCTGGCATGTTGTGGTATTAACATAAAAAGATGCTATTTCTCATGGCTTTTTCAGAGTTTTCCATGGGCTAAGCATTTTTTTCTTATTTTTTGATGGGTTTCTTCTTGTTTTAAAGGTTATACTGCTTATGACTGTAGCTACATAAGATCTCTATTCTTCAGTCTGATTGTCCTTAAGTTCTTTTGGTGGAATCTGGTTGTCCTTAAGTTCTTTTGGAATCTGGATATTCATTCTTTATTAATGGATGCCATTATTATGCTCCTTCCTCTAGATCCATCCTGTTTAGTTGCTTTTTCTATTTGAAAACATTTTTCAGGGCTTAATTTCTCTTCTGCTCCATAGGCAACAATGTCTTTAAGTAGGGAAACAGTATATTCAAAAATCTTTATGCCTTTAGTTCTCCAATGTTAATGTCTAGTTTCAGTTTAGTTTTTAGATTTTGGTCAAAGTAGTCCCAAACTTCACCCTGTTACTTGAAAAAACATAACTACAAAAAAGCCTATTTTTTCTGTACAGTTAGGCCATACTTTCTCATTGGCTCTGTCACTAATTCCAGTCTTCCCAACATTATTTATAGCAATTCTGACTCACCCTTTCCTCATTTTTTTTTCCTTCAAAAAGGCCATATAAACACCCTCTCATTTTTTTCTGTTGCATGGTGAGCTATGTCCATATGCTCAGTTGCCACGTTTGTGCAAGCTCTGTTGTTTGCTGAGAATTCAGGTTTTGTAGCGCTCCCTTACTGTTCTTCTTTTGGGTCTATCTGCTTGCTAATAAGTCATTATATCTCCCTCAAACATTCATTAGATAGATGGTTGCCAACATTTCATACTGTACATTTTCTCAATGGCTGTATGCAGAAAGTGTCTTCTAAAGCTGAATTGTGGGAACTCTCCACACAAGTGCTGCAGATCCAGCTGGCATCCAAGCCATGTGCAAACAGATTGGCTTCCTCTTCCAAAGGCTATTCTGTTTCAGACTTTGTCCTTCTCCATCTATGCTGCTTTCTATATCTAGGTCCTTTTAGTAAAGAATGCTTTATACTCAGCTTTCAGGTGCTTTATTGTAGGGAAGTGCAGTTGGTACAGACATTGATCCTTGGTTTTTCATGATGCTAGCTCTAGTACATCAATAAGTGCTTTCAAAATTAGGCTCAAGCTTTATAATGGACATTAGAAGATCCAGAGATATGGCACCGAGGGGAAACGCTTTTGGAGTTAGATCTGAAAAGAAAATAGGAAGCAGCATGTTGTAGCAAGAGGATTTTACGCTTTGCCTTCTGATTTCTTTTTGCTTAAAATGAGGCATGGTAATCCAGTTTGTAGGTGCCTGATACATTGACCATACCAGTCAGATTTTCATATGTGGGGAGGAACAAGCCAGAGGAGAAATAATAAGTTTTTGAAAGCATATGCTGCTGAAAGCACATGCATCCAAGTTTTTTGAAGAGTCAAAGAAGACCTAGAATTTCAACCCAACTGTGGAGAGAATGGCTGTTTCCTATCATGAAAAGGTGGAGGTCTTCAATGTATTTCCCTTTGCAAAGAAGCATCACTTTGGTCTTGTCTGGATTCAGTTTGATTCATCTGTTTTTCATTTAAGAGCTAATTTCCTGTAGTTATTCTGATGTTTTATAGTGATGATAGTTGCATCGGAAAATGAGATAAATAGTAGATTGTCAGCAACATACTGTTAGCAATTGAACACATGGCATATCACTCTCTCTCTCAGCAGTCCCATGCAGATAGATGGAGATTGTATGCATCCCTGTGGTACCCTGCAGGTGAGGACCTTGGAGGAAGAGGCTTGTATCCACCACCTTTTTTTGAATGATGTCTAAAACACAAGATGCAATACTACTGTGTTGCAGGGACTGTATAATAAAGGATTCAGGTGTCCAAGAACAGGAATCTGGAGATTACAGTTCCATGGTTTGTGGCAGTTTTACAAATTCCTCCCGGAAGTTGTCAGAATTTCCATCTGTAGTTTATGTACCACTAGGAGCCCTGGTTCCTCTAGTGCTTTGCTTCACAGTGCATATGGATCTACTCAAAAGTTTTAATTTCTTGCTGGAACATCTTATGCATCTGACACTGAGACCACAGTGATTCCTCAGTGTTTTCTTTGCCCCCCCCTTTTTTTTTTTTTTTTAAATAAACTTCTGGTATTTATCTTGGCCTGTTACTTTTGGTGTTCTGGTGTCTGTCTTGGCTCTTCTGAAGTGTAGCTGTGCTAGGATAAGGTTAAGATGGTATTGAATTATGTCTCAGTGATGCAAAAATGTCCAGGTGTTTCATCTTTAAGGATAGTGAAGTTGTATTTTATTTTTTTTCTCCTGAGGGGAAACTTGGCATTCAGTGGCAAGAATTGCAAATAGATTTTTCTTATCCTTTGTTTAATGATGTCACTGTCTAAGCAATTGGCTGCAAATAAAAGCTTGGGGTGTTTATTCTAATGTGTGTGGGAGGATGACTTCTCACCCTAATGATACCAAAGACTTAGAAGGGTAACATATAATGACAGGCAAGGTTTTGGGCAGCCTGGTTCCCCTGTTTTTTAAGATTCACATGACATAGAAGCATTGTACAGTGTAATCTCTATGATGGGAATGCTTGGCCTTTGCACAGATCATAGCAGCAGGCAAGTACTGTTGGAGTGACAGTCTGTTGTCTGAATACTGGGGTGGTGTTTTGTACAATTTTTAAGAACTCTTCCACTGACATGAAAAAGCAGCAGACTGTTACAGGGTGGCATACCCCAGAGATGGGAAACTAATGGCATGGGTACTCATCTATGGGTTATCCAGCAAAATGCCTAAGGCTTTGAACAGCTTATCTACTTAGTTTTGATTAATTTTCATTTCTGGAGACACATTTTCTGCACCTAACATGGAAACCACATGAACCTTCCTTTTCTTATCATTAAATAGTCAGAGGGACTGTGCATATCAGGATGATACTGATAGTTTTTTCAAGACTATTGATAATATCCCATGCTACTGATAGTAGTTAAATATAAAGATTAATTGACATCCTTCGGTTTTGATGTTTTGTATAACGTAATTTGGTAGGACTCAGTCATGGAGTGTCCTGGGTTCAGCAGCAGTAGCCATTTTTCTCCTTCTTAGTAGCTGGTGCAGTTCTGTGTTTTTCACTTTTAGCCTGAGAACAGTGCTGATAACACCGATATTTTTAGTTGTTGCTCAGTAATGTTTACTCTGACCAAGGACTTTCTGAGTCTCATGCTTTGCCAGGGAGGAGGGGAAGTCAGGAGGAAAAATAAACAGGACACCTGACCCAAACTAGCCAAAGGGGTATTACGTACCACAGCACGTCATGCCCAGTATATAAACTGGGAGCAGTTACCCGGAAGGGCTAGATCACTGCTCGTTTGGGCTGGGTATTGGTCAGTGGGTGGTGAGCGGTTGTATTCTCTCCCCTTGTTATTTCCCTTATCATTATTATTACTGGTGGTAGCAGTAGTGATTTGTGTTATACCTTAGTTACCGGACTGTTCTTATCTCAAACCTTGGGAGTTACATTCTTTCGATTCTCCTCCCCATCCCTCTGGGAGCAGGGGAGAGCAAGCGGCTGTGTGGTTCTGAGTTACCTGCTGGGCTTAAACCACAACATGGAGACAGATGCTTTGCATGTCAGGTGAAGGTGTCTGGATGGCAATTCTGAAGGTAACCACAGAAAAGATTAATGTTTTCAAAATATGGGTGAGCCTTACCTGGCAAATGATATACAGATGCCGTATATTCAAATCCCTATATTCAGATTCTTTCACTGCAGGCAGGGTAGTTGAAATGCAAATATTATAACAGAAGCCTATATGTATTAAAGCCAAAATTTTAAGAAATTAACTCATTAAGAAGTAATTTTGCATTACCAGACATCAACTATACTTGGCCAATCTCTGTCTACTGTGGACTGGAAACAGTGTAGTCAGCGCAGTTCTAATGCCAGTGATTTGTTTTCACACAGTATGTATACATGGATACCTATGCATTATCTGCATTGCCAAATCAGATGAAAAAAAATAGTGTAGAACTGGCATGAATTAATTTGTCTGCTCTGCAGGTTTATTTGTGGCTGTTCAAAGAGCCATCCTATTTCACTTATTTCAGTGATTTATCAAGTTTATCCTCCTGCCCCCGACTTTTATCTGAAAGCATTTTGGTCTACTAAGCTGTGATAGGCTCAGGTTGTGGTGCAGTTTCTTTCTAAAGAGTGTTATACTGTCATGGCTTGCATCAATATATGTGTGGTTATAGAGCAAGACATTGTCATTAGAGCTGGATGAACAATTTATTATTAATATAATTCATTAAGGATAAGTAAAGGTTTAGATGGAGCATGGGATAATGTGTGAATGAATATGTTGCCTCCTTGACTGCATAAGAGAAGCATTATTCTTCCCTTGTTCTCTTATTTCTCTGCTGATTAACACAAAGGAAGAGAAAAACCATGAATCCTTCATCTTTTCCTCCAGGTAGGTAGGTCAGGAAGAAACATTTGCTTCGCTCTGTTTTAATAAATCATTGTCAGAATAGGTTCCTTATGACTACATGAAAGCCGGAGAGCTCATTTCTTAATCCCCTGGGTATCAGCAGATATGCAGATGTGTGCAGAGGAGTGCAGTCCAATGCATATGCCTTCGTTATGCTTACTAAGACATTGTGAGTAATACTGGTTTTCCTTACTTTTATGTATTCATTATAAAATTTAAAGAAACTAATACTGAACTTCACAAACTGCTGTCATATCTAGCTCCCCATAGAAAACCTCTACTATTTAGTGAGTGGGGGAAATACTGTTGAAATCACAAGACTTGTATTTCTCTAGATGTTTCCTGTGGCTGGTAAAATGGTGTAAGAAACTTCAAACACAGGAATAAACACTCACAAGACTCATAGAAGAAGAAAAATTAAAAAATTTACACCAATTGCCTGGAACCTTGTAAACAACAAAAAATGCAACCTTAAAGATAAAGTGTTTTCATAAAAAACAATTTGTTTGGTTTATTTAGTCATCTATGTAGGATGTTATGTGCACCCCACACATGCATGAACACACACACGCTAAGTTTTTAGTTGCATATTTGAAAGAGTTTTAAGGAAAATGTATCCTATTTACTGCTTAGCTATGTGACCAATGCAGAACTGTAATACAAATCTCAGACTTTTCCATCCCAATGTTTTTTATTACTGAAGAAAATAGATCAGGATGATAACAGTTGGATGCAAAGAGCCGTCATATTTTCAGTATAAAAATAGTGCTACTGTTTAGTAAGCTATACTACTTAAAGTTATTAGGGGGATGTACTGACTTGCTCAGGATGTTTTTATTCTTTTTCCTTAAAAATATCTTTTGTTTCCACACCCCACTAAGAAGGAAGGAACGTTTCCCATTAAGATATGACATGAGTTTGTTTTTCACTTTTGCCTTTTATATAGGGATACTGAATATAAAGGACTACAGCTCTCCCTGGATCAGGTCACTGCTACCAAGCCGGCATTCTCATACGCAAATTCAACTCCAACCATAACGGATAATAGAAAGGGAAGCAAATCTCGCCTCTCGAGCACAAAGTCAAAATCAAGGACATCACCATACCCACAGGTAGTTGTCTTTGAAAAACAAAATTGAATCTTTTTTAATATCTTGATTTTGACTGCTATTTTACCTCAGTAATTATAATGGCACACAGGACTTGTTACTCAAAGGGAGTAAAGAACCACAGGTTATAAGATCTTGAGACAGAAATATGTTTCTTTGTTTCAAAAGAGCTAGAAACATTCATGTTTCAGCATGCATAATAAATCATCATCAACAACAATAAGCACAGGTGTTAGAGTTAATGAGGAGCGGACAGAAGGACATGTGAAAATGCTGATTTTGAAAAGCTTGGTTTGCGAGGATTTTGAGTTTTGCTGTTTGAGAAATCTTGCTTTTTCTTACTCACTCTTTAATAATTCCAACCATTCTAGAAAGCTGCCAGATGTCTGACAGCAGTATAGTATAGAAATCTTTGTCAGAAGGAGTGAGTTTTGAGAAGGGAAAGCAACAGGCTAACTTGCTGAGCTGGAACAAGAAAACTTTCCTACGTACAAAGCTTTGAAAGGGTGAAAGCGCTAGGAGGTGTCAAAAAGCTTTGAAAGGGTGAAAGCGCTACTGGTGTCAGTAGACTCTAATTTCCCAGATTTCGTTTTCTGTGTAAGGAATACGTCCCTGCTTGGAGAATGGACCAGACTTGACTGGATCTGTAAACTGGAGCTTAAACTAATGCATATGCACAAATGATTTCTGCAGACAGTGCCATAGCACTTGCATACATTGTCAACTTTTCTGCTCAAATAAGCCTGTTTGTTGAAATAACCATTGTTTACTAATGATGCCAGCCTTACTGTCCTTATGCCACCACACAGTAGATATAAATGTATGCATTCATGATGTCACATCAAAGACCTATGTACTTTTTAAAGAGTCCAAGGTCAATATTTAATTGATAATGACCTTGATGACTACAGTTTCTCTGCAGGTACAATATGTTCAAAACTGAGCTCTAAGGGTGTACAGTGCGTCTACCTATCTTCCTTGTTTTCTTTCTTTTTACCCTCAAAAGTACCAAGGGTAAGAATTTCAGTTAAATGACATCTGCCTTTGGCACAGGGAATATTTAAATGAGCTCCTAGATATGAACTCAGATTCTTAATTTTAAGAATATAATTTTGCCAGAGGTTGCTATGGCTCTTGTTGATTAATCATTTGTTCATACGGACTTCTGTGGGTTGTTCAAGAAGACCCTTTCTTTTGAATGCACTACACCAAACAACTGTAATAAAACTGCTATAAAGAACTGGGAGAGATATGTACAATTATCTCTAAATTAGATTTTTAAAATGACTATCATTGATTTACTGAAATTATCCTTCATCTCCCTTTACTCAATTCTGTCAGAAGTCATTTGCTAACAGGACAATCCCAACTGAAGATCCGTTATTCTCCCACATTGATCTGGTTTCTGAAAGTGTGACTTTCATCAGTATCTCCTTGTCCTCTCTGTCACCAGAAAAAATCCTGAACGGACAGTGCAGTGTTGAGACTGTTGTTTTATCAGGGATTGTGGTCTGAAAGCTCAGGATGTTTAGTTCCAGTTTCATTTTCATTGCCAGCTGTCTGGTAGTAAAGTCACAGATTTCACCATCCAAAAAGAAGCAGTGTGATAGTTGCCAGTATCTTGAAAAATAGTCATACCATTCATTGTAGCATATCACCACAAGCAACACTGGCAGCTTGGCTTCACATCCCTCTCATCTGTTCCTACCACTGAATAAGCTGTTGAAAGAGTAAGTAAAGCTCTTGTGAAGACCATGCAGCAGGTGGTATGGCCTGTGTCCCTCAGTCTCAAGCCCACGTAATCTGCCAGTTAGTTGTGGAGAATGAGCGTGTGACTCAAAAGCCACACCTGAAAACTGAGCCTGCAGATTTTGGCTTACACAGGAGTCTGGGTTTTGGTAAGGGAAGGAAGCAGGAAGTTTATTAGTAAAATAATGTCAGTGGGCAAATTATTCCTTAAAATTAAGGGCACCTAGGAGATTTTAAATGTACGTACTTTCATTCCTTCTTTTTTTTCTCTCTTTTTTTAAAATTTATTTTTTCTTTTCTTCTTTTTTTCCCTTGTTTTTCTCTTGTCCTTGCCACTTACTTTATTTCACTTTTGAAGAGAAAAGGGGGTCATATGCTTAACTGGGTGATAACTTAGAATCCTCTGCCTTGCCAGTGTGTGCCCCTAGGAAAGCAACATGAGATATGATCTGATTGAAAACTATGTCAAAAATTTCAGCAGAATGTTTACTACTAGGGTGAAAGATGGATGGTTTGGTCACCTAAGATAGTGTTAATGTTTCTGTTTTTCCTCAAGTCTTATGCAGAGGCAGACATAGTGCAGTATGGCCCTTGACTCTTCAAGAAAAATTGAGTTAATTAAATTAGAGGCATTGATCAGCATCTGATTAACACTGACATTACTACAGTGGGCTAGTGGATTCTATGAAACCAGTTTCAGACTGGGGAAAGGCAAGCAGAGAGAAGTGCAAATTCATGACACAGCTGTAGGATTTGCCCAGACACTTTTAACAGTGATCTTCTAGCCCTGTCCTACTAGAGGTGGAGAGCTCAGAGGAGGTGAAAAACCAGGAGAGAAGACGATAGAGATTTACAGAGAGAGGAAATTGTGAGTTGTTTAAAAGATGTCTGTAATCTTTCCCCATAATAGTAATCATTGTGAGGAGCTTCTAAGATCTAGCCCTGGACCTCATTTATGTTGTGTTTCCAAAAAGCTATCCCTGGACCTCATTTATTTTGTACACAGGAAATAGCAACAAGATTGGAAAAACATTTTAATTGTGATCATCTGAACAACTGCTTTGGAGTTTAATCTTCCATTAATGATGATTGTTTAAAGAAAATGTTCAAAACTGTTTCTTGCCTGCCTCTAATGAAAATACTTTGTGGTCAGATATGGATACACATTTACTGCTTCACATCTCATTTTAGTTATTGGATAAAGATTATACATATGTAAAATGAAGTCACATATACAAGTAACGAGGTACCTAAGAGCTGTTGAATGAAGGCTTTGGTATGTGTTACAGCATGCATGAATTTTTGGAAGTAAAAGCTTTCTCTAGTAGATGTATGTAAATGCACTTGATTTTGGAGGTAAATTGATTTTATAACTCCTACAAACAGATAATCCACCTCTATTTGACCATATAACTCAATGGGTTAAAGATAACAGAATCAGACTGAATCTGTAAGCCTTAGCCTTTGTTTTGTTTTCATTTCTTCCTGTAGCCTAAAGCTTTGACAACTTCCAGTGTATTCAAAGGCAAAGCAAACCTCTCTTTATAGTAAACATAACTCCTGATCTGGTGAAGAGTCACCAGCAGTAGGGGTTATTTTAATGGACATGCTGTATTACTTTAATCTAAGCCTTTCACCATCTGTTCTGCCTATAATAGCGAATATAAAAAGAACATATTTTACATTTCAGGATTACATTAGGAAAAAGTAAGATAAAAGTGATTTAAAAGCATGCGTATGTTCTTAGTAGAATGTAGCCTGCATCTGAGATGTTTTTTCTCATGGTTAAGACACAACTCAAGAGGAAAGCTGCTAATGATGATACAGTGAAAGTTTTTCATGGAAAAGAGGACTCTGAGAGGGTTTCACTATATATTTAATGTTTATGATGATAAAAACCTGAGTAGGCTGCCTGAAAATTAGAAATCTATAACTTCTATTGTTTGAACATCTGGAATGGTGTGTGGAGCAGGCTGATGTTGCTGCGTATGACAGGATGAGTGCTTAGGCTAGTGAGACACCTGTAGGAATGGAAGGTCAGGGAAAAGAAAATCGCCCACAAAATATTGTCTACTGGCCTGATACACTTCCATGGACTCTCATAAAATAAGCTTTTCTCTGACATGGAATTTATGTTTTCCTATTTCCTTGCCTGTTCAGCCCTCCTGAACTTTTTTTTTTTCATGTGGAAATAGCATCAGGGTTGGCCTATAGCCCCTTCCTGTGTCAGTGCTAATCCTACCTGTATGTTCTCACTGCAGTGGTACACTGGATTAGTGCTCTGAAAGACATTACTTGTATCTAGAGGTGGCAATTCAATTTTCAGAAAACAGCTGGAGGACCATTTACTTTATTTATTGTTGTTATTTATGCCAGAAGACAATTCAGAAATCACCTGAAGGGATTTCAGGTTTTGCCTGTCTGAAGTTCTTTATCATATTTAACTTCTGTGTGCTGTCAAGAACCCAAAAATAATAAATTCTGCCTGAGAGGAGTCAGAACCCAAAACTAGCAGGAAGGAGAGCATTTCTGGTGAGGCAGGATGTGGATCGAAAGACAAACCCACCAACTAATTTTAATTTGCCATAATTTCCATTAAATCTGATTCCACTTTCTATGATCTTTCATCACTTGACATATGGAAGCCTAATTCTGACTTGAGAGATAGTGTTTCCACTCCCATTTCAGTAAAGCAGTATCTTTGATCATCCTTTCATTTCTCTGCTCATCAACATATCACACATACCCATATTTGGAGTCTCCACCTGTCAACATCAGATTCCCAGAAGAGGCAGTGGCAGGACAGCAGCAGGAGAGGCAGCATAATGATGCCAAATAGAGATGTGATAGCTTCAAAGGGAATAAGACGTATTTTTGGCCTATGTCTGCTTATGTTGTACCTTAAGAGTAAGCAGTCATAACAGGCCTTGGCAGAAAATATGGGCCAGAAACAATTCATTGGGTTGATTTAAGTCAGTCTGTGGCCTAGCAGCTGTTATGGGTCAGATCTCAAATAATCATCATTTACATCAAGTGCAAAGAATATGCATGAAATATTGACTACATGGTTATCTGACATTACATGATTTGTTTCTGATGTACTGACCATATACCCTTTGAAAGGATGTCCTTTTCTTTCAGAAAAGTGCACAAAGTGCTGTGCAATTGAATCATTTGAATCATTAGACTCAAAATTAAAAACAAAAAAAGAAAGAAGAGCAAATTTTCAGTTACACAGAGAAATTCCCTGCAAGAGAAGCTATGCTGCACTCTGAATGGTCCTTAGAGAATAGAAGAATATATATTAGAGCTAAGCGAAATTAAGAATTTTCAGTTCTGACATTTATTATCATCATGAATTGTCCAATAAAAGAAGTTCCATTATAATATTATTAGAAATTAATTTTACTTGTACTCCTCATGACAGATATGCATACTATGAATTTTGTTTTTAATAAAAAAATAAATGAAATTTTAACTTTTTTTATACTTATATTTATGCTTATGTTATATTTAAGCTTAACTTTAAAAGTTAAAAAGTCTGGTTTCTAAAAGTAAAATTTAAAAGGCACTAAAAGTAATTCTAAAATTAAGAACAGGCACAAAAGTAGTTTTAATTTTGTGAATTTCCATTGTAACTATTTTAATAGCCAAAATTTCTATTTTTTTAATTGGAAACTTAATTCATCTCTATATTTTTTACAAAAAGTTGACAATATTTCAGTCAGTAATTGCAAAAGTATTTTTGTGAGTAAGCAGTTTGAAGACATTAGAACTGAAAGGGTAATAGAAGAGTCAAATGTTTCAGTTGTTTACATGTAAGTGTGATGGTTGAATAAAATTCCTAGTTAAAGTATGCCAAATTACTGACATTTAAAAGAACTCTTTTGTGGTTCTCTCTTAACTCCATGCAAAATCAGGTTTATCCTTTCTTTTCTAAAACCTTCCAATGAATATGCTATGTTAACTTGCTGATCTCCATATCTACTGATAGGCTTTTGCCTACAGGTATTTTTCTGACAGTTAATAAAATATAATCGAGCTCCTCAAAGCCATGACCCTTTCTTTCTTTCTTTTAAATAACCTATTGTATTAACAAACAGTGTTCACAAATACAAACTGGAATACTGAAGAAATACCTAATTAAATGTAAAAACTGCTGCTGATGTTGCGCAGATGGTTTGACTTTCTGTGAGTCAAACATCTGGTCAGTACTTTCGATTGGTAAGTGCATAAAACCTTGATCTTGGCTGATAATGAGGAGTTTCATATTAACTCAATCTAATGAAAAGGAAGGTAAGCTTATGTTCTCAAGAGAGAGTCCTAATGCCTGTTAGAAGAAAAGGCAGAGTGGGCAGGCCTCTGGAAGGTGATGGAATAGGAGAATTCCAAGGTTTCATGCTGTAATACATTGATTTGTGACATGAGTGTGCTGTACTGAAGTGATGAGCATGTACAGCTTTAGTCTCATCCCAATCCATAATCATGGATGAAATTGATTTAAAGATGTTCCATGAAGTTCAGCAGTTCCAATAAACAAAAAGATTTAAAAATGAGACAGCTAAATCCTAGGAGGTTTAATAAGCATTCCTTTTTTTTTTTTTTCCCCAAAGTATCTGAAAGTTTGAAACATTCGTTATGAATACCTAGAAATCTTGGGACATTTAATTTAACCCTTACTTCTCTTTAAACAAATGCCCATGCTCCTATTCTGTCTGATTTTCCAACTGCTTGCTAGTTGCTGCTTCTGTGTTGGGAGGGCCCCGCTTAAGCAAAAGTGTCAAATGCCTGCTCTGCCTGCTTTGGCTAGCAGTTATTTTTTCTGGCAAATAGTTTCGGATTTTTCTTGCTCCCACATTGCAATAGAGCTGTGATTTTCAACTTCCTACCCAAGTGCCGTCACTTCAGAGCTTTACTCCATAGTAGTGTTGGTGTAAGTCTCAGGGTCTACAGGAGGCTTTGTTTTTGCTACTAATAAGAGGAAAGAAGTTCAAAGATACCACTCCAGGTAAAAAAAAAAAAAATAAAAAAAATCCAACAACAAACAGAACATGAGGAAAAGAGAGGGAACCCTTAGAAAAACAGCTTCAAATACATTCACTTTCAATTTGAATGTGAGAGTGCTCCAGAAGTGGTGTTACTTCAGTCCATTTTTTGGGAGAACTCCATTGGGGAGCCATTGCCGAGAATAAGCACTAGCTTTCAAAGCAATAAGAAAAACCTGGATGTATTAAAAAAATATTGAATTGCAACATTGATGTTGCTGAGTCTAATATTACACATCATAAAGGAGGTGGCTATTAAGGGTTGGCATGGAATGCTTTAGACTTTCATGACGTCTGTCCTGTAATCTGTGAGCTCATTACAGACTGTTGTACAGGAAAGGACTAGGAGTCCAATCAGAAGGTGCAGACATGTGGGTACGCTCACAAAAAACACCCTATCACAGACATACTCTGTCTTTTCAGTGCAGTTACCTGCAGATTTCACCCAGGCATATCTTCTTACTGCTGCTTCTCCTGTTTTGCAGTATTCTGGATTTCACACTGAGAGATCTGAGTCTGACCATGAGAGCCAGTGGGGTGGAAGCCCCCTGACAGACACAGCTTCTCCCCAGCTACTGGAGCCCTCAGACAGACCGAGCTCCCAGCACCATGATGTCTCCTGTGCCTACAGACAGTACTCAGACCGCAGTGCTCTCTGCTATGGTTTTGCACTTGACCACTCCCGGCTGACTGATGACAGACATTTCCATACTCAGGCCTGTGAAGGAGGCAGATGTGAAGCTGGCCGGTATTTCCTTGGCACGCCGCAGCCAGGAAGGGAGAGCTGGTGGGGTTCTCGTTCAGCATTGCCTCTGACTAAGTCATCCCCTGAGAGCAGAGAAGCGTATGAAAACAGTATGCCCCACATAACATCAGTGCACAGGATTCATGGTAAGAGATGACAAGGATTTTCAGGACTGGGACCATTTCAGACAAAGCAATGTGACATAAACATGAAACTGTTTGTGTGGGAGAGAAAATGTGAGAGAATCTTGATTTATGTCCTTGTCTCAGAGATTGCATCTATGGAGATGAGGAATACTTAAAGTTCAAGTTGATTGTTTAACAGTCTGGCTTATATGCACCAAAATAAAATTTTGTGGTATATTTTTTTAATGTGTGAAATTCAGGTGGAAATATCTGACTGGTGAGATTTCAAGGATGATCTTAAAGATATAAGCAAAACGATACACTTCATAGAAATGTGTTACTTGTTTGACTTGAGATCAAACTGCTTTGGTTGGAATCTATCTAGCAAAAAATCAGAGGTAAATCCAAGCCATATATTAAAAATATCTCTACAGTCTTTGGAGAAATTGTTCTCCAAATGACTTATCTCTCTGCACTGTTTATTACTCGATTCACTATGATTTGCTGTTTGTTTTTATTTAAAATTAACAATTCAAATTAACATTTGCTTTTGATTTCAGACATTTGTCCCCAGCTATAATTTTTGGGCAGTTTGAGTCTCTCCATCCTTTCAACACTAAGCCTAACGCCTTGCTTGGTGTCTGGCAGGTTGCAAACAGTGCATTGGCACATCTTCAGAGGCTGAATCTAATAAAAAATATCACAATGAAAGACTGATCTTGGGTTTGGAAAATCCATAGGACCTAGGGATTAAAAGGTAGACTGAGAGTTGAAGGAATGCAACTGACCCAAAAGTCAGAGTTCAAGGTTGTAAGGATAGATGCATCATTTAAAAAAATAAATAAATGAAAACTACTAAAGTAATATGTTAAAATATAGTTTGTATCTAAAGAACTCTTAAAAGCTAATTATGCTATTGCAAGCCACTAGCATTGGCTTGCAGAATAAGGCTTTGGAAAGGAAAGAGAACAGTACTATTTTACTCCGATGTGCGGAAAATTATGTCGATATCAGAAAAAATGATTAATTAGCAAGTTCTAAGAAATACAGTCAGAGGAAAAATGAGGAATGAAAAGAAACCCTAAATTTTGTTGATGAGGGCTATTCTCCACTTTTCCTTTGAGAAGACACCTCCTTCCTTGTGTCTGTTCTGTACTTTTGTCATACATATTTTTTTCTAGATTTTTCTTCTGAAAAAAAGAAAATTGACTGAAGTATGATAATTTTTCCAGCAAATTTTACACATAATAATTCTTGCTGAGAATAGAAATGTAATAACATAGAAATACCATATGGAGGTGCAAACACAAAAATGTTAAATATTTATTCCATAGCTTTATCAAGCATCAACAGTGCAAATGGATAGTATAACCTGATTTTATTTTGTTTATTGGTTTTGCTGTAATTCCAGATGATCCAGTTATTTTCTTAGGCCTTCAGTTTGCATGTAGCTTTGGGGTAAAACCTGACCTGTTGGTCTTAGTTGAGGAGAAGAAAAATCTCAGCTTGCCTTGTACATGTGCCATTTTTATTTAGATTTAGACAGTTTCTAACCTTGGCCTTTCACAAATGAAACTTTTTGACAATACTGTATGAACATTGCTGTCTGGGTAGTTTCATTCAGCAGAAAATATTTTCTTCCTTTTCTGTCTTTCAATGTGTCTTATGGTAGTTCTGGATCAGAGTCACCTTACAATTAGCTGACCAGTATGGCAGGCCTTGGAGGTTGCGTACGAACCTATGTGTTTCTGGTCATACTCAGGAAGTCTGGGACACTGCATATGTGGTCTGTGCAGTGAAACAAACAGCACTGGGTTTAGAGCAGTGGCTGACCAGCTCCCCATTGTACTGGACATACTACATGTTCTGGTGGGTGGAGCAACCTTCCTCCTCCAGGCCCTGCCATTTTGGGTCCAGATCTTAAGAAGATGTGAAGGATAAATTTATGCTTATAAGAAACTCCACAGTGCAGTACTTCCACTGACAAATGGCAGGATATGTTTATTATACATGCCCACCACTGATTTTTGTCATGAACTCTGCAACACAGCAGCAGTGGTCTGCCACCCAAGCAGATCTGTATGCCTTGACCCAACACAGAGCAGGGAGAAATACTTGTGCTGGTCTGAAAATGGACTCTGAGGACTCCTGTCAACCAACCCAAAGCGTCTTATCCCCAAACAAGACTTTGTATGTGCTGAGGCAAAGGCATGGTTAAGTAATTTGTGCAAGTCTAAGACGTGCTCTTCTGCAGGCACATGTCTCAGTGAATCCTTCATCAAACCCTTTATTGTAATGTGGCCTTAGTTGGCTGTTCAGGTTTGGGGGTCACTCAACTTCTTCCTAGTGAGTATTGACAGGTCTGATTCTGTCCTTTCAGCAACATGCAAACTGAACACCTTTTCTGATATGTCCGTGGGCCTTATTTTTTAAAAAGAGGTAAGAATATAGTTAAATTTTCCCATTTTAAAAGTTTTATACAGCAAATATTTATGAGTTGAGATATGATATCACATTTTTATAATAACCCTAACAACTGTCTAACAGTTCTTGTACTTCTAAACAAGAACTGTTTCATTACTTGTGTTTATTTATTGTTGTGTAACCTGTGTAAAGTCACTACATAACCACAAACTATTCTGCAAATTCTCTATGTCTCAGTTTCTGGAAAGGCCTTAGAAGACATGTTGGAATGATGTGGATTTGTAATTCCTTGAGATTTTTGTGTTCACCAAGGTCCAAATTCACTCACACTTTATTAATGCAAAGAGACAGCAAGGGGTCAGGAACCTGAACATCAGTGTTGAGGGCATGTTGACATGCCCTAGGTACCCTGCCTGGCCTCTAGCTGCTTCAGAATATACAGAGGTTCTGCAGTGTTGGTGCCAAGCGCTTGGTTGCACTGAATCGACTCAGGTAGCACTAGGTGTTTGTGTTGAGGTGCTTAGATCTCCTTGTATATTTTCAGTTGTGTTACTCATTCCATGTGCTGACAGAGTACTAGATTTTGTCACTGAAAAGCAAGGGGTCCATCATAGTAATTTTTGGTGACTTTGTTATGAGTCATGTGCCTCTCTCTTGGTTTTCTGTCTATAAAACAAAGTTCAGGGTACTTGTTCTTCAAGACTGCTTGCCTCCTTCAACCTCAGTGCTTGTCCTTTTTCTCTCTTTCCTAGGGAGAGGACATTGGGATGAGGACAGCGTCGTCAGCTCACCTGATCCTGGCTCTGCCAGTGAATCAGGTGACCGGTACCGTTCTGAGCAATATCAGAGCAGTCCACATGAGCCCAGCAAAATTGAAACTCTAATAAGAGCCACCCAGCAAATGATTAAAGAGGAAGAAAACAGACTACAGCTGCGGAAAACAACCCCTGATCCATTGGTCTCCATTAATGGCACAGGGAAGAAGCATACTATATGTTTTGCAAACTACCCTCAGCAGCAATTGGCAGCAGATGTCTGCCGTGTCCCGACAGTTGCCAACACTCCCCCCTGTGAACACATCCAGCAGCGAGATGGGAAGATTATGAGCCCACATGAAAATGACTATGACAACAGCCCCACGACTCTGTCTAGGATAAGCAGCCCCAATTCTGATCGAATATCAAAATCTAGTTTGGTACTATCTAAAGATTACCTGCATTCAGATATGTCCCCTCATCAAACCCCAGGGGACCATCCATCAGCCTCTCCAAATTATTACAGCTCCCATAGGCAGTACTTTGATAAGCATGCTTACACGTTAACTGGCTATGCCCTGGAGCATCTATATGACACTGAAACCATTAGAAACTATTCACTAGGCTGTAATGGATCACATTTTGATGTGACTTCTCACTTAAGGATGCAGCAAGATCCAGCACAAGGCCACAAGGGAACATCTGTTATAATAACCAATGGAAGCTGACAATTTTTTTTAAAAGTTTTTGTGCTTTACAAAATAACCTTTGAGATCCAATTGGAAGATATTACATGTTTTCATGCCCTTGTCGTTACCAGCATTTGATATACCATAGTGCACTAGAAAGAATAACCTAAGGTCTGGGGGGATAAGTTAGTTAACACACATTACTTTTAGAAAACAAAAATGCACTGGTGTGCAGGGCTAGAGTGAATGGAGCTAAACTCAAAGTTGGTGCCATGCAAGATGAGAAGGATGGAAAAGGTCTAGACAGGGATTTCTTGGGGCAGACTAACAGAGCAATTCATGCACACTGTGTAAGAGGTGGTTGTTTGGAAATGCTGCCAAAGGCAGACCTTCTGAACTGCCTGTGTTCCACAGGCCCCAGCCAACAAAACTGCTATGCACTCTTTTTACACAGAAATTTGGAATGTGTTCCTTTGAAATGCACAGCAGCATATGTACTTCTGGTGATCTGTTTATTCCCTAACAGCCAAGTGTGTTATGCTGCTCCATGGTATAAAGTATCCAAGGTTAACCAATGCAAAATCAAAAAGGGGGAAAGAAGAGAGAACTCCTTGAATTGTTATTTCCTTGTGTATTCACATGCATAGCTATTTACATATGCTTGAGTTGGAGTCAAATGAGCAGTATCCTTATGATTAGTACAATCAAATATTCACTTCTACTGTGTTTAAAAGAAAGAGGGCCTTTCTCAGTGTAGTTTTGAGAAATGCACAGGGCTTGGTTTTGTTGATGTAGAGATGGGAGATTGTCCGCCAAGGTGGACAGGGGAGTGAAATGGAAGAAAATTGTCAGGATAACAAGAGAGAATAGGCTGGAACTAGGAGTGGTCCAAGATGCATACATTTAATCTTATGGTTATATATGCCATTTAGTTATAATTAAAAAAAACAAGGAAAAGTGGTTCTAAGTGTCTGAATAATTAATTAATTTGAAACACAGAAAGAAATCAATAAAATCATAGAATTTTTGCTGTAAAATACAAATGCAATTGCATAAATGTAAAATATGAGAGGCAAGAATAGCAAACTCTATATGGTGGTTTGTCCTACTTCTGATAAAGTTTTGGAGTAAATTAAGAAAGTAGAGTAAATTAAGAAAGTATAGGAAATTGTAACTACTCTGTCTGATAGACAGTAAAGTAATAGGTATGACTTTGAAAAAGAGATATGCATTCTTTTTTTGTTTGCAGCAAAAAATTAGTGAATATCAGAACATATTAGGGATGTAAAAATCAGTCATATGTACATAAAAAAAATACTTAGAGAAATCAGGGTTCTGAGAAATTCAATTGTATTAAGAATGCTGATATTATCAGGGCCTGTCATAAAGTTATAGAAGACATCAAAAGAGGCAGAGAAACTTTTTCGAATTTTTAATAATCTCATGAACAAAGAGACACTAATTGATTGGAAAAGAATAAATAAAAAACATATGCTAAAGAAAAAAAAAGTAAACCAGTGCATTTGAAGGAACAATTGATAGACCTGTCCATTTATATGAAGTCTCTAAGTTAACTGCAATGAGAGCAGGACCACCATTCCTTATTATACCACTGTGGAAGTAAGTGGACATGAGGTGGTTACTAAAATGAGATTAACACTAAATCTACCTTCATTTATAACATTAAGAAGCTTGACATACGGGACTGAGTCACCAGTGGGACTAAATATAAACCAGCATACTACAGGCAGGTTAAAAATACCTATTTTCAAATAAAACTAATCAGAAGCAAAAGCTAAATAATAACATTATAAACCACGTAAGTAGATATGTACTTGAAAGCAGAGGAAATTACCTCTCTTAACTTGGGATATTGTGTATAGTCCTGATCACTCCAAGGCAGATTGTGAATCTTGAATTGAGTAGTACCTTACTCCATAGGCAATCTTTGTTGACTGCAGCATGATCACTCCTGATGAAATGTACATTGAACACAAGGAAGAGCAACACAGTCTGGTCTTTATTATCTAAACCTCATAATAGAAAAGGTGGAGCAGAGCTCAGCAAAAGATAAAGAGACTGAAAGATCTAATAAAAACTTTAAATAAACTTGGTCTGTCATCTTTGTAACGGAAAAGAGTAAGAGGGAATGTCACTGGTGTGCACCAAGTTCTGCAAAGACTAGAGATAAATAATGGTCTAAAACCATTTGAAATAGCGGCAGCAATGAGAGACAGGGCATTGAATGTTAGCCAAGGCAAAATGAGAACAAAATGATTTGGCAAGAAGTTTATTTGACTAACTGCCAAATGAATAACAAAGGTCATAAAAAGAAGTGGCTAGAGATTTTCATTTGTTTGTTTGTTTTAAGATAAAAACAAGGCAAATAATTGAGGGGAACAAAAATATTGACAACTGCTAACTCAGAGGAATGGACCAAAACGGACTTCTTTGAGCTCAACGATTGTATATATTCCTAAAGCATAGGAATGAGAAAGTATTTTTGATAAATCTAATTCTGGATACATATTTATTTCACTTATTCCTATGAATAAACTTGTATTTGAAGTCTCATTGTACAGTATTAAAATGCAATTTGCAAAGCGAATTAGAGTAGAGGTACATGGTATCATATCCCTGCTAGTACATATAAAAATAAGTCTAATTATCAAAATAATTTTTTTATTACAGAACAGTTTCCTAGACCATTTGGATGAACAGAACTTTGTCAGCACCCGAGTTTCTTGGGATCACCAAGCACTCTTGTTATCAAGCTTTTAATCAGAAGGCAGTAGTGTTCTGCAGACCACCTGCAGTTCACCGGCTGTGGTCTAATGGCCACAGGTAGTCAGGAAATCAGCTTTGGCACTGTTGCATTTGCAGTCTGACAGGCACTTTTGAAAATCAGAAGACTTATAAAACAAACAGGCGCAATAAAAGATGCTTGCACTCTATGATTTCACCCAGGAAAAAGGCCAGCTTGCTATGCAATAAAAATCCCCCATTTTGATTTATCATAATCCCAAACTAAAGCTTCCCAAACTGTAGCTATTTGTCCCATTTTCAATAGTTCTAGCCCACTACAATGACAAGTGCAGCAAAAGACACTGTAATAAATGGAATATATCTGTAGAGTGGTCTGTACATGCAGACATGTTATGTTGCAAGCAAAGGCTCATTTCCCTCATGGGGTTCCAGCAACTAGCACTCCTTAGCATTTCAGTATGGTCTGCTGGAGGTAGATGCCTTTTACCAGCTGATTTGCCATCCTGCTTCTTCAAATAGGCGGGAATTTCTTTTTAATTGATGAAAGCATTGAATATTGTAAGCATAGACTCTGCATGCTACATGCTCCAGGAAGGCAAGTTTGCAATTTTAATTATAGCATATAATGTCACTGCAGCTCGTATTACATGTACTTTCAATATGGTATAAAGCTTACTTTTTTTCATTACATATTTATTTAATTCAAATTTTCATTTAGTATCCTTGAAGGATATAATCTTCTTTTTTTGTTTCTTCCTTTTCTAAATCAGATGAGGTATTTTGTGAAATTGAAAAATGCAAGGCATTTGTATTGAATACATTTCAAATGTATCACATTAGCTAAAAATTATCACTTTAAATAAGGCATATAGGTTATGTTTTGGAACAAAACCAGTATAAATTGCTGTGTTGCATTATTTCTCTATCATAATACTGGTTTGTTATTAGCATATCAAATTAATATTTTGTAGCTACTTCAAATGCAGACTGACCACAACATTTTCAAAGAATTTCTTACAGATGTCAATGAATGGTGCATTATGATTTTTATGCGTTATGATTTTGTTGTATCTTTTTTGTTTAAAGAAGTGAGACTCCCTCTCTTCTTTATTCAAGATTGTACCCCTGGGGCATGGAGTATGTAATTTTGGATAAATTTGCAAAGCAATTGTTAAATTAGAAAAAGAACCTTACTCAGCATTTTGTCCCATTGCCTCAAATGGCAATATTTGTGGAGTAAGGTACTACTTAATATGTGTGAGGGCAGAAAAGCTGATTTGTAAAGTGACAACAGGTTTGGGGTTTGTTTGTAGTTTGTTTTTTTTTTTTTAATCTCAAGATGTAAGTATGGAAACTAGAGAAGGTAATAGCTATAATGGCTGTGTTTCTATAATGGAGATTATTTATACATGCTTTGAAAAAATGAGTGCATCTCTTTAGACTGAGGAGCCCCAGAATTATTTCTTAAACAGCTTTTGTTGATGGGTCCACAATACTGCCACAGCTTACACAGAGAAATTCTGCTCTTTTGAACTCTATTAATTGCTCTTATCTGAGTCTCATTTTTATCTCTGAACATGCAGCATTTATTCATTAATGTCTCTAAGTATGTTAACCACCATATGTTCATTTATATTTACATCCTGAGTGAGATGGAAAAAAAATAAAAGGTCTTATAGTATTTATGGAAAAGGTGCAGCCACCCCAGAAAATCAGACTGTCAGTTCCAAAGGTCAGTTAACCTTTCAGTCAAGGAGCAAAGCTGTGGTTTCAGACCTTCGGCATACAAAGCTGTATATAATGGGTATTATGGCACACAGTTCCAGGATTAGACCTAGCTAGGTCTATTTTAAGGTGGCTATGACTGTCTGGCAAGAAAGGGATCCAGGCTCTGGTCTTTCCATGAGTTGCAAGTTTACTTAAAACACCTTAGGGTCTAAAGGCAGTACAGGCTTTGTTATTAGGAACAATGGTGGATGAACATGCTTTTCTGTAGGTATGCTGGATTAACTCCAGACACCTCCACAGTGTGGAGGTGAACCTATTTTTGATTTATTTGCGGTTAGTATTGATGGTTAAATATTTTGGCTGTAGGCACTGAGAAGCAAAAAACCTTTAAAAACCAACAAAATAACACAAACCAAAACCATAACAACCAAAAGAAACCCCTTAGTTTTTCTGTACCTTTTCAATTTGATGTTAGTAAAGCTTGCTGGAGATGTACCTGAGGGTTTAGCTGCTATTCTGAAGACTGAAAAACTGGTCTTCAGTTCAGATGGTGAGCACTAGTGTGACTCCAGTTCACATTTCCTTACAGTATTTATTATTGAAAAAAATAGATTATGTGAGGTTAAACTTCACTGTGGCATTTAGCTTATGTATACAATACTTCTGTGGATAAATCTGGATCTAAATTGCTAGGAATACATCCCTTTCTTAAAAGAGGTAATTTATGAGCCCATCTATGAAGCTGTATTTGAAAGGAAAGATCAAATACAGGAAGAAAAATTTTTTGTCTAGTTGTATTCACTATTTAACTCCCCTCTCACATGGAGTTCTCAAGATTTCCTATTGCTCTAGGATTCATAATACAATTTTTAAACATTTTTATTTATTGCAATTTGGACTGCACATGTTTTTTTTTTCTTTTCTGCTGCAGTAGGAAGTTTAGAAATGCAAGGAATAATTTTGCTCACACATTATAAAACATTGGCACCTTTACATTTCTAAGGAAATAAAGTCTATTAGGAAAAGTGCTTTTAAGGCACTGCTATTTTTTCCCAAGGTAAATGTTTCAATGCATAAAATATACTAATCTGGCAAAAAAGGCACTTGAAACATAATGAAGCATTTCATATTTGCTTTAAACAAATAGGTTATATTTATGAAAAGACACAGATTGCCAGTGTTTCAAATACCATGCCTTGCAATGTATAGGGTCTAGTGACATTGTAGCATAACATCTGTAATTTGAAGTTTTCCTTTGGAATGTAATGTAGGAAATGCAATTTAGCTATGTCAACAATATCTTGCAAAGTGTTCCCATTTATAATTATTTATATTGTAAATAGCTTTCTGAAGTAAATTTGAAGTTAATGTTCATAAGATGTATTTATTATGTGAAGATTTTTTTTTTGTTTAAAATACAGCTATCAATATGCATTTTTTTTTGTCTGGCTTTCTACATATTTAACCTAAGGATTATGCTGTAGAGGATACATTTTCAGGAGTTCATTTTAATTAATGAGAATATTTTTCAGAACTGGGAGGGGACATGGTAAAAGTAATTTATTTTTATTCCTGTGAATCATAAGTGCTCTCTGAATCTTGAATGAAGTTTATCAAAATATGAAAAGAAACTGATAAAATACTGCTGCACCATTTGAGAAAAGCATCTGAATCTGCTCAAATACTATTTTTTCAGGAAGAGCTGACTCACAGGGGTTTAATTAAGATGAATTGTCTACTTAATGAATAGTCTGCCATATTTCTTGACATTATCCACCACCCCTGTGCCTCAGCTAAATCAGCTTTCTGACTTGGAGCATGATACCCCTTGGGTGCTAAAAATACTATACTCAGACAAAGAGCAGTGTTATGACAAAGGAATAGGTGAGAAGTTATGCTAAACTGCATTCAGCACTGAGAGATGGCTGTTACTTGGGCTTGTGTACTTGTACGGTTCAATCAACCCATAGTAACATGAGCTGCAGCAACCCTTGCCTGGTCTGGGGTTCAGGTCCTTCTGAACTCAAGGGTTCTGGGTCACACCTCTCATTTTCTAGACCATTTTCTGAACCACCAAGCCCCATCCTCTCAGTCACTCTCACTGTGGCTGTTCTGTGCAGGTAAGGAAATGTGAGACTGATGGTATCAGCAGTGGGAGCTTGATGCTGAGGCTGAGTAAGAAAGCAGCTTCCTGAGAAGATAAATTGCTCACATATTTTTCATTTGCAAGACTCAGAACACAATACATAAGCAGTGGGGATAGGAGTGAGGTACACAGAAGAGTAAGTTTTGAGCCTCAAGTAAATTAGTTGCATAAAATGGAGATGGAACTGTATCACTAGCCCTTCACTCCTACATGCACATGGACAATTCTCAGAGACTCCTGGAATTAGAGAATACTCTGTAGCACTGAGTTAGGTGTTTAAACTATGTTCATGATTTTAGCATTTCCTATGGGGTGGTTTAGGCAGTTCCCCTCTCATTGGCCTGAATTTGGCCCTAGTACTTCATGCAGGCAGGAAATGGTGTCATCTTTTCCCCAAACGATGTTATTTAGCTGTGCAAAACATGTGTTGGGTTTCTCTCTTTCTGTCTTTCTTTTTTTTTTAATGCATGAGTGAGGGGTTTCAGAAATGCCTGTTATTGACCCACTCCCTGCCTTTAAGCCCGTGCTGAAAAAGAGATGCTGAGATCAATAGGCACTCATGGGACCATGTTGTCCTCCATAGGATAGCAGTAGTCCTAGTTTCTCCTTGCTCAGCTCTGCAACAAAACTTCACTCTCAATGCTGTGTGCTGAAAACCCTGCCACATGCATGCCTGCTCTTCAGTCTCTCTTCTAGTGTATAAAGAGTACCATTGCCAACTGGTCTCTATTCACTCTTGGCTCCTATGCTCATTGGCAAGTTGCACTGAGGAAATCTGCTGTCATGGCCACTTTAATAAAAGCATGCAATACCATCAGGAACTTCCTCTGTCTTCATATGGTGGCCATCAGGGTCCTCGGCATCAGCAATTTCATTTGATACAGCTTCTCAGACTGTCAGAAGGTCACAAATAGCCTGCTGCTATGCAGTCTGGCATGCCTGCGTGAATAAAAAGGGCTATTCACCACAACGCAAAGGCAGATAGACCACATGGTTTCTTCGTGGATGTTAACAAGATTTTCACTAAGCATGCACACAACACTGCACTATGATCCAGAGGCCAGGTGCAAGGCTATGTATTCATGGAAATGGCTGGTCTCATCATCATCAACCTGCTCATCCTTGCAGACATCTTTCTCTGCCCACAGTCTGTCATAGCCTTTCTTCCACAGTCCTCTCATTTTCAGCTCCCTCAGGTACTATCCCTTCCATTTTCCTTTTTTCTCTTTTGCCCCAAGCCCTTGCCTGTGGTTTCACAAATCCTGTGATCTAGTTTGTCCAGCAAGAGTCTTCTGCTGATCCTGAAAATCATGTTTACTTTTTCATGAGGAAAGTGGTTATCCGCAACAGCTTCTGTCACTTGTTGTCTCCTTTCCTTTCTTTATGCAGCTGGTGTAAATGCCACACTGAGGACCCTGCAATCGTTTTCTCACAGGCATTAGTTCTGCTACAAGAAAGCTATTGGTTGAGGGACTGGAGGTGATGAACTTTTCAGAAAAGTTACAGACAAAAGGTGATAGGTGCCTTCAGCATACCAAATGCACAGACTATTTTAGGTATACTGCAAAACTGTCACTCTTGGCCTGCAAAGAGAACATAAAGACAAAAACTGTAACCAGAGGATGTATGCCTGTATTGGAAAATAACAACAAAAGATACTACGAGATGCACCTGAGAGGAAGCTTGAAAATTTAGTCTTTGTCTAAGCATGCATTAAATTACATGCAAACTATTAAATGCTCATTATTACTGTTCATCTCATAATTAATATTAATTTGTTCATTATTATCTGCAGATGTCATCAGCTTTGTCCTTTTTATCATGTTATCTATATTTGTCACTAGTTACTGATACCCTTTTTCATCTATAAATAAAATCGGTCTATAAAAAAATGTAATATTAATATAAAATGCAGAGCACAAATTGAGGCCCTGGAAAATAAAAACCAGAAAGTATCAGCATATTGCAAGCTTTCAACTGACTATAAGCTCCACCACTTGGTACCCTATGTATCAGGTTGTAGAAGTCATATGGAAGCCATCTTTCATTGCCAGTGATATTGCTAGAAACTGTCAGTCTGACATATTTGGAAATTATACCGAAGCTGTGCTGCAAACAGGTGAACTTGTATATTATCAAATGTGGTATATTGATTTTATTATTTTTTTTAAATAAGGAGACACATGAAGAAATGGTGAAGAAAGCTTCAAATTCTGTTTTAAGCTGGACACTTTCAATTCTGCTTCGAGATGTAGTGCCAGAGATCATTTGATTCACTTTAAAAGAGAAGACTGTAATCTTTCTGACTCCTCTTATCTCCCCTGAAGCTTGAGCTAGTTCTGAACTGCTCAGCCTCTTGGGATAAGCTAGAGCAGCCTTAAGGCTACACTGGTTTGTGCAACCTGCCATGATTGTCTACATGTCTGTCACATGTGAAAAACAATGACCCCCTGGCATGTAGGGCATTTACAAGTGCAAGAGGGCTGAAATAGCAGTGAGCATCTCGTCACCATTTATAAATACTTTTTTATATGAGCATTGGCTGGTTTATGAGATAAAGTAGGTTAAGCACCTTTCTCCTTTGCTATTAGCTTCACAAGTGGTAAGAAATAAAAGGAAGAAGGTACTAGAAGGTGTGAAATCGTGCTTTTTCTCACGCACTGTCCAGCAGAACTGAGTGAACACCTGGAAGACTATTCTCATCATGGGAGACTAAATGTTTGCCTGGGGAGGGAGTCCTCTTGTACACAAGCAGATAAGGGAACTGTGGGAATGTCCTTTTGCACTGGCAATGAGGCAGCTGGTGAAA
Organism: Pezoporus occidentalis; assembly: GCF_034315485.1. Classification (NCBI taxonomy): domain Eukaryota; kingdom Metazoa; phylum Chordata; class Aves; order Psittaciformes; family Psittacidae; genus Pezoporus; species Pezoporus occidentalis. The sequence continues at coordinate 15,261,606 of NW_026913103.1, read as the reverse complement.
CCACATTTGTATGTACAAGCTAGCCAAAAGCCCATGCATGAATGTCAGTGTTTTCTATGTTGGTGATGTGTCCTGTCAAAAGACACTAGGAGTGCTGTGTGCTGAGCCTTTTGCTGCTTTCCTTTTACCTTTGTACCCACTTGGAACCCAGGATAGGAAGAGCTGAGATTGCAGAGCAGCTTACACTGTTCTAACAGAAGTCAGACCAATTTTTCATCTGAAGCTTCTTGTTTTGATTCTGACACAAGACATTTCATCGGGTTATGACTTATTTTCACAAAAGCAGGACTGTGTTTTGTCTGTCTGGTTTCTCTGTGGGACAGTTGTGTCGTTTTATTTTTTTTTAAAATAGCAGTGAAAGGCATCCTTTGTGTTTTCAATTTGAGGTGCATCAGTGAGGTGAAAAATACAGCATTACTCTCATGTCTATTTTAGTCGAGGGCACAACTGTGCATTTTGATGTTATGTTTCAGCCTTTTCCTTAATCAGAAAGGCAGAGGCTTTCTTCTGTGCTGCTTTCTATTTAACCTTCAAAACAACTGCAAAGTATTAGAATGACTCCAGTATCCTCTCCAGCATGAATGTTTCTTGAGCTCAAGAGAAATGCCCACAGTTTCATTGACCTGGTTATTTGACAGACTGCTCATAAGAAACAGCTGATTCTTATTTTTATTTTTTTTAACAGAACAGCTTTGTCTTCCTGTGATCAATCTTTTTGGCTACAGCAGTAAATATGCTAACCTGCAGGTGCCAGCAAGCTTTGAGGCAGTCTGAGACATGAATGTTGACCCATGGTTGTGTTTTGTGTGCCATGGAATAGCCTACCTTATGTGCAACTATTTGACCTATTCGTTAACTTGGGTTTTTAAGTTAATATGTGCTTAATTACTTAAGGAATTAAATCCAGTGTGGGAGAGATGCAAAACAGCCAGTGGTTTAGGAGTTTAGTAAATAATCTCAGCTTTGTTCAGTTTTGCTCTAGGTCAGGCTGCTGCGTGGAGTAATTCCATATGGCAATCTGATTTGAGCTTACTCAAAGTAAACCTTAAAATGGATTTTGGCAAAATCCATACAGCCATCAGGAACCCATTCTCAGTTTCTGCTGAGGATTTCCTGATAGCCTTTTTTCATTTGAAAAAGAAACAAACAAAAAAACAACAAACCCCAAAACCCAAACCAAATCAAAACAAACAAAAAACCCTAAAATCTCACAACCTACCCAACAGAAAAAGAGAAAAACTTTGAAACTTTTTAACTCTCTGAAATACCCTTTCCCCCTTCCCAAATCTTAACCATCAAAAAGCCCTTTAGGCTGCTCTGATTTATGCCAAGAGCTATAGAAGTTAGGAGGTGAAAACATGGCTTACATGACTTTGCCTCCCCCTGGCTTGCTTTGCTCCATGCCTTTGATGATGTGGTTTTAACCTCTTGTGGTAGAGAAGCTTGATGGTGGGGCATGGTGGCTGCCTACTTTTCACTTTTCTGGCCTAGCTCCCATGCCCAGGAGCAGCAGCTGCCTGGTCCGTCACCAGCTTGTGCCTCTGGGGTGCATGGGCTAGCAAAGCCTCTACTGCTTGGGTAGGGATAGAGGGAAGCATGGGGATTTGAGCAGTGAGAGGGCCTCCTGTGAGGTGCCTCCAGTGTACAAAAGCTAGGGGTAAAATCCTGGCATTAATGAAGTCGTTGACAGAAATACTTTGGTCCCACTGAAGTGTGGTCAAAAATGTGAAAACATCTTGAAAACAGCACATGAAGCAGCTCAGTGTGCTTCCCTCAGAGCAGCAAGTGAAAGAGTAAGTAAACAGAGAGATTTACTTGTGTTCGAAATAAACATAGTTTAAAAACCCACACAAAATCCTCTCTTGTCATTTAGCTGAATGATCTCAAATGTGAATAAAACCCCTGAGACAGAACTTGTGCTAGAGAGTAGAAATTCTGGAAGGAATATTTGAATGTGGGGCTCTTAGGAAAAGCCGCTGATTGAAATCAATACAGCAAGACCCAGAATCTGAAAAGACCATTTCTGAGACCTGAGAGGGTCACTGAGCAGAACTGTCAGTTGATAATATTGAGGCTGCAATTGCCTTCACCAAGGTGCTTCAGTATTTGCTTTAGTGACTTTTTACAGCCAGTGGCTGAGCATACATTTAACATCCCACCTGAGATCACCCTGCTGGGGGAAGGAAAGTTTTTAGACTTCTGTAATTTAAAAAACTCCCTCACCTCCTGCATCACCACGTCACAGATTCTGTGTATTAATCAATAATGTTTGATTAATACACTGCAGCAAATGAATTGAAGATGTTACTTTTTATGGGAAGAACTTTAAAGGGATCAAAGTTCTCCAGTTTCTGCTTCTACATTTAAAAACATTAATTAATTTGACTTTTTAACAAATTGTGATTTATTACATGAAACTTTTTTAAACAGACCCTGGTTAATATTTTCATTTTTCACACTGTAGGAATGGATCATATTTCAGTATCTATTTGTTTTATTATGTGACACTTGATCTTTTTGTTTTATTATGCAACACTTGATTAGGTAATGGCTTCACACGGAGGGGCAAAATACAGAAGCTTTATAGCATTAAAAATTACTGTAAACATTTCCTAGTAGTTTACCAGAAGAAGAAGACACAAAAGTGGTTAGAAAATACATAAACAGAGAAACTGCACTTCCATTCTTTACATGGCATTGTTTTTCCTTCACTGGAATTGTCATGTTATAAAAATAACATTAAAAAGTCAAGAGTAAAATTTTAACTTTACATTTATTCCATAAAGAATATACTGTATTTTGATTACAGGTTACGTTTACAGTGGTTAAAGATTTACTTTTTGTTCTCACTTAAAACCATGTTACTTTATGTATAGATGAAAAATTAATTCAAATTCAATTGCACTGTATTTGTATTACAAGGAGGTGCAGAGCAGAGTTTGCCCAGCCCAGTGTTACCAGTTTAATTGCTGTTCATCTTTAGCACTCACTTTCAGCAAGTTTTTCCAGCTCACTGAGGTAAGTGGAGCTGTACCAACTAGTCCCAGCTGAAGATCTCAAAATCTTTTTCTAGTTGGGAATTATTTAGGGTGATAGTGAAGACTGCTTTGACAATGTATGCTGAATCAGCTAGTTTTAAAATCCAGACACAACTGACAAGAGCATATTCACTGGGACACTAAGCACTGATACAAGGACCACATAAATTACATGACATGAAGAACAGGGAGAAAGTATGCAAATTCACAAGGGTACAATGCATTTGCAATATGGATTGTGCTTATCTTTTTATTTGCCACAGGCAATGTAATTACGTGCAACAAAATGAAGATTCAAATTATCCAGCCTCTGCATAGCAATGTAAATTACACTGCACTAAGTATTCTAGAGAAAAAAAGACTTTAGCAGTATCTAGTTCAAATTAAACAGTGTAAAAAGCAGTGTCCAAAAATCAGTCCCAAACTAATGAGTAGACCTTTGCAAGTGGAGAGGTTCAACTACATTTTGATGTAAGTACATTATACATGTGGGTTTTCAAACACATTCTTCCAATTTACTTTTATTTCATTCATAGGCAATATTAAAATAATAACAAGCATCTGAGATTTTGCAATGTTTATATGAGTGCATCTATGTTAAGATGTTTAGTATCTCTCCCATTGTACCATACTGCACATGCTGTCTTTTGATCTCCTTAAGGGGTTCCTCTTCTTGTGAACAGAGAATGCTTTACCAATTGTACACTTCTGTTCCCTGGAAAGTAGCTATCTATTTGTTGGCTGCTGCAGTTGTGAATGATCTAGTCACTGTCTTGTGACAGTCTTACTCCCAAAAATCACAAGACAATCTGAGGGAAATTCTTGGTTTTCCCATAGATTTCACAGGTTTGAATTTACTTTGTTTCTGACTCTCATGGTTTAAACCCAGTCAGGCAACTTGTTCACTCACTCCCAGTGAGTGGTGCTGGGCTGACAACAATCGAGCCCCCCGCCCCCCCCCACCGGGGCTCTCCCCTTCCCCGCTCCCGGAGGAACAGGGAGGAGGATCGAGAGAGTGCAACTCCTACGGGTTGAGACAAGAACAGTCCAGCAACCAATGTACAACACAAATCACCACTGCTACTATCAACTACAACAATGATAAGAGAAAATAACAAGGGAAGAGAATACGATACCACCGGCCAAGAAACGAGTTCCACCCGGAAGCCCGTGTCCTTCCAGGTAACTCCCAGTTACCCACCACCCTGGGCATGACGTGCTGTAGTATGGAATACCTCTTTGGCTAGCCTGGGTCAGGCGCCCCGTCTCTGCTTCCTCACGGCTTCCCGTCTCCCTGGCAGAGCATGAGCCTCACAAAGACCTTGGTCAGGGTAAACATCACTTAGCAACAACCGAAAACATCGGTATCACCAGCACTGTTCCCAGGCTGGAAGTCAAAACACAGCACTGCACCACCTACCACAAAGGAGAAACATGACTGCTACTGCTGAACCCAGGACACTGACTTTATAGGTAAATTCAGATTGTAGAGATTTCAGAAGGCAGAGAACAAAATGACTAAAACAAGAGTCATTCAGGTTCTTACAAGATAAAAAAGTGGCACACAGAACTACGAAATAATTATAATTCTGGCTGGAAACTGATGGATGCCTGTGGAAGGACGGTAGAGGAAAAAAACACCATGAAATGAGGTTAGCATGAAGGCAGACATTAAATTTCCTTTAACTTAAAAAGAAATATTCAGTGGAATTGTTAGCAACTAGTATGCTTATTTGTGTTGGTTGATTAGTTATCTTTTGTAAGAGAGAAACAATTTTAGCACTACAGATATGCCCATCTCTACATACCTCACTGAAAAAAATATTTCACGAACTGCAGAAACAGTTTTTCCTGAACAACCAGTGAAACACCAGGTCTTCAGTGAAGAGGAAAGAATAGATTTAGTGTTTTTACAATTCTCTTTGTCTTATGTTTGGGAAGTAATACAAGGAACCTGCCTTTAAGTCCTACTTAGGAAATAGAAGAGAAATAATAATTTCTTTTTCAATCACAGTTCATGCTGCAGGTTTTATTAAAGCCTATCATTTATATCTTCATTAAGATCAGGTTATTCTCAAATAATCCAGAGAGATAAATGCCTATTGGTTATTTATATTTTTATATCCTTTTCCATGTGATGATAAGAGTAGATATAGTATTGATTTTCTTTTTTCTTTAAACAGTGGGCTTATGGTGAGCAGACAATGAAATGAGACATACAAACAGATTTCCAAATGCTATTAAGCTTGACAGGGCACCAAGTGTGTGGTTAAAGACCAGTTTTTCAGCCTTTGTGCCTGATTCCCATCTCAGCCACACCAGTGCAAGGTGCGGGGGCTGCCTCCAGTGCAGTCAGAAGCTGTCCATCTTTGTACAGTTTTACAGCAGACTAATTGAAGCAAATTGACCAGAGGTATTCCTGACATAAGATGGTGTAGAAGAGAAGGAGAGACCAAAATGAGCCTTTTTGACGACTCTTTTATTTTTTTTTTGTCCATTCACTGTGCACTCTGATTCTGAGATGTTTTAACAGCCATCGCAAATCAAACAGCAGGTGGTTTTAACCAATGAAATTATCCTTACTAATTTTTAAGTTGTCAAAGACAGATCTAAGGCAAGTTATGTGGTCGAGTTGAAGTGCATTGTCTTTTCTTAGAAATGCACAAAGCATTTCGTCTTCAGTTCTGAAAGTGGAAGCATGTTTGCTTCCTGCTTTGTCTGGGTGCTCAGGACTTGCTGGTGCAAATAAAGAATGAAATTTGCTTTAAAAAACAGAAAGACAACATATTTTTTAAATGTTCCAGAAAGATCAAGTCACATCTTCCTTGAAAGATCCTTAACATCTTTTGTAACAGTACCAACAATAACTTGAGCAGGTTTTGGACAAACGGTGCCAGTAACAGTGCAAAAAATAGAATCAATGGCCACATCAGGCACAGAGCTGTTGCTCTGTGTTCACACACAATTGCTCTGAGAGGCCCTAGACATGTTGAGGTCAAATTGGCAAAATAGGTAGCAACTGTATTCTTGCAGCAGCCTCCAAAAAAAGTGAGGCAGATGTCTATTCTACCTTGCAAACACGTTCTTTTACAATGTGTTACTTCATCTCTTTTATTGCACAAGAGGAAAGTGAGAGACAGAGAATCAAGAATAACACTAATGATAGGCCATATGGAATCCATAAACAATGTTGTTCTAGAATAAGATGGTCTTTAAAATGGGTGGGGGCCTTGGTCCAGGCATTACCTAACTCCCCAGGTGAAAGAAGGAGAATAGGTGAGAATAGGGAGCAGACGCTCAGAGCATGTGATTCAGAACAAGGCTTTCTGGAAGATATAAAGACCAGCTTGAATTCCTTTAAAGGTCTGAGTTCCTTTGTATTAAAATAACCTGCTCCTGCTCTCTGGGAAGCTCTTCTTCCTCATGAAGACTATTGAAGAAAATACTATTTTGAAACTGGATTAATATTTTGGCCTGTTTTTTTGTGAGCTACTTAGGAAATCCTGCACTTTTATGTGAAGACATGGGGTCTCTAAGGAGGGGAAATGACTGATGGAACATCCTCCAGTACTAAATGTCCTTTCTTTGACAAAGGGAAGCCAGTAAAAACAACAAAAAATCAGGTCTGTCCTAATAAACTGGTTAGGAGAACCACTACACTGGCAATATCACAGTCTTTTAAAGCTCATTTTCGATAGTGCTGTACTCAGCAGCTGAAAGTAGCCATTGCTCTTAGTGCTAACATCTGGGCCAACCTAGCCCTCAGGTCAACAAATGCGACAGCTGTCTACAGCGAGGAACCTAGAAGGGTTAGTTATTTCTCATCATATTGTGTCTAAATGGCCAATGTTTTAACTGCAGGAGCATAGGGAAGAATGATATTGTCTGTCTCCCTCAGCATATGTGAGGGTTTCAGGTTTTGGCCTTGTTGTATTTGACCTCACTTAGGACAAGAATGCTTTTATCTAAATCAAAGCCAATTTCTAGTATTAGCCTGAACTTGTGAAGACCCCCAGTGAACAAAAATATCACAGGAATTAGGCAATACATTCAGAATGCATTTTGAAGTTTTAAGCATGTGCTTAAGTGCTTTTCTGGCTCTACTTTAATGAAAGATGGAAACATAATGTGGAAATGTGACCAAGAAATTCTGTTTCATTAAAATTGGAATGAATCCCAGTGATGAACAAAACTCGAAGTACTATTCTGAGATTTAAAAATAGCTTCTCTCCATGTTTATTCTTTCCATTTTGCTGCTGTCTGATGTGAACCCATGGTGAGAACACCACAGCAAGCCTGCTTGCTGAATTTCTAACGTGAGGTAAAGCATATTAGTTATTGGACATTGGTTCGTCACACTAGGGCATGCTAGAAGAAAAGTACAAACCATAGCTGAAGTATGAAGACATTAACAGGAAATTTCTGATTTCTTATCCAAAGCTTATCTGAAACTTCCTTGAAAAGAGTATAGGACACAGAAATGGGGAACAGTAAATAGTTGATGTAGAAGGAAAAAAAAAGCCTTTTCTCTTTTAATTTTTTCCACATTTTATCTATTAACAGAAACAAAGTAGAAGCAGGTTGAGGGAGGGACTTTGGTGAAAAACACTAAGTATGTTGACTTCTGCATGTTTGTTCGGGGGAAAGGGCACAGACACCCAACTTGGCCTGTCCCAGAAGGATTTTCTAGTTGGGAGCCTGTGTCTTTTTGCAGCTGTGACCAAGTCACCAAGCAGAAGCAGCTCAGACAGCTCCACCAAGGCCAAAATGAGCTGTCAGAGCAGGATGCCCACTTTGGTGGCTCAAAGAGAGGCAGAAAAGCCCTGAAAGGGAAGATGGTGAAGTGCCTAGGGAAGTAGTGAAGGATTTTAGGAGGAGCAGTGGTCTGCTGTTTTCCATAGGACCTTTTGGCTGGGTTACAGAAGGGAAGTCTGTTTTTTTGTCTCTCTGCACAAGGGTAAGTGACAAGTTGGGAGAAGGTAATTATGCTAAGATTTTGTGAGCCCCTGCCCCAGGAGCAGCTTGATGCTCATCACATATCTTTGCTCTGGGAGCTGATGTTTTCAAACAGTACTCATGAGAGTGGTGCTATGACAAGTTTGGCAGAATGAGCACTGTGTGACGAAGGCTGCTGTGCTGGATCTGAGCTCAGTGGGTTACTGTGGGTGTTGACAGGAGACAGACAGTCCTCCTCTTCTGTATCAGCTAGAGCTGCAGATTTGGACTGTGAGACATAGATTTTGACTATGAGCCAAAACCTAAATAGGTCCAAACTGATGAAGGATAGGTCAGTCAGTTGCTAATACATGTGATGGTCTGGATGCAATCTGGATGGTGGGGATGGGGAGAAGTTTATCTATGTTCCCTGTTCCTCATGTTCAACCATTGTCGGTTACTGCTGTAAAGTGTGACAATATAGTCTAGCCTTTTTCATTAGTCATTAAAGAAAGTCATAATATCAACCTGCGACTCTTCTCCCACTATTAGTTTAATAAAAGATAGACAGCAACATCTTTTAAATGGAAATTTTGCACAGTTAAGGATCCCATAGCACACTAATGTAAAATGACAAGTACATTTCTGAATACAATCAGCTCTTTTTAACGTGTATACCCTGGACACCCATGAAAAACGAGTGAACGCTACATTATTATGGGGAAGTACATGAAAGAAAAATGGACCATGAAGATGATATATACTAAAATTTTTCCTATTGTGACTTTTAGTACCACCTTTTTCATAGCTCAGCAGGAGACCTGAGCTATGTTGAGCAATTGACAAACAGCATGGTGTGCTAACAAGTAGCTTTTCTGTATGCTATCTCCAGTTTAGTGGAACTTTGTAGAGCAGCAACCCACTAGTAGATCACAACTCATTTTGGCAGGCCATTTTGTTTGCATTATTGACCTTTTCTCGCTGTCCATAAATCCTTGACAATGCTGACACAGAAACGTACCAACCGACCTTTCAAAAAATGCTGGAAGTAATCCATTCCAGCTGCAGGATGAGGACACTGACCATATTCAAATATAAATCTCTCCATCAGTATCATGGACTGCTGGTTAACAGCACCATTCACACTCCCCAAACTGATTCTCCACACCAACAGGCCTGATGTCCCTCATAAAAAGAAAAAATTCTCACTGGCTATAAGCAGGAGAGGGGAAAACCCTTTTAAAGCAGACCATGTAAGGAAAATTTAGCCCAAAACCCGGCTAGCAACCAGAGAATCCTCCCTTCACAGCTCTCAGTATAAAATGTTCTTAGAACTTGCAAGTCCTGTGAACCTCAAGCTCGGGCCCAGAACAAAGTGTACTTTTCCTGGTTTTGAGCTGTTCCTTTCTTTATGTTTTAAAGCCCAAGCCTTTTGTCTCAAAACTGTTTGAGTATTGCATACTCTCCATTTGCAGAGTGCAGTGTTTGTTTTCCCCTTTCTTCTAAGGAGCAAAAAAATCTTTGTGAACTGAATGTTTCTTTGTGATAAATTATTATGGTTGTGTGGGAGTCCTCAAGAGACTGGATCCTTGAACCAGCTGCCTGGGTTAGCTAAGCTGTGTTGAGAGGCCAGTTACACAGGGCTTACTGTCTGTGGAAACGGTCTGAACTTCAGGTCAGCAATGGATGAGCTGCTTTGCTTTGAATGAGCTCTTGATCAGCATTTTCTGTAAGCTAAGAGCACTGTAAGTTTGTACACTGTCTTACTTCAGGGTATTTTGTTCACATTCTTAAATTAGTTACCCTTGACTTATATCCTGTGAAGAACTAAGCCATGGCTTTCCTATGATGAAATATATTAGTAAATATGTGAGATAAATATCACATACTTCCAAATAGCTGTGAAAGCTTCTGCACTTCTTTGGCAAGGAAATGCACTGACTCCTCTTTCAGGGAGACTGGTGTGCCTGTGTGGGGAAAGCAACATGAGTAACTGAGAGACAATCTAGAACTGAGGTAGCAGTACACAGATTTTTGTTCAGAAAGTGACAGAGACCAACCATTTGGTGGGGTTAAAAGAGGGTCTGTCTTCTCATATGATTAGCAGTTACATTCAGGGTGAAATTATTAAGACTGCCGAAAGGAAGATCAAATATTTCTTACAGTGTTGAATTAAAAATGTTCTTTAACTGCCAAGGTAAGGATAAGTTGCTGATGAGAGATTTTGCATGTTGCAAGGTGTCTTCTGAAATGTGTGGTGTTGACCTCTGTCATTTATAAGGGAAAGTTCCATTTAGGTTAACAAAAAAGACAAAAAGTCCCTATCTAGCTGTTTCAGGATAGTAGCTGAGAGAAAATATGTATTGCATACATATAAATGTTATAAAACCGTCTGCATCTTAATATGGATGCTAACTATAATAATATTTCACATTTCAAGAAAAATGTAATTCAGTCTGTTTAAATTTATTTCCAAAAAATTTATTGATGTAGGTAGCCAGGGAAAGATGGCTAAACAGAAAACCAGAAGTTTGCAGTAAGTGTTTCTTTTTCTATTTTTTCCTCATTAGACTTCCTGAGTAGCAATCCTCAAAATGCTCTTTTTTAAAACTCCCTTTCCAGGATCTGTTTTCCTTTGTCACCCATGGGCTCAGTAATACAGATGTGACTGTGCTAATATGCTTCTTTCTGTTTGCTTTGTGTTTAATTCTGGGAAAGAAGTAGTAGTAGCATGTTCTGCATACAAGAGTGCTTCACATTTCCTTTACAGCTGGCTAGTATATATTTTTTTGTAATTATTGTTTCTACATTTGTTTTAAATTTCCCTGTCTCCTTGAAGTAAGGGATAATAGTTTTGAGAACCAGTGCATGGGTATTAAAATCATCTGTGTAAAAGGGAATTCCAACAGCTTGGATGAGATTCTAACACTTTTTGTTTTCCTCTTGTATGGCCAAGGACCATGTAATGATCTAGTCCAGCCTTCTGTATAAAGCCATAAACCTCGTCACGGTTCCACAGTTTCTTTTCACTGTATTCTCCTTAAGTACGGTGTAAATACTAAGTAACGGAGAATCTGATACAGTTCTGAAATCATGGTGGGAAAATCTTTAAGAAGTCCGAAACTGGGACTTTTGATCGTTCTGCAATTAGCAGGTGTCTGTCATAGCTGCATGTAAGCTTTTTGTAAAAAGCCAAAATAACTTTGTATGACTTGAATATTTCAGAACCCTTAGATTTCACAGGAAAACAAATATTTAAATGTATGTTTGTCTTGATAGTATACTTACTGTGCAGCATGCTTAAATATTTTTTCATTGAATATCTGCTTCTTTTCAGTGTCCTTATGTAGATCTATTTTTCTTTCACATCTCAAGATAATACTGTATATATTCTGCCTATACTTGCTGTTAAAAAATGCTGACAATTTGTTCACACGGTGATGCAGTTCTTCAGCACTCACATTCCCTTGTGCTGCATGAGATCTTTAACTTCAGTTCCAAAAGGTCCTCACATGGAGGAAGCTGAAATCTTTAAGTTGGTATTGTACATTTTTCTTAAAGTTTGCTTTGTTTTACTTCAACGACTCATTACTGAGTTCACTGGATACATTGGTAGTGAGCAGTAGAATGTTTCCATAAGACAGAGGTTATTTTCATCCTCTCTATCACTCATTCCTCTAGTGAATTAAAAAACTTCATAGTAACAGGTGAATAAGCATGAAAATAAATCCATTGGTAGGTGTACTTAGCAGAACCAAAGGTTCTTTTCACCCTTCATGCTCTTGCTGACAAAACATTAGACAGCCACAGCCTTTTTAATGGCAGCCGCTCCTTCAGCTTCATATCTTTATGTTGCACTTATGAGGGATCTAGTATGAAACCTCGCTTTTACGGTGCAAGCTTCCCTTGGAAAGACATTTAAACCAAGTCTCAATTTTTCCTTTCAGTAGTTGAGTTAACAAGAAAAGAGTTTGTTTCCTTTGTTTCCTGACCGTTTTAATACTCACCGAGTCATAATGCTGGTGTTCCTAAGAGAAATCACATCCTCTCCAGAGAATAAACATTAAACTGACTACACTACAGGGCTCTGTCCAATATTTTAGTGTAACTTTAACCTATACTGGAAAAAAAAAGCTTTATTTTCCATGAGAAGAAATCAGTAAAAAAAAAATCAATCTAGCATTTGGCAGCAGGAATACTTAAGCAATACTTAAGACAGCTTAAATGGTTCCCATCCTTCAATAAATATCCCTCTGCTGGATAACCATAAAAAGAACTGAATCAGAGCTAGGATATGGCTGCAAAATTACCTAACTGAGAAAGCTGTATTTCTGCTAGATCAGCCCCTCTGTCTGGTTCACTGCGCAGCTGCTAGAGGGCAGAGAGGATGGTGGTGCAAGGAGCAAGCACCTTGGACAGAGATTGCCTCCATTAGTAGTGCTATTAGAGGAACAGAGTTGTTAAAGAGGTGTATGTTTCTGTATGAATCACAGCTTCAGGAGGAAACCTCTCCATACGCCCACAAACTGATGCTGCCTTCATACCAACACTTTGATGGGTGTAGGTGCTTCTAGATTTTGTATGAGACTAAAGAAGGATTATTTGTGGGGATAATGAGTTTGGGATGAATGGTCAGAGCCTTCAATTTCAATTAATTTGGTGTACAGATAATTCCTTTGAAGAATTGATGAAGATTGTTTGAGGGAGTCAAACAATTTCCAGCCATCAAGAACTGATGAAAGCCTAAATTCTGGGAACAAATAACATCCAATTTTATTGAAACATAGTATCCAGGAAAATGACTTTTTTTCACTGGATAGTAAAGCGCACACACCTACTAGTAGTGTAATGGGGTGGGACGATCCTGCAAAAATTCGTAACTTCCTAGTGGGTTAAATTACTGGCAGATAATATTGTACCTAACACAATCTCTTTGGCCTTAGGAGCATTGGGAATATGAAAAAAGGAAAGTCCGCATTTCACCTGCAATAAATTCTGACCTTGAATAGTCTAAGAGAATGTAAGCTTTGACAGTACAATTTTTAAATGAAATGTAAATAAAATTGGTTCCTATGTGGGAATAATAATACCATCTATGGCAATATATCATCAGTGTCTGCTTTCTCAATTATTTTTGGCAAACATTTCCTGTGAACCCACAGGTTTTTTTATTTGTTTCTTTACATTCTTTGATGGAGACCAACGGTCCCCAAAATCTGTCAAATTTCTCTGATTGCTCACCTAAAGTCAGAAACTCCACAGACCTTTGCTAATATTCTGTGTTTTTAAGCACTTAATATACAGGATTTCAGTTACAAATTCTCAGAGTTGGATGCTAAAATTTCTTTTTTCAGTGGAGCAGATGAAGAAAAACACTGGGTGGGGTGTGGGGGTGGTTGTGGTGGGAATCTTTTCTTGCCAAAGTGAGCTGTTTGAAACTGCTGTTCTTTGGCATAAAGCAAATAAAAGATAATTTTCAGTATTCAGAGTAAGAAAACAGGGGACTTGATTCAGATTCCCAGAAGGGAATCTTTTTTCAGCTCTAAGCCTTTTAACAGTTACAGGACCCAGGGTGGAGATGTCGCAAATAGAGTAAAAAAATTGCTTCCAGGAATAAGCAGGAATCTAGAATACTAATGCCCTAAGATGTATAAGCTAGGGCCTCTAGAAAAACTCTGACTGGCCTTTGAATCACGAACAGATTTCAGGGAACATGTCAAAAGACGTGTCCACTGAATTAATTCTTCACATTCATATAGAACCAAAAGCGACCACACAGACTTATTTAAGAAACAATGAAGTATAAGCATTAGGACAAAAGTTAGACCTAGTGCAACCAGAAACATTAAGTATATTCATTTGCCATACTTGTACTAGTGCAGCTTGATGTTGGTGATTAATAAAAGAAGACTTCCATGAGGCATCGTTCATCTGGCATTGAACTCATATTCATACCAAAGTTTCCATCTGCAAATGCAGTAATACCTCCATTTCTTTGCAGCTTAATGTCTAAGGCTTAGAGAAGGTTTATCTCTTACAGACTTGCCTCCTCCTCCTGTTAGTGTTTTCTAACATCTTACAGCTTATACCTTCTGAATTATAATTTTTAATTTCCCTTTTTTAACTTAGTATGCATATTTTCATATTTTTTTTTGCATGACAGTTTTATTTGCTGAACTTTGTTATTATTTTCAGTAAAGTACTTAAAAAACCTTCTGTCTTTAACAGAACCTGGTTCCTTGACCTCTATTAGTTCTCAGCACATCTATGAGGTTTCAGAGAGTACTCAAAAACGGGGAAGGAGACCCAGGTTCAGACTTCATGTTATCATTCCCCCATCTCTCTGAGAACCCCAACAAACAAAGGGAATACTGAAATCAGCAGGCTGTAAGACTCTGAGAGAATTGTCTTAACCACCAGCCTGGAGAGCAAATTGTCCTATCTTGGGAACTGTTTACTATATGTAAAGTGAGAAAGGGTGGAGGTTCACACAAATGTTCCCTACAAGCAACTTGCTAGGATGCTTCCACTGAGAGGTAAACATAAAGTGGATTTTAACCTCATGAGCAGTGTGGAAAAAGACCAATATCTTGTGGGGTGTACCAAGTAATAGAGAAGATATTGAAGGTCTAAGGTGGTCCTTTATTGCTCCTACTGGAGATGCTTTATTGCATTTTAACTGTTTTTTTAAGCATCCCCTGAAACACTGTTATGTCTTATGCAATATTTTTAGTTGTAGTCCATGGGCAGTATTTCTAAGATTTTATGTTTCTGAACTGGTACCTTTTCACCTGACCTGTCTCCTATTTGTGGGACTAAACCAGTTTCCAATGAAAAAAAAATGGCATACTGCCCTAGTGTTACATGGAATTGGCTGAATATACTGGGCTCAGGTCTTATCAGATCTTCATACTTTGCCAGTGAGATAATAAATCTTCAAAATAGAAAGAAAGTTGGATCAACTAAAGTCCAAAATAAAAGAAAAGCTGGTGACTTCTCATTACATATCAGTAATGAGTGATCTCAAACACACCAAAAAGCTGCTACATGTGAATCCTCTTTTCCAGTGATGGTTAGGCTGACTAACCTAATTCCCTAAGGAAAAAAGGAACACCGATAAGAAAATTCAAGAAATGGTATCTCTTTTGGTCCTGTAAAGAAAATAATAATTCCATGATTTAACATAGAAGCTCAGCTGACATATGATTTTAGTTTCAGTTTTGTAATGTTTTATTGAGATGTTTGTTAATATTTCATAAGTTTGGTCAAGAAAGAATTCTTTGTTGGTTTTTATTCAAGGTGTAAAGATATGGCCTGGTCACAGCAGGGAGCCTGTGCTGTATTACGGTTCCTTCAACATCAAAGTTAGTTGAGGGATAGCTGAATGACAACAGAGAGAAAATGGAACACAGTGTCTTTGTTCTGTGCAGTTTTGCCTAAAGCTGTTTAACATGAAGCATTAAAAAAAATGCCAGCTTAACTTTTTTATGGATTGATGCTTAAAATGCTTAACTCTTTTTTTTTTTTTTCAGGTTCCTGGCCCTGCCATGTTTCTGTTGCTCTGTAGTTTCAGTCTCTATGGTGCCAACTGCTGTCATATTGTCTGCAAAGCTTGACAGTATTTATGAAGGTGTCAGTCCCCAGCTGCCTGAGGAGTTGCAAGGCTATATTATACTCCCATATACTCCACAGTTTCCTTATGCTCCCTCTGGGAATACTTGATCACATTGTTTTGTCCTTCTAAACTGTTGGTGGTTCCTGTTAAGTTAGTCCTCACAATAGCATGATTTGTTGCAAACGTTGCTATTGGGAACTTGCGGACATTACCATTTAAAAGTAAGTAAGATCAAGCTTGCTGTGAATTCCTGTATAACTCACAATTCTGTGTAAATCAGAGTAAATTTTAGACAAGTAAATACGCATTTCTGTTTCTTTTGCATTGAATGAAGCAACTTCATTGCTTAAAAGTATAGGAAATAGAGCCACATGGGGCCTCCCACTTTAGTACAGCTATGTCAAATCATGGGTACTCTGTTGTCTAGTGGAAAACATTAAATAGAGTACTTGGGAACAGAACCTAGTGAACTAAGAAGGAATCTCATTCCATCATTGAAAGGCCAAATCATTAATTTAAAATCATCTGTTTCTAGCAATTAACTTTTTTTCTTCTGTCTGGTATTTGTTCCCCAGTGCACCCAGC
This sequence comes from Pezoporus occidentalis, assembly GCF_034315485.1. Classification (NCBI taxonomy): domain Eukaryota; kingdom Metazoa; phylum Chordata; class Aves; order Psittaciformes; family Psittacidae; genus Pezoporus; species Pezoporus occidentalis. The sequence continues at coordinate 15,245,433 of NW_026913103.1, read as the reverse complement.
ATCCTCCTGGAGCTGGACACAGAAGATAAATTTCTTGTGAACAGAACAAGGTAAAAGATGTAGAGGGGCATATACTGTTCTGCAATTATATGAGATAAATGTTGCCTTAGAAAACTCTTTCCTACTGCTATTACAAGAGAATTCACATGAGCAATTTCTTAAGCAATCGGTTAAACCCATTTAGCATGTTTGATTGCAAATGACTTCTTTTAAAAAACTCTTTTTTTTTTGGCAGTCTCCACTGAAAATCTTAGAATTTTTGTTATTAAAGTATCTGTCACTTATTACAGAAAATTAAGGCAGTGGGTATCGCCACTAAATCAGGTGATGAGCACAGCAGAAAAGCAGAGATTCAAGTAAATGTGTCTGTGTCCTGTGAAGGATTTAAATGGTGAACAGCAAGCAATGATGGGCACAACCCAATGAACATCTAGTTTAACAAAACAGACTGTGAATGATTATGTCCACAAAACTGTCCATATTGTATGCTGCATGAGGCTAAATGAAATAATAATGTAGTTCATAAAGACTCTCTTATACAGTATATGCATAAAGATTTTGAACTAAAATTGCACAAGCAACCCTAGAACTGTTACCTTCTGATTTCTGACTGCACAACTTAGAAATATTAATGTACTTATGAAAATAAGTGAACTCAGGCAGTGGTATTGCTTGGACTAAGGAACTAGGAGGGCAGAATATAGACAAGACTTGGATTTACTTTAAGTCTAAAGAGCAAAACCACATTGGAACTCTGTCCAAAGTTGAGAGTCACATTCTTATCCTGGCTGAAAAATAGCCATCTTCAACATAAGAACAAAATGTGAGAATACGTATTGGATTTGAGGTTTAGGTAAGAGAATAAGGATTCTTAAGCATAGGAAATTACATTTTAAAGTTTGTGAGCGTCCTGGGTTCAGCAGTAGCAGTCATGTTTCTCCTTTGTGGTAGCTGGTGCAGTGCTGTGTTTTGACTTCCAGCCTGGGAACAGTGCTGGTGATACCGATGTTTTCAGTTGTTGCTAAGTGATGTTTACCCTGACCAAGGACTTTGTGAGGCTCATGCTCTGCCAGGGAGAAGGGGAAGCTGTGAGGAAGCAGAGACGGGGCACCTGACCCAGGCTAGCCAGGGAGGTATTCCATACCACAGCACGTCATGCCCAGGGTGGGGGGTAACTGGGAGTTACCTGGAAGGACACGGGCTTCTTGTCTCAACCCGTAGGAGTTGCACTCTTTCGATCCTCCTCCCTGTTCCTCTGGGAGCGGGGAAGGGGAGAGCCCGGGGGGGGCCTCGATTGCTTTCAGCCCAGCACCACTCACTGGGAGTGAGTGAATAAGCTGTCTGGCTAGGGTTTAAACCATGACAGTTCTTTTTGGCGCCCAGCGTGGGGCACGAGGGGTTGAGATAACGACAGATCTGACTGGATTAATAGTCACTCGTCACAATGCTGATTTATTGGCTCTCAAGGTTGTTCCTCTTGATCTCACAGTTTCAGTATATCGTATCTTACTTCCATCCGGTATTTGCTGTATTAGTGTTTTTCAAGTGTGGGGCTTGGGCTAAGGTTTTTGTCCCCTTGTACTTTATGGTAATGACTTGTAATACAATAGAATCATTGATCATGAAACTGATCTGGCTTATGTTCCCAGTGTGGTTACCACCTTTATACTTTGGGAGGTATATAATAGAAGTGCTTAGCAATTGCACATCTTTTTTCTCCTTCTCAGGTGCTCAACCTGTGAAGAAGACATCCTTTGACCCTCCCAGTCCTCCCCCCAGACCATATACATTTGAGAGTTTGGAAGTTTTTGAATGGCCTTTTAATGCTATTGAGACTTGTTTGCTGATCGCGATGGGAATCACCATGCTAGCGCGCATACAGAGTGTGTTTTGCCCACTACTGATTTCAAGAGTTAAGCAGATTCAGGTTTGGGTCTTGTCTGGGGTCAAACAACGATGTAGGAGGACCAAGAGATTTTCCCTGAGGCTGGACAGCCATGAGTGGCAGGGTGTGTGGGATAGTATGGGCAAGTATCTAGGTCAGTGGGCCCCTCCAGTACTTTGGAATTTCACTACCGAACAACTGCAAAATCCAGAAGAATTAGTAAAACACTTAAATGAGGTGTGTGGTCATTCTGGCCATACCAGAGATGGACAAATCATGGCAACGTGCTGGGGCTTGGCCTATGCTTACAGGGCCTTGTTCAACACTATCCAGTACCTTCAAAAGGAAAAGAATGTCAGCGGATCTGAGGGCAAAGCAACAGTCAGCGCAGCTACTCCAGCTCCAGGCACAGCAGCTTCACCACCCCCAGCGACAAGTGCAGTCGCTACTCAAACTCAAACGGGGATACACCCATCGATCCAGATGAAGTTGAATGTACACGACCCATGTGGCAAAAACTTACACGGAATGCACAGTCATCATATGCCCATTCACTGACAAAAGTAACCTGGAATGACATAGTACCACTAACAGTGGATGAAATGGTTCATAAACTCCGAGAGTTCGAAGACAATCTCACCCCTTCCACCATCTCAGCTGTGGAAAAACTGTCCCAGGACCTCAAACAATTGAGGGACGATCTATCTGAGGAAAATAATCCAAATCCTGCCGAAAGCTGGTTTTGCCATAAAACGGAGTAAGGTAAGGGACCTGCACAGGAGATTCAATTTTTGGGAATAAAATGGCAAGATGTATGTAGACAGATTCCCACAGATGTGATCAACAAGATAACAGCAATGTCTCCACCAACCAATAAGAAAGAAACGCAAGCTTTCTTGGGTGCTGTGGGGTTCTGGAGAATGCACATCCCAAATTACAGTTCGATTGTAAGCCCTCTCTATCATGTGACCCGGAAGAAGAATGATTTTAAATGGGGCCCTGAGCAGCAACAAGCCTTTGAGCAAATTAAACGCGAGATAGTTCATGCAGTAGCCCTTGGACCAGTCCGGATCGGGCCAGATGTAAAAAATGTACTGTACACTGCAGCTGGGGAGAACGGTCCTACCTGGAGCCTCTGGCAGAAAGCTCCAGGGGAGACTCGAGGTCGACCCCTCGGCTTTTGGAGTCGGGGATATAAAGGATCTGAGGCCAGCTATACGCCAACTGAGAAAGAGATACTGGCAGCCTATGAAGGGGTTTGAGCTGCTTTGGAAGTGGTTGGCACTGAAGCACAGCTCCACCTGGCACCCTGGTTGCCCGTGCTGGGCTGGATGTTCAAAGGCAGGGTCTCCTCTACACATCATACAACTGATGCTACATGGAGTAAATGGGCTGCACTAATTACACAACGAACTTGAATAGGAAATCTCAGTCATCCAGGCATTCTAGAAGTCATCATGGACTGGCCAGAGGGCAAAGATTTCGGAATGTCACCAGAGGAGGAGGTGATGCGCGCTGAAGAGGCCCCACCATATAATAAACTGTCAGAAAGTGAAAAGCAGTATGCCTTGTTTACTGATGGGTCTTGCCGTATTGTGGGAAAGCATCGGAGATGGAAGGCAGCTGTATGGAGTCCTGGACAACAAGTCGCAGATACTGCTGAAGGAGAGGGTGAATCGAGTCAGTTTGCCGAGGTGAAAGCCATCCAGCTGGCCCTGGACATTGCTGAACGAGAAAAGTGGCCAGTACTTTATCTCTATACTGACTCATGGATGGTGGCAAATGCCCTGTGGGGGTGGTTGAAGCAATGGAAGCAGAGCAACTGGCAACGCAGAGGTAAACCCATCTGGGCTGCTGCACTGTGGAAAGATATTGCTGCCCGGGTGAAGAACCTGGTGGTGAAGGTACGTCACGTAGATGCCCATGTACCCAAGAGTCGGGCCACTGAGGAACACCAGAACAACCAACAAGTGGATAAAGCGGCTAAGATTGAAGTGGCTCAGATGGACTTAGATTGGCAACGTAAAGGTGAATTATTTTTGGCCCGGTGGGCCCATGACACTTCAGGCCATCGAGGCAGAGATACAGCATACGGATGGGCTTGTGATCGAGGGGTGGACTTAACAATGGACACTATTGCCCAGGTTATTCATGAGTGTGAAACATGTGCTGCTATTAAACAAGCTAAATGGTTAAAGCCTCTTTGGTATGGAGGACGATGGCTGAAGCACAAATATGGGGAGGCCTGACAGATTGATTATACCACACTCCCACCAACACGCCGAGGCAAGCCGGGAGGAAGCAGAGACAGGGCGCCTGATCCAGGCTACCCAAGGAGGTATTCCATACCACAGAACATCATGCCTGGGGTGGGGGGTAACTGGGAGTTACCCAGCAGGACACGGGCTTCCAGGTGGGACTTATTTCTTGGCCGGTGGTATTGTATTCTCTTCCCTTGTTATTTTCCCTTATCATTGTTGTAGTTGATAGTAGAGGTGGTGATCTGTGTTGTACATTGGTTGCTGGACTGTTCTTGTCTCAACCCTCAGGAGTTGCAGTCTTTCGATCCTCCTCTCTGTTCCTCTGGGAGCGGGGAAGGGGAGAGCCCCGGCGGGGGCGGCCTCAATTGCTCTCAGCCCAGAACCACTCACTGGGAGTGATTGAACAAGCTGTCTGGCTAGGGTTTAAACCATGACAGTGAGGTATAGAGAGAGCAGTTAAAACTACTAAGGCAGCAGAAGCTGAGTCAAGTTAGACATCACAAAGGAATTTAAAACAAACAACAAAAGGTTCTTTAGCCTTACAAAAAAAAGTGATGGTGAGGGAAGAGGGGAGACTACTCTGCTTTTGAAGGGGGTAGGAGTGAATGGAAGGTTGTCTCATCACCAAAATAATACCTTACCTTAAGTTTTCATAAGTAATATGAAATACAGGTAAGAAGGGCAAGACAGCTAGCTACGTGGAATAAAAAGGTCAAAGTTACTATTTATGGGGAATAAACATTTTGGGGGAAAACTCTGAATTTCATGTCCTTCCCAGAGTTCTGAGAGGACTAACATATGAATCATAGAATCATAGAATCATAGAATAGTTAGGGTTGGAAAGGACTTCAAGATTATCTAGTTCCAACCCCCTGCCATGATTGGTGGCAAGATATTTAAAAATAGATTTAGTGACTGTTACCGTGTGACCATAGAATAACAAATGTAAGATGTAAGCTTAAAAGATATGCTGTGCTTTTTAAAAAGTTTGAGGAATATATGTGATTGATAGTTTGTTTTTTTGTGGGGTTTTTTTACAAGTTAAATGTAGTAGATGAAAGATATCTCAGCCTGAGTATACCGATATTGTGCTCTGTGAGAAACTACAAGTTAATATAGGCAGAAGAGCTGCTCTGAGCAGAGGGTCTCTTGAATGAGTACTGAAAGAGAGGTGTTGGGGTGTAAGGAAGCTGCTAATGCTATTCCTGAAGATTTGAAATAAATAGATTGAAATATAACGACCTTGAATAATCAGCCTGGATTCTAATTGCAGTGAAATGACACTGAACAGAGAAAATTACAAATTCATGCCTTTGGGGGTTAATAAAAAAATTCAAAGGTCAGTGGTAGAGGAAGAGAAAGACTTTGAATTAGTTAATCATGAAATGGTTGTAATCCACAGGTGGGATACAACCATGGGAAAAGCAAATGCAGTCACTAGATTTGTTATGCAAATCTTTTTCAATAGAGGTGAGGAATGAATTTTACCCTTATCCAAGATACTCTTCCAGAATATTGCTCATGGATCTGGTTATCTATGTTCTATAAACTTGTGATTTGCCAAAAATTTCAAAGTGAGCAGAATGGGGTGATCAAACAGTGCAGAGCTAATGTGCAAGAACAAATTAAAGGAGCTGGTTTTGTGTAGCATAGCAAAATAAAAGCTGGGAGAAATTTTACTGTTGTTTCAAACTACATGATGAAAATAAGCACTAAGGAGATAAAAGAATTATTTGAGCTAAAGGACAATATTGAGCCAAGAATAAATGGGTAGAAGATGCTCTTAAAAAATCGTACAGTGAAAACCCAGGACAAGTTTGAGTGTAGAACACAGCAGTCATCTAGAACAAATGAAATGAAGACAAAAAATTAAAAGATGTGGCAACTTGTGAGTTTGCTTCCAAAAGCAGCTGAGTAGGCTGGATGACTGAGATATTTCCCAGTCCTTTTAACGTAGTTTGTATATGCCACACATAGTCATGAAATACTTATGGTATTAATTCAGTTTTTCTCGAATAACAGATGCAAGGGCTGCAGCAGTGCTAAAATAGAAATAATGATAGATGTATACTAAAACTGATCAAACACCTATGATCAGAATTTTGCCTTTATTTGAGATAAGAAAACAATGACAGAATGAATTCTCCAAGAATATAAAATGACCCCACCTCAGAAACCTGTCCAAAATCACTTAAAAAAAAAAAAAAAAAGTGATGTGGAATAATTCTATTTTATTTTTAAGCCACAATTCAGGAATCATAAGTCATCACATGATGGTTTTTCAGTATCACACAGCTGAAATGTTTCCCTTCCAGACTTCAAAACTTTTCCGATTTTACTGAAAACTTTAGTTTTCTTGTTGGTGTATTAGTTCCTATAGTTTTCATGAACTTCACTGGATATTTTTCACCCTTAATCACAAATTTTTCACCCTTAATGTTTTTCACCCTTAATCACAAATTTTTCACCCTTAATTTTTTTCACCCTTAATCACAAATTTAATGGCTAAACATTCTTCTAATCCTAAATATATATTTGTGAATATCTTTCAATTCACCAAAACACTATGGGAAGCCCTCAGGAGACATGATGCATAGTTCTAAAAATGACACATTATCTTTGAAGTTTATGTTACGCAACTTTAATTGCTGTGGAATCAAAATTTTATAATACTGTTAAACACTTTTCAACATTAACTTTGACTTCTTTTCTCAGACCTTAACAAAGGGAAGCACAGATATCTTTTGTTGTGGTTTCATGCTATGTTTTACCTAAAGATTAGGGTAAAGTTAGTAACTTCTATTTTCTGCCTGTCCAGTTTGAGGATGGTGGAAATACAAAACCGACTGGTTAGCAGTAAGTAGTTCTACAGTAATTTCATGTCTGAAGAGCTACTACTTTTTCTAAATTGTAAAAAAGCAGAAAATTTTATGGGCCAAGACATAGAAAGGCTTTATTGAGGAAGATAAGAATTTTTCCTGCCTCAAGATAAGTACGGGATTTATGCCATGTAGCTAGAGACAGAGATGTTCTGGCTCTTCAGGACAGCTGAAGCCTCTGTACTCTTGCAGAAGTTTACTTGTGTTTGTGTGAATGTGGGTAACAGAAGAAAAATGTTTTAATAATTTTCAAAGACTTAGCCTTGCAAGTAGGATATTATGGTTTCCAGAAACTGTAACATGGCATAAACCGTGGTTTTGTCACTCACTATTGGAAGGACTGGTTCAGATTTTGTCTCAGGCTTCACATTTCTGCTTTTTCTTCCCCTGCAAAACTACTTGTATGTCACAGCATCCTGTGATTTACAGCAGTTATTCTGTTGTCTTTTGTCTGCTCATCCTCTGCTGTTCACATATTGTGTCCTTGTCTTTCATAGACCAGCTGTAATTTGCTAATCACCTTTGTTTCTGTGAACCTCTATAGAAAGTCATCAGAGCTTCCAGGTTTTTCATGAGATCTTACTGTGACACAGGCAGAGTCTTGTCTTCTTTTATGCTCATTATCTTCATTTCTGCTCAAAAAAACATGTGGTGAAAGAAGTACAGCCCATGGTCCAAACAACATTCCCATAAAAAGGGAAAATTAAGGCTGGTGTATTAATTAGATAAGCTAGCTTCCAACAGTGATGAAAACTTGTAACTCATTGAAGTTTGGAGTGTCTGGATAAAGTTGGCAGGCCACCAGTGATATTATAACCAATATTCATGACTGGAAGTTGGCACTGCATGATTAGAGAATAGAGTATTTTTAAAAGACTTCTCTCCCCTTGCCATTTCTATCCTTTGCTGTCAGGTTTTCAGTCATCATTCTCCACTGAATACTCACTCTTTCTTTAGTTTCCTGATACAGGTGGCTACCATTTGTAGAGCTATCAATTTCTTTGCCTGTTTTAGAGCAGCTATTATTTATGCCGGTCCCTGCTTATCATCCTCTTTATTCGTTTAGACAAGAACAGCTACAAAACATTTTAAACAGCCTGAGATAAAGGTTAAGCTTAAAGATCACATGTTATCATGCGCAGCTTCAAAATAATAGGTTAAACCTGCTTCAACACAATGTTCTGAAATTATATCTTTAATGTGCATTTAATTTGTGCCACTCTTTCAGATGTAAGAAATATGAAAACATGAACCAAGCTAAAAAGCTATGGCCCATAAAGAAAATCATCTGCAGTAGCGGAAAAGGTACATGCCACACTTTTTCACTAGTCTTCATATGTAAGACCATGCAGAGTTGAAAAACACTCCCTTTTCCAAATGACTTTTGTGACTTCATCTTTTAATATATGTATCAGTGACATATGTCTCAGTAAAGAAATGTGATTATTAGAAGTCCTGCAATTATCCTGCAATTAATTTGATTTTTAAGTTTTTGCATTAGAATTAACAGTAAACTCCCAGCCTTGTTACAAACAATAAATTATCACTACATGTCTTGCTATTGAAATAGATTACTTAGTCATTCACCATTTGCCACGGATGCTCTCCAGATGTGTTGCATCTGAATTTCTCTGAATTTTCACTTGAGTACTATGAAGTTAATCTGTTGTTTAGCACACCAAAAGAATCGTTAAATATCTGCTAAACCTTATACCAGTTTGCAGTTTTCTGGTGTAAGGATTTTTTCTTCTCTTTCTTCCCTCTCTCCATTCCAGTGATCTTTAACAATACCCCATTGTTGCAATGCTGTCCTTTTTCCTCCTTCAAAGTATAATTTTATGCTAATCCTTGAGCTGTTGAAGAGGGCATTAACTTTCAGCTCATTTTCTGCTTTGCTCTGCTAGGAAAACTTTGTTACTTACAACCTGAAATTTCCACAAACATTACTTATTGTTTGCATAGTTTAAATATTTTTTAAATTTTAATTTGGGAGAGATTACAAGATAAGAATGCATGGTCCTTCTGTCTCCTGTATATCTCACAATCAAATTGCTGAGAGGACTGCACTTTCATCTCCATGTTGGAATATGGCCCAGATTCTGGGTTTCAAAGCAACTAAAAGGAAGACAATCATTAAGACAATGTTCCCTCAAATCCCAGTTCAAATAATCTCAAAGTCTATGCAAAACACAAATGTTGACCTCACAGAACTTCCCAGCCTTCAGAATAGTTTACAAAGATCTGGAGACGCTTGCAAACATATTTCTGAAACTTCTTTATATACGTCTTTTTTTTTTTTTTTTTTTTACTATGGGCAAAATATCCCTTGGTTGCCATTAGTTTTGCTTAAATCCCATGGAAATATTCAGAGCTTCCTGGTATATTCAACAGTTCAGAAAAATGGCTCATCATCTAGGTTTTGCTCAGTCTGCACGATTGCCTGTTTACTTAGCCCACACTTATTTTTTTCAGGTTCACTATCAGGCTAGACAGCTCTGTCAACTCAAAAAGACATGCTTTTTTTCAAACTATTGATCTCTGTTGCACTTCCAAATCCTTTAGTATTGGCTCTTAGGATTACTATAATGCTATAATCATTCTGTTAAGGATTCAGATTTGTGGTGGACTAAAAGATGGTAACATCAAAAGGATTGAAATGCCCTTGAAGCAATCAATTTTTGTTCATCAAATACAAATGCTGAGAGGCTGCTTTCAGCTAATAATTTATAACTGAATTAATGACACATGGCTTCCGTCAGTAATGGGCTCCTCTCTGGGAATTTTTTTTCCCCTTTCTGTGATCTGATTTCATATTCTGGGAAAGGAAATCAGAGTGCTAAAGAATTTAATCAGAAGTGGGGACTGTCTAAAGTTAAAAGCTTAGCTTTCTTACTTCAAACTGAGTGCTGCTGAAATCTTTATTTTTCATTTTTGGCAAACTTGTATTTTTAAGTCAATCGTACTCATGTAGAATTGTATTTCCACTTTTTTACCCTACATACAAAGCATCTTGCAAATTTTCAGTCTCTTGCATGTAGGTCTTCAGACATTCTGGTAATGGGAAATTTTCCGTATTAATAGAATGGTGTCAAAAAATGGGCACAAGCACTTTTTCTCACTCTATCCACCTCCTCCTCCTGCTTCTATGCTGGATTCTGGCAGCAGGTTCAGAGTAAAACTGACACTTCTGCAGTTTAAAACAGACTTAAAATAGTTGGCTCCCATTTCCTGTCACAGTCTTTTCCCCTTTTCTGGTGATTTGAGATGAGTCTATTTGTTCAGAAAGACTACCCAAAACTTTGACAACTTATTTTCTTTTCTTCCCTCTGAATTTTGTGTGGGAAAGGGAACTTGCTACAGAGAATAAGGTTAGAGAAAAGATTTAAAAAAAAAAAGAAGCTATTATAGGGGAAAGTTCATACACCTGAATAAGTGTCAAATTATTGAAAACCTGCATAAACTGATCTCAGCTTCATGGTGTCTCCTCTCTGCTAGATTGATTAAGGACAACCTAACAACACTAGATGTGTGATGAGGTTGCTCTGTGATGTACTCCTACTATGGTGTGGTCCTTGTTTATAGATGTTAGATATGTGAGTGTTTGGGGCTGGTTATGCAGGGGAGTGATTGATGTGGCAGAGGGTAAGAAATAACCATGGTATTAGCTTTAGGAATGGAATATCCTGTTAATCTAGCTGTTATCTCTTCCCATGTATTTTTGTAAAGCTACTCAGAATCACTGAAGTAACTTCTTAACTAGTGCTTACAGTTTTCTTTCATGTATATAGTGTGACAAGATTTACAAGTAATCTTGGGTCCTTAAATTATCAGTAAAAATAGCAGGTAGGCTGTCATGTGTTCTTTAGGTTTTATAGGTAACATTATAGGTATGTTTTCTTTCCTAAAAACTATCTGCTCATGTCCAATTAATCCTTTTCTACATTTCCCTTCTCCTTCTCCAGTTATCCTGCACCATCTCCTCCCTCTCCCCCAAGCTCTCTGCACCTTATAATTGGTTTAGAAATAGATCAAATTCCTTATATTTAATAGCTGAAAGTACTTAGGATAATTCTGTTTTAGTAATTTTTATCTAATTAATATTAAATCTACAGTCAAGGCAATCTTTAACATAGGCCTTGCATTAGACTGTATCTGTTGTGCTTGTATATTATAATTGTATGTGGCATGGATATAATCTTAGTATTGCTGAGCTTCTTGACATATCAGTTGGTTTTCAGAATTTTAAAAATTTTGATAAGGAACTTACCAAATGTGCAAAAACTAGAGTCAAGGCAGAATGAAGACACTTAAACAAAACTGAAATAATTAAATAGAAGTAAAAAGAATGCATTGCATAAGTTAGAAAAGCAAGAATATTGTAATGTAAATTAATATATTCATGAAAGAAATCTCCATATCATATTTGACTTGTACAGGAATCATAAGTATCTCAATTTGTTGAATCTCAGTTAGAAAACAGTAACTAAAATTCTGCAAGGTGTGTAGCACCTCAAATGAACTGAAGCTAAGCCTCACACAAAGCCTTGCAAAATCAGATCAATAGATGAAAAGCAAACACAGGATGAACTTTTTGAAACATTAAATCCAAAATAGTCTCTAAAAGTAGAAAGCAGGTACACTAGTTTAGCCTTTCAAAGTACACATGTTTAACACTTGGAAAAAGCAATGTACAAAACAAAGTTTTGTAGAAACTAAAATGTTTCAAATAAGCTAAGACTTATTCCAAATAAAAGCTACAAAATAAATGAAGAACCATAATAAAAATGATCAATAAAAAAAGCTTTTAAACTAATTGAAAACATTGTAACATTAAGCTTTATGACAATTATGCTTTTTTTCTTACATGCAATCTTTGGCAGAAGAAATTTTGTTTTAAATCTCTTCCCGCTCTGCAGTTTAATGCAGTCCAAATGTCTTCTCTACTGAGAGTGGAGCAAAGACAACATTACTCTTCATAGCGGTTGCTGGTGGTCCCAACACTCATGGCAAATACCTGGGCCTTCTGTAATTTTGTCTTCCAAGTAGTCAGGAATTTCCATCATCTTTTTCTCCCTTGGTGTTCTCTTCTGTTAGTTTTTCAAGTGTTTGAGCTGAAGTGAAAATATGGTAGAAGTTATGCCTCATATACTAACGTGTGGAAGAGACCCCAAAGACTGGACTCTCAAGAGGCCTTATAAACACATTAAACAACCTTTGGCTCCAGAATAAAGGAGAGAAATTACTTTCTTCAGCAGGAGGCTCTGTATGTCTGGGTTCCTTTTATTGGGCAGGATGTCAAGTTGTCTTTTGTCTCTTTACTTGCATCTCTGGGCACACATCACTATGACAAGGCTAAGAATGATGGTGATCGCAGCCATCTCCAGGCACAGGAAATGTTAGCAGCTGCCACAGCAGCAAGACCAGGCATGGACAGCAAAGAGCCCACAGATATTACTTTGGCTGAGATGGAGTCCTGGAGAAGCCACTGTGATTGGAAGTGCAGGATATAGCCCCTTCCAGAAACAGCAAGACTGGCTCCATAAGCCTGTTCTTTTTTCACTTTTTATTATAGGAGCAGCCCTATCCTTAGTCCTCAGAGCTACAGAAGGAGCTGTTGCCCATAATACCAGAAGCTGGCTCCAATTACCAGCCTTTAATCAACAGACACGAAGATACTGAGGTACTGTCATCCTACAGACACATGGGTACAAACTTGAAATCTGCAACTAACTTCAGTGGGATGGTTCACATGCCTGAAGTTCAGTTAGTGTGTAGCTTCCTGCCGGAAGACTGGTCATAAAACTTCTGAGTAGTTCAATGACTTTGGGGGCAATGGACCACCAAATGTTAGGAGGTACGTTCTGTGTGAAGGCAGAATAAGAGTGCTCAAAACAACATCAGTAAGACAATGAAAGTACTTGAATATGGTACTTATCCCAGCAGTTCCTAGCACTGTGGTTAACTGACTTGCTGTCTTGGTGACATCTGAGTCTCTGTTAATAGTAATCTTCAGAAGCAGACACCTTATAAGACAAACATCACTCTAGTAGGACAGCACACAATGTCTTCTCTCTCTTGATCAGGATCATGGACAGGTGTTTATCACTTGTCAGTTAATTCACAAAATGAAAACGTCATTAAGAGAAAACTTTAAAACACTTTCATTAACCCTGTTTGGCAGTAAATGGTCCCAGAGGTTATAGTTAATACCTAGAAGCTATAACTAGCTTGAAAAGTGTTAGTAACTCACGTTTTTCTTCTTTGCTAGCCTTTGAAATACAAGAGAATGGGAAATGCTGTATACAAGATATGCAACCCTATTCACTTGTCCTTTGAATTCTCATCTGCTAGAAAAGGTCCATTACAGCCTTTTTTTGGCTTTTAATAGGTATTGTTGGTCTGCAGAGGGAGGAGAAATGCTAAGGACATGTATTCAGCTATATGTTAAAGCTGAGGTCCAGTCAGCAGCACTAAAGGGGACAACACTTTTCTCAGGATAGACTCAGGTGGGAAATCCCTTGCCCGATCTGCCAAGCATAGGTGAGAAAGAAATATTTGCACTCCTGCCTCTGCTGTGTGATACGTCTGTGACTGTAAGTAGCTGTGAAAGAGTAGTAGTCAGGATCTGCAAAGTATTCTGCTATCTCAGATAAATGAATGTGGGTTTATATGGTCAGTGCTCTACAGGTTCATATATGTTAAGTAAAATAAACCAGAGGATATTACTATGTTTTTTTTCCCCATCTTTGTTGTATTTGTTTGTTTGTTTGTTTGTTTTGGGGGGGTATATATTTAAGCCTTAAGACATAATACAAAAACCCAACTCAGAAGGTTTGGATAAAAATACGAAGTAAATTATACTCATTGGTTCAAAGACATCAAAATTTTTATCGTTATTAAATTTTTCTAGTTACATACCCAACAAATTAAGAATGATGGTTTAGTCTCATATTTCTTTCACACAGGCACCAACAGAATAGTATGAAGTTAATGTACTGAGAACACAAAATATGGGCCAAGTCACTGAAAAATATATGACACTTTTCCCCATCAATTCTCTCTCTGAATATATATTGCATCCAGTTTGGAAGGAAGTGGCAGTGTCATTATTAATGCAGAGCCTGGTAAGGTTCTTGAACAGCCAAGGTAGCATGAGTCAGAAAAGGAAGCATCAGTTATCTCAGCACTGGTTGGGAAATGAGGGGCAGAGAGTGGGTGATGTCTTTTTCTGTCATATGAGATAGAGTTCTTCAGGCTGACCTGAGCAGCTCCTTGTGTGCCTCGCATTTTGTCACTGGTTAATAAGAGCTGACATGTTCAGTTGCAACAGACCCCCTCTTTGTAAAGCAAACTGCATTCATCTGAAAGCCAAGGCAGCACAGGGCTTAAATCCTCCTGGTAGCACTTTAACAACCGCATGGGTCTGATTTTCCAGCTTGCTTGCATTTGCTCTGAGTTATTTTTATAAGGATCTCAACACACAGAGTTCATTCTTTGTATTTTTCTATTGATTTTTCCACAACTGATGTGAAATAGAAGTATCTTTTAGGCTCTTTGTTTAACAGCATTTCCTCATGTTTTCCCCCTTAATCTTGGTAAACGTAGATCTTCCCGAGGTTATGGCAGTATGTTTGTTATCGTTTCTTGTCATGTGATATTTATCTAGCTGTGACTGTGATACTGCTGGTGTTTCTGAAACTGCACTGCGTTCCTTTGTTATCTTTCTGCAGGTGTTGGATTTGCCAGTCTCAGTGAAGTTTGGTATCCGCAGTAATTGCTGATAGTCTTTCAAACCAGCAATCTGGGATTTTCCCAGAAAGCTTACCTACTGATAGACTGTATTCCTGTTACAGAATGAAAATATACCCAAAAAGTAAAAGGGGAAAACCAGCTCACAATTTTTTTTTTTTTTCTGCTTGGTTGGCTAAGTCAACTGAACATTTCAAATCCTAAAATGCAAAAGGAGATAATCAATATAACAACTTTTAAGCATGCTGCTAGTTGCCAGGTTTTTGCCAGTATGTACAATCCATCTGCCCAAGGTACTTTCTTCATATTGTAGAAAATATGGATCATCAGATTTCATCACTTTAAGCATAGTCTGACTCTTCAACATGAAGGGTTTATACAGGAGAAGGCATTTAAAGCCTTCACTTTTTATTACAACTAGGACATCTTACAAAATTAAAGCTTGTGTGCTTGTTTTCCTGAAGTGTACATGGAAACTTTTAAGTCAATGACACAAGTAAAAACTAAAAATTCATTACAAAAACTGACCTTTATCTAGAGTTTGAACAAAATGCAATCTTGGAGAATTCTAGCTGTGATTGTTTAACCATGGGTCTATTCTGCTGCAGCAGGATTTACTGCTGGTTTTACAGCAGACAGAAATTTATTATCAACAGAGAAAAATGGACTTCTACTTTTTTTGATGCCTCAATATACAGTAGCAGCAGCAAAGTTTACTCACATTGCAAACTTCATTGAAATAAGAAGGAAGAAAGAAAACTTTCAAACAGCAGTATTTTGAAATAGACTGACCTTCTTCAATAGTTTTCAAACATCAAAGGATTGTGTATTCTGTCGGCAAGTTGGTTTTCAGAATAAATTATTATTTGATTTTTCTCCCCATGGTCTATTTTTAGTCTTTTGAGAGACTTTTGAAAGCAAAAGTGCTCCCTCCTCCCTCCCCTGCCTTAGTTTGCATCATATGGTTGGGAACCTTACATCTCTTTCTCTCTGCCTGACAGATTCTCACACAATTACCCTTCTAGCAAATTCACCATTGC
Organism: Pezoporus occidentalis; assembly: GCF_034315485.1. Classification (NCBI taxonomy): domain Eukaryota; kingdom Metazoa; phylum Chordata; class Aves; order Psittaciformes; family Psittacidae; genus Pezoporus; species Pezoporus occidentalis. Next base: position 15,229,619 of record NW_026913103.1, on the reverse strand, counting down.
TGGAACCTACTTCTTAGGCATTCCTCCAGTACCCCTTGCACTCATGAATGTCTGTATATTCTGCTGATCAAAGAATGTTCTTCTCCATTCACTTATCAAATGGTTTATTTTTGCATAATATATCTGTTGACACCACAGCTGTTTTTTGAACTGGAGAGAGGAGAACTGCTATTGAATGGAGAAGAGGATATTAAAATTGAACTGTACATCTTTTTGCAAGTAGCTGTGGAACTGTAGCTGTGCTTTTGGGGGGTTATTGTCCTCAATGGTGTTGTTGTCTACAGCCAAGTTGACTACCCTTGTCGCAATATTACAGCACTTAGTGGGGTGTCTGACAGATGCTCTTTTAGTAAAGCTTTCCAGCTGCTTTGCTGAACATGAGGACCCTCCTTTATAGTGCGCTATTTCCCTACATAAAGTTAAATTTAATACAAATTCAGCAGGAAAAATATTTTTTATTAGACAATATGCTCGAAACTGGTATTTACCAACATGTCACTCCTGAAAACCATAGACTGAAAATGAAGATGCAGATAGCTGTAACAAACCTAGGTGAATGAATATCTGGAATAAAAACACAATATTTTCTGTTTTTTATTAATTTATCTGTAGGCAGATCTGTTTGTTCTACTGACAATAATATATATGTACAGTTTTGCGGTATCCTTTCTAGTTAAAGCACTTTAATCTACAACCTTTTAATATTGAAATATTTTTTCCATTACCATTCTTATACCATGAAGGATAGCAGTATTAAAAGCAAAGGTAATTTTCTGTCATCTTTCTGAATCTATGAAGGAGGCAAAGTAAGTCTCTGTTCCTTTCAGAACTTCTATGTGATGTAGGTCATACCAATTTCTGAACTCACCATACATCTGCTGGGGCCCAGTCCCACAAAAATTTCAATTTCTTTTAAAATAGGATTAGACTGGTAATGCAAGATACAACCTGTGAATTACTTGTATTGCTCTCTCTGACTTCCATTAGGTATGAGGCACATAGGCATAAAATAGACTTTCAGAGCTGCTTCTTTCTCTACTCTCAGGAAGTTGCTGGAACTGATCTATGAAAAAAAAGATATGCCTTCTCCCTATGAAACCTGAATACCTTTGCTTTATCAAGAGAATTTTCTTTTTTATTCACCTCTCTTTATAAAAATTGGATTAACAACATTTCCGGGTACAACCAGGAATTTGAGTGCTAATTTAAGTATGAATTTTTAAAGAGTTTGTATTTTTTATAATGCCAAATACTATCACCCTACAGACAATTCTAGTTGGAAACTAAGGAATGTTTTCAGCTTTATGGATATACAGCCTGAAGTGTGCAGGTGGTTGCTTATTGTTTTAATGCACATAATACCCCTCTTAAACAGTTTCAACCAGCTGATTACTACATACCACATGCACTCCTCTCACAGTTATATACTTTGAACTCAAGGAAATACCAGTCATCAAAATGTCCCAAATCTGTCCAAGTCCCAGCTATGCTGCCTGAAAGATTTTCCCACCAAACAAGCTCCTCTTTTGACCCTACTTACCTGCTATAACCAGGGTACAATGTGTAGAGAAAAAAAAATGCACTTTGGGGAAAATAGGCCACAAAATAGAAATCTTGTTTGGGAAAAAATGGCCAGTTTTGCCATTGAAACAATCAGTAAATAAAAAAGTCCATCAAGTTGTTGTTGTTTTGGTTGGTTGGTTGGTTTTGTTTTTTTTTTTGTTGTTTGTTCCTTTGTTTTTTAAGGAGACCACCAGAAATAGTTCCACTCTTTGAAAGCAGTATACATTTGTGTGTTACTGACTTTTTAATGTGAAAATCAGAATGTGCTTGTACATCTCAGCCGAAATCCTCAATAATTTATTCATAAAAAATCAAGATTCTTCAAGGAGCTGCTAAAGCTGAAAATACAACAAAATATTTTCAAAGCGTATTCAAATACTGGGGGAATTATTGTTCTAAACGTTCTGCAATTATTCAAGCTACTAAGCCAAATTTACCACTTACTAAATATCTGATATAAATTATAAAGGTCAGTACCCGTGGAGGCACTTATCACAGAGTAGGCAAAAGGGTAAGCTAATGCAGGAAAAAGGATCTGGAGAATGTGATTTAGGTAGAAAATAAGCAGCCCTATCTCCAGCGTCATTTTATCTCATGCTGTCTTACAATATGCCCTGTGCATCTCCCTCAGTGTTTCTTCTTTGATCCTATGGTACAGCTCCGGTCTCACCCCACTCACCGACCAGAAGGTACTGCCATACAGCAAAGGAAACAGGCATAGTCCTTCAGGCCTTTTTCTGCTTGCAGAAGGTTCCTCCTAACTCCCACAGGATGACGCATATGAGACATCACTGGATGAAATCATCTAGCTTCATCGCAGCAGTCCTTCTTGAAAGTGAAGATGTGAAGTTGATGTTTCTCCCACTCTAGCCTCAGTGAGAAGAGAGCTGGAGTCTGTCGCCCATGTGTCTGGCTTCTCTACTGCCCATGCCTCTGGAACGGGATGGGTATTATTTAGGATGTCTTTCTGCAGAACAAGAGCCATTTTTCTGTCTCTCTACCACTTTGCCTCTCCATGCTACTGTCTCTTGTTTTATGTCTGAGCTTGAATGAGATGTAAAATCTGGTGAGAGTAGGGCTTCACTTCAGGCACTTCTGCTTTTGTAGGGGATTCCACTACCTTGCATGGCAGTGCAGCTGCAGTTTCACCAGCACAGTGCCCAGCAGTTGTATAATAGAAGTCAGAGTAGTTTCCCTTGCTTGCATGCTCCATATCTTTATATCCACAATGCAGTTTGGGATTCCAAGTCTCCCCACTGAGCTGCTTTGCTGCCTGGAGGCACCTTGTGGTAAGGTTAGTGAGCTCCCAGATCCAGAGCTACATAAGGGGAAAAACCACAAAGAGATGAAGGATGTAACTTTATCCAGCACAGATTGGAAAACACTCCTGCAGCAGCCCTCAGCAGCTTTGTCTGCTTCTCTACATCAGTTCAGAACAGAAAAGAAGAGCAGTGACTGCTGCCATTGCAAAGACTATTTGAGGCAGGCAAAATTTAAGTACAAAATTCTGATCAGGGCAATATGCTTAATCCCTTGCCTGTCTCAGTTTCTTACCTGCAAAACACTGTCATAACAACAAGAAAAAAATTGGTGCCAGTAGAGGTATGCTACTTTCAAATCTGAGCAGCTTCACATTTGTTACTGTAGGCTGTTTATCTGGCTTTGACTTCTGGTAAAATGAGTCAACAGACTTGTAGCATATATTTTGAAGCCTGCAAGCAGTCAGCACTTTGGTTTTCTGTATGACCAGTATGGTGTCTAAACTTTCCTGTGTTCATGCGTTATTTTGTTACTCAATCAATCACTTTTTCTCCCTGCAGAATGTAACCTACTCAAATAACTATGATTATACATTCATAATTGAAAGTCAAAATAAAAGTCTAGAGCATATGGAAATCATCAGAATATGGTGTAATAGCAGCAATGCCATTTACTGTACATAATCAATTTAGCACACCAATAACTACACACATATATAAACCTCTGACAAGCATGATATTCTTTTCTATCAAACTTTTCATTTAAATTCTGGTGCCATTGTTTTGGAATAAATTTTCTTGTCACAAAGATACAGCTTTTTATTTGATTCAGTCTTATTGCATCATTAAAATATTGTTATCTTTTATGTTTTGCAAACATTTGTGGACACACCATTAACCAACATAAAACACAATGGAGTAACAAATGCCTATTTTATGACTGCTGTCAGACTATATATTCTCTAATGGTCTAACATTATCAGCAATCTAAGCCTAAATTATCACAACTAAAAGTCTATGAAATACAAGACACATATACAACCTCCAGGAGTCAATGTATTGAAATGTTAGAATTAAAGTTTCAGGCAATCAATTCAGCCAAAAATGCAGTTTTGCAGAGGAATTTTTCATTCAAGCAGCAAAAAGGAAAAGGAAGGAAGCAGCAAGTTATTATCAGAGAGATTGCCTGTACCCAAAGAAGATAGAGTTTCTCTGGACATTTATGTACTGTCATCAGGAGGAAGAAGAAAGAAGAAAGGTGAGCCAAAGAAAGAGAAAAGGAATTTGATAGAGTTGCAGTTTTTATGTCTTTATTCAGTTTTATTGTAAATGCTTTTTGATCAATGAAATTGTTCCATTACCTGTTTGTGAGATTGATTTGTGTTTTTCCCTGACACATTTTATTTGGCCTGAGAATTTTACTGTGTGTCTATAGAGGCAGAAGAATTTAAGACAAGGAAGATAAATTACTAACAACATATGGTTCATTCCAAGTTGTGTGAAAATACTCTCTGTGCTGCTGGAGAATGCAACTAATGAAAGTGTATCAGGGACATTAGATTTAGATAATGATAAGGTCCAAAGGGGTTTGTTGTGTAGGGCATGGCTGGCAACGTTCGGGGTGAACATATATAAGGAATGAACTTGCCTTTTGCATTATAATAATTTGAATCTTTTTTTTTTTTTTTAATCTGCTGTGTAAAATTAACTTTTTCCTTTGGTTGTCTTCTCTTCTGAAGGTGATGACAGGATCAATTTCATTGGCTTAGAATAACAGTATTAATCACAAGAGTCTGTCAAGATACATAATGGCAATAATATATTGGAGAAGCATCTTGGCAGAATGCACTTGTTTTTATGAATCTCCCTTTTATTGTAGTCTTTGACAGCAACAGTTTAAAGGGTAAAGAGAATTCTAAAATCTCGGCACCACAGACAGACAATGTTGAATAAAGAGAAGCAGGGAGGAAGAAAAGCAAACAAGTTTGAAAGAAAGTGTCCAGATTCTCAAATGCATTCCTAATCAAACAACAAAGGAATTGTGATTTAGTGAGATTCAAAAGTATGCCATTTACTCTCCATCAAAAGGTTTGTGGGTTTTTTAACTTTCCTTTCTAAACTAAAAAGGTAGAAGGCACACAAAAGTCTGCTACCTAAGATGGTTTCAAAATACAAAGGTTCTGCGTTTAGTTTACTTTTTGGATTAGATATGTCAGTTCCAACAACCCCAACTAACCTATGCTGTCGCCTATCCTCTGTGCATCTTGTCCTTCTTACAGAGATTATACCTCATCTATTAGGCTCTTTCTTATTTTTGTTCCCACTGCTTCTACAGATTTTCTCTAAACACTTTTGAAGATCTACATTCTTTGTGATTTGTTTATTGTTCTCTAATGAAAGTATTGGAGTTGTTTATGGAATACAAATTCAAGCCTCTTTACTGCTTTCCCTTTAGAATGAAATGGAAACATTTTCCATTAACTCAAAATAAAATAAGGCATGTAGCTGATTTATCTTATTCACATTGTAATTTGCTAGACGTCCTCTTTTTCTTGCCTGCTTCCATTTTTAAGACTGCATGAGAGTAATCAGAATTTAAGAAATAGTTGTTCTCTATACATATGCCTTTTCCTGATTATCCCAAGAAATAAAAATTAATAAGTATTATTATTGCTTTCTATTCTATACTTTCTTTTGGAACTTTTGGGGTCACTTTGCAGTGATTTACAAAATTGTGTTATGCTTCTTTCTGTTCCCATCATTTCTGTGGAATACAATATTATTTGGAAAATACAGTAAGATTTATTGTAAAATAGGAGTGGATGTTTTTTCATGAGTAGCAGCACAATGCTGCTGAAGTCTCTGGAGTTGCACTGGTTTTATCCATTCTTAAAAATTTATAGTAACTTAGAAAGCTAAGTGCAGGATGATCCATCATGGGCTAATGAACTAATTTTTTTCCATTTATACTGAAAATGAAAGCATAGCTGATATCCATTTCTGTAGGGAAACTACAAACACAGCATTCAATATCCTCCCAGACTAGACACTTACAAACTGCATTTATGTACACTCTCTTGAATTCGTTGGCTAATACTTATTTGAGTAAGGACTGCTTACCCAAGAAAGGATTTTCAGGCTCAAGCCCTGCCTCAATATTCTCTACTTTAACCAGGCAATTACCTCACCCTCCTGAGCAGATTACAAATTATGCAAAGCTATAAACAAGGTTGAAAGGGCAAGAGGAAAATAGAGGTAATGTATGAAGTATGCATCATGCTATTAGAATTCTTAAAACCAATATGACTTACAGTTTAAATACAGCATAGTATTAATGTGAAGGTGATCACAAGATTCTTTGTTAGCTTGAACATTGCATCTGAAATGTTAAAAATGGAAATAGAAAAAAGTGGGGAAGAAGCAGAGGCAGTATGTGTGCTAGCTCTCACAACAGTTGTGTAACATAAAAAAATAAAATACACAAATATTTTATTGATAAGGAAAATATGTTTTCTGTTTAGTTTTCCACAAATTCACAAGCTTTGATTTGTGCTGTTTTTTAAAGGACTGTGATTTATTCAGGATAAAATTAGATATGTGTGAATTTTGGGAGAGCAGTGATATTAAAAAATGAAAATTAAAGTTTTTAGGATGTGACATTGAAGAAGCATTTTTTAGTTTTTTTGATATCTCTTGATGAATAAAAATGTGAACATTTTTGTTGGAAATACTGCTGAAAAAAAATGCGGTCTCTCACTAATCAATGAACTTCTTAAATTGAGTACAAAGACAGAAGCAACTCTGAGAAGAATTAAACTGAACAGGGTACTACTGGTGGCTGAACAGAAACAGAAAAATAGGCTTGTGAAAAGCTGGTGATTAAGAGCTTACCAAGAAATCTGCTGCAACTATACTTAGGTCTTACCATCAGGCAGATATAAGTAGATTTTTTGTTTGATTTTGTTTTTTTCTTTCTTTTGGAACAAAATTATGTCCTTTCTTGAGCAACTGAAGCTCTAGCTGAACTCAACTAAGAGCAGATTTGAGAAGAGTGTTGTCCTTTTTTCCAATTTACTAATCCATTAGTTTAATGGATTTAATCCAAACTTAACATAAACAACTTTTGATAAGTTATCTTGCAATAGAAGAAACTTGCTGCAATAATTCCAGGAATGTAAAAAATTATCTTCTTATGGTGTTGTCTCATACGGTCTGAGTTAAAGTTACTGTTCATAAATATTTAGAACAAAACAGTTTTAACTTCTCCTGGACACTTTCTGAAATATCATTGCATGCATAGGGTTGCATGCGTAAAATTGCACACCTAAGGTCTTCTAACACAAATCTACATACTTTTAAAACTAGAATGTTTGAGGAAAAGTCTGGGTTCTTAATGTTTTTATTCAGGTGTAGGGAAGCCAGTTCAAAGACAATTCCCTGCTAATTAATACAATCTGGAATAATTTTATTTTAGGTTTGAATAGTTTTCCTTTATTGACTTTGTTTACTTCTGAGTGAAGTGCTTTCTAATGCAGAAAAAATATAAATAGTATGATCATAATTTGGTTGAATACTACTTTATTTATATATATATATCATTGTACTGTCTATGTAAAAGCTGAGCATCAGTTTAGTTAGTGGATACACAGAGTTAAGTTAGTTGCATTACTTGGTCTTTATGCCTGACCCTCTGTCAGTGTTATTATACCACTTTTGTTCCTCTTTTATCACAGAAAAACAGTCCAAACTATTGAACTCTTGCCTGAAATTATTTTGTGAACAATCTTGAAACAGATTTTTTCTTGAGACCTGTACCAATGGAAACACGAAAATAAAAACAAAACCAGCATGGCTAGCGTGAATAAGTATTTTGTAAGAATTTTCTATTTTTTTTTTTTTGTGTTTCTCACCCACTTCCAAGATTTTTAAACAATTTTTTACTGCTTGAAAATAGTTATTGATTTGACCCACAGCCCTTTTTTCTGAAACAAAATATTAAAATGGAGAAGTTAGTGAGACTTACTGTTTCTGGAAGACTTTGTAAGCAATAAAACTACGATAGTTCTGATGCATAGAGAAGAAGGATGTGGGTAACAGTGTCTCTGTTCTGCAGATGTGTTTCATTTGGGCTTCTCTATCATTGGCTACAAGAGTTTTTGAGAGACATAGAATATTAGAACAATTAGATCATTAGCTACAATAAAAAGCTTCATTGTTTACCCCCACCCCCAGTTTTATATCATCTAATTATTTACTTACTTTTTACAGATTACTCAAAAGGAGAAACAAGGGTGTTTTTTCGTTTGTTCGCTTGTTTAAGTTTAACAGAATGCCTGATTTATTCATACCTCTAGTAACAGCTCTTTATTCTATTTGGGATCTACATACAGTGCAACAAAATATATCTCATATCTTAATACCTGCCATCCAAACTATATAACATAGAAAGGTGTCAGTATGACAGTCCCAAATGGTATACCACTGGTGACTACACTTACATTGTCTCTGACAAAAAATATCATTTTAATCTAGCTGTCATATTAAATATTATTAAATTTATGAATAAAAAACTATAAATAGCATATCTTTCATATCTGGAATGAGGATGACATAATATGATTAGCATTCATAGTAAGAAAATGTGCCTTTATCCACTTAAATAATGGATGGTGCTGCACTTAATGAAGGGTTGAAAAGAGTCCAAATCCTATACTGGCAAGTGGTGTTATTGTGATATATCTGTAGGGTCATTACCTGTGGGTTTTACACTTATTTTTAGAGGCTCATTATGGTTTACTTTAAAAACCAGAGAAAGAATTAAATACAATCCTCTTAACAGACCCTGGTAATATTTCTTGGTTTAGATAGTATTTTGCGAAGTGTTCATGCACAATTATTTTGAGTTTTAATATAAAATGTTATTTAGTTTCACTTAAATTATATTTTGATGGCTTACTTTTCTTTAGCTATCCTGCTTTAAAATACGGGTTGGCTTGTGCTAGATTTTATAATATCGGTTTTCATGGATTGCTCTGCTGGATTTTTGCGTTGCTCTATTTAATGCACAGTTCTGATTCTGTGCATTAAAAATATTTTGTTTGGTGGTAAGGATTATACTTCGTACAGTGAATATAGGAAGAATTGTATGAAAAGACACTGATGACATGTTTTTTTCTCTTCAGATTCATACTGAAAAAAACAGTTTATTTCTTTTAGGTTTGTAGCTGCTCCTGAAAGTCCTTGAAGACTGAATTTTCTCTGAAATGGTATTTTGTGCGTAGGTTTATCCCAACAAGCTGTGTGTTTGTAACATGAGATTTCTTCTGTGGCTATCAGGTTGTTTCTTTATCCCAGATTTTTGCTGTCATTTTGCCTAGACTTTTTATATCATAGACTTTTGGTGAAGATTGCGTAGAATGGTTTATTGCTGCCTGTTACTGTAGAGTAAAAAAAAAACAAAAGAAAAGCTAACTATTGATATCCCTGTGATATGGTGATCTGGCACTCTGACAATCCAGTTTCAGAAAAGGCTTATACTTTTTTTCTGCTTTCAAATGTAACTGTATATTCACAAACAACACAGCTAAAAAAAAAAGGGCAAATCAACATCTCATCAAAATTCCTTTTCCTTGAAGGAGAAAAACAAATGTCGACACCCATCAACTACCTTCAATTATTCTACAAGTTTGTTCAGTGAAAGAAGAATTTCAAACCGGAGTATTTAGTTTCATACTCATCCATGTTAACTTTAATTATGTAAAAGGTGATTAGGTACCACTTCAGTTCAACAGTATTGTAAAGGAAATCTTTTAATGTTGACTACGTTCCAAAACTTGTGAAGGGAGAAAGATTCTAACTTGAGCAACTCTATATCAAACAAGCTTTAAGTTTTAATAATTCTGTATAAAGTTTTGAATAATTTTCCTATTTGTGGTCAGAAATGAACCATTAAACATTTGAAAATGAACCCTGTCTTTTTGTTAGAGAAAGGTAATGCCTTAACAAACCTTTGAGTCCGTTAACTTATACAATGAAGAGGAGGAATAGCATGCTATGAACTCTAATCTCTCTTATTATGTTATGAATTTAATTAAAATTGTCAAAATAACTTTTTATGAACAAACACAGTTTGTTTGATTGTTTTTTATTTATTTATACAGTGGCTTGATTTTTTACCCTCAGTATTTCTTAAAGTTTTGTTTTATTTGAGAGTGTAGCACATCCATCTAGGAATAAATTGCCTCCTAAAAAGTGCAATACTAGACTAATAAAAATATATTTAAAATACAATATGAATTTGGAATTTAATTATAATAATGGAATGACTATGATAAATTAAAAATCCTTGAGCCATATTTAGTAGCTAGTATGAAGATTCACTCAGAGTACTACATACAAAGAATTAATCAACTGAACTGCTTAAATGCCTAGGTGACAGTTCCCAGGAACTGGAAAGACACAGTAAATGCTCCATGATTCCAGGTGCATACAATGCCTGAGAAAGCTGTAAGACTGAAGTCATAAATTGCGAACTTCAGTCTCTAAACCTTTTAAGAGACATTGACCACTTTGATCTTTAACATAACTGATTCAGATTTTCTATTTGAACAGTTTATGGGATTTTGCTTTAGTTTTTCATCACTTGCACATTTGCAGGTGTTGAGAATGTGGTCAACAACATTATCAAGAGCAAAAAAGGTCTCATATTTGAAAAGTGTAACCAAAATTTTCATTTGAGATGCCTTAATTTTTCACTAAATTCATAGTTTGAGAGACAACATCTGTGGGTAACACAAGGGCCATTTTGATTACTGTGAAGTTCACAGATTTCAGGAGAGATGTTGAAGAAAAACCAACAAGAGAAAATTGAAAAAGGCAGGTCACTTAGCTGCATTTCTTCTAGTCAATGATTTAATGAAAAACCAAGCATCTGCCACCTGGGAGACAGTGGGAGTTACAAATTCATCTTACTCAACCATTAACTCTAACAATCCTTCCCTCATCCTTTTGTAAACTTTAGGACTTGGTATAACTTTAGTTACATGGGAGGCTTCAAATGAGGAAAAAAAGGCATGTAACACATTATTATGCAAAGGACTGAAAGAAATGTTCTTGGAACAATATTTCAGGTTTGTTTTTTTGGTGGGTATTTTTTTCTTTTTATTCAGGTGGAAGAAACAAATCTCTCCATGTAGCTAGCTTATTGGTCTGTAGTTTCATCTGAAACCTAAGTGCAAAAGTCCTTAGTAAGATAAATTGAGTGGCTAGTGAGGTTATGGATGGATCTGGGATTGCAGAGAAGTGGTATAAAGAGGGTGGTTATACACAAACAAAGAACAAAGATGCTCTGGAAGTATGATCTTCAGAAAATCTGAGATGTATTTTTTGGGTCAAGTGTTGGCTGAAAAAAAGGTAGTATTTGTGGGCAAATCAACTGTGCCCTACCCACGTTCTTTTGGGACTTCAGGTATGTTCTATAAGTAAACAGGATTTGATCTAAGAAACACCTGGAGAGTATCACTGCCTCCTTCTATCATAACAAACAGAAAATCTCTTATATTTGGCTAGCCATTCACATCAAAGGCAGGCAACTTGATAAGTGGAAAAGCACCTTAATTTAGATTTTTTTTTTCTAACCTGTATGTAAGATTAGTCAGACTGAAAACCTTATTTTACTGTTAATATTTTTAACTAGTGGAAGATGGCAGTTTTGGCCTTATTCAAACAACTCATTTTGCAATTTTTATCAGTGAGGAATATTATTTGTGAATATATGAGAAATTTTATAGAAGGTAATGAAATGTGTCCCAAATTGTCTTTAGCCTCTATTAGTTTGTATAGAGATGACTCAAACACACCATGAAGTGATCACTGAGCATTTGAACATTCCTGTAATACCTTCAGCTGCTTCAGGCAGCTTGGTAAGGTGGAACTTTTCTTTTTTCCAGACAGTTTGATGGCCTGATTTTACCCTTAATGTGACTCAACAGAAAAATGGCAGTGAACTAACAGTCTTGAAAAAAGTACATGTTCATCAGAGTCATTCTGGTAAACAAATTGTGGCAGGCCTATTAATCATGTCAGTTTTATGCCCCCTTCTTTCTTCCTTCTCCCCATTCAGTCTAGTTGCCACATGCCATGTTTGCCTTCTGTCAGCACAAGGATATTGGAATGAAGACAGAGAAACCAACACAGAACTAATATGTTATTTAAGTAATTCAGCACACACCCTGTATAGCTCATGGTTGCTAAGCCAAACTGTCACATATCAGTGAATAAGGACTGAGCCATTTTTTATACTAATTTAATTAAAAAAAAAATAAATTACAATTGTTTTTGTTCCTGAGATGGTTTAGAAGCTGAATGTTAATGTTATGTGCAGATGTTATGATTTTATTTTATACCTGTAAATTTGTATCACCAGGTAACCACATATTTTGCACATGTAAATAGAGTTCCCGTAAAATCTTACAGTTTGTGCGCACGGAAGCATTTGTGGGAAATTGTAAGCACATTTTACAGTCTATGCTTCTTTTTTGAAATTAGCTATGTGACAGTAAGATTGTTTCCAGATCTGTAAGTTTTTCATTTTTGTAAGAGTACTGCAACCAAAATCAGAAAATAGATCCGAAGACTTTTTTTTTTGTATGCATTCACATTTTTTCATTTTGCTTTTCCATTTCCATTTCCAAAATAAACCGCCTTAAGTAGACTTTCTGGGAGAAACCCCACATGTATAACCATCTGTTTTCTTGCTAGCTATTTTCTCCTAGCAGTTAGGGTGGCTTCTTTAGCTTTTACCAATTGCCAAGCTCAGGTCTTCCGCCCTGAGGGATCGCACACCTTGCAGACAGATGTGGGTATGTAAGAATCAGAAAGACTCTCCCTCTTTTCTTCCTTCCCTCGTTTCCCTACTCATACTCACATCCCCACACACAAGTGTTTACAAGGAGAAGCCTCGTATGACTTTTTAACTTTGCCTCTTTAGGGACAGTGTATGAACTTCTGGTGCAGCTGAGCAAAGAACAACTTCACCAGACAGTAATCTTATGAACTGTGGAAATAAAACTTTCTGAGCAGTTGCCCAAACATTAATAATTCAATGGCTGTAGAAATGTAAGCAGCAGAGCTCCTTTAGGATGCTGGTAAGTATGCAAGAGTTGACAATAAATTGAACATTGTGCAACTGCTATTTGACCTTCATATGTTTTGGCACATCAAGAAGTCTTCTACTGTGTATTAGTGGGTGTCAAGCACAAATCCTATTTCCTTTTGATAACCTGACTCTCTTGGATTAAATGGTGAAATTTATGAGTATTTAAATGGAGAGAAGGCTCTAACCTACAAGTAATGCCAATTTCAGAGTGACGCTGCCTATCTTTTAAACAGACCACAGATCTTGTTTGTAGTAGAGGTATTCCACTTCCTCTCTTGCTGTCTTAAGTGAATATTGGCTTTGATATAAGTATTGATAGATATGGGAGCTTTAGCAAAGAGCAATACCAGCAGTTGCTGGTGTACTTGAGACAAATGGATTCAGTACAGCTATGCAACACTTCTTGGATATTTTTTATTATAAGAATATTTCAAGAAACAATGGCAATTGCAGATTGCCAACATGGGAAAAATAAGAAAATCTATGATTCTTACTGTTTTAATTTTACACGAAAGACTGATACAGCAGAAATAATTTAATACATAAAATGCTTTCAATCCATAGGCATTAAGATACTTAAAATACGTAAAAAAAATGTATTACTCATTCTAGCAGTGGTATGTTATCAAAATATTTTTTTCCTGAGAAAATATGAAAATATGTATTTCCTTGCAAAGTTTAGCTAGAATTATAGCTGTACTAATTCTTTGAATTAATAATTTTTACAGTATGCATATAAACATTTTGAGATGGGAAAACCCACAGTCCAAACCAGCAATTAGATTTTGTATTTCACCTTATTTTATGGAAACTATAGCTACAAGAAAACAAACACAGAAATAGGTAAAGACCTGATTTTCATTCCTGCTCAAATATTTTTATATTGCTGCAGCACCGAGAATTAGCTCGATGTGCTTCAAGGACTGAAGAAACAAAATTATTTACAAATTAGGTTATAAAAGATGCCAATTATTCTAAGGCAGGCTTTGGTTTAAGGGAGTCCAGTTGTAGTATTCATATCCACAGCATTCTGTTGCTGGGGTGTGTCTAAAACATTACTGCTATTGTTAGCTGTGATACTGTTGAGTAGAAGTTAATGGCCGAATAAAAGTTTGAAAACTAACGCAGCTGGCTTTAACTAGTTTACTGATTCAAATCTATACAAAAGTAAGCAATTAATATTAGAAAAGGCATGACTGGAAAAACAATTTATTGGAACATGCTACTGCCCTTTGCAATAGTGTAAATCTAGCCCGCAAAATGAGTTACATTTTTTCATACTTTGTTGATTACAGAGCATTTATAGTATTAATTTATCTGAACTTTTTTTTTTAAACAACAGATTAGCAAAATGTCAGTTGCCAGGATCTGTTTTATAATATTTCATCTGTCATTCTTAAGAGAGAAAATATGATGATTACACAACATATAGATTCCCTAAGGACTAAACCCATTAGTCATCCTGTGCCTTCAAATAAAGGAGAGAAAATAGGACTTAGTTTATTAAATGTTTAGGATAGTAGACTAAATTAAACATTAGGGGAATTTAAATCCCAAACACAATGAAAGTTCCAGGAAAGTTTGATTCAAAACTTAAAGAGGATATTACAAATTATATTTTAAATAGTCATTAAGATTAACCATCCAGCAATACAGCAATAATCCATTTAACAGCAATACATAACATAGCATTCAAAGTCCAGAAATCATATTCAAATGCATTTTTTTTAACAATCCCCATTTACCTTTCTGAAGATACCATCTCCGGCAAAAAAAGTGTGGCAATTATTGACGAGCAGCAGTATGTCTGATGAGCAGAATCACTGCTTCTAGGAGTATTTCATCTGAATAAAACTTTGCCATGTTTGGACTATGAAGTCTGGCTTCATGGATTGTGTTTATACAGTCTGCAAACTGCTTGCTTTCAGTTTACAGATGTGTGAGTAACATGGGAAAAAGTTTAGTGCTCAGAATTAAAATTTAAAACTCCAGAGAGTTACTGGCTTCTTATGCCATTGTTCAGAAACTTGTTTTAAGGCCTTTTCTTCCAGGTTCCTCTGATTATTGGTCACTCCCACTGAAGACGTGGTAGATGTAATTCATTGGCCTGCGAACTGCGCAAAGTGTGGTAAAAGATGACCTCCCCACACACACGCAGGGCACGATGGGGCAACAGGCTGCCCAGCAAAGCTGCGGAATCACAGTCCCTGGAAGCGTTCACAAACCATGTAGATGAAGCCCTTAGTGACATGGTTTAGTGGTGGTCTTGGCAGTCCTGGGATTACCATCAAGTTGGACTTGGTGATCTTAAAGGTCTCTTCCAACCCAGTTGACTCTGTGATTCTATGATTCTATAACCAAAAGGACACTCACACATCCTTTTATTTCTTTTTATTGTGTAGGAGCACAAATAACATCATATTACTCTTTTAATAATAATAATAATAAAAGAAAGGTAGAGATGTTTTCATAGGCTGAAACATAAAAAAAAGAATGCTTCTTGGACCAACAAACTACCAGAGCCAAATTATATTCTCCAAATGACATAAAAAAATCCTACAAATGGAATTAAGGTTTAGCTGCCTTACTTACAACTGCGGAAAGCTGCAAACCTCCTATTCAGCCACTGCCTAATGTAGGAGGAGAGGAGTCTGTGTTTTTAGAGTTTTGCAGGGCCTCATGTTTTGTTTCTCTGTGGACCTGGGAGCATCTTAGTCTCAATAGCACTGAACAGCTTGGAGCCTAATTCATAGCCAAGCCCCTCTGTGATTCACAAGTTTCATTCCTAAGGGGCTTCGTCAGCTAAGTATTCCCAAACCATCCATAAGGGATCAATATGTTGTGTGTGCTTTCCCAAAACATTCAAAATATTGCAATGGTGATGGCTCTTGCTCTTTTTTTCTAGATGGCATCTACATTGTCTTATTAATGAACCCCACATGGTTCCCTCAGGGGTAGGTTCCCCAGCTTTCTGTTGTGGCCTTGACCCGTGTGAATTATGAGTGGGGTGCTGGGAACCCTGAGGAGGTGGGAACCTCAAATCTGGCATTGAAGCACCCTCCTACATGCAGCTTCATGCTGTCTCAGGAAATCTCCCTCTCCCCCAGATTTCCCATTTGAGGAATGAGAAATCTGGGCTCACCACTGAACACACGCAAGAAGGCACACATTGTCAGGTCTTCTGAAAATGTCCACTGCTCACATAGTCTCTCTACCTGAAGAGTTAGTTTATACCTTCCTAATCTGCCTACTGTATCATGTGTCTGGATGACATGAGCTAATCACAACTGTACGACAGCTACATGCCTTGACTGTACACAGTCATGGTTGCTGTTTGATTCCGCCCCGCACCCAGAAAAGCAGTTTTCAGCAGGTCCCAGCATCTCCTATGTGTGCAGTCAGGCAGAAAAACATATATAAGCTTTATTTGCATGTTAAAAAAGAACCAACCCAAACAACAGAAAACAAAACTCAAACAAACAAGAAAAATATGTTTGCTGTAAGAACTTACTTCAGCTTGCCCATTTCTCCATCCCATGCTTTAGAGTGGTGATACTGGCTTGAGGGGGAGGGGAAAACTAGCCTCATATTAGAGATGTCCAGGACTCATGCAGTTTAGCATGGAAACCCACACTTTGAACCAGTTCAGAGCAATGGGGGTTATTCTAGCAAGCTATTGCTGTTTCCGACAGGAAACTCATTACTCTGCCTTTTTCTGGTGACTTACTCACTTTGGTGGCCCCCACAATGCTGAAGTATTTTTTGCCTTTGTATGTTTTTTTTTTCCCCACTTGTGGCTTTTGCACATAGCGCAGCTCACTGGCGTCCAGATTGAGGAAGGATGAGGTTGTTGGAGTAGCACTGGAAAAAGGGTTTCTCAGGAAGCCATGAAAGGTGCAAATTCACCCTGGAGGATATTATTATATCCAGGACATTTAAGCTCTTTAGAAAAGAAAGGCCCAGAAAATGGGGAGGGGGAGTTGCTATTTATGTCAATGATAGGCTGGAGAGTATGGAACTCTGGGGACAGGTGGTTCGTTAACAGAGAGCTTGTGGGTCAGGGTCAGAGGGAGAACAGCTATGGGGGACATTATCGGGGAGATCTGTTACAGACTGCCTGATCAAGAGGACTCTGTGGATGGAGCACTCTATAGACAGATAGGAGCAGCCTCATGCTCACAGGCCCTTGTCCTCATGGGGGACTTCAACCACCCTGACATCTGTTGTAATGACGGTATGGCCTGGCACAAGCAACCCAGAAGGTTCCTCAATTGTGCGGAAGACAACTTCCTTCTGCAAGTAACAGAGGAGCCGACAAGGAGAGGTGCCATGCTTGACTTCGTGCTCACCAACAGGGAAGGGCTTGTTGGAAATATGATGCTCCAGGGCAGCCTTGGTTGTAGTGATCATGAAATGGTCGAGTTCGAGATTCTCAGGACAGTGAGAAGAGCATGCAGCAAGCTCACTGCCCTGGACTTCAAAAGAGCAGACTTTGGCCTCTTCAGGAACCTGCTTAGGAAGGTTCCATGGGATACAGCCCTAGAGGGCAGGGGGGCCCAAGACTGTTGGTTGATATTCAAGGATCAACCACTACAAGCTCAGGAGTGTTGCACACCAACCAGAAGGAAGTGCAGCAGAAGGGCCAGGAGACCTCTTTGGATGGATAAGGAGATGCTAAGAAAAAATCAAAGGAAAAAAGGGGCTTATAAAATTTTTACGGTTTAAAACTTAAACAGGGGAAGTTTAGATTGGATATAAGGAAGAAATTCTTTCCTGTTAGGGTGGTGAGGCACAGGGAAGCTGTGAATGCTCCATCCCTGGCGGTGTTCAAGGCTGGGCTGGGCAGAGCCTTGGGTGACATGGTTTAGTGTGAGGTGTTTCTGCCCATGGCAGGGGGGTTGGAACTAGATGATCTTAAGGTCTTTTCCAACCCTAACTATTCTATGATTCTGTGATTCTGTGACATAACCAAGGTGCTATGCAGATTTCAGGTGTAATAATTTGGATAATGATTGGTGCTTCAAGGTGTTATCTGGTATTTTCCATCTGCCTGAAGTGCTCATGAATGATTTAGCTGGCTGCTCTTTTGCATTTGGTTCACATATTTGCCTCAGAAAAAGACTGAGACAGCCTGAGACCGTTAACAAAGCTAGCTCTTGGACTCATCCTGAGATGAACTACAAGATTGGTGAGCAGAAGTGGAAGCCCAGGTTATGAAAAGATCTGTGAAAAGGTCTTGGTGAATGCTTTTTTCTCTACATTTTTCCCACTAGAGGGTGAGTTGTTCTGTGTCAAACTGAGGTGTCTGAGCAAAGACTTCCTCAGCTAGGCTGAAAAAACAGAATGGGTTGTGTACTTCTTGGAAATTCATTGCTAGTTCAGGCCAAAACTGTTAGAGGAGTGTTGTTAACTAGGGGAACCATCACCCAAGACACTCATCTTAATGCAATTCATTTTTTTATGTCTCTGACCCGTAATAGCATGAAGCTGATTGCTGGTTTGATGCATATTTTCAAGCAGGTCGGGAGAGAGTATCTCTCTTTTCCAACATTTTCTGTAGTTGTAGAGGATTGTAACGCATTCATACCACAGGAATTTTGCCTGTTCTTTTCCTGTGTTGTGTATGGGTAAGAATAACAAGGTGCTTTACCTAGGAAAATGATAATATGCTCATCAAAGATAAAGGGTGTCATTGTGTCTTGTCTTGCTCAGGTTTAGTTTTTAAATCACTCCTATCTTGTGGTTAGTGGTTAGAATATTTTCTTGGAGGAGTCCTTGCTCTATTAAATACCTGAAGACACTCTTACTTGATTTTCAGAGCTCTGCAGTAGACTCATTAATATAATTAATTCACTCAGTCGTTGAGGGGCAAAGTGTTCACATATATATGAAACTGGCTGAACGATGCTATTCCTGACATCGGCAAAAACTTCAAAAGCAAGATCTTGGTTCAGGTGCAGTGTTTTGGTATGCAAAGCACTGAAGTTGTTCCTTCATGCAGGTAATACCAGGACCCATGTGACAGAGGGCACTGATTTAGCAGCTGTATTGTGCTCACCATCACTTATGAGACTATGATACCAGTCTTGTGTAACCACTTTTATGAGTAGAGCATCCAAAGCTATTCCTCTTTATTTATCAACAATGTAGAAAGAAGGCACAATTAGAGAGGTGGTAAATACCAAATTAATCTAGTAGTGCTTAGACTAATCAAGATTTTATGAGAACTGTAAAAAGCAGAAACAGAATCATAGAATCATAAAGTAGTTAGGGTTGGAAAGGCCCTTAAGATCATCTAGTTCCAACCCCCCTGCCATGGGCAGGAACACCTTACACTAAATCATATCACCCAAGGCCTCGTCCAACCTGGTCTTGAACACTGCCAGGGATGGAGCATTCACAACCTCCCTGGGCAACCTATTCCAGTGCCTCACCACCCTCACAGGAAAGAATTTCCTTCTTATATCAAATCAAAACTTCCCCTGTTTAAGTTTTAACCCATTACCCCTTGTCCTATCACTACAGTCTCTAATGAAGAGTCCCTCTCCAGCATCCCTATAGGCCCCCTTCAGACACTGGAAGGCTGCTATGAAGTCTCCACGCAGCCTTCTCTTCTCCAGGCTGTACAGCTTCAACTTTCTCAGTCTGTCTTCATACGGGAGGTGCTCCAGTCCCCTGATCATCCTCGTGGCCCTCCTCTGGACTTGTTCCAACAGTTCCATGACCTTTTGATGTTGAGAACAGCAGAGCTGCACACAATACTCCAAGTGAGGTTTCACAAGAGCAGAGTAGAGGGGCAGGATCACCTCCTTCAACCTGCTGGTCACATTCCTGTTGATGCAGCCCAGGATATGGTTGGCTTTCTAGACTGCGAGCGCACACTGAAGCTGGCTCATGTTCATTTTCTCATCAACCAACACCCCCAAGTCCTTTTCCACAGGGCTGCTCTGAATCTCTTCTCTGCCCAACCTGTAACTGTGCCTGGGATTGCTCCAACCCAGGTGTAGGACCTTGCACTTGTCATGGTTAAACTTCATGAGGTTGCCATCAGCTCACCTCACAAATGTGTCAAGGTCCCTCTGGATGGCATTCCTTCCCTCCAGGGTATCAACCGAAGAAGTGAGCACAGTACCAGTTTAACTGCTGCCAAATGCTGAGGTGAAACATTCTGAACAAACTCTGTGAATTTTAAATTCAGTGCTGGCATTAAGGGAAATAAAACTTGACATCACTACGTTTGCTTCAATGACACTCTCAATGACACTCTCAGTGGCACTCATCTCAGTCTGCTGCTACAGTGAAACCAGTGAAGAAAATGTGACAAAACAGAAGAGAAGAAATCTCACTATTACTGTTGTGCCAATAATAGCAACAGGCAGTATGCCCTCATTTGTGGTATTTCGGACATGAGATTCTATTAAAAATACTTCTGATATATATATAAAATATTTTTGATTCATATGTGAGAAATTTTGCAGCTGGAAAAATAAAATTATTGAAGGAATGGTGAGAATCTGAAGAGTTTGGCAGGGACAAATATGTGAAAGTAAAGACAACACACCACGCTTCTGATTATGAGAAAAGAGATAGTTTAAATCATTAAAAAGATGAAAAATTTCAAAAGAAAAGAAAATGTATAGTCTCTTTCTGGAATTGTTCCAAAATACTGCTGATTGCAAAATTCCACCATTATTTTAAAATTTTCTATTTATTTGGACAATAAGAAATAGAATTAAACAAAAGAGGCTAAGAACAAATGTGAGGATTCTGTATCAGAATAAAAGCTAATTACCTTCTAAAACCTCAAGAGGTATTTTCTGCCATTATTAACCCTTTTTTGCACACTTTAGAGGATCTTGTGTTCTTTTGTGGAACATCAGACACTGGCCACCATTGGATTAGGATGCAGGACATCTCACTTAACCCAGCCAAAGTTTCTACATTTCCAAATGAGAATTATACTCCTAATAGTACAGCCCAACAGGTTATTGTTAAAACCTTGATATGTTTTTGAGAAGTCTCCATGTATGTCTGAGTTGTGGCTAAGTTTTTATGCAGAATAAAAACCATACATCACAGAAAAAAATGTGTGGCTATAAATGGCACAGACAGCAGTGGCTGTTCTTTCTCCCACTAATGAGGGGCTGAGATCAAAAGCAGAAAACCTACTTGCTTAATGCGGAAACCCTGCGACCGAATAGAGATCTGAGTTTTCCTCTGTTCTGTTCTGGGTAGATTTAGCATGGTCTGCAGGTAACTCTGACTTGGCTTTTTAATGCAACAGAATTCATTGTTAAATAATCTGGAGTATTTCAGCCCTTTTTTTATTTTTTCCCAGGGCTTTTTATTTCTTTTTATTTTTATTTTTAGTAGTTCTGGGTAATACAAATAAGATTTCCTAACCCTCTTTGACTGATCATATCTCTGATATTTAGCTCATTTTTGACAAGACATTCTTCTTCGAAATCTGAATTTACTTTTTAGTGAATTCTTTGGTAATACAGCCAGGAAGCCAACCAGAGCAAAACACCCTTTTTAATAACCAAAGTTCACATATGAGATGCTTTCTTATTGTAGTTAATTTAATCTCAATAAAATATGAAAATTAAACATTACTCAAGTTTTTAATGGATAGTGCAGTGAAATGCCTGAAAATAGAGTTGCACGTAGCTCACAAGTTGAAATCTACTGCAATTTAAGAGTTTGATTTACCTTGTGTTATAATGTAGATGCTGAGATTTTGGGAACTGGAAATTCTAAACAGAAAGAAAGTAATTTTTTTGTGAAATAAAAAGACGTGAAAAAGTGCTTTTTCAGTGCTATTCCACTTTTATGCTGACTGGTTGGCAGGCATAATGTTATGCTGAATCATATGATGATTTTAAGAGTAAGAAGATAAATTTTCCTTAGGAGAAAATAAAAAAGAAGTTGACAAATGGTAAAAATGGTAAAAAATGTTGCCAATTAAAGTGCTCAAAGTATGCTTTGTAAGCTTGCTTGCTTTCTACCGTGTGTGTAATTTGGATCAGCCACCAGGACAGAGTGTGCTTGAATAGCAGAAAAGTGCCAGCAAGGCTAAGGAAGAAAGCTCTGCAAATTGCTAACTCACCTCTGAGCTCTGGTGTGGATTATAGGATCACA